>NC_086177.1:84695000-85295000 GCF_023053635.1 Elgaria multicarinata webbii
TCTTTGTTGGCAGAAGAGCCCGTGTTCAATCCCTGCTATCTCCAGCTGAGTAAGGATCCTGACCCAAATCCTGGAGACCTGTCAGTGTTGACAATACTGGTGCTAGATGGTCCAATAGTCTGACCCAGAAGAAGGCAGCTTCCTATGAAGGAGGAGTGGGCATCTGGCGAAGCCTGGAGGATCGGATTGGGACCCCAGGAAGGTCAGATTTAGTCCCGCCCCCAGGCCTGAGGTTCTCTGTCCCTGCCATAGGTTAGCCACGCAACATGTCTTGAATCTCTCCCCTATGATTATGGTTGAAACCAGGTAAAAAAAAAATTGCACAAAAAGGCATAGCTAAAAAGGTAACCTCAGGGCCGTCTAAATGTGGAAAAAGTCCCGGGATGGCTCTGCAGTGACACTAGGTCATTTATACGACGCAGCAGCCATTGCAGAGCCATCCCAGGGCTGTCCCTTGAAGCTCCAAATTAAAAAAAGTCAGGGACTTGCCCCGACTTTTTTCTGTGGAACAAGGCAATGTTGGTGCATCTGCGTCTGTTGCCTTGCTCCGAAGTTGCAGCGGAGGCGTGGCCAGGCCCATGGCGATCCTTGATTGGTTGCCATCGGCCCGGATCGGGTGGAGGGGTCAGGCCAGCAAGCCGAACGACTGCTGGAACACCTCCGAGCGCTTCCTCTGGCACTGTTGGGAGAAAGAAACACTTCTGCCTAGTGGCCGCGGGAGAAAGAAGCCCCAGGTGGGGGGGAAACAGGCGCACCTGGGGTGATGCAGCAGAGCATGGAGCGGTGGCACCCAGGGTTCCTTGCAAACCCCACGCTAGCTCCTTGCCGTGGGGACAACCCCACAGGAGCGCAAGAGCGGGGGATCGCATCGTCAAGGTGTCATAGTACAGATACCCCCCTAGAGAGGCAATTTGCTGTTTACGTAAATCCAAACAGTACTGAAATTTAGTACCAATCACGGTTTCTCCCAAATAGGTAGAAACAAAAGGCACAGTTAGATCTGAAATTGTACACCGGTGCTTGAGAGAAACCAGGAAACAAAAGAAAACCAAAACTCACCTTGAGCCTCTTTCTTGCCCATACACTGACACTCCAGCAGATCGTGGGTGACGGAGGTGGAATCTTCATGCAGTATAAAGAGATTTCTAAGTTCTTCAACAGAAAAACGGATGTGTTCTGATCCCTTGGAAAAGTCTACAACAGCCCCCGAGAGGCCTTGCTTACTGATCTGCCTCTGATAGATTTTCTCTTCTATTGTGCCTGCATTGAAGAAAGCCTATTCACTAAAACATTTCTGGAAACCATGGGCTGAAATAGTCGCCCACAAAAAATAGCCCCCTGGCTCTTAAGAATGGTGCATCCAAAGTTGTTTCAGACCAAACCAGGTCCTCCTCAACCTGGTGCCCTCCAGATGTGGTGGCTGACAGCTCCCATCATCTGGCTGGGGATGATGGGAGTTGTCAGCCACCACATCTGGAGGGCATCAGGCTGCGGAAAGTTGTACTAATCAAATTCAAACAGCATTTACAATTATAATGTGGCAGACCTGTCGTTAGCAGCCTGTAAATATGCACCGTACGCCTCTGTCCATCTCTCCACACTCTGGCCATTGCCTACAAGAGAACGAGAAGATAACGCTCATTGGGCAAGCCATTCCACCCGTTGCGCTGAGCAGCTGCGTGTCGCCATTTTTTGAGTACTTACTTTCATTTCCCAATATTTGGTTGGCGGTTCTCTTTAGGACTCAACTCCTGTTTTTATCTGTGAGCCCCCTGAGTTTGGAAAGAAAAACAGCTGCAACTTACTCCTTTGCATGTCTGCTTAGAAGTAAGGCCTGCTGAGTCCAATGGGGCTTATTCTTAAATAAGGGCGAAAACTACATGTGATGTGGGAGCATGGTGATTGGGGCCTCCTGGGAGGGGGGATTTGGATGAAAGCCAGGGAATAGGGCAGCCAAGTCTTCACTCCCTTCCCTAATTGCCTGAAGAGAATCGCCGCCTCTCCATGAAGAATCATAGAATCATAGAATAGCAGAGTTGGAAGGGGCCTACAAGGCCATCGAGTCCAATCCCCTGCTCAATGCAGGAATCCACCCTAAAGCATCCCCGACAGATGCTTGTACAGCTGCCTCTTGAAGGCCTCTAGTGTGGGAGAGCCCACAACCTCCCTAGGTAACTGATTCCATTGCTGTACTGCAATGGAACATACAGTCCACAGCTAATAGGAGCTTCAGGGAAAGGGAGTGATTTGTATCAAGCAATCTGCACACACACACAACTTACCCCAGTGTCACGGCCCAATCAAAATCTGGCTTTCCCATAGCTCATAGGCGTGCACAGAACATTTCATTAGGCTGTGCAGCCAGGGATTTTCTTTTTAAAGACGAACATTTATTGAATACTCAGTAATAAAGAACATTGTTTTTATTCATCTGTTTATTAAACACTACAGTGGTGGCCAAAATTGGGGACACTTTTTGAAATTTTCATGTTTCTGCAACTTTGCATGCTTATAGAAAATGTTCTGTTTCACGAAATTCAAATGTTTACATATCAGTTGAGAGACCTGATTCACATAATGCAACAATCCTGCTTCTTCTCCTGGGTGTCCAATCAACTCTTTTCTTTGGTGCCATTGCTCTGTTTATGATGTGCCTACGTACACTTTTATTTTGAGAAATACTTCAAATATTCACACAATCTCCAATTGCGCTTCAGTTACAGAACAAACAGCAAAACTGACTTTCCCCAACTTGAAACATGACGTATCGCAGCTATTGCCATGTGATTGGTCCCCAGAACAAGGACTGTGATTGGCCAGTCGGGTTTGCAATTCCAATCCGCTTCTTCACTCAATCACACCTGTGTTTGTTTTTAGACTAAAGTAAGCATAACCATTTTTGTACTGCAGATATTGGCATTCTGTTTTTTGTATTGAATTCAGCATTAAATTCTCTTTCAATTGATATATAAACATTTGAATTTCGTGAAACAGAACATTTTCTATAAGCATGCAAAGTTGCAAAACATGAAAATTCCAAAAAGTGCCCACAATTTTGGCTGCCACTGTATAGACCCTGATGCGTTCGGCCTGCCTGACCATAGGAAAGCCATTGCGGGATGGGGATGAGGAAACGCTCCTCAAGCCCCAGCATTGGTGGGGCTTTGTGGTGGCACAGTGGCCTTTTCATTCCTGCTGCCAGGAGCATTGATGCTCTCACAGAGCGAGCGGTTCTTCGGCGTGGTGGTGAAGCAGCTGGAGTACAGCCAGAGGGCCATTCCAGCTATGTCTGGATCTACTCAATGCCCCCCTCAATTCAGCACTTACTGCTTGAGACATCAGGGTGTGCCCGGGCATACCCAGCACACCCCTTGCTCACGCCTATGCCACATTTTGAACAAGAAAAAGGAGACCTTGGGAGCTCCAGTAGATGGAGCTCCAATTAAGAAGCTCCCGCATCACATAAACTTTTGATGCCAAGTCTACATAGGTGCTGAGACTTAGGAAGAGTTCATTAAAACAGGTTTTAAAAAACAATAACATGAATCTAAAATGCCTCAGAGAAGAGAAAGGTCTTTGCCTGGCACCAAAAACCTAACAGTGTGGCACTAGGCGAGCCTCCTTGGGGAGGGTATTCCATAAACAGGGTGCCACAAGTGAGAAGGCCCTGTCTTTTGTAGCCACCTCACTTTCTTTCTGGGGGGGCACTCAGAGGATAGACTCCCAAGATGGCTTAAGGTACGTAGAGCTAAGCATTTGCCTTTCCCCCTTTGGTTTGATGGTAGCGTCTTTACTATCCCCCCCCCTGCCCCCTTCAACTATCAACCCCTTTCCCAGCAAACTATGGGAAGGCCAGACTCCATGGGATCACAGCCATTGTTTTTCACACGCATCTAATTTTCAAATTAACTGCTTTCCTCCTGATAGTAGATCACCAGCAAGTTCACCTTCCATTAAATTACAGAGAAAAACAGCAGTTGTTGACTTTTATAGAATGTGTGCGCGTGCCTCCCTGTGCACACATGCCAAGTAATGGCTGGGATCCAAAGGGCAATTTTAGATGTGCATAGCTTGGGCATGCTCAGTGTCAGTTTGTTTTTACTTCTTTGAACAGTAGGCCCCAACCCTCGGTCTGAAAAGAAGTTTGCTACATGGCATGGGCGTGCAGAATTAGCTGCACCATTTTGGGGGTTCCAGCCAGGATCTGCTGATAAGAAGAACAGTTAGTGCTCCTCTGCTTTTCCTTGTAGCTAGCACTGCTATCGACAGGTTGGTTCTACTTGGTGCCATCTGCACAAATCCACCGATAGCAAGCAGGTGCCGTTGGACAGCTGTTGTTGCTAGCGTGATGGCAGGGTTCCCAAAGGGCAAACAGAAGCCCAGCTGGCAACCTGTGCCTATGAAAACACCGTGCCCAGGATCAAACTAGCTCCATGCTCCAAGGGGCTTTGAGCTGGCATTTTTCAAACAGGAAGCCCATCCCCACACCCCCTTTGCTTTTGTTTATCTGTTGTTTCAACCATCATGGTCATATCAACTTTACAGATGCAATACAGGTAAGCACACACAAACTTTACGGCACAAAGAAGTAAAATAGAAAAAGATACTAAAAAGCTTTTCTTTAGAAGGTGCCCACAAATATGAAAATGTTCATTTTAATACAAAGAATTAAAATTAGAGACACTAAGCATTTACATTAAGAGGTCCGTAAATCACACCCCTTTGTCCATCACAGCTACTGAAGGCTATTAGCCATGATTATTTTTAATTTATTTTTTATTGCATTTATATCCCGCCTTTTTTCCTGCAAGGAACATAATCCTCCTCCTCTCCACTTTACCCTCACAACAACAACCTTGTGAGGTGGGTTGGGCTGAGAGTTTGTGACTGGCCCAAAGTCACCCAGTGGGTTTCCATGGCCGAGCGGGGACTAGAACCTGAGTCTCCCAACTCCCAGTCCGACACTCTAGCCACTACACCACACTGGCTCTTATATGTTGCCAATATAGAGCTTCCATGTTTAAGGACAGAACGCCACCGAAACAGCAAGAGTGGGGCAAGTGCTACCGCCTTCATGTCCTGCTCATGGGCTTCCTGGGCAAACCTGCTTGGCCACGGAAGAAAGCAAGGCATTTGGTCTGACCCAGAAGGATTCTTCTTCCGTTTTCAATCAACCGCCCTTGAAATGGATGGGATTTTTAAAACTAGCTCCTGATCTGACACTGCAAGGGAATGGGACGGGGTTTTCTGTTCAGATACTGCAGGGTGGGGTTAAAAATCCTACTGGGCATGCCCAACCCAAAGCAGCAGGGCTCAGCTTGCCCCTTGGAATTTCTCATACTGATGACAAATGAGAAGCTAATGATACCCAATGGAATGAACAATGGCAGCAATTGATGGCCTACTTCAAAGCATGTCTCAGGCCATGAATGCAAGGAATCACTCAGTTTTTCAGCAAAACCAACCAAGGATCTCAAGGCACTTTAAAGACTAACGAATCCATTCTCGCATAAGCTTCCGTGGACTGTGGCCCACTTCATCAGATGCATGGAGTATTATGGAGAGTTTCAGGTATCTATACAGTACATATTGGGGGAGAGGTCACTGAGGTCAGAAGGAAATCAAATGCAGAAGGTGAAATTCCCCACCACCACATGAACTGTGTATAAACCTGAAACCCTCCATAATACTCCATGCATCTAATGAAGTGGACTATAATCCACAAAAGCCTATGTGAGAATGAATTTGCTAGTCTTTAAGGTGTCTGTTGTTTTTGCTGCAACAGACTAAGACACCTACGCTCTGGAAATTGTTTCAGTATTTCAGGTGGTTTAATTGCCCGCACAAGTCCGTTCAATAATTTCTCCATTTATTGTAGCCTCTTCAAACTGATCCAAAATGGGGTTATGCCCCTATTCAACCACCTATTCATAAAGTAACTCTCATGTGATCCTTGGCAGGGGAACATTTGTCTGTCTGATTGGACTTTGAATATCACATTTGCAATCTCCTGTGAGAATATAAGTGAAACCTTTGCAACAGAAACATACTAATTTTGTGAACCGCCCAGAGAGCTTCGGCTATTGGGCGGTATAAAAATGTAATAAATAAATAAATAAATAAATAAATAAATAATTTCACTGGCATTCCTCTTTTAGTCAATAGGTTGAGCGCACCCAGAGCACAGCATATATGATTACTTGATCTGAATGCAACTTTGAACAAAGGATCTGCATCATTAAAGGGCTGCAGCTAATGGTGACTGTCGCTAAAGGCTTTTTCAGTCCTGACATTAAAGAATTGCCACAAACCTGAATATCAGTGGCTGGATTCCAATCAATATCATATAGGATCAAATGGGACGCTCCGACCAGGTTCAGACCCACACCGCCAGCCTTCGAACTCAGCAAAAAGATAAAAGCTGGGCAGAATTTACTATTAAAACCATCAACGATCTGTTGTCGCTGGGAGACAGGAGTGTTGCCATCAAGTCTTGTATAGGAATAGCCGTAACGTATACACACCTCTTGTAATAAATTCAGTGTCTGTGTGTAATTAGATACCACAACAACTCTGTCAATCAGAATACGGAAAACTTGTTACTGGCAATCAAGATCCTCCATGTTTGTTGAAAATAAATCTTATACACACACAATGGGGCTGTTCAGACAACATGCTAAGCCACGGATAGAGTTGCTAACCCTTTTGCAGCAAGTGGTTAGTGACCATGGTTATGTAGCCACCATGGTTAGGAAAAACACCGTTCACATGACACGCTAAGCCATCATGGTTAGCTCAAAACTCTTGACCATCATGGCTTAGTGTATTGTCTGAACAGGGTCAACACACATATCTCACACATTATCCCAGGTTGGTTTGTCATTAAAGAAAACCAAGAGCAAGAACTACTACTACTACTTTTTATTTATCATGCACCAGGAACTGGTCTATCATAGTAGTGAAGAGACAGAACTATGAATCAGGAAGTCCCTGGTTCAAATCTTGCCTCTTCCATGAACTTGTTGGGTAGCCTTCAGCAATCCCTCTCCCTCAGGCTTCCCATCTGCAATATGTGGGATAAATCATGAAATGTTCAGAAGCTGATTGTGACCCACCATTGCCATGAGTCTACCAAGGCTGAAAACCCCTGAGCTTCAATGTAATGTTGATAAGAACATTTAATTGCATCTTAGTTTTTAGTATTTTTGTTTTTGTTGTTTTATATTGTTGTTATATGCTTTATATGTATTATATTGTGTTGGAATGGTGTACCTGTCTTGTGAGCCACTCAGAGAACTTCTGTTAAGAGGAAGCTATATAAACAGTTAGTCAATAAATGAATGAATAAATAAATACACAGACAGACAGATAGCAAAAAGGCAGGTTATAAAAGCCTGCAATGACAAATCTTGATAAAATAGTTAAGAGCAGAGACACCACACTGACAACAAAGGTCCGCATAGTTAAAGCAATGGTATTCCCCGTAGTAACCTATGGCTGCGAGAGCTGGACCATAAGGAAAGCTGAGCAAAGGACGATAGATGCTTTTGAACTGTGGTGTTGGAGGAAAATTCTGGGAGTGCCGTGGACTGCAAGAAGATCAAACCAGTCCAGACTCCAGGAAATAAAGCCAGACTGCTCACTTGAGGGAATGGTATTAAAGGCAAAACTGAAGTACTTTGGCCACATAATGAGAAGACAGGATACCCTGGAGAAGAGGCTGATGCTAGGGAAAGTGGAAGGCAAAAGGAAGAGGGGCTGATCAAGGGCAAGATGGATGGATGATATTCTGGAGGTGACAGACTTGACCTTAGGGGAGCTGGGGGTGGCAACGGCCGACAGAAAGCTCTGGCGTGGGCTGGTCCATGAAGTCACGAAGAGTCGGAAACGACTGAACAAATAAACAACAAAATAAAAGCCTGAGCAAATCAACACTTTTTTCATCATCACAATGTGTACATAAGGTACATGATGTATGGTAAAGTATTGCAACAATGTACATATAAGATGGCATGCTTCAAATATAAAATTACAGACAATCTTCCCATTCGTAAATAGAGAAGATATTTCTAGAAATTATTTCGTTTTGGACTCCACACACTGAACATCCAATGTTGTAACTATACTTCATCAGAATTGCAACACAGAGGGAATGAGTTTAAAATGTCAAAGTAAAATGGCTCAGTACACGCTGTAGGGGACATGCCAACAAAGCCCAATGCTTGGAGATTTTTCCAAACTTTGTCTCATAAAACAGCAATTGCAAGCTGCTAACAGTGAAATCCTAGACATTCCTACTGAGAAGTAAATTCTATTCCGTTCAATGGGATTTACTTCCAGGTAAGAAGGTCCAGGATTGCAGCCTGACAGTGCAAGCCAATGCATATCTACTCAGAAGTAAGTCCTATTAGGTTCCTTAGGGCTTACTCCCAGGTAACTACGTATAAGATTGCAGCCTAAATGCTTCTCTAAACAGAACACACTGGAAAGGCAGAAAAGCTATCTCTACAGGAAAGAGCTCACAGGTGAGTAGTAAATAAAGTCATTTTTATGGAACAGTTTGCTGGGGAACATGGGCGGGAGGCTGCTGTTGCACCATGTCCTGCTTGTTCATCCCTGGCCGATGGCTGGTTGAGCACTGTGTGAACAAAGTGCTGGACTAGACGGACCCTTGGTCTGATCCAGGTATGGCTCTCCTTATGCTCTTATGTTCTTAAGAACAGGACATATTAGAATATACTGCCAGAACTCCTGCCAAAGTTTTTACTCCTGGTGTTATTTTCATGTATATTCCTGAAAGTTTAATCTGGGTGTTCATTGCTTTGCAGTTTTTATTGTTTGATTTCTTTGCTGTGAGCTGTCTCGTTTCATTTTTTGAGAAAGGCAGGATAAAAGGTCTTTTTTAAAATAAATAAATAAATAAATAAATGAGGAACACGGATATCTTGGTGATCATTTTTATCCTACCATTCCTTTAAAAATATTTTTATACATAGGGTTTATGGTAATTTCTTATTTGTTGTTGTTGATATTTATTATTTAAATAAATATTTAATGGGAACATTAAATAACTACCCATGGGAACATTTAATGGGAACATTAAATAACTACCCATGCAGGTGCTGGGAATGTTTGAAAAGGGTTGAAGTCATTTGAGGGAACGCGGCTTAAATCAAAAGGTTCAAGCGCACTCAGAAAGAAAAGCCGGTCAAACCTCTTCCCTACCTTTCGGAAGGGCTGAGTTCATGGATTGCTGCCAGCAGCTGCGTGAACACCTTCAGCTTCCCAGAGTCGGTCTGGGAGAAATCGGTTGGAGTATAGCCTTGAGGGAAAATATCAAGCAACCCCTCATAGACGTTCTGTCTCTCTTGCTCATCACCTGTGGGATCACACTCTTTCTCCTGTGAAAAACAGAAATTCTGAGACGTGGAGCGGCTCTCGTGAGATATAAATATGGGTTCCATATGTGATAGCCCCGTGTCTTTGCTAAGATATGCATAAAAAATGTAAATCTTTGAACTAGAGTTGCCCAAGATACACAGACAATCTACACAAAATGCAATGGCCACAACAAAGATTCTAATGAAGAAATCATCATTTCGCAAGTTCTGCCACATATTATACACTATTTTTTATTGATTTTCAAGTAAGGACAAATACATTAAACACAGAGAGTAAAAGAAAACACTGAACAATACGAATGTTCCCACAGCACCACTATAAAACAGCATGGGTGTTCATATCTTCAATAAGCACTTAGTAAATATAGAAATCTTAACCAAATCTATACTTTCTTGTACAGAAAACGATGCAGGTTAAGTTAGAACCTCTGACCAGAAGGGTTCCTGAGTCATTGGAGGTCTAGGATCGCCAGGATTCGTATTAATAAATGAGAAAAAGTCCAACCAGTTTTCCAAAAATGTGTCTGATGTTATTTCCTCTCTTGCTAACCTGCTATGCTGAGTCAACTTATCATTTAAAGCTAGTTACCAAATCTTATCAAACCAGTGTTGATGGTCAAAAGGTCTGTCGCTTTCCCAAAAGTGGGCAATTTCCCACCTGGCTGCAACCAGCAAGTGGGTGACTAGAGCTTTGGGAATAATGTTTCTATTGGCATTCCTGAAAATAGAAAGTAGAGCCAGTGCTGGGTCAGTTTCTACTTCTGTAACAAAAAAGTGTTACCCTTAACCTAACAGAATACAATAGACGACAAAGAAGTTAAGGAAGAAGATAAAAAATAGTGATTTTATAGATTGAATAGCAATGTTTAAATATATATATATATATATATATATATATATATATACACACACACACAAAGCATTCTATCACATGTGCAAAAACACAATCAATCCATCGGACGATTCAACAAAGAATGCTCAGTAAAGTTGTTTCCATTGGCCAGACGCGTTTCGACGCAAGGCCCTCCTCACTGGCCTATGAAGTAAAGGAAATAAACGAAATCAAGTGTCACTTCCCACGGTGTAGTTCCAATCATTCGCAGGAAGTGATTGGAACTACACAGTGGGAAGTGACACTTGATTTCGTTTATTTCCTTTACTATTTGAAAC
Source organism: Elgaria multicarinata webbii (assembly GCF_023053635.1). Classification (NCBI taxonomy): domain Eukaryota; kingdom Metazoa; phylum Chordata; class Lepidosauria; order Squamata; family Anguidae; genus Elgaria; species Elgaria multicarinata. The sequence goes on from NC_086177.1 coordinate 84,705,572, forward strand.
CTGTAAAGTCAGTCCCAATAACAACAACAAAAACAGTCCTTGGCTCCAACCAGCTTTGCTCATAGGCCAGTGAGGAGGGCCTTTCGTCGAAACGCGTCTGGCCAATGGAAACAACTTTACTGAGCATTCTTTGTTGAATTGACCGATGGATTGATTGTGTTTTTGCACATGTGATAGAATGCTTTGTATTTGTATATATAAACATTGCTATTCAATCTATAAAATCGTTATTTTTAATCTTCTTCGTTAAATTCTACTTCAACATGAATAAGGAATGAGGTTTGCAGGATCTACTTCATTGTTTTAGTTTTAGTTTTACTAGCATTCAGAGCCCAGGGTGCATGATGGAGGCAAGTTGTCCTAATGGGGGAAAGCAGCACTGGCTTTCTTCTCCGTTTTGTGGCTTCCGGCAACCAATAGGAGGTCGCCTTCCGCCCAGGAACGCCCCCGGAGTGGCTCTGAGCAAAGACAAACGGGCTGATCTCGCTCTGGCTGGAAAAGCCAAGGTAAGTCCCCGACATTTCAGCTGCGCATCTGTTGCTGTTTTTTTTCTTAATGGATTATCTGCATTAAGAGAAAAGGCCGAAGAAGTTCTGGGAAAACATGCGAGGTTACAAATTGAAGACCGCATCGTCTGGACACCCACCCAACCCTGTAAAATCCCACGAACAAGGCACAGCGATGACACTGTAAAAAGCCCCGTTTGGAAGCGCCCATGGGTTCTACTGGCAGTACAAAGCGGCGAAGAGACATTCCTTTGCAAAAGAACTAGATACGATCCGCTGGCATGCATCTCTTGAAATCTTTTATTAAGCAGTTTGAGAGGAAAGGAGGTGGGAAGGGGAAAACCCGATTAGACTGAGAGCAGAAGTCAGCTGAGATAATAAAGTCCGTAGGGAACGGAATTGATAAAGATTAGCATTTTGTTTTCATACTTCCCAGGGCTGAGGTTTTTGAAGGTTTCAAAAGGTGCAGCTACTTTCTGATGTAATGGAATTTCTCTGGAGATCGTAGCTGAACGGCTGGTAGCAGCAGCAATAGCAGATGCTGCTGCAGTTTGTAACAAGCCAAGGAGGCCTCGAGGCAGAGGGGAAAAAGAGACAAGGAAGATTCAGTCATCCTGCAACAGCAGCGGGGACATCTGAAGGAGTGGGGGAGAAATCAGTCGATCATTCCTTCCACAATGCCTTCAATTGCAGCTGCTGACACTGATCCTGGGAGGAGGATGCTCTTTAGGTGTATGTTTTGAGATTAAAGATCTGTAGCTAGGGAATATCCGTCGCTGGGAAATCCAGTTTCCCAGTGCCATGTACAACCTGTTTTGCATTTCTGAACTTAACTACGGGAAACTTTTTGCACATTTTTGCAGGCTCTGCAATTTGTGCCAATTTCCGAGCCGTTTGCGCCAATTTCCGAGCCATTTGGGCAAATTTCCGAGCCATTTGGGCAAATTTCTGAGCCATTTGCACCCATGGCTAAGAAATTTGCAGAAATTGCTCCGAAATTTGTGCAAATTGCAGAACCCGTGGAGGAAATGAGCAAAAGCCATGAACTGGCCCAACTTCCTGCAGATCGAATTGGGCGCTGCAGTGGGAAATGAAACGAAGTCCAGGGAGCCAAATCTAGGAACATCCGTAAAACTCCACCCCCACCCCCCAAATGGATATCTCCAACATCCCTGTCTGTGGCCCGGATAAGAGATGGGGAAAGAACTGAAAGGAAGGCCCAGGTGAGAGCTGGGGGATGGGCTGTCACCCAATGTATTTATCTGATTTGTGTCCTTCTCTCATTGCGTGCCTGAAATTGAGACCTATTGGCTCTGCAGTCACCATAATTGTTTTCTACTTTAGAGGTTGGGACCAAGCTGGTTGGTTTGATGCTGCAAGGGCTTGTTATAAAGTCTGCAAAAATTATTAACAAAATTTGTCTTGTGATGGCAACTAGTCTATAACAACCCCTTGAATAAGGCCTAAAAAACAAGAGGCCAAAACGTGTCGTGCTTTTGTATAACAAATAACATCCTGAGACTTTCCTCCCTTTTTGTGTACATCTTAGACGCTCTCCTGCCTCGCACCTTTATTTTGTGCTTTGCTTCCTAGCTAGATGATTAATAATAGGAACAGGCTTCTAAGTTGTTGTGTTTTTTTAAGTTTCATTGATACAAGTGGGAATGATTATACTGCATTTATTGATGTTTGTGATGAATTCTTGCTATTTTTTAATTGAGTCTTTTGATATGCTATTGTAGTTTTAATACTGGAGAGTGATTTGTATTCAATGTTAGTCTAACTTAAGTCCCAGTCATTTCAATGGGTCTGCTCTCAGTAGGACTAACAATGGATACAACCCATGGTTGTGGCCCGCATTGTGAAGAAACCGGATGCGTAAAAACAGAGCATACATTTCAAATTGAATCATAATCTGTACCCAATATAAACCTAAATACCGCTTTAATTTCAGGCTTCCCGATCAAACGGATTGTCTAAGAACCTATGTTTAAACAAAACTCAAAACACAAACCTTCATTGCCTTGAAGAGAAGACAGGGATGGTTGCAAAGCTTTTTCAGAGCTCCAATACAGATTAAATGTGGGCTGTTTTCTAGACCGCCTTGCAGGCAAGATCTAACAACCTGAGAGCTCAGCAGCCTTCGATAGAGATTGAGCTGCAACGCTGTTGGACGGCAGAAAAGGATGCTCTCGCTTTTAGGAGGGAGAAATTTGTTGATGACATCTTGGGTTCTTCTAAGAATGAAGAGTCCAGTCAGGCGAGTGAGCTCTGCTGCCCTTCTCTCTCCCAGGTCAATTTCCTCCTAGGAAAACAAAGGGGGTGGTCAAATGGGCTTGTACAAGCTATAGATTTTCCACTGCCACCCACCACTGGTTCTTGTCTGCCTTCCGTAAGGTCCCTCTTCCTCCCCTCACCCCACCCCGACACACAAACTTTCTTCGAGTCTTGTTCTCTCATCCCACATCTTTCCTTCCCCATGTTTGTGAACTTCTGCCTGGGTATCCAACCTTACACCCTTGAATCATTGCCCTTTCTCTGGTGTCCAGACAGAACAAAGTGATAGTAATTAAGAACATAAGAAGTGCCATGATGGATCAGACCAAGGGTCCATCTAGTCCAGCACTCAGTTCACACAGTGGCCAACCAGCCATCGGCCAGGGACCAACATTGGCCAGGGACTGTGCAACAAACACACGATCAACCCCTCCTTCTCACTCTTCCTATGGAAGGTCCTCGACAATTAACCATTTAATTGCTATTTTGCAATATTTTCTCAATAAAACATTTACGAAAAACTCTGATTTCATCTCCATTGCTCTCTTGAGTACCTTACATGGGCACTCCACTGTGCTGACTAACCAATTCTCAGTTACTTGCACGTAGCTGTCTGGTATTTTGATTAGAGTGCTAGTTTCTGGCCCATAAGGTAGTTTCTGTCTCCTATAGAGGACTGCAGTGGGAAACAATTCACCTAGCACATTTTAGCTGAAATCCCCCAAGTCATTCATGTTCTGGAAGTGCCTATTCCCTGAACCTGAAATAGTAGCCTGAAAATATGTATATTATTATTATTATTATTATTATTATTATTATTATTATTATTATTTCTATACCGCCCCATAGCCGAAGTTCTCTGGGCAGTTTACAAAAGATTAAAACATTAAACATTAAAAACCAATATATAAAATTTATAAACACAAAAACGTAAAAACAGACAGCATACAAAGACAACATCCATTAAAAAACAACTTTGAGCTCTCCGCCAGACTTAAAAATAGATCTGGGGAGATTAAAACTCAACATATGCTGCTAAATGCCTGGAGAAAAGTCTTGACCTAGCACCAAATGTTGGTGCCAGGCGGGCCGCGTTGAAATGTATCCTAAGCAAGATGTACAACTTTATCCCTAAAAGAAAGCAACAGTGGGGAACTGCAATTTTCCCGTCTGATGCCACTCATGGTCCTGAGATACAGAACACACTTAGTGGACAGTATTTTCACCTTTCATGCCAACACACAACAATGCAAGAATAAAGTAAGCATCTTTGTATAATCTCACGCAAGTAGATTGCTTATTCTTCAAGTAGTTAAGGAACCTCTTCATTTTAATACAGCCAACCACAACATCTAATTTCAGTTTTTAATGATGACACACCTTTGTTGCTGAAGGCTCTCGGGATCTGATAATTGGTTCTTCATACACTTTTTTGTATGCAGACAAAGGACCAAGTATTCCAGGATTTACATACTCTATTAAGGCATAAAATTCCTGCAGATCATTCTGTACCGGAGTACCTTGAGGGAGAGAAAAGATGACTCAATGTGTATTTATACCTGAAAAATGACTCCTTTGCTGAATTATATTACATTTTCTTCGTCATTTGCATCACTCATGACATCTACATTTACTGTAGGCTGAGCAGCACTTCCACCAGGACATCGGATTTCAACATCTTATTTGGGGGATGTCTTCACAGCACCACTTCAGACCTGCATTCCCTTAAAACCCCACAGCATCACAGCTAAGGGACATTTAATCCCCATGGCAGGAAGGAACACGGGTTTTCCAGTGACCGTTCAGCTCATTGGGCCTGCCCCCTGCCCTCTGCCTGCCCCCTTCAGCCCTTCCAGTGACCTGTCAGTGGTTGCCATCCGCCCCAAAGCGTAAACAAGGTCACCACCAATAGGAAGACAGTGGTGACCTCGCAGCAAAACAAAAAGTCGGGGGAAGTTCCTGATTTTTTAAATGCACAGCTTTGGTGGCTGCGAGTTGGCAGCTGCGTCATATAACCGACGCAGCACCACTGCGTACCCACCATGGGGTAAATATGGCATATAAACAGCCTGTGGGACACTAAATGAATTCTTCATGTATTCTCCTGAGGGGTTGGGGTTTGTTTGTTTGTTTGTTTGAGGTTACATCCTTAACTGTAACAAACAACGGGTAGTATCCAACAGTGTCCACCTGCACGTGCTAATGAAGTTGCGCTAGTAGAAGCCAACACTTGTGCAACCATACTTAGCACTTGCTAGTGCAACGGAAGACTAGTTGCAGTCAATAGGACTAGCGGGTGGACATAGTTGGATAATACCCATTCATTTCATCCCCATGCTGGCCCACCTCCTGGCAGCTGAATGATACCCACCAGTAAGAAGAATTCTCCTCTCACAAGACAGGCCGGCAAGGGCAGTGGTTGTCTTAATGGAGCTGTTTTTCAAACGATGTCCCTCATCACAGATTACAAGGCTGAAATCTATCTTCTGAATTTGATCCAAGGAGCGTAGAAGCATCTCATAACTAATGATCAGGACTGGATAAAGGGGGGAATTGATAAACTCTTCCACTTTGTGATCCTGCAAATCATAAAGAGAATTTATAACGCTGACTGTTTAAATAAACTAAAATACATGCCCATGCGTATGTTTCCTCTAATTTCCTCACACATAGGCCCTTTCTACACCTACAGGTGTAGAGGGCCGGAGAGGGGGCGATTCCGGACTTACCTAATTCCGGGATCGTCGCCCTGTGTCTACACGGCCGCACAACATCCTGGAAGGGAGGAGGGACGTTGCGCGTGTTGTGGGTGCCATTTTTTTTAAAAAAAGAAAAGGAGCTGGAGCGCACTTGCGCTCCAACGAAAAGAAGGTAAAAAAGAAAAAGCCCCGACCCTGCTCCCCACCCCCAATGGCCCTGGACTCCTGTCCTGGCTCCTTCCCTCTGATGATTCCTGCTACTCATGGGGAAGAGGGAAGAAGCCGGGACGGGTGGCCGCACACCTCCCACGATCTCAAGATGATCCAGAGACCACAGGAGGAATTGGGTTTTCCCAGGGATTATTTAACCCTTGGGAAAACCCATGCTTGTCCCCACCCCACCCCTGGGAGTCCCTGTGCATCATTTGGACGCACAGGGACTTGGCCGCGACCAGCCCGCATTTTTGGGCTGGTGTAGAAACGGCCATAGTAAATTTATGGAACTCACTGTCCTGGTTCACATGTAATGAGAGGCCCCCATGGGTTGATATCCTCACAGGGCTTCTTGTCATGGCAGCTGCTGCCCTTTTGAATATTTGGGGTGAAGTGTGGGTGCACCATAGCATCTCATTACGTGCACACCTGGCGAGGGTGGGTGGTTAGGATGTTTGACAAGCCACCTGCAATCCTAAAACAGCCCATGGGTTTTGGGTGGCTTATCAACCACCCCAACAACCCAGCCTTACCAGGTTCACATGTAACGAGAAGCTGCTGTGGTGGTGGTGGTGGGGGCTTGGATCGGCAACCTACTATGGCTAATGATCGTGTAAACCAGATCAATGCCACAAAATATGGTGCTAGCTTAGATAACTTTAAAAGGAGATTGGGTATATTCATGGCCCATTAGCTCATCAGTTACTGCTAATGGCTACCTGGTGCCTACATACTGCCTCTAGGATCAAATGCAATACCAGATGCTGGGTAACAATAGTGGGAGAGAGCTATTCACCCTCATGTCCAGCTTGTGGGCTCCCCAAAGACGTCTGGTTGGCCCCTGCAGCAAACAGGATGCTCTACGATATAGGCCTTTGGCCTAGTCTAGCAGGGTTCTTCTTCTTAGCTATGTGGGTGTAATATAAGCAGCCTGACTCTAAGGCACATTCCTAGCCAGTCTCTTCCCAAACTGCATCAACAACGGTGCACCTTCTCTGACAACAAAGCAGTCAATGACTCCAGGGTGGGAGATGGGGGAACCACTCTGCTGCATTCCCCCCCCCCCCAGTTGTAACAACTTACTAACAGCGGGGCAGGATGGATCGCCGTGGAGACCCTCTCCCCATGCCTCCGCTGCTGTGAAGGAATGAAAAAATGAAAACTGCTCCACTTCAAAGCTCCCTGTGATAAAGTCTTTCCCTCCAATTGTTGTGCTGCCAGTGGTATAACAAGAACTGGATACCTCTACTAGAGCTTTGGCTATTGGGGGTATAAAAATGCAATCAATAAATAAATACTATATAGCCTAAATGGCGATGATTCCTGATAGAATTTATTATTTATTGTTGTCTTAATGGAGACAACAATTTCTTTTTTCTTTTCTTTTTTGACATTATGGTTGTTGTTTGTTGTGTGTGATTTGTATCACTGAATTAAATGTATGTACAGTATGTATGTATGTATGTATGTATGTATAAGAACTGGATCTTGGAACCAAAGTCCTAGGCCTCCACAAATTACCACCCAGACAGGGGCAACTGGCAAACGCTCCAGGGCAGTAGAAGCAAATGCCATTTTATTCCTGTAGCCATGGTGTTGCAAGGATTTGAAGGAGTTTAGAACGTAAAACTGTACATGTCCTGATATTTAAGATCAGGGTTGGCAAGCAGTATTGGCGTTGTTCTAACATATCAAGAGGAAGAAGAGAAATTTTGTTTCACAGCATAAGTAATACAGATGGAAGTCTAAAATGTGACCCATAAGGTCATGAAGTCCAGTCTCTAAAATGACCTTGCTGCACCATTGTTTGCTGCATGACCTGGAGGAGGTCCAATATTCTTTTGTGTGTGTGTGTGTGTATTCTCCTATCTTGTGAAGCAGCAATAAGCAATGCTCAAGGCCAGTCTTTCCCAGCCTGAGTGTTGGACCTCACCTCCCATCGTCCCCAGTCAGGACGGCCAAGCTGGCTGGGGATGTTGAGAGTTGAAGTCCAGCATGTCAGAAGGGGACAAGATTTGAGAAGGATACTCAAGACAATGAGAAAACAAATGGCTGAAAAAGGAAACAAAATAGAAGTGCTAACACAGTGCTGTATAAATGTTCTTTTCAAAAATTAGCAAACCAGCCAGTGAGGCTCTGCAACATTAAAAAGCAGAACTGAAGCCCATCCAAATAACAATTAAGTCCCTAAAATGGTAATAGACAGCAAGGGGGGCTTATTCCTTACCTGATCAACTAAGAACACCTTGATTCTTTCATTTCCCAGCCATTTTTGAAATTCCTTTCCCCAGTTCTTCACCAGACTCCCAGGAGTGACTATCAGGGCCTGTTTCATTACAGGCTTGCATCCATATGGCCCTTGCCGCAGGAGAGTCCAGATGAGAGCAATGCACTGGAGAGTTTTCCCTAAGCCCATTTCGTCTGCAAGAATAGCTCCGAATCTACTGCTCACTCTGCAAAGAGATAATTACATTGTTGATGCATCCCAAAAGAACGCTTGATGATTATCTGCATACCCATCTTAGGATTCCATTTTGTTAAATATATGCATATAATGTACTCAAGTCTGCTGAAGACTTCATTCCATTTTCATTCAATGAGGGACCAACCCTATGCATGTTTAGCCAGGAAAAAAAAAGTCCTACAACTCCCAGCATTCCTCAGCCAGCCATTGGCTGGAAAATGCTGGAAGTTGTAGGACTTTTTTTTCAGTCTAAACATGCGTAGGATTGCGCTTTTTAATTTACTAGTCATTTCTGGAAGGTGTGGGCATACACCTTCATTGTTACAACCACTGCCAATTTATATAACGCATTTCAAATTTTGAAATCAGAAAGGACGTCAGAAGTTTGAGAAGGATTAAAATGATAATAAACAGAAGGAGCAACAGGAAAATACGTAAATATTATCATTATCAGTTCAATTTGGTATGTTTGATTCAACTAACACCCTTTTAAGTTTCTGAGCCATTACAGCAAATTTAGCAACTCTATACATTGCACATATTTCTAAGTTTGATAAAAGTTAACTATTTTGAAGAAATCACCAGCTTTATTCAATCATTTTAAACAATTCTCAGTAAAAAAAAATTCGGGAAGTACTGAAACTTACAACTTAGTGATATCATACACTGAATGGGGGGGTGCTCTTATAAAGGTCAGAAAAATGATCTCACAGAGGGGGGGAAAGGGGGCATTTCAGTGGGTAGAAAGGTGAGGAGAATGGAGAGGCCAGGATACGAGCTATCCTGAGGCTTCTCCAGCCTCCTTCCCTCCCCCTTTGAAGCACCCCAGTTAGACGAGCAAAAAAGCCCATCTAGCAAAGCATGCAGAACTGGGAGGACAGGGAGACAAAGAATGCCTCTGTTCAGGGATTTATGATCATCGAGGGCATAATCGATAGGACCGTACCCTAAAATGTCTAGACAGCCTCCATGCATGCAGCTGTATGTGCAACATTTGCAAAGGACCATTTGCAGAACACCTGTTTGCAGAGAGGCACTTTAGATGTTCTCATGGATACATATAGGTCATGAGCGGGGCCTGCTGTCACCATGCTGCCCCCTCCACATGTGTTCCTTGAACCGAGGGAGAGCATATGCAAAGGGCTAAAGACATTAATCGACAGAAATTTTCTGATCATGCTCTTCCGTTAGCTGAGTGCACCATTTGAATTCAGAGTGGGAAAGGTCTTAAGCAAGCAGAGGGATGTCAGGTCATTGCAGATTAATTTCGGACACTTCCAGACAAACAGCTCCTAACGCTACCAATCAAAAGGCTTTTTACAGCTATTCCATATTTTCCTCCTTAACGGATTTTTTTGTGGCAAGAAAAAAAAAAGACGGAAAAACCAGTGGGAAAACACAGAACGGTTACAAATGCAAGATGTTGTTGTCTGGACGCTTCACAAAATTCAGTGAATGTGGAAGGGCAATTTCACAATAAAAGCTTCATCTGGAAGCACACAATGTATGCTAAAGAATATGGAGAAAACAACAAGCATAGAATCTGCTGTGTTTCCTGCAAAGCATAAAGCTCCCTTAATCTCTTCCTAATATATTTATGTATCTATTCCATGCTCCAGGTCATTAAATTAGAAATGTCTGTGCCAAATACATGCATTTTGGTTTCGCACAAAAAGCAATCAATTATTCCAATTTCTACAGTTTATTTGCTCCAACAGGCATTGCGGGATGGGAGGGAAGCCTGCTATCTTCTGTTCTCTGTAATGTATAATAATAATAATAATAATAATAATAATAATAATAATAATAATAATAGTTAGGGTGACCATATGAAAAGGAGGACAGAGCTCCTGTATCTTTAAAGTTGTGTAGAAAAGGGAATTTCAGCAAGTGTCATTTGAATGCTTGTAGCACCTGGAGAAATTTTGCCTTCATCATAACAGTTAAAGCTGCAGGAGTCCTGCCCTCTTGACCAGATACAAAAGAGAGGAGGGCACCTGCAGCTTTAACTATTGCGATGAAGAGGGAATTTCACCAGATGCTGAATGCATACAAATGATACCTGCTGAAATTCCCTTTTCTCTACAACTGTTAAAGATACAGGAGCCCTGTCCTCCTTTTCATATGGTCACTCTAATAATAGTACCATAAAAATGCATAGCATAATGGGTATAATAATCCCAACTCCGTTCTAATATATGCAGCAGGCATTCCAGGAAGTGCACCACAAACAACTCTCCAAATTTATTTTAGGGATTTTCCATTTAGTCTGCTTCCAGTGCACCCAAAGTTTCAGTCTCATACATTGGCTTCGATCCCAAGCAAGGGAAGCTTATTTCCTGTCCCTTCAAAAGCCTCTCGTGAAGGTCAAGGAACCCTCCTTAACGGATTGGGCTGCGGTGCAGGGGGCTGAGCAGGAATCGCCCCAAAAAGGGCAGGTTCTGCTCACCCACTTCTGCCAACGTTTCTCAGGATCCAGAGCTGCTAACTGTAGAATCACTTGGCATACTCCAAGCATGGAGGGAAAGATTGCTGGCAAAGTCAGCAAAGTTCTCACCTTAGCTGCAGATAAACAGGCTGGATGAAGAATCAGCCTTCCCTGGCCTTACCTCCAGTCAAATTATGCCCTCCAAAATTTACTCCGGTCTTAATTTGCCCACTTTAGAATGCTGCAACATGTTTATTTTTAAGTACGGTGCTTCCTATGTTAGAATGTTCTGCTTGACAAATAAGAGCCAGAGGGGGCTGGCATATACCTTATAATTTAGATAAGGAGTTGGGTGAACTGATGGGTGAAGTAGTGGTTAGAGTATTGGATTGGGGACTCGGGAGATCCAGGTTCTAGTCCCCACTTGACTATGAAGCTCTACGGCACGGGATTATCTACCTCACAGCCAGCTTCACATGAGAGGAGGTCTACCATGTAAGCTGCCAAGGGTTCCTTATAAGAGGAAAAAAGGTGGAATAGAAATGTAATAACAAATAAAATGGGTGATCCAGAAGCCCCAAGGTGGATTTAAATCAGCCTGGTGGCCTCTAGATGTGTATTGGACTCAAAACCCATGATTCCCAGTCACTGGAATTACGGAAGCTGCAATCCAGTACATCTGGAGAGCACCAGGTCAAGGAAGCCTGACTGAAATGTTTCTTTCACAGCAAAAACTATAGCAATCCTTTCCATATCCTGAATCAATTTTGCAGAAAGCTTCTAATTTTGACAAAAGCTCTCCCAACCCTTTTTGATGAGAGAATGAGACGGGAGCCACTTTGCTAGCTAAACGTGGACCAATATCTTTGCTTCGTCTTTTCGTCATGGCCTTCTCATTTGTGCTTAACGTTCCTAATTCAATTACAGAGCTGGGTACAGTAAATTGCATGCAACTATTAGGTAACATTTGCACAATGCCTTTAATTTCAGCACAGGGCTTGCTCACTAACTTCCTGGTTAATACGTAATGTGTTGAATATATCTCAAGCGAGTTAACCGCTCTTCCTCCAAAAAAGTAGATGCTAAGGGGAGAATCTGCTGCATTATTCATTTATAGAAACATCCTGCTGCAGCTGGTCTGAGTGCAACTCAACAGAATTATCTGCCAGGGCTACATTGGGGCCAATTAACCAGATTTCTTATATCCTCCAAATGAGTAAGAGGTTCTTCTAAAGGGGGGCACATACAATATGGTACCAGTGTCCCCCAAATACCTTTCTTGGTGATCACCAAGGTGACTTACCACTGCCACTTTTCTTTTTTTAATGAAGGAATTTTCTTACCAGCAGCTAGGATCACATGAAAGCAAAGTGAGGGCCTCCAACTGTGACCATCTTCATTTTCCCTTGGCCATGAATACCTCCAAGCTATTCTTAAGAAATAAAGAGGGCCGGCAGCTGCAGGCCGATGCTTTCCTCGTGGTGTGCCCAGCCACTAAGAAGGAGGAAGAGAAAGGAAAGGGGACTCCTGACAGTCTGCCTGGTAAGCGTGGTGAGGGGGCTATTCTCCTTGATCTAACTGCAGCCTTTGACACGGTTGATCATGATCTTCTCTTAGATTCCCTTCATGACCTTGGATTTTGTGGCTCTGTCTATAACTGGTTTGCCTCCTATCTAGCGGGTCGCTCTTTCAGCGTGTTGGCTAATGGCAGCTCGTCTTCCTCCTTTCCCCTTTCAGTAGGGGTTCCGCAAGGCTCGGTGCTTGGCCCGTTGTTGTTTTCCTTATACATGTTGCCCTTGGGCAAGCTTATTCAATCTCATGGCCTCCAATATCATCTGTACGCCGATGATACACAACTATATCTGTCATCTCCGGAACTTTCTCCTGATGTTCACGATCGTATCTCGGCATGTCTTTCAGATATCTCAGCTTGGCTGCTTCATCGTCGTTTGAAACTCAATATGGCAAAGACTGAATTGCTCGTTTTTCCTCCTAAACCTTCTCCTCATCTCTCATTCTCTCTTACTGTCAATGATGTTACGCTTACTCCGGTCAAGGAAGCTCGTAGCCTTGGCTTTATATTTGACTCCTCGCTCTCCTTTATTCCTCATATTGAGGCAGTAGCTAAATCTTGTCGATTTTTCCTGTATAATATTGCCAGGATCCGATCATTTTTGTTTGTCTCTTCCGCCAAGACGCTTGTTCATGCACTGGTTATTTCACGGTTGGACTACTGCAACCTTCTTCTCTCTGGCCTTCCTTCTTCTCACATCAGTCCGTTGGTTTCTGTTCACCACTCTACCGCAAAGATCATCTTCTTGGCTCGCCGCTCTGACCATGTTACTCCGCTTCTGAAATCTCTTCATTGGCTTCCAATTCACTTCAGAATCCAATATAAACTTCTCCTGTTAACCTTCAAAGCTTTTCACGGTCTAGCTCCTTCCTATCTCTCCTCTCTCATCTCACACTATTGCCCCGCTCGTGCTCTTCGCTCCTCTGATGCCATGTTTCTCGCCTGCCAAGGGCCTCTACTTCCCTTGCTCGGCTCCGTCCATTTTCTTCTGCTGCCCCTTACGCCTGGAACGCTCTTCCAGAACATTTGAGAACTACAAGTTCAATCGCAGCTTTTAAAGCTCAACTAAAAACTTTTCTTTTTCCTAAAGCTTTTAAAACTTGATGTTGTGCAGACTTTATACTGTTAGTTTTACCCTACCCTGTGCCTGCTTACCCTACCCTGTGCCTGTTTGCATTCTCTTCCCCTCCTTATTGTTTTACTATGATTTTATTAGATTGTAAGCCTATGCGGCAGAGTCTTGCTATTTACTGTTTTACTCTGTACAGCACCATGTACATTGATGGTGCTATATAAAAAAATTAATAATAATAATAATAATAATAATAATAATAATAATAATAATAATACGAAGGGGCAGCGGTAAGGCAGCAGAGGGGTCAGGAGAGGCAGGAAGGAGCCGGGGGTGGGGGAGCCAGTTGGAAGAAACCTGGGGGGTTGGGGAGGGTTTTGTGTTTGTATGTCTGAATGGATGGGGGCTGCATGCATGAGAGAGAGAAAGAAATTGGGGGGTGGGATTTGGAGGAACCCAAGAGTGCCTGTGAGTTTTCATGTGCTTGCACTATGGAGGAAAAGGGAGATATGTGTGCACATGGATGCATAATGGATCCACAGGATGCTTGTATGTGTGTGGATGGATGGAGGCATGTGGTGGGTGGGCTTGGTTGTATGGGGGGAGGTAGAGGAAGAGAGGTGTATCTATGGGTGGTGGGCCAGGGTGTGTGGGTGTGGGAGAGAGAGAGAGAGAGCATGGATGGTGATCCAGAGTGAGAGAGAAAAAGATGGGGTGGAATGAGTTGGCTAGCAGAGGGAGAAAAGGAGTTTGCCATCTGTGAAATAGGTTTCTAAGGTTTCTATTGCCATGCAAAACTGTGGGCTCAAAGGAGTTGTTTACTGGGTTGAGACTCAGCCCCACCTCTACCTTGTTCTCAGACTTTGGGGCAGATTACTTGTCCTTTGCTACTAATTATACTTCCCAGAGCAGGCAGCCATTTTGTGGTGGAGCAGAAGCATGGATGTATATACTGTAACATGACAACAGTGTGTTGAGTAAGAGCCTGATGGGTGGGCAGAAACCTTGCCCAAAGGATGCCATTTTCTGCAGTAAGGATGGGCAAAATGCAACCTGGGGGCCACATGCGCACCAATATTTTTCTGGCCCCTCCTCACCCTGCACCACAGAATTTGCCACTGAAATTCAGCAGTGCTGTTGGAGTAAAAATCCCTAAAACTGTGCTTTAAGCAAGGCACACACCTTGTTTTCAAGCAAAATTGTGCTCCTAGGAGGCTCCCAATTTTCAGCAAATTGTTGGAGAGGTTGTGGGGGAAAAGGAACGTATTTACATATGTGGTGGCAATGCAAATATGTACAAAGATTATGGAAGATGGTGTTTTCAGAAATTGAAGAAATAGTGGGAATGAAAATAGAACAAACACCAAAGATTGCATTGCTGTCACTATTTGAAGATAGTGTGGAAAAGAAAATATAGAGCTGATATCGAGTTTGCTGGTTGCAGCACGATTGATGGTAGCTAGGAACTGGAAGATTCAAGGGGAATATTCTATTGAAGAATGGTATAAAGAAGTATGGGATATAGCCATTAATGATAAACTGACATGTAATATTAAGTGGAGAAAAGGCGTAACTAAAATAAATGAGTTTGAAGGAATCTGGAAACAGTTCCTAATATTTGTGTTTACTAAGGGAAGTGGGAAACCACCAGCGGAAGAAACGATAAGATTTTGGACTCAGGAATAGATCCCGAGGTGGGGGGTGCACTTGTATGTTAAGAATGATTATGTTGTAGTATGATAATGTATAGGTAATACTTATTCAATATATATGTACTCAACATTTATTCAATATGTATGTAGCAGTTGTTTGATGTTTCTTTTTATTATTATTATTATTATTGTAATGTTGTATGTTTATATAGTGTAGAAAACAAATAAAAATTATTAAAAAAAAAAAAAAAAAAGAGGCTCCCAGAAAATTAAGCAGCATAATGGGAGCTTGGGTGCGCCCCCTTCAACTCCTAAAAGTTGTCCACCTCTGCTTCATAGCATGAACGTGGCCATCTTAATGTGTTGGAAATTCCTGCCATTCCAAAAAATTCCAAGATTCTCGAAGACTGATTAAAGTGAAAAGTAAGAAGAAAGTGGGGAGGGGCAGAAGTTTAGCGGCAGAGCAGCTACTTTGCATGCAGAAGGTCCCAAGTTTGATCCCCAGCTTCTCCAGATAGGTCTAGGAAAGGTTCCTGCCTGAAACCCTGGACAGCTGCTACCAGTCAGTGTTGGCAATACTGGGTTTGATGGACCAATGGTCTGACTCAGTATAACACTTCTTCCTAGTTCTGCCCATTTTTAGGATTGGATGCCTGGAAGATCAAACAACAGCTTTTGCTTGCACAAAATTATTCTCCTTTTACCTCATTCCCATCATGCATTCATAAAGAAATATAATTCCTTCTCGCTGGTGAGGTCGAAGATGGTTTACAATGTAAGGGTCCATGACAACATCCACAGTGGGCAAGCCTGACTTATTGAACATCCGTTGGTGACTTGGGGATGGGCGTGGCATGACCAAGGAATCTGAAATGTCAAATGCGCAAACTGTAAATGCAAAATGATTGCTTCTTAAGCCAAAGCAATTCACCTTCTATGGCAGCCTTCCTCAACCTGGGGCGCTCCAGATGTGTTGGACTACAACTCCCAGAATGCCCCAGCCAGCTGGCTGGGGCATTCTGGGAAATGCAGTCCAACACATCTGGAGCGCCCCAGGTTGAGGAAGGCTGTTCTATGGGGAAAATGAAAACACCGTTCTTGGTTGCTAAAGCCAAACAACAGCATGAAAACACCGTGATGCTTTAAATTTTCAGATTAAGTAAACCGACAGAATAACAAGCGATTGTTTACTATTCAGATCAAAACAACTGTGAAAGCTATTCACATAACATTGACAAAGGAAAACAAAGTGTATAATATACAACAGGAAGTGTGAAATGATACTTACATCATTCCTTGGGATGCAATACACTCAAAACATCACCTGTCCCACTGCAATAAATGGACATTATACAAGAGTCCTTAAAGCAAGTCCTATTTATTTCAAGGTGGGTTTTCTCCGTCTTAGGTTAGAAGCTGCATTCCAGTTTGTTAAGTGAACTCCCAAAGCTTTGTAATCACAGCTTTTTATGTTGTGATTTTATTTGTGTATGTGTGTTCAATGTAAATGAATGACCCATTCAAATAAAACAAAGAATACTTAAAGACACAGCGATCTAATAACACAGGCATAATAATTTGCGGTATCACCAATGGGATGCTGAAGACATTGAACCTCTTGCTCCCACACCCAATGTGTTGGCCAAATCGATCCCTCTGCATTTGTATCTAATATTAAACGTGAAAGTTTATAAAGGTTCAAAATCTAGAGTGTAATGGCATGAACACTCAAACTTTCCTATTTGACCCCATATTCTCTGGGGTCAGAAGGTTTGCTTAGAGGCATGTTGCAGGGATTTTAGGCCTTTCCTATAAGCAGCATCAGTGGTCCCTAAAGGAAAACTAGCTCATCATGAGCCAGGACTGACTTTTTCTTGGAGAAGTAACTTGCCTCAACCCACAAAGGCTGCTGTCCTTGCTGCAAACAAGATGGCATCTACCTGAATCAATCGTGGTGGCGGGAAGGGGGATATTATCTGGCTGCAGATAGCAACCTTATGCATGTTTAGACAGAAATAAAGGTTTCCATGTTGCTGGGAAATGCTGGGAGTTGTAGGACTTTTTTCTGCCTAAACATGCATAGGATTGTGCCCTTAAACTCATTAACAGTTGCTAGTTAATGGGGAGACATGATAGCACTCTTCAAATACTTGAAAAGTTGTCACACAGAGGAGGGCCAGGATCTCTTCTCGATCATCCCAGAGTGCAGGACACGGAATAATGGGCTGGAGTTACAGGAAGCCAGATTCCAGCTGGACATCAGGATAAACTTCCTGACTGTCAGAGCAGTACGACAATGGAACCAGTTACCTAGGGAGGTGGTGGGCTCTCCCACACTAGAGTCATTCAAGAGGCAGCTGGACAACCATATGTCAGGGATGCTTTAGGGTGGATTCTTGCATTGAGCAGGGGCTTGGACTCGATGGCCTTGTAGGCCCCTTCCAACTCTAATATTCTATGATTCTAGTGATGAGCTTTCAAACCCTTGCACATTTTCTCAAAGAGATCCAGCTTAGTTCTGATATATTGAGTGGGGGAGGATAGGAAAAGTATAGATACTGGGTTAAAAAAGATGAAACAGATAAAATTTAAAAATACTCACTTGGTGTGCATGGATCATGACGTGGTTTATAGTTTTGGGAGACTTTGGGCAAATTTCCTTTTGTGTTGGTTTTGAGAGGGTGGCAGAATGGCTTCACTGTAGCTTGTGAGCAATTCCAAACATCCTCTGCTGTCGCCACACCACACTGAAAACACTTCCCACTTCTGAAGTCCTCTTCTGGAATCACACCCATCACCTCGATTTCTTTGCCTCCAATCATCAGAGTTTGGCCTTCATCAAGATTTTCCAGATCTTTGGCTTTGTATCCTGTGCCTAAGAGGGATCACAAACGTTAAGCCAAGATGAAAATAAATAAAATAAATAAAATAATAATAATAGAAACAGAAATATATCAAGTAAAAAGATAACCAAGAAGAAACTGTGGGTACCCTGTCTAAGGATTATGACCAACCATATTCTCCTTAAATTCAAATGGAAACTGAATGCTCTTTCTCTCTCCTTGCTTTGAAGTTCTTTTGTTCCACAATGGCCACTTTAAGGTCGGTGACAGTGTGTCCTGGGAAGCTCAGTGAGAGACTGCTGAGTTAGAATTAATCAACAAGTTTAATTCTATCACCAAAGGTCTGAATCACGATAAAGGATTGTCAATCACACTACATAGTTTGGCTTACTTGTGCGAGAATGTTTGTGTTATCAGCAACAACTACACTGGGAATAACTATTATTAATAATAACATTGCCACTCTCAGTATTTTTTGTATTTAATTTCCTTCTGACCTCACTGTTCACAGTCCCTGCTGCCCCTTCAATATATACTATATATAAATCTGAAACTCTCCATAATATTCCTTGCATCTGATGAAGTATAAATCTGCACTTGTTAGCCTTGAAGGTGCGACAAGGTGTCTTTTGGATTTCTCAATGAGAGTGTAAACAAAATTGAGGCATTAAAAATTACTAGAGGCCTCAGCGAAAGATCTGGCTAGTTATTTCAATTCAGGTACAATTCCTGGTCTCTGCTGCTCCTGGTCATGTGTGTCTTTTCCTCACTAGTCCTTCTCTCTCCCAGATGCCCTCTTAGGGTCCTTCTACCGGCCTTTTCTTTCCCAAGTCCCCATACTCATTCCCTCTTTCTCTTGGGAGCTCCCTTCTCAGGCCCCTCACTCTTTTATTCCTCCTTTCTGAAGCCCATGTGCCTGTCTGGCCTTTCACTCTCGGATCTGAGCAGTTGGCCAATAGCAGCCTTCTGCCTGTCCTGCCGCTCCATGACACCAGAGCAGTTCAGCCAATCACTGCCAAGGTTTTCACCATAACATTGCTCAGCACCTTACCCTAACCCTTACAATAGAGGCTATATCAATATTTTTCATTTTATTCCAACCCACATGCAAGGTTAATGCCTGAATTTCAGGCATCACAGTTACACTCCTGACCGGCATTACCTCTTCCAATGTCTTTGCCTTCCATATCCTTTAATGTCACTAACTTCCCTTTCGCAATCAGAACAGCATCCCCTTCCCACGTCTTGTGTTTCTTCTTTGAGGCCTTGCACCATACTACGCTGAAGTATTTCGTAAGGCAGCTGGGCTCCTCTTGCTGCCCTGCTATTTCTGCCCTGGCCACCCACACTGGACCTGTGAGGGTGAAGAGAGACGTAACAGAAAAAGGAGAGCTTAGAGCAGGTTCCTTGGCTGCAGGGTAAGCCCCAGGGCTGCAAATTAAGGGACAGGTGTGTGGACCAGCAAACCGAATATGAGCTCAGCTGCTAGTCTTTGCTCTCCCTCACACGTGTGGGAGGCCAGTGTCCCCCAATCTGGTGCCCTCCAGATGGGTTGTACTACAACTTTCAGCATTCCCCAGCCAGGTTTGAAGTTGCAGTCCAACGTATCTGGAGGGCACCAAGTTGAGAGAGGCTGAGGTAGGCTGTACGTCTCTTCTTTTGTTTAAAGAAAATAAAATTAAAAGTTGCACAACTATTAACCTGCAAGTTCCTGCAAGAGAGAACCTTCTGAGGTAAACAGCTACACCAGAAGGCTGTTAGACACTACAGGAATGTTCATGCATTTATTTTTTCATTCAGTCATTAAAATTATGTAACACAGAGAGAGAGAGATAAAGAGACAGAGAGATAAGGTGGAAGGGTGTCTCGGTGGCATTACGTCCAAGCATGTGGCATCACTCAATCAGCACTATGCCCAAGTGGCAGCAGATCGTGGGAGTTGTAGTTCAACACATCTAGAGGTCACCAGGTTGGGGAAAGCAGACTTAGGTAAACAGCCATCCTTACGCGTGTGCACCCCACTTCTGAGTGGTGAGCGGTTTCTGGGGTTCCTCGGTGCTCAGTGTCCCTCAAAGGAGGCCACTGGAGACTTGCGGTGTGTCTATGAAGGGCACATAAACATTTATACTGGCTGAGCGTAAGATCAGTATTTGCAGCATTAACCCTCTGGCACATTCCTGCTCCCCATCGGATGTGCTGGGCAACCCACTGGTCCACAGGATTTCCTGCAAGCAGCTCTCTGCCTTCTTTTCAGATCCAGTTCCAGCACAAACAGAACATTTCACACAGAGACTTAGTTTGCTTCTCTTATTCTCACTCCAGACTCAATTAGTACATTCCTTAGAGAGGGGGAGAGAAAGGTAAGCTCCCTTCCCAAACAGTCTAGCGGGGGGGGGGGTGCAGGGAGAAAAGCTGAGTCATCTTTGCCCACAGCGACAGTTGGCAGTGGAGGATGGTGGCTCTGAAGTCAGTGGGGCAGAGAAGCCGCTCCGGGTTTCAGTCAGAACTGGACACAGCTCTAAAGGAGCTATCCAAGGTGGCTCTGGTGCCCCACCAGCCTTCACTGTGAAGCCACTAGCCTTCACTGCTGAACACTACTAGTTATGAGCTGTCTTTTCAAGAATTGTACGGTCTGAGGGGATTCTGAATCTCTTTGCAATCAGAACACTGGGCTGTAAGCAACCCCTGAGAGGTCCTCTGGAGTCTAGACCAGTAGTGGGGGGGAATCTCTTTCAGCCTGTGAGAAGAACTCAGTTTCAGAGAAGCTCTTGCCAGGGGGCAGGGAGCACAGTCCACGGGTGGGTGAAACTGAACGCAAAGAGGGTGGGCTCAAAATAATAATAATAATAATAATAATAATAATAATAATAATAATAGAATACCAGCACATTACAGATTAAAACTTTCACTGACAGTAACTAAGCCTTAGGAATGGCATTTCAATCTTTGAGAATGGGGTGAAAGGTGCAATAATGCTGGGAAATCACCAAACTAGTGGTTGTGGGAAAGGGGTGTGGTCATCTGGGGAGCCCTGGAGGGCCGTATTGGGTTTTGGGGGGCCCGGGCCTAAGGTTTCCCACCCCTGCTCTGGACTGACCCCCAAACACATAATACCTTGAAACATAAGAACGAGGTACTTCCAGATGCAAAGGTATATAATATTCCCTTATATATACCCAGACGACAACTACGATCCTCAGAGGAGGTCCTGCTGGCCATTCCAAGACGAACGGATTGCCGCCATTAAGAACCTCAGCGGCAGGCCTTCTCTGTGGTGTCACCCACCCTCTGGAGGACCTTCCCTCGTGCGGTTCAGGAGCCGGAAAACGTAACATCTTTTAAACGCCTCCTGAAGACATACCTTTTGACACAGGCTTTCCCTGTGTAAAAGGGCTTTCCCTTTAATGTAGCTGGTTTTACATTGCCTTTTAAACTTTTAATGTTTTAAACTGATACTTGCATTTTATGTTTTTTAATTGTGCACTGCCCAGAGAGCTTCAACTGATGGGCAATATAAAAATGTAATAAATAAATAAAGGATGACAGCAAGTGAGAGTAGCTGAAGGATCAAAAATATATTGAAAGAATAAAGTAAAGAATTATATAGAAAATGCAACAGAAACATCGAGTTTGTATATAGTTTATCTTAGAATAGCAACTTAGGCGCTCAGGGCCAAAAATGTCTGAATCATGGCTCACTTATTTTACTACGGTATACAACCTCACCGAGCTAAATGAAACTAAGTGGTGCATTTTTCTAGACCAAATGTTGGACCAATTCAAATATCATCCAGATCGACTGTTTACACAGCACAGTGTCTCTTGTTCACTCTATGGCATCAATTTTTTTCTATTTTTTTTTTTTAAATAACCACGCACTGCCAAATGCAACTTTAGAACGAGTTTTCTGTATTACGTATTACTGTAAAATAGTCATTGTGGCTTTCTGTTTGACAGGTTTTCTTTTGTTTTCATACACAGAGCACACATAAGATTACAATATTTAAAGGCAAAACTTAGTCACACTAAAAGCCAATGGGTGAGTTCCCAAAGAAGTCCATGGGATTTTGGCATGCACTGCACATCGGTGTTAAAGAAAAGCATGCAGCTAAATCCATGTGCCAACCTTTAGGGCATTTTCTAATCATTTGCTACATATTACTGCCCGGCGGAGAAGAAAAGGTGATTGAGGTTGACGGACAAAGAAAACCTCAAAGCAGGGGTGGTGAATGTGTGACGCATGGACTGCAACTCCCATCAGCCCTAGCCAGCATGCCAATTGTGAGGAATGATGGGAATTGCAATCCAACATCTGAGGGACCACATGTTTCCCATCCCTATCTCAGAGCCTGCTCTGGTTGGACCAACTGCCCCTGTGCGAAGGACCCTAAATTGTTATTTTATTAACGTATTTTGATTGTACTTGTGGATGGAGTTGGAAAAAAACTGTATCTGTAAAGATGGAATAGAAAAAAGCAAAATAATAAATTACAGTTTATCCCACACACCGGAGTGTGCATTTTTCTAGCCCCTATTAAACTACTAAAAGCTTCACTTTGTTTGTTGCAGCTTACAACAGCAAAGAAGCCCAAATAGATTGCAGAAGTCCATGCAAGCATTAAGAAGGGAGAATTAATACTATGAATACTTAATTTTTAATATTTAATTTAAGCACATTGCTGGCAGACGTCCATGCAAACATTAAGTAGGAAGAATTAATATTATGAATACTTAATATTAACATTTAATTCTAGCACACTGCTGGAAATCTACTTCAGATCAACCTTTACTTTCTTGGTTTCATCTTGGGTTGCCTGCAGCATTTATTGATAATCTTGCATAATATTAATTCACAATAAATTGTGCTGTTGTTCTTTTCCTTTTCCTTTTACAAAGGGCACGTCTTCATAAAACACAATCATATCCTCTGCAATAGAACTGAAACATAGTTTATTCCATTGCTCCCTATCTACATAATTTAAACACACTTCCCTATTTAAAATGTGTGGGATTACCTTGGAAGACGAAGTCTGAAAGATTATTCATATTTTTGAGTATTTTCATGTGTTATGCAGAAGCGATTACTTACAGACAAGCCAAAGACGTTCTTGGAAGGGGAAGGCGTAATCTTTCCAAGCCACGTTACATAAACCCAATTTACATAAATGCAATCCGTTCAATAATTCAAGCAGGAAAATAATAGGAGAGACCAAATTTAACAGGGATTGTGCAGAGGTAGTCATGTGTATCAAGAGAAGAAAGTGTTCTGCCACAACAGAGATTCTTTTTTTTATGGACGGCGGGCCTTGCTTTAGTGCAAGGTTTCAATAACTCACTGAGTGTTCCTCAAAGTGGGGATCGGGACCCAGAAATGGGTGTCAGCCAACTTCCAGGTGGGTCTCAATGCTTCAGACTGCCCAGTGCCTCTTTGCTTGACCACCCTGTGCCAGCAGGAGTTGGTTAGAGAGCAAGGCTATTAGTTAGCAAAGGTAACAATAACAACAATAGTTTTTAAAAACTGGGTATAAAGAGGAAGCGGATATGAGAGGGAAGTTGTGATTGGATGAAGTAAATGTAAAAGCAGCAGGAGGGAGGAATGAAAGAAAGTGGTACTTGGAGAAGGGTACAAGTTAAGTGTGAAAGAGAGAGATGAAGAGCTCTTTCAGAGGGGGGCGGGGATATCGCTCTTGTTTCCTGCTTCTCTTCCAGAACAGGGATGAGAAGAATCACATGGGGGAGAAAGGGAAAGCAAGCAGCAACCACGTGGCCCATTCAATGTAGTGGGACATTTATAGCAAAATTTCTCTGCACACAGCAGAAAATGGCGAACAATTTCACTAAAACTCAGAGGAGTTGCATTTTGTGTTATTTTAACATGGAAAAAAATGGCAGAACGAGGAGACTAGTGGGAGACAGGGGAGGGGGAACACATTGTCGTCAAAGGACCCGTGAACATCTGTGAATGGCCAGTGAGTGTGCTATAAAACACTTGACTGATGATGCTCAAAATGAGAGGAGACGGGAAAGATGATTTGAGAGGCATATGGGGAAACGAGAAATATATATATATAAAATTAACAGTTTTCTCTGTTTAGAGCAGGGATCCCTAAACCTTTTGGGTCAGTTGGCAAATCTGGAGTTTTGAGAGAATGTCATGAGTTGTCTTACACAACAGCTGCCATGGAAGGCCTTGTATGGCTACCATGGTGGGCATGGCCAGTCACAAAACACTTGTTTCCCCAAAGGGCAAACTGTTGAGACTATTAGAACAGTAACAAGCCCAAGGATCTAAGTACAAGGTAGAAGTGTAAGTTTGAGCTCCAGAATAGAAAACCCAAATTTGGAACCCAAATAAAACCTAAATAAAAGCAGCATTTTGCTTTGCAGTATGGCAATCTCCCAGCTAAAAAATATTTAAAATAAATTCATGAAATAAAATTAAAATCAAAAGAGGCAGGGGGCCTGGTGAGCACCAAGAGAGGTGTCCATTGCTACCATGTTGGAGACACAGACTTAGACACTTTGGGCCAGCAAATTCTTCCTGAAATGGGGAGGCTGAGTAATCTGCAGGGCTAATATCTTTATTTAACTTGAGGAAAGCTAAATTATGGAACTCTGTTACAATGAAACAGTTATGCCAAAGAATTTAGCAATTTGAAAACAGGGATTAGATAGAAAAATAAAACTATATCCGCAATTGCTGGCTGATTATGCCAAACTCTGCCTCTGTCTGTCACCATTTTGTGACTGGTGGGCCTCAGACATCTTCAGCTCTCTCAAGTGGACCCTGGGGGTAGAACATTTGAGAAGCTTTGTGCCAATCCAGATTTAAACAAAGCAGTTAGGCAAATTACACACATATTGAAATGAATCTTGATTTCTTTCATGTGAATTCATCATTGTGCACTGAAGTAGTGTGATGTCTGAGCTACTGCTTTCTATACTGGGTCAATTGTTCTATTCTAACTGCAAAATAGTTCAATAGTCTGGAATGTGGATTAGAATGGGAGATTGGTGGGTCTGGAGTATGGGAAAGAATGGGATATTGTTTTCCCAGTTATGTCTCTTATGTGTGCTGTGACCCAAAGACAGAGACTTCAACTATTCAGGCAGCATTTAAAATCTGGAAAGTGCTAAACTTTCCTACTTTGTTGCAGGATCTACCAGGCTTTGACTTACTCCAGTCGTAACTTCCAGCTGATCAAGACCCTTACACAGCAGAGATGGACAGAGGTAGATCTGGATCTATTGGTAGATCTCTTGCAGATTTGCAGTAGATTGACAAGGATTCCTTACTCCCAATTATTTAACAGCAGCAATAAAATGAGTCCCCACAACCCACATCCAAATTACACTGCTGAAATGAAGAAAGCTTGGGATCACCAAAAGTGGATTTGTGTGTGGTGTGAGGACCGTGAGCCCCATTCAGTTCTGGTATTCAAAACAAATCCCTGGGTTCATAATTCTTTAATTCTAAGCATATGCCTTTTGCACCTGGCTCTGGTTGGTAGATTTCAAGGTACTAGTAAAAAAAAAAAGTAGATCCCGCGAGCCTAACCAGGGTATAGAGCAGCACTGGAATTATAAGCAAGCTCAGGCTTTGACGGTGTCACTGCCCTATGGCCAGCAAGTCAGTCCTGCTTCGACCCGCCTGATGTCTTCCCATCCTTTCTTGACTACTCAGAACGTCCTTCTGTGTCATGAACCTTCTCTTGCCCTTGACTGACTACAGAACAAGCCTCACTCTTAAAAAGGATTCCACCCATGCAACCTGACTACCAGCCTCTAGACTACAGCCACCAATTGTCCAGTCTCACTATACAATTACCGTGTGAAGACTTAATTCTAAGAGAGACGGAAGCCATCTTCTGGAGCTGCCATGGACCACGGTACGCATGCTCATTTTCTCCGTCTCACTGTGGTCTCCGATCAATTCAGTTCTCAGGGACAGCCCTCCCACTAGATAGAGTGAGGCGATTGCTTCAGGCAGCAGATGTTGGTAGGGAAGCAATGGCAGCCTCTCAAACTCCCTAGCTCTTCCCCTCTGTTGCAGGGTAGTGCGGTATATGCTACACAGCCTGTCCTAGGCCCCCTAAACTAGCCTCACGCTGCTGCAGTTCTAGCGGACGATATTATCCCATAGCCAGCATTGAAGTAAGCTTTAACTGCTCTTCCAGATGGCTTCTGTACATGGAATGGGAAGGGGGCACCATCTTGTCCTTCATCTCAGGCAGCAAAATGCCCTGGTCCAGTCCTGCCAGTGCTGCAGAGTTTTTTGCAATTCTTCAGAAACTGTTCTTGTGGAAACAGCAGCAAAAGTAAGGCACGCTGGCAAGGCTCAGTCCCCAAACTAGACCAAATAACAAACAGGAAACAAATCCACAGACACTGGAGCGTCTAAGGACATCCAACAGCTTTTAATGCATGATATCAAACTCAAGGTAACCAAGCCACGGACAGCTCCAGGTAGCAGTGGGATGGTCACAATTCCAGCCCCTCCATCTGAAAGCTTTGGATTCCTGTAGCAAAAGCTGGTATAGCCATGTATGTATTGCTTAAAAAAATCCCTCCAGAATTCAGTTTCTTTTCTATTTTGGGAAGTTTCTCTTAAAACTGAAATTGAGGGGACCAGAAATTGCTTGCAAGCTAGACTAGTCAGTTTCACCACTTAAGTGAATTGTATGGGTCTGAATTAAGATATGAATTAACATGCTTTGTCTCCTACAGAAAGGTTCCCTAACGACCTCTATTTCATTTGCACAGTTATCAAATTACTAATGGTGGACTGGGACTACAGCAACACTAGCGTAAAAGGGGAAGTTGATCCCACAGCTCTTCAGAAATGATAATCTGTAGCTGCCTAACTCAACATTTGGCTCACCTTACTTAGAACTTATTTATCAGTTCCTCTAAGCAATTGTACGTTTAGTATCATAAAAGGTGTAATACTCAAGATCATTTAACATGAATCAGAGCCATTATAAACATACTACACATCACTTTTCTAGATTCCAAATAGGGGTGATTTAAAAGTGATAAAAGCAAGGATTTAACCCATTGGCTAATGCATTAACTATTCTAATTAATTAATTAAGTGTAATGTTTCCAGTAGAGAACCAGAAAGTAGTAGAGGAAAAGAACATGGTCAGAAATGATACTGCCGATGGCCTGGGACCTACATATCTGAGACCCCTCTTCCCGATATGTGTTCCCTCATCAACGAAGACCTTCTCCTGGTCCCTTACTTTGTTTACCATTGCTCTGCAAGGTCAAGCTGGTCTGAGAAAAGAGCAGGGCCTTTTTGACAGGGGCCCTAGAGCTACGAAACAGCCTTCCAGAGTAGGTTTGAAAAAGCAAGCAAAAGTGACTTAAAGACTTTCGTCTTTAAGAAAGCCTTGGCTGACTTGACATTGAGAATTATTAGGTAGGATTAAATTTTGCTGCTCTGACATTTTGCATAATGCTGTTTTTATGATATTGTATAGATGTTATGAATTGTTGTAGTCTGCCATGAGTGCAGGAGGAGGACAACACAAATATTTTAAACCAATAAATGTTTGTACTCTAAAGAGTTTTGGAGTTTATGCGAGAATGAGGCTACACATTTTCTCACTGGTAACTAGCCCTATTTGCAGGGTGCTTTCAAATATTTATATCACTGGTCTAACATGTAAACGAAGAGCATCTAACTGTTTACAGGCTTTATTAAAGCCAATTTATTTCGAGGAGGAAAAAGCTTGAAGAAGAAAAGGTGTGTGTGGGGAGAATAATTCAAGCAATGCTCCCTAAGTGAAGGTAAGAAGGATAAAGGATGAAAGGCCTAAAGCAAACAGGATTACCTGCAAGTAATCTTCTCTTTCCCTGTCTCTGATTTTACGTGGCAATAACCTTTTTGCACATAACAGACACAGGAGAAGTGCTACCTAGGAGGTTGGTCTCCCTGAACAAAAGCCAAATGCAAGAGCCTACAAGCAGGAAACTGGTCCAACTGGAAGAGCGAGACAAGTAGAAGCTAGCAGCTTCACAAACAGATAGGCAGGTGATTAATCAGTTTACATCTAAAAGACAGAAACATTCAAAAGCCTCCCTCCTGCAACTGGTGCACTCCAAATGTTTTACACAACTCCCAGCATTCTTGACCACTGCCCATGCTGGCTGGGGCTGATGGGAGTTGAAGTCCAAAACATCTGGAGGGCAAACAGATATATTTTATAATTCTTTATAAAGGCTTTGGTTTTATACACATTTAAATCTCATTTCATAAATATACCGGACAACATAATTTCTGTGACGATATACACAGTACGTCTCAGGATCTTACAGCACAAAGTTAGTTTAAGTTTGATTAGAAATCATATCATCCTATATTCTAACTCCGATACAATTGTCAGAGAGCCAGTGTGGTGTTGGACTCGGAGTCAGGAGATCCAGGTTCTAGTCCCCACTCAGCCATGGAAACCCACTGGGGGACTTTGGCCCAGTCACAGACTCTCAGCCCAACCTCCCTCACAGGGTTCCTTGGAGGAAAAAAGGTGGGATATAAATGTAATAAATAAATCTTTATGTGGCCAAAACAGCAACAGCTACACACAAACAGGACGTATCGGTACACTCAGGTAATCCCAAGCTTTGCAGTTATATAATTATTATTATTTTTTAGGGGGGAAATACGTAAATAAAAAATCATAAAAACTGGGTCCAATGAGTACTAAGCATGATCCGTGCTCATGGAATACTGGTGGTTGAAGAAAAAAAAACTGAAAACGTGGTGGGAGGGTGATGGCGAAAAACTCCAATGACAACTCAGCATGGTAAATGGGTATAGAATGCTGACTGAGTGTTGAACAATAAAATCACAATGGAGGAGGGGGAATGGAATGGTATAGCAGTGTTTGGAATTCCGAACAACACTACACTGCAACCTTTGAAATATTTCAATTTTCCTCAAAAACGTACATAAGATTTTGCTTTCCCCCATGGGTTCCAACATTTATGGAAATTCTACCTCTCTAGTGTAGAAGGCTCTCAAACTTGAAGGTATATGTGTAGAGATGTCTGCAGGTAATCCATGTGTCATTTTTTTATTGCATACATGTAGGGTGAGGTAGAACATGCCAAGTCAATGACCCAAAATGAGTGCAGAATGTCCAGCCGGCAATTGTATCAATCCTATTTCATGCCAGCTGACTGCCCACAGCAAGATGGTGATATATCTTTCCTCAGTTCAAACATTTGTGCTCCTGGGTTCCATGGACAGTAGTGATCAACCAACAGATATACATGTATGTATATCTTAAAGCCATTTTATGGTAGTGGCCATCACAACATCCTCTGGCAACAACAGTAGCGGCACACTGAAATGACGCATAAAAGTAGACCAAGCACTGTCTTCAGCCTTACCTTAACAGACTAACACCACAATCCCATGCAAGTTTAGACAGAAAAAGTCATACAACTCCCAGCATTCCCCAGCCATGCTGAGAGTTGCAGGACTTTTTCTGCCTAAACATACGTAAGATTGCACTCTAAGGGGCACACTCCTATGCATGTTTAGACAGAAAGCATGGATGGATGGAGAATGCTGGAAGTTATACGAGTTTTTTTCTGTCTAAAGATGCATAGGATTGAGTCCTAAAAACAGAGCTAAAGAACATCTTGCTCTCCTGATGTTGTTGGACATCTCCAGCCGGCCGGCCAAAGGACAGGGATGATGAAAATTGTAGTTCAACAACATCTGGAGGCCACCACTTTCCCATAAATGGAGGAGAAAAGGTAGATACTAATTCTTATTCTTAGCTATTTAATGCTTTCAGAAACATGTTATAAAACATTGTGAATGCATATTCCCTCTGTTCAGCTCAACATCAAAAAAAACCACCAGAAATTCCTTTCTCTGCTTTTCGTGACAGGGTAAGACTGCATTTGAGCAACAGCAGTTATCACATGTTTTATAGTGAAGAAGGAAACAAAGAAAAATAGCCTTTTTTTCTCCATTTTGCATATGTTTATTGACCCAGAAATAAATGAATATTTTAAACGGACAGATAAGAATCGCTTCGTGGGGGGGGGGGAATGAAATGAAGAATAAAATCAGCATTTTTACAACAGCTGCATGAATTATCGTTTGCTTTTGCTAATAGTAAAGTGATCACAAGATTTCAAAGGATTTTTTTTAAGTCTTAGATCTGGTTCTACTTTAAATCAAAAACCTGGGAAGACCAGAGAAAGATGGCTTTGAATTTATTTATTTTTTTGCAAATGTGCACAAAAAATAAAATGGAAAAAAAACATGCACTCTTCCCCCGTCAAACCCTTCAACGCTGGGTTTTGATCCATCCAAATAAATGTAGTAAATCATCTCTTCTAGATCAAAAAGAATTATGAAATAACCCTGCAGAATTGCTAAATATTCAAAGACTATTGAATTCAGGGAGATCACGGCGTAGACGTATCGCCTTTAACCTTTCTACTTTAATTTTGGCTCTTAGTAGCTCTTCTTCCAGCTGCTGCCTTCTTTTCAAGCCATCCCTTTTTTCTTGGATATAGAGCCCAATTTTCCTCTGATTTTCCAAAATCATGTTATGCTCTTCTTTTAGCATTTGCAACATTTGGGGATCATAACCCCCACACGCCGGCCTAAATCGTTCCCCGCTTTCAAGCCTGAAAAATTCATCTCTTCTGGGTATAGGGGATGGAGACAGCATTCTTATATCCACAGAAGACAGGGAAGTTGAAGGTGACCTCTCCATGACGTGGACCAAATGTTGCTGTTCTCTTTGCTCTAAGCTCTCCTGAGTTTGTAACTCTACAATCAGCGACGGAGGGGGCTTGACATCCTCCTCCTCCTCCTCTTGATCCAGCTCCAGCGTGATAGCAGCAGGATGGTGCTCCAACACCAGCTGCGGTGAGCTCGTAGTAGCAACAGTTTCTTTTTCCAGGGTGGCACTAAAACAGACAGACCATACTTTAGTCATTAGCAGAAAAAAGAAACTTCTACATTTGTCTTCATTGTGCACATCTCCCTTATACCTGCAGGCTCTCCTGATTTTTAAAGTTCCTGGGCAAGTTACTTTTCTTTTACTCTAACCAGTTTGCCTTCAAAGAAAGGGGTGTTTTGTGACTGGCCATGCTCACTGTGGCAGCCATTTTGTGAATGGGAAGCCCCCCTGTGGCAGCCATTTTGTGAGAGCACCCATGACACTTTCAAAATTCCAAATGAGCCCATCAGCCCTCCCCCCCCCAAAAAAAAGGTTGGGTACTTCTATTTAAGCCATTTGTGAGCTAATCTGTGAAAGAGTGAGAGAGATAAACCACATCACAGTTGTTTATTATTATTATTTTATTATTATTATTTATTTATATAGCACCATCAATGTACATGGAGATTGGCCACTGTGAGAGATGCAAAGATTATGTGGAAGCAATGTTTCATCAAAGGGTGAATAATAAAACCTAATGCAGCATTCCCCAACTGGGTGCTTCCCAGATGTGTTGAACTGCAACTACCAGCCATGCTGGTTGGGAATGCTGGGAGTGGAGGTTCAACACACCTGAAAGGCACTTGGTTATGGAAAGCTGATCTAGTGAAAGAAGTAAAAAAGAAATACAGAAGAAAACAGAGAAGTGCAGAAGATTACTTTATGCACCAACAGCATGATGAACAAAGGTAAAAATAAAACCTTTAATCATCCCTGATGGTCTAGTTCCGTGGGTCTAATAAGGCTTCCTTTCCTAAGAGTCGGAAGAATGCTTTCCCTCAAAGCATTTCTCCCCACCTATCCTACAGTATCCCTCATTCATGAGAAGCATCCTGCATTACCGGATGAAGAGGGTCTGGAGCTCTTGAAAGCTTGCACATATTTTGTGACATTGAGTTGGCCTAATAAAGCTATTACCCTAATATCGAGTTTTTGAACTCAAAACCTGAAGAGATCGGGGCCGACCCATTTTGCCTGGCGTGAGTAGTCAGCCATTACCTGTGGCTGCTCCAACCCATCGCCCCTTATCCTAAATGCTCTAAAATCCATAGGTGACTGGGAGAGGGTCAGTCGCTCACCTGGTGCTGGGCCGGGAAGTGCTCAGAAGCAATGAGAAAGAGCTTTCAAGTCTGTCCCAGTCTAGCATCAGTGAGCGAATGACCCTGAGTTTTCCAGAAGACAGCTGGGGGGTGTGTGTGTGTGGCAGAACAGAGATCTACCTTTCACCTTGCACAGGGTTAAGAAATACTTGGAAATTGCTAAAAAAAAAAAAACTCTCTTGCCTTTTCAGAGGGCTCTCTGAAAGTATGGTGGTTACGGAGAGGAGCAGTGGAATAGTAAAGAGTGCAAGCAGGGGAGGGTTGTGGGTTTTTTTTAGAGAAGGAACAGTGATGTTTTCTGCCAGAGCACCAGGCAATTCTCTCGCTGTAGCAAGAGAAGCTGTAGCAAGAGAATGAGGCGATAACAAGCCTTTCAAGTTTTACCATTGTTTGTGAAAGATTACCACAGAGGAAGTCAGAGAATGAGGGAAATAATCACAGTTACCTTTCTTTGATGGTACTCCCTACTCCACACTAGCAGTTAAGAAGGCAACACCTCTTTGCCCAGGAGTTTGCATTTTTAATTTAAAGACAGAGGTTGAGTTTCAGCCAGCTGAAGATCTTTTGTTAAAGTTCAACATTTTTCATAGGCTGAACCGAAGTAGTCCGGAGTAAGTACCACTCAGTTTTAGCGGAGCTTATTCCCAGATAACCATGGATAGGATTGCAGTCATGCTCCGTAAACTTAATTGTGAGATTTTAGTAGTGGTCGCTTTTGGGATGTCTGTGTTTTATGACAGATTTTTTTAAATTCAGAGTATTAACTCCTTGGTGAATAATTAAACATAAAAGCAAGATATAGATATCAGGGGGATGGAGGGATGACTATGCATCTTTCTTAGGGGCATGGCTGTGGGGGCTGTCATAATGAGCTCTTGCATCTCAAAATTTACTACAATAGCACTGGAGAGAAGATACAGAAGATACCTACCAGAGTGTACGTCCTCGCTATGGTTACTCCATATCTCCCCACCCCATCTGATTTAGATCTGGGCACAGATTAGACTCCCCTCTTAGCACCAGAGAGGAGAGAGTCTGTTGCAACACCATTATTATTATTATTATTATTATTATTATTATTATTATTATTAGTATCCCACCTTTTGCCCAATGCTGGGCCTCAATAGTCCAGCAAACGTCTGGGCAGCTATAAAAGACATCAGGTAGCGCTTGGTAATGCGCCGCCATCTTGCCTAGTCATCTCTTTTTTTAATAAGCATCTATGAAAATTAAGATACAAGGAAACATAAGCTAACTGGGAGAATAATATTCAGACACACATCCCCAATCCTGAAACCTGGAAATATCACTTATTATATTAACACAACCATGGAAAATGATGGGTCAAGATGAAAACCAGGCTGCAGAATTGTCCTGTACCTCTCACAAAACACCTTCAGGGTGTGCTCCCTCCTCCCTAAAGCACAGATCGTAAAATGTAAGGAGGACAGATGCATGGTTTTGTCTAGCAGAGTGGAGGCACCCCTACTGAAAGTGAGAGAAAACAGTTGCTGTAGTGAGGGAACCCATCCAGCATCTGTTTGGTATGAGTCATCTTTCTGTCGGATCTAACTCAGCTTCAACATGCCGGATGCCACATGGCTGAGAACTCTGGATTCCTAAATCTGTATTACC
The DNA here is from genome assembly GCF_023053635.1 of Elgaria multicarinata webbii. Taxonomy (NCBI): domain Eukaryota; kingdom Metazoa; phylum Chordata; class Lepidosauria; order Squamata; family Anguidae; genus Elgaria; species Elgaria multicarinata. The sequence goes on from NC_086177.1 coordinate 84,739,011, forward strand.
TCCAAACATGGTAGAGGGTGATATGGCTGGACTAATGATGCCATGACACGTTTTAATAAGGGAGTGAATGACTTTGCCACATCGAGAGCATCTGGATTAAAATAAATGGGGCAAGGAATAAAAAGAACATGATAATCGGAGTCTACTACCGACCACCCAATCAAGGAGAAGACGAGGACAAAACTTTTGAGAAACAAATTGCCAGTGTTTCAAGGAAGTGTGATGTAGTAGTGATGGGGGACTTCAATTACCCTGATATCTGTTGGGAGACCAATACTGCCAAAAGCGGCCCTTCCAAGAAATTCCTGACATGTGTGGGTGATAACTTTCTCCTACAGAAAGTGGAGGAAGGAACTAGAGGATCAGCAATCCTTGACTTGATATTGACCAATAGGGATGACTTAGTGGATAAAGTGGCAGTTACGGGAACTCTGGGGGAAAGTGACCACATCATACTTGAATTCTTGATTATGAAGGAAACAAAAGTTGAGTGTAGCCATACACGTACTCTGGATTTTAGGGAAGCTGATTTTAATAAACTCAGAACCATAAACAAGGTCCCATGGCAAATGAGCCTAATGAGAAAAGGAGTGCAGGATGGGTGGGAGTATTTAAAAAAGGACATTTTAAAGGCACGGTTACAAACAATTCCAACAAGGAGAAAAGATAGAAGACAACAGAGGAAACCAATGTGGCTCCACAAAAAGCTTAGAGATGACCTGAAAACAAAAAGGGATACATATAGGAAGTGGAAGGAAGGCCAGGCTACAAAAGAAGAGTACAGACAGTTGGCTCAGAAGTGCCAAAATGGCGTCAGTAAGGCTAAATAAAGCTCAGAATGAGCTGAGATTAGCGAGGGATGCTAAAAGCAATAAAAAGGCTTTCTTCAGATACGTGAGTAGTAAAAGACAGAGGAAAGAAATGGTGGTTCAACTGCTTAATGAGGATGGCAAATCGATAACAGATGACAAAGAAAAGGCTGAAGTGCTCAATTCCTACTTTGCCTCAGACTTCTCCCAAAAGGGGGTCTATGACCCCCCTGGAAAAAGTGAAGCAGAAGTTGAGGGGGCAGGATTACAGTTTGAGATTGATAAACAAATGGTCAAAGAACACCTAATTTCCTTGAATGGGTTCAAATCTCCAGGGCCTGATGAACTGCATCCTAGAGTAATGAAGGAACTACCGGAAGAACTCTCAGAACCTTTGTCTATTATCTTTGCAAAATCATGGAAGATGGGTGAGGTGCCGGACGACTGGAGGAGGGCTAACGTTGTCCCTATCTTCAAAAAGGGCAAAAAGGAGGAACCTGGGAACTACAGACCAGTCAGGCTGACATCCATCCCTGGGAAAATTCTGGAGCAGATTATAAAGAAGTCAATCTGTAAGCACCTTGAAATCAATGCAGTGATTACTAGAAGCCAACATGGATTTGTCAAGAACAAGTCCTGTCAGACTAATTTGATCTCATTTTTTGATTGGGTAACCTCCCTTGTGGACTGTGGGAATGCTGTGGACGTCATATATCTTGACTTCAGCAAAGCTTTTGACAAAGTACCACATGACATTCTGATTAACAAACTAGCTAAAAGTGGGCTAGATGGAACAACTATTAGGTGGATTCACAGTTGGCTACAGAATCGGACTCAAAGAGTACTTATCAATGGAACCTTCTCAAACTGGGGAGAGGCAACGAGTGGGGTACCACAGGGATCAGTCCTGGGCCCAGTGCTCTTCAACATTTTTATTAATGATTTGGATGAGGAGGTGCAAGGAACGCTGATCAAATTTGCAGATGACACAAAATTGGGTGGGATAGCTAATACCCTGGAAGACAGAAACAAACTTCAAAGTGATCTTGATAGGCTAGAATGCTGGGCTGAAAACAACAGGATGAAATTTAATAGGGATAAATGCCAAGTTCTACATTTAGGAAATAGAACCCCAATGCAGAGTTGCAAGATGGGGGATACTTGGCTCAGCAATAATACAAACGAGAAGGATCTTGGAATTGTTGTAGATCGCAAGCTGAATATGAGCCAACAGTGCGATATGGCTGCAAGAAAGACAACTGCTATTTTGGGCTGCATTAATAGAAGTATAGCTTCCAAATCACGTGAGGTACTGGTTCCTCTCTATTCAGCCCTGGTTAGGCCTCATCTAGAGTATTGCGTCCAGTTCTGGGCTCCACAATTCAAGAAGGACACAGACAAGCTGGAGCGTGTTCAGAGGAAGGCAACCAGGTTGATCAGGAGTCTGGAAACAAAGCCCTATGAAGAGAGACTGAAAGAACTGGGCATGTTTAGCCTGGAGAAGAGAAGATTGAGGGGAGACATGATAGCACTCTTCAAATACTTCAAAGGTTGTCACACAGAGGAGGACCAGGATTTCTTCTCGATCCTCCCAGAGTGCAGGTCACAGAATAACGGGCTCAAGTTAAAGGAAGCCAGATTCCATCTGGACATCAGGAAAAACTTCCTGACTGTTAGAGCAGTGCGACAATGAAATCAGTTACCTAGGGAGGTTGTGGGCTCTCCCACACTAGAGGCATTCAAGAGGCAGCTGGACAACCATCTGTCGGGGATGCTTTATGGAGGAGTCCTGCATTGAGCAGGGGGTTGGACTCGATGGCCTTGTAGGCCCCTTCCAACTCTGCTATTCTATGATTCTATGATATGATTTGTTGGGTAACAGCTGCATGTTACTTCCGTGTGCATCTTGTTTGGGTGGCCCAAACTGTTTGAACAGTCAGCTATATGGACACCACAGGTGTTCTTGTAAAAACAGAATGCAAGTACCTGAGATACTGTGTGAGCCCCAGGATGGAGCTAAGAGCTACTTTGGCAGGGGCAACACAAGGCCTCCTGAGTGTTCAACCCAGGGGCCTGTAATCTTAATTTATTTGATTTTATGCTTACTCATTTACTCACTCTTACCTACATATTGCATGTAAACAGAGTTCTGACACCGGTGTTATTAATGAAAAACAGCTTCAATAGGGAGATTTTGAGAGAACAGCAAGGTGGTGTTTAAAGCCCTTCCCCACCTGCCATTTCTCCACTCCAAATTCCCCCACCCATGTCTTCACCATGGGGTCCAAACCACATGTAAACGTGCATTTTGAACCTCTTAACAGTAAACGTTGTACAGATGGTGATTAGGAGCGGAGGAAAGATGGTCAGTGATAGGCATAAAAGTGCCGCCTCCCCCTATCCCCACTCAAAAAACACCTTTATTTTTTTTTTAAAAAAAACCTTGAGTTTCCTTATTCACATTTGCACATTAGCCCCAGGTTATTCCTTTGGCCTACACCGCAATGCTCTCTTTCCCTTGCAGGTGATTGTCCCAGAAAGGCTGCCCTGACTGTAAACCGCCCAGAGAGCTCTGGCTATGGGGGCGGTATATAAGTGTAATAAATAAATAAATAAATAAATAAATAAATAAATAAACTTTCTACTACTTAGTAAAGAGGGAGCCAAAACAATCCCAATGCAAAAAAAAATCCATCTTCGTGGAAGCTTAACACACAGCTATTTCAATAGGGCTGGCTTCTATGCAAAGGAGCTTGGGATTGCAGTCTTGAAGTGCAGTTCAGGACATTCAAAATGAAAAGACAAAAGCACAGCTTGGAGTCATAACAAATGGGCAACTGGGTAGGTCAGCCTTCTGCAAGCTCATGCCCTCCAGTGGTGTCTGGCTACAATACCCATAATCCTCCACCTTTACACCAGGCATCAATCATCTACCTTTAAAAATAAATAAATATGAATATCCCGCCTTTTGTGCTCTTCACACAGCACCCAAAACCGCTTACTAATCAGGAATAAAATTCACCACCAGGTGCATTGCAGCGGTTCTTGCTCAAATGTAGATCTACCCATTTCCTCTATTGCAAAATTACCAAGACACAAAACACCTGCTGTAGTGGTTCAATGGCCGAAGTAAGAGCGTATCCAACCGGCCAAACCCAGTGCCATACTCCTGGCCTGTGCCGAATGTTTCAGTCTGAACGAATATTGCAGAGAGCCCTCCCCTCTTACAAGATCCTGCTGCAGCACTTAGGCTGCAATCCGACACACACTTAGATGGGAGTAAGTCCCATTGAATTCAATGGTGTTTACTTCAGAGCAGCCATGTAGGGTTACATTTTTATTGTAATTCATCGCTGGTGGAGAACCCACACACCAAAAGGCCTGATGCCTACATGCTGTTATTTTTCTAGCATCAACCCTGGTAGAATTTAGACCACTCGGATTACTTAACAGAACCAGAGGAAGCACAAATCAAGGACTGACCAGCATGCACACTGATGCCAGCTTCCCTGGAAACTCAGATTAACGTTATCTGTTTTGCACAGTAAGTGATGTGAATTTAAATGGGTTGTGACAGGAGGAAGGAAAAGAGCTGTTCACTTCTCCTTAGGTGTGTTTGTTTAAAATTATAATTATTAATGTCTACAACATCCAGGCACAGGATAAAGCTGACCTGGGAAGCATCCGAGCTGCAGCCATGTGTGTGGCAAGTCAGTTGCGGAGGGGGAGGGGATGATTAGCAAAGCCCCTGCGAGGGAGCTTGAAAAACAGCCTGCCCTGTTCTACGTCTGGCTCAAATCTAGACAGGCTCTGATTTGATTAAACGCTAAAAGGCAGCTATAAAATAAAAGACTTTGTGGGACTGCAGCCTTCCAAGCTGTCTGCGCCCAATACTCATGAATGTACTCGATGCGCTCTTGTTTACGGCTTAAATTAAAGCTTTTATCTGCATTCTGGCCACCGAGAATGCAAAAGAATGGTTATTATCGTTTTTAAAACAATCCATTTGCTTTGTTAAAAGGCACGGCTGCGTATGAAGTAAAATCATCTCCAAAGGTCTAAATTCAGCTAAGATGTGTTCCACCCTGGGAGATTAACATAATCCTTGCCGGGCGCACTGTATGAGAGAGAGAGAGAGAGAGAGAGAGAGGCTTGCTTCTTTGTTCTCCAACTCGACTTTATGTAGATTTTATCCAAAACAGGCAGCAGCTTCCGTACGCAGGCAGACGACTGCAGTACTACCTTAAATGTAGAACAGCCTTTCCCTTGGTCAGTGTTTGAATGCTATGCCTATTAAAAGGGGAGGGGTAAAAGTTGGAGCTCCTATTTCACTTGGATTCTTTCTTAACCCTCACTTGCCAAAGGTCTGACAATGAAGACCTTTGAAATACAGCGGAAAGTTGAACATAAAAGTCGGCCCTTATTATTACTATTTAAATAAAAAACATGTAAAATACATATATATATATATACACCAGCGTGAGCGGCAGCACTTCCCCACCCCTCCTCCCTGCTAAGGCTAGCTTAAACAAGGACCGGCTGAGAAGACAGGAGGTGCTAGAGTTGCCATCGAAGCGCAAGGTAAAACACAACTTACCAGGGCAGGTTGTTCCTCTCTCGCAGACACACGCTGGAAATCTGAGGGATCATCTCCACAACTTTCTTCGTGGGCTCGGAGATGTAGCTCTTGTAATCGGAAAGGCTCTCCTTTTGCTGCAGCAGCTCCTGCTTGGCGTACTCCTTGAGCCGCTTGTATAGCGTGCGCAGGCCCTGCGCGGTGCGCGGCGGCCGGTCAACCCCAATGGCATTGTAGTTGTCAGCTATGATGTCCCAGCATTTGTTTTTTTCCACTATGACCGAGTGTTTGTTGGTGTGCTCCTCGAGAATTTTGACATAGGGCTTGACAAGTTTGAGCAAATCCAGCTTTTCAGATAAGGTGAAATTCGAGGACCGGGCCTTCCCAACCATCGTCCTCTCCAGCTTGAAGCAGCAGCAGCAGTTCCTGAAACCACCACGCCGAACCTAGCTCTCCTCGGCTCTTTTTCACAAACAGAAAAAGATCAGGCTTAACTAGGCTTGTCTCATTTAGGCCCCCGCCTACAAGGGAGGGTTTATTAAAATTCCTCCAGCTTAAGCTGACGCAGGTTCAGGAAATCTGCTTAAGCCAAGCCTGACCTACATAAAGCTTCAGACTGAAGGAGACGAGAGGAAGCAGGCAAAACACACACACTTTTGTGTCAAGAGTTTTCTCCCCCCCCCACCCCCTCCATACATACACTGGGATTGAAAACATAAAGGTTTAAAGATTAGCGCATTACCCTGCTAAATATTACCCAATTCATCCTGAGTTAACAAGCTCACGCACATCCCTGGAGCTGACAGAAACTAAAACTGCACCGAAGATTGGATTTATTCATGTCCAAGAAAGCAACAACTTGTGTGTGTGTTTTGAGGGGGAGGGTGTCATTTATTGGTTGTTAAGCCGAACCACCACAGCAAAAAGAGGAACGGAAAAACAAGAACAGCCACGGCAAGCTGGGGGATTTGGCAGCAGGCGTGTGTAGAGAGATCCCTAACAGAGCCCCTGATCACGGCTCCCCGAGCTGCTGTTCTCTCTGGCGGCATTTGCATAATGCTAGTCCTGCTGTCAATCAGGAATTGCATATCGCCTAGCTAGTTAGGTTTCACTCAGGGCTCAGGCTTCACAGCAAAGCTAAGCTTCCCCAGCACTTTGCGGTGTGCGCCTCGGCTTCGCCTGCCCGCCTGCGTGTGCACACACACACACACTTTTTAAAGAGGCAGTCGCCCAATAGGACAATGTGTGCGAACAAGAGGGCAGAAAACACAAAAACAAGGTCTTTGCATCACCCCATCAACCCTTGCAGCCTTCCAAAACCTGCCCAATCTACAGCATCTGCGGTGGAGAGAAATACTTCAGGGGCCACGAAGTAAAGACAATTTCCAGAGGGTAATCGCAGCAAGAACAACAAAGAGTCTTGCGGCACCTTAAAGATGAACAAATTGATTCTGGCGTAAGCGTTCATGGACTACAGCCCACTTCGTTCTGGATTTCCTGACCTGGTGCCCTTCAGATTTGTCCGACTACAGATCCCATCACCACCACCACCAGCTTTGGTGATCCTGGGGCATCTAACACATCTGGAGGGCATCAGGCAGGTTAGTGAAGGCTGTAAGAAATACAAACGGGAAACACCAATGTTTAAACTACTATTTGCAAGCACACAAAACATTCTCTCTCGGGAAAGGTAGATTACGAGGGAACTAGAGAAATTGCTGTACTTGGACATGGGAGACCTACTTCAGAAAGCAACTAGGGTCAAAGAACTATCTCTTCATCAAACCTACTTCTCTGGATTGTTGGAAAGGTAAATTATGAGATAAAAATCTGTTGGAATCTGCCCTGCGCCTGTAAGATGGCCATTCAGATTTCTTTCCTGCCCAAACAAAATATTTTAAACCAAGAAAGCTGAAAGAGATGCAAATCTAATAAAAGCATGTTTCTCTTTAATTCTGTTCACTACCTAACAAGGAAGCTGTGTTTCACTTAGGGCTAGAGACAGATCCAGGTAGCAGCTGGTTTTGATATTTTTGAAAATGGGGGATTGGCCACTGTGCGTTTCTTTGTCCCAGCAGTCCTAGGTGCAATCCGAAACCTGCAAAGCACCTGGGCTAATCCATTTAAGTCTGCTATCTCCTCCTACCTTTCCACTTTAAGACTTTATGACCAAATGCAGACTTTGTGGCTACGATTTCCAGCCAGCTTTTTTTCTTCCCCTCCCCCCATGTTGCTTATTATCCAGCCTGATGAAGAGTTCTGGAGAATTCTAAAGTATGTTCATCTAAAGACTGTAGATTCCGGTGGTTTTTTTTCTTATGGACCAACACAACTTCCTTTGCTTCTTTTATTTAAATTTAAAAGCCATCCTCTAATATTGTTACTTGGAAGTGATTAGCTTGCATCAAAGTTTGAAAAGCTCTGATCAAAGATGACTCCAACTGCTACTTTAGCCTAATAATTTTATTTATATGAAGAGGAGTCAATCCTGACTGTCCTTATCTACTGTAGGCAGCTTCAAGGAATGTTTCTGCTCCCCCAGTTGTTATCTTTATTAATATGGTGTATACTTTCGCTGGCAATTTTATTAATTCATGCTTAAGCCCAAGCGAATGCAAGCAGAGTCGCGATGTATGATTTCCTATGAACATGTATAGGAATACAATTCTGGGGAAATTAAAATAAAAGCTTCTAAATAGGCAACAGAAGTTTCTAATATTCACTTACTTGGCATTGACAAATCTATATGTTGTGTGGGTTTACATAAGTCAGTATGATGTAGTGTAGTGGCTACAGTCTGGACTTCAGCTGGGAGAACTAGATCTTTTTTCTAGTTTTCTTACTTTCATATATTATGGAATAGAGAGATTTGTTACAGACTAGGAAGATATAACATAGTTCAAGGATACCAGGAAGTATGCACTTACAAGAGCCGCCATCTGACATAATAACTTTGTGGAATATTAGCTACGTGCGATATTTCAGCAATGTATGTCTACTCAAGTATATCAGATCCAATTGGAATATGTTTTTATTTATCCATTAGGAATACTTATATCCCACCTTTCTAGTTCAAGACTGTCAGAGCAATTCTATACATGTCTACTAAGAAGTAAACCCTGTTGAGTTCAATGAGGTTTACTCCCAGGTGAGTGGGACTAGAGCTTCAACACAAACCATTCAAGGTGGCTAACAGATACAGCAATTTAGAAATAGGATCACTAAAAATCCAACAAATCAAGGGAACCACAAAAGCCAAAGAACCCCCGCAAATTTAATCATTATGCAGACCAAAAGTCTGTCTAAACAAAAAAGGCTTATATAAAATGAAACTTCATAAAAGTACTATTTATCCAATGCAGCACTTATAACAAGAATTAAATAGAACACATAGAAAAACAAATCTGAAAGAGCATGGTAAAAGACAAGCAAGATCTAATCAGCTTTATATTTAAGAGAAAAGACAGACACACACACCATCATGATATGACACAATACAGAAACCCCATTTGTTTCATGCCACCACTAGATGAAAATATATACCTTAACTTCATTTTTCAAAGTATGCACTTTAAACTCAGCTCAGTGAGCAAATCTCAGAAGTTTTGATCCCTGAGGATAGAAAGCTCACCCTATTCTAGAAAGGGGCTACAAATTTGGGGCTTCCAGCACACACACAGAATCCTGGAGATGAAATGCACTTTCATTTAGTAATATGGCCCTCGATCCAGGTTTCAAGAAGTGCCTTACTACTCATACAGCGCAATCCCATGCATTCTACTCAGAAGTCAGTAGCACTGATTTCAGTGAGACTCTCTGCCAAGTAAGTGTCCTTAGGACTGTAACTCTAAGTCGCCCAAGAATGCCTGGATTTGCAAGTCAGCTTTCCCTTGTGCTTGTATTAATGTGGTGGGCAACTTGTGGTCCTCCAGATGTTGTTGAACTGCAGCTTCCACCATCTCTTTGCATTGGATATGGTGGCTAGGGCTGATGGGACTTGTAAGTGAAAACATCTGGAGGGCCACACGTTGCCCATCTCTGACCTAATAGATTAAGGTCATGAATGTTGTGATGGGAAACGATCTCCTATCACTGCAGCTCTGTAACAAGAAAAGATGCTCCTACTGAAAATCTTGCAAATGCTGGTAATTTAAGTTAGATGTTCTTTTGAGGTCTGGAGCCAGCAAGCCAATCCTACGAACGCTGGAAACCACATCACTATTTATATTGTGGCACTGTTCCTGCAACGCTGTTCAGAGCCATAACTCAGTGGTGGAGCGCATGCTTTGCATGCAAAAAGTCTTGCATTTAATCCCCAGCATCTCCAGGTAGGGTTAAGAAATACCCGTCAGTAAACCTGGAGAGTTGCTGCTAGTCAGTGTGTAGACAATACTCAGCTAAACAGACCAATTGAATGACTCAGTCGGCCTGTTCAGACAACACGCTAAGCCATGGTTAAGCTGCTAATCTTTTTTCAGCAAATGGTTAGTGGGCATGTTTAAACTGTGAATATGTAGCCACAATGATTACGAATGGTTCACACGACACCTTAAGCCATACTATTTAGCTCAAAACGCTTAGCCATCATGGTTTAGTGTGATGTCTGAATAGGGCCAGTATAAGGCATTTTCTTCGGGCCCTACGTGGACCAAATCCAAGGCTCCATATCTGCAATCAACATCCACAATTTCTTAAATGGCACCATTCACCACAAACTATGTTACTTTTTGGTATTCTTAGTCCTCTGAAGAACCATTTACAAAGTTGCACATAACCTTCATAAGTAAAGACTCAAACAGCATAAGTTCCCAAAAATGACAAAATCACCTTCTCTCACCAAAACGTACAAGCAACACTACAATTATACGTGCAAAATAGGAATTTCACCAAAAGTCAATTGATTTGAACACCACTCTTGCAGCAGCAGCAACAACAACATCATTATTATTATTATTAAATTACATCAATTAGAATTTTATCATTGCAAAATAGGTTTAATATTTCATATAATTTCAGTATTGACGTCAATATCATAAGTCTGAAGTTTGAGCCTACAAATCTATATCTAAACAACACCATAAGAATATAAGAAAAGCCATGCTGGATCCAAAGGACCTATGTAATCCAGCAATCTGTTCCCAGTGGCCAACCAGATGTTCACAGGAAGCCCACAAGGAGGACATGACACCCTCCCATTCATGTTCCCAGCAACTGGTATTGACAGGTGTACTGCCTCCTGTACTGAATAATATACAGGTATCATAACTAGTAGCCATTGATAGTCCTACCCTCCATGAATTGCCTAAAGCCATCCAAGGTAGTGGCCATCACTACATCTTGTGGTAGTGATTCGTTTAATGATGTGCTGTGTGAAGAAGTATTTCCTTCTAACTGTTCTGAATTTCCCAACAAGCTTTATTAAATGTTCGTATTATTTCTCCACTTCATGCATAATTAAAGTGGGGATGCTAAAGAGGAAGTTGCTTTCAGCCCAGACAATTCACAATTATTTTAAAGCGGAGTGAAACGTGAAATAGTAAGCAGTGGGCTCTTCCAGGTTGCTGCCATGCCTACCAACATCTGCTATGGGTTAAGGGCAGGGACTCAGGAGGGACCTTTGCTAGACTTATTGTGGGCTTTCCAACATCCTCCATCCTGTATATATCACAATGATAGGTCAACACTGCAGTAGAAATTGGTCTACACTAGGTTAGTCACCTCCCCAACTAATTATTCTGAATATGTTTACCCTGATGGTGTAAGAGATCACTATCTCTGGAGGCCAACTTAGCCTGTTCCTAGCATTTAGATATGTAAGATTGCCTCCAAAGAAGGTGCTCTTCATTCCAAAACACATTATATTTATTTTTTTTAAAAAAAAATTGGACCTTTGAGAATTGCATTTTCTTTTTAAAATAGCTGACATTTTAAAAATGGCTACATGTGATAGCTGTATATTCATTGTCATTTGGACCTTTCCTCACTTTAAGGTCAGAAAAATTGGCATTGCCATCCCTGAGGGATATTGACCTGAAACAGAAAAATTTGCAGTTTGTCAGCTTTCCCTTAGGAGTCATTTTAAAAGCTACTCCGATTTATATATCAGGATGTCAAACATGAGTTACCTTACCTGTTTTAGTTCTATATACTGATTTTGCTCCTGTTTCCAAATGACAGTTCTCCTCATTATTTTTCTGAGAGGAAAATTTGCCTTGATCAGATTTCACAGCCACCGTAGAAGTGAAGCCAGAAGTTGCAGAACAAATATTTACAGATGTTGAGCCATCCAATTGTCCCTCATTCACCTATAATACACCAAAACATTCTAGGTTATTCGGTTTTTCATGCAAAAATATCCAAATAAATGTGCAGCGTTTCCCTTTATTTATATAGAAATATTATATAAAATAAATAAAATATTTATTTTAGGATGAAATAATTCATGGTTGTGTGTTCCAGGAGACAGCCCTGGAGAGGGAGGGAGCCTCACATAGTATGGAGAGAGTTTCGAAGTCCAGCTTGAACCATGCTCTTTCCAAAATTGCAAAACTAAGTGAGGCTTACGTGTGCCTAAGTTAGGAGACACTCAATATTTGGGGATGCGAGCACCTCCCTACGGGAGCACTTCTGAGAGTGGGGAAGGAGTACTGATCAAGTTAACAGCTGGTGGAACTTACTCTGCCCTTCCGCAGAGATCTTTGGACACATAGAGGTGGTTCCTTTGAGAGGCAGTAAAATTGTTCAGTAAGCATATTGGGTCAAAAAACATATGAACTCTCCAGTCAATCCAAACGAAACTAGAGCCCTAATTTGGCAAGTTGGAGGGATAGCTGCTGAAGCCATGAGCCGTCTCTACTCGTGTAGCCTCCCCGTGCAATTTAGAATCCTGGAAAAGCACGACAGGGCTTCGAATGCAAATGAAACTAGGTCTCAAGAAGCAGGAAGGCTTTCCTTGAACAATTTTGACCTTCTGCACATCTGAACTTTGAAAGAACATGGCTTTGCTCTGCACTTGGCATTGGATTGTATCTAGGGTTGTCAGAGAAACCTGTAAGGAATTCAAATGAGTTTGAATTTCTATGAATACAACTTGCAGGTTCCATAGCGGATCAGCTTTTTCCAAATGTTTTTTTTTTTACTTTTATGGGAGGTTTGCACTAATTCAAACTAGCGCTAATGCAAACTAGTGCAAGTAGAACGAAATTCTAATCTAAAAAATCCATTTCCAGCAATGAGTGGATGATGGAACGAAAAACACTCGACAATCCATGAAACGTAGACAGAATGGATTTAGCAAAAGCCATGCATTCCTAGTTGTATCCAATGGTGTTGTTCTGCCAGCAGAACAGAACCACTAATGGAATGGATTTCCCCTTCTCCCCTACAGGCCCCGCGCACGCTCCAAATTGCCTTTGCCCCTGCCACCGGAACAGATCTAAGGCATACACAGCTGTCATTTATATGTATATATTTATTTATTTAATTCATGTACACCTTTTATGTACTCCACATCTAAACAGTTTTATTAATTTATTTATTACATTTATAGCCCACCTTTTTCCTCCAAGGAACCCAAGGCGGCGTACATAATGTGGAGGAAAGTATGTATGTGGAGGAGTGTCTGATTATGTGATCTCCCACCTGTGGTCCAGCTCGAAAATAGATCACCTCTTGGAAAACTAGGCTACAGAAAAAAGTTAGAATTCAGTCCCCCTTAAATTCCATGAATTATTGACATTGGTTCTTGAAGCACAGTTGGCATTTAGTAATAATGCTACACTTTTTCCCTTCCCTCTCTTTGAATAATTACCTCAGCTATTTTAATTTCTGGGTCTGATTGTCCAGATTCTTTATTTAGGGACACCGTATGAGTTTTTGCTGGAGGTATAAACCTTGGCTTTTTGGCTGAATTCCCTAGCAGTTGACTTGGAGCTGCTGATCGTCTCATGTTCAGTTCTGCGACCTGAAAAACAGCAATAAAGTAGTCTATAGAAGAATAATGGAAGGGACCATGGAGGAATTCTTGTCCAACCAACCAGTCAATGCAGGATCTGCAATGCAGGACACGACCACAGCATCCCTGACAGATGGCTGTCCAGACTCTGTTTAAAGACCTTGAGCAAAGAAATGCCCACCATCTCCCAAGACAGTTCTATTCCACTGTTGAACAAATCTCTTACCATCAGGATGTTTTTCCTAATGTTTAGTAACCATGAAGACAGAAACTGTTGAGTCTATCCCACAACACACACTTCTGATTGCATCTCCCATCGATCCACTGATCAAAGATCTGACAAGCCAGGCAATTAATTAATTAATTATTACTACTACTACATTTATATCCTGCCTTTTTTCCTCTTGCAGAGGAACTTCCTCCTCTCCATTTTATCCTCACAACAACCCTGAGAGGTAGGTTTGGCTGAGAGTCAGTGACTGACTCAAAATCACACAGTGAACTTCATGGCCGAGAAGGGACTAGAACCCAGATCTCCCAAATCCCTGTCCAACACTCTAACCACTACACCACACTGGTTCTTATTCCTCCTCCAGGTGCCCCAGCCATATGAAGTAAGGCGAGATGTGTCCGTGGAGACCAAGTAGAGGAACTTTTCAATTCCCTTTGGAGACCTCCCTATGCTTTTTTGGCATCGAGTGAACATAGTTTTATTTTCCCAGGCTTTTTTATGCAGCGGTGATTGTCTGCACTTTTATATTTGTATTGTTTTTATCTTTTAAATGGTATGTATTGTGCTATTTTATTGTAATCATTCTTGTTAGCCATACCCACCCTGTAAATTCTTGTACAGAAGGGGGGATAACAAAGTACACAATAAAATGTGTAAAATATATATGATCCTGACATCTATGGCACATCTGAAAATTCCTGCCCCTATCCAAGAATCTAATCCGACCAAAACTGCCCAAAGACAGTTACAAATATAGAAAAATAAAAGCAAAGAAATTCAAACTTGAGTATTACATTAGCCACTGGCTGGCGATAAGATGTTCTAAGTAAGCTTGTGGAGCTTACCTGAAGGTACCTCGATCCAAAGGGAGAGGCGGGTAAGAAATAAAATTATTATTATTATTATTATTATTATTATTATTATTATTATTATTATTAACCTCAGGCTTCTGGGTCATGTCCGATCTGCCTTTTCCCCAAAAGCAACATAATTTTCTTTAATGTCCCACAGCAGGGTGCCTCTGAGCATTAGCAGAGTATTTTTTCCTCCTGAAGGAAAAACAACTTTCTTTTTTAAACTGATTGCCAAGCCAAGTGCTTGTGAGAATGTGCAGTGTGTCTTTTGCTCCTTTTAAAATGTGGAAATACACAATTTAAAAGGCGACGCACTCCGAGCACGATATAATCTTGAAAACAAAACGTTCCCCATATCGTAAACCCCACAGGAGGGAATGGCTGTGCTGGCTTTTTTATATACCTAAGCGTGGCCAGTCACTGTCTCTATACCTCCCTCTTTCGCTCCCGTCCCTCCGCAGCCATAGCACAAACCCGGACTTACGCTATAATTTAATCGTCCCGCCACACAAGAAGAGCCTCTCCTCCAGCCAGCCACTCGCTCAGCCGCGCATGCGTGCCTCGCCACAACAGACCAATTCCACGCTCCCGCCCGCGGGCTCCGCTCACTCCACTACGCATGCCCAATGTTCAATAGCCGGCGCTTGCCTCGCCCATCGCCACTCTTAAGATCCTCTATCGCGCGAGGCCTGGTAAGGGCTTTGCCACTTTTAACATGGCCGAATACCTGGTACCTACGACGCACAGCCGTCAAGCAAAAATGTCGCAAAAATGTCTTCCTTTTCTTCACTTTGTCTCTATACGGTGCTGCCTGGAAACATAGCAGAAGAGGATGTTAACCATGTTGTGAGGGTAGAGATGGGGGCCGCCGAATGGTTGCGAATCATAGAGATAGAAAGAAATAGAGTACTTCATTGTCACACAGAAATATAGAACTTTCAGATTCTTTTAGACGAGTCTTTTTCCTCTCCCCGGGTATGGAAGTGAGAGCCGCCCACTGAAACAATGTAGGATTTTGGCATAACTGTGGTTGAGCAGCAGCGTATCTACTTCATTTGTAAACCGCCCAGAGAGCTTCGGCTATGGGGCGGTATGTTTATTATGTATTTGTTTAATTAATTTATATACCGCCCCATAGCCGAAGCTCTCTGGGCGGTTTACAAAAGTTAAAAACCAGTGAACATTAAAAAGTATACAAAATTTAAAACCATCAAAAACATAAAAACAACAGTATTAAAAAACCGGTATCCATTTAAAAACAACAGTACATATGTGGAGAGGTGTACTGTAATATCCTTCTATTTCCATGATATATATAATCCAGCATCTGTGCAATATATATGAGAAACGGTTAGCCAATTGCCACACAGCATCTTTGAGAATGACATTTATCCCAATCATTGCAAAGAACAACCTTTTAAGAATGGGATGTGACTGGGATGTGCTCTTAGGATGTTGTTGTTTTTCAATTCTACTCAAGAAGGCTCAACATGGGCTGGATTGCAGTTTGCTGATACCTTTTTACTAAGCTCCTCTCAATTGTTAAACTGCTATCTTCAGTCTTGGTGGATCTATTGCAGGTCCACAGTTAGCAGCATCTAGCTGATTATATTCCTATAAAAATCGGCTTCACACAAGTGTTATTTCCCAGTGCTAACAAGGAGTGAGAATGGCCTACAGGAGGTACTGAACATAAGCCAGTTTTCCATCCTTCTTGATTCCAAGAGACAAATTGAAGTGAGGGTTTCAACCTTTCAATGTTTCTATGAAGACCTGAAACCTGTACGTTTCCTCTGACTAGCAGAGCACAGGCAAGGTACAAGCTGTGCTTTGGGTTAGCTCGTAACAGTTGGTGATCTTTGCTAAAAGCATCTGAAAACATCTGGTCCAACCTTCTTGAAGGCACATTTACATCAGCCAGTGTATAAAGAGGAGTCAAGCTGGAAACCAGATAATGAAGTGGAGGAAATGGGACCAAATTCATACTGATTTCATTAAGATCTATATTAAGAGATCCTTCAAACCTAGCGGAGCTGGTCAAATTCAGCAGTAAGTTAGCCACAATATTATTCATAGTATCAAAGGGTTTCTCCCGAGTATGCTTTATTCCTCCTATACTTGAAGTTACCAAGCTGGTTTGCTTTACAGTTGATCCTAACTTTCCACAGAAAGAAATGTAATATAATAAGAAAAACAAAAAGTAACAGCAAGGTCAGGAGTTCGTATTATTTGTAACTTCATTTCTTATGAAAAACTTTTTACATTTTGTTTTAGTTTTAAAATATTTTTAAATTGTTTCACAAATTCCAGTGCCAATAGACCCTTATCCTCCTATTGCAAAGAAAGAGCGGCATAGGGCGCTTCTTTTTGTGTTGGGGCGTGGGAGACACTCCTGCTCAATCACAGCCACAGTAAGGCTGCAATCTTACGCCCACTGCCGTGGAAGTAAGCCCCATCGAACTCAATGGAGCTTACTTCTGTGTAGGCGTGTTTTAAGATTGCACTGTCAGGCTGCAATCCTATGCCGCTTCCATAGGAGTCCCATTATTCCGTTCTTATTCTCCTTGATCTAACTGAAGCCTTTGACACGGTTGATCACGATCTTCTCTTAGATTCCCTCCATGACCTTGGACTCTGTGGCTCTGTCTATAACTGGTTCGCCTCCTATCTAGAGGGTCGCTCTTTCAGCATGTCGGCTAACGGCAGCTCGTCCTCCTCTTTTCCCCTTTCAGTAGGGGTTCCGCAAGGCTCGGTGCTTGGCCCGTTGTTGTTTTCTTTATACATGCTGCCCTTGGGTAAGCTTATTCAATCTCATGGCCTCCAATATCACCTGTATGCCGATGATACACAATTATATTTCTCATCTCCGGAACTTTCTCCTGATGTTCACGATCGTATCTCGGCATGTCTTTCAGATATCTCAGCCTGGCTGCTTCATCGTCGTTTAAAACTTAATATGGCAAAGACTGAACTGCTTGTTTTTCCTCCTAAACCTTCTCCTCACCTCTCATTCTCTCTTACTGTCAACGATGTCACGCTTACTCCAGTCAAGGAAGCTCGTAGTCTTGGCTTTATATTTGATTCCTCGCTCTCCTTTATTCCTCATATCGAGGCAGTAGCTAAATCCTGTCGTTTCTTCCTGTATAATATTGCCAGAATTCAACCATTTTTGTCTGTCTCTTCTGCCAAGACTCTCGTTCACGCACTGGTTATCTCTCGGTTGGACTACTGCAACCTTCTTCTCTCTGGCCTTCCTTCGTCTCACATCAGTCCGCTGGTCTCTGTCCACCACTCTGCCGCTAAGATCATCTTCTTGGCCCGCCGCTCTGACCATGTCACTCCACTTCTGAAATCTCTTCATTGGCTTCCAATTCACTCCAGAATCCAATATAAACTTCTCCTGTTGACCTTCAAAGCTTTTCACGGTCTAGCTCCTGCCTATCTCTCCTCTCTCATCTCACACTATTGCCCCGCTCGTGCTCTCCGCTCCTCTGATGCCATGCTTCTCGCCTGCCCAAGGACCTCTACTTCCCTTACTCGGCTTTGTCCTTTTTCTTCTGCTGCCCCTTACGCCTGGAACGCTCTTCCAGAACACTTGAGAACTACCAACTCAATCACAGCTTTTAAAACTCAGCTAAAAACTTTTCTTTTCCCTATAGCTTTTAAATATTGAGTTTGTTCTAACTCTATACTGTTAGCTTCACCTGTTTACACTTCCCTGTGCCTGTTTGCATTCTCTTTCCCTCCTTATTGTTTACTACAACTTTATTAGATTGTAAGCCTATGCAGCAGGGTCTTGCTATTTACTGTGTAATCTGTACAGCACCATGTACATTGATGGTGCTATATAAATAAATAATAATAATAATAATAATAATAATAATAATAATAATAATAATAAATTCATTGACCTTCTGGGTTGACATGGCTAAAATTGCGCTGCAATCCTATACACGCTTACCTGGAAGAAGTCCCACTGAACTCAATAGTACTGAGTAGAACTGCATAGGATTCCGCAAGATGTAATGATGGCCACCAATTTGAATGGCTTTAAAAGGGGGTCGGGCAAATTCATGTAGGATAAGGCGATCAATGGCTACTAGTCCTGGTGGCTATATGTTACCTCCAATATCTGAGGCAATGAAGTGCACAAGAGGGAGGGTGGTAGAGCACTCATGTCCTATTTCTGAGCTTCCCATAAGCAGCTGTGTGAACAGAGTGCTGGACTAGATGGACCCTTGGTCTGATTCAGCATGGCTCTTTTTAGGATTGCGCGGTAAAATTCTGAATTTCTCCATTGTTTTCTATGGGCAGCTTTCAGTTCTACCCCAGGCCAGACTCCCCTCCCCCAGCAAAAAAAAAAAAAAAAAGGAGACATCAAAAGGAACCCGGCATTTAAAAAGGCTGTACGACTCTTTTCAATTGTAAGTCTCCGCTAAAGGAGCGCAGGCACGGCGTGGCTAGAGAGAGGCGGAGCCGTTCATCCTCCTGGCTGCGGGGTGGCGGGCGGGCGCGCACGTCACGCGGTGGTGGCGCGGCCGACGGCTTGAGGTGTGCGGGAGCGCTCTTAAAGGAAGCGGGTGAGGCGAAGAGTAGATTCCGGGCTTTCCTTTGGAGGGGCAGAGTTGCTTGCATAGGGCGGGAGGGAAGCGGTGGCTCTCTACTTTGCCGTGCGTTGCTTTCATAGAATACACTTCGTAGAAAAGAAGCTGCCGAGGGAGGAGAGGACAAAACCAACTTGCAAGGGAGGCCCTAGGGCGTGTTGGGGATCGGCCAATAAAGTCAAACAACAGGAGTGCTATGGTGGCACTGTTAGAAAACATGTTCTTTCTCCTGTGGGCGAAGCCAATTGAAGCCCCAAGAAATCAGCCAGCATGCAAAAGTGGAAGCCAATACAAATCGATTTATTGATTATCTGCTTTGCAAAACAGGGTACGGAAGCATATAGCAGACCGGACAAAAGGTGTAGGGTGCGGTCACTTCTTATACCTCTGAGTAAACAACACTCTGGTGGTCAGCATTTGTCTATACTACACATGTGCCTCCTTTATGTTGCTATTTCTGCATTCCTTCTAGTCTATGCTGCTAACTCTCCCCCCCCCCCCGCCCCTCTGGCGAACAATAGCTCTATTCTATGCATGTATCTCTTGCTTTTGCTACGTGTCTCTCTCGCTTAGAACTAATGGCGTTACTCTGGCTCTTACAGTACCTTAAAGAGTTTATTAAGAAAG
The DNA here is from genome assembly GCF_023053635.1 of Elgaria multicarinata webbii. Lineage (NCBI taxonomy): Eukaryota > Metazoa > Chordata > Lepidosauria > Squamata > Anguidae > Elgaria > Elgaria multicarinata. Next base: position 84,758,667 of record NC_086177.1, read on the forward strand.
GTGTGGGCAGAAAGCAGGTCTCCAGGTTTTGCGACTACAACTCCCAGCATTCCTAACCATTGGCTGTCCTGGCAGGGGATTCTGGGAGGTGAAGTCCAAAGGAGCTGGAGTCCTATCTGCTGTCCATGCCTGATTTAAGAGATTGGCCTAGTTCAGACAACACCAGGCCATTGGGATATAAACTTTCGTGATCTAGAGTTGGCAACTTCCAGAGGGCCAACCGAATGAGTGTTGCAGCCAAAATCACAAAAGCATCTTAATTTATTTGTTGATTGTTTTATTTATTCATTGCATTTTTACGCTGCCCAGTAGCCAACACTCTCTGGGCAGTTCACAATTGAAATCATAAAATATAGCAGATCAAAACATAATATAAAGTTTAAAAAGATCATGTAAAACAAAAAATAAACCCAGCAGCAGTTACAGCCAAGGGAAAGCCTGTGTGAAAATATGTGTTTTCAGGAGGCGTTTAAAGGATGTTACATTTTCACCTCCCGAACTGCATGAGGGAGGGTTTTCCAGATGGTGGGTCCTGCTACAGAGAATAGGGTGCAATCTTGTGCTTTTATTTGACTCAAAAACATGTATTTGAGGAGAAAAGGGAATTGTGGAATCTGCAAAGAACAACAGAAAGTATGCCAAAAAATTTGGATGAATAATGATCTTTTGTCATGCCCACTCTGAAAAGTGAAGTTGCCCTATAGGATAATGAGTTACAGCTGTCCTTTCATTTGGCCCATGAATACTGTAGATCTTTTAGGTTTCAAAGTTGCAAACCTCCTACAGAGGATCACTTAACCAAGATTGCTCACCAAGGAACTTCTTTTTATTGTTGTACTTACAAGCGGAATGATAAAGAGTGGAACAGGAACACACTTCTCTGTTTCTATCTTTTCTTTCGATGTTAAGATAAAAGGGTGACTTTAGCTGTCATTGTGAGCAGAGAAAAGCTAGTATGTGAGTAGTCACTCTAGATCAGTAAAATAAACTTGCTTGCTCTAGTCCAGTTGTCTAAGGCAGACTTTCCCAACCTGGTTCCCTCCAGAAGTTTTGGACTTCAACTTCTATCAGTCTAAGCCAACATGGCCAATGGTCAGGAAAGCTGGAAGTTGTAGTCCAAAACATCTGAACGGCACCCAGTTGAGGAAGGCTGGTCAAAGGGATAAAACTGCCATTCATATTGATGCATCTTGACGGTGTGATGTCTGCCTACCAGAACACCTGTGTAATACCACCCCTCTTACTTACTTCAAGTCCCACTTTTTCTACAACCGCCTTGGCGCAATCCCCTAGTTTCCATAGCCTACTGGAACTGAATCTGTAACTATTCCTAAGCATATTTATGTATCTATACATAAATTCTGCATGGCCTGGCCATCTGAGGGCATGTTTCTGGTAGTTCCACATGGACCTAAGGCCCAATTGGAATCTACCAGGAGAAGAGCCTTTAGTGTGGTGGCCCCTTCTCTTTTTTTTTTATTTAAGGATTTTTATGCCGCCATTCAGCCAAAAAAGGCCCTCACGGCGGCTTACAAAAGTATTTCTTGACAGTCCCTGCCCACAGGCTTACAATCTAAAAGACATGACACAAAAGGAAAGGGGATTGGGAGGAGGAGGAGGAGGGGGGAAAGGAAAGCAAATTCAGGCACTATAATCTTAGTTGCAAAGTTCAGCAGTTACAGTTGACAGCAGGAGGGAGGGGGCTCTCAGCTGGAGCTGGACCCAGGCACAGTGGAGAGGTGCCTGGCTGCTGCTTCCTCCCTCACTGGTGGCCTCTGCAGAGACAGCTGACAGCAGGAGGGAGGGGGCTCTCAGCTGGAGCTGGACCCAGGCACGATGGAGAGGTGCCTGGCTGCTGCTTCCTCCCTCACTGGTGGCCCCTTCTCTTTAGAACTCCCTGCCCCGGTGATCAGGCAGGCGCTAACACTTAGGCTGCTTCCGGCGCCTCATGAAAAGAACTCTGTTTTGAGAAGTTTTCCTCAACTGATTAGCCACTATTTTTACTGGTCCTTTGTTTTAAATTGAATAATTTGAATTTGCTTTTTTAATCTTTTTACTGATTATTCCTACGTGCACCACTCCAGAATCTATTTTAGATATGGAGCGGTACATAAATATTGTAAAAATTATTATTTTCCAGTTTGGGGAATATATTGTTTCATAAAATTAATGACTAACATACTAAATGAACACAACGTAAGTAAAACTGAGGCATCTATTTTCCCTAAAGTAAAAGTCAAATCTAAAATCAGAGTTGTTTTAATTACCCTTTTCAGGTTACTATCCCTAGGAAGCACATATATAAAATGAGCACAGTTCTACAGACATGTTAAAATTAGTATATGTATTAGAAATCATTTCAGAGTCTTCCTTTCGCCTCCTTAAAATCTAAAATAAGGAAATTGTATATGACTGAGTTGTCATTTCTTAAACTATCTACTGGTTTCCCAATAAAAAATAATTTCCAGCAAAGGCTTGAGTTTAAAATTCATGTTATACTAAGTACAGTAAAAATAAAAAATTCTGATCAAATATTTCAGTTCAGCTGAACTTTTGGCTCCTAGGAAAAATTTTCAGATGTTTGTACAGCATATAAAATTAGCACAATGGGGAGAGGAATTCTATAACCCCTAGACAGAATTTGGGGTGGGAGGGGAATAGAATCATAGAATATTAGAGTTGGAAGGGGCCTATAAGGCCATCGAGTCCGACCCCCTGCTCAATTCAGGAATCCACCTTAAAGCATATTTGACAGATGGTTGTCTAGCTGCCTCTAGTGTGGGAGAGCCCACAACCTCCCTAGGTAATTGGTTCCATTGTCGTACTGCTCTAACAACCAGGAAGTTTTTCCTGATGTCCAGCTGGAATCTGGCCCATTATTCCGTGTCCTGCACTCTGGGATGATCAAAAAGAGATCCTGGCCCTCCTCTGTGTGAAAACCTTTTAAGGATAGTTTGGATTCCTGGATCTGAATCGGACACAGCATTCCGACCTTGGACCCAGGGGTCTGAGCTCCCCTCCCAGCCAGCATGGGAGAACCACCCCAATGACCTCGGAAAGGACAGAAAGGCGGTGTTCCCTTGGGCTAAGAGAGGCCAGCTTATGCCATATTTAGAGGCCTCCGCAGCCTCCTTCCCTCTCCGATGCCTCAGTTAGACAGGCAAAAATGCCCATCTAGCTAACAGCGTACAGGGAGCACGGGGTGAAGATTGCCTCCTCCAGCTCCGTATTGGATAGCCGTGAGCTTCCAAGTTCAGGGCTTAAGGCATTCTCACAGAATTGCACCCAAACTCTTTTCAAGGGCAATCCTGTACATCTGTATTCAGAAGTGAGTCCTGTTGAGTTTATTGAGCATATTCCCCCAATACATGGGTATAGAAGCCTTAGTTTTGTTTACTGAACATCAATCAAACCCTGGGAAATCAATTTAGGGCAGAGGAAAATTTTCAAAAGAAGGAAAGAATCTGCATCGTTCACTGTTTCCATTGTTCGGGTGTGAGCGCTGTTGCTTACGTAGCCGAAACCGCACTACCCATGCACAAGAGGTGAGGTTCCAGCAGACGTGGGGAGTACAAAAAATCTTCACGGGAGAACCCTCAAAACAACTCAATAAGGACTGAGCACACTCTGTCACATTTGATGGCCACTTTTATAGAGGTGGGGCAGAAAAACAGAGAGAGGTGGAATGGAGTGGACTGGAGTGGCTGAAAACCGAAACAGCATGGGTTGGATGTAGCGCTTCCAGGCACAACAGCCGAAACGAGCGGAAATGCTCATTTCTGGAAGGAGAACTGCAAAGGCAGTACGGCACATCCTTCTTGTCACTGTCTGAATTGTAGGTTGTTCGGTGGTCTGTGTTTGGAAATAATATTTTCTATAGCCCTATGAATAGTAGTCTTTTGTATACTTAATTGTTGCTTGGTTGAGGAAACTCAACAATTGAACTTGTTTCTTTGTATTCTGAGAGCAAAGGCGAGATAATTAAAAACAGCACCATTTCTGCGGAGCCATTTTAATAACACAGTAATCTTTATAGTGAACTCAACAGGCTATTTATATGAGAAAGAATTTACTTGTTGTAGGCTCCAGCACCTTATTCTTTGATCAGATGTTCTGACTGCTTTGTGTGCTTAAAGAAAAAGTATTAAACTTCTATATCTAATTATAGATGGAGAAATTGGAGACCTGAAATAAAAGACTTATCACTTTTTTCTGGTGCAAAGAAGCCTGAAATTAATGCCTGCATGTGGCTTTCCCAGAAAGGGGTCACTCTGTGAGACTGAAACATCATTAAATTGATTTTTAAAAGCGTAAGTTTGCTCTTACCTATTTTGGAGTTTTGCATACTTGGGAAAAGATATCAAATCAGTATTGCATCCAGGCACTGAACAGCCTGACTTCTTATCTTCACCATTTATCTATATTTTTTATTAATAATGGTTTTAATCCAGTGTTCCCCAACCTGGGATCTTCCGGATGTGCTGGGCTACAACTCCCATAATTCCCAGCCAGCAGTTAAACATCTCAAAACAGTCTACGGCCATACTACCCTGAACGCGCCCGATCTCGTCTGATCTTGGAAGCTAAGCAGGGGCAGGCCTGGTTAGTACTTGGATGGGAGACCGCCTGGGAATACCGGGTGCTGTAGGCTTAAATAAATAAATAAATAAATAAATAAACATCTCAAAACAGCATAGCATAATACAGTACAATAAAATCTCAATAAAAACAAAATCACATTAAAAACTTAAAAGCAATACACGCACCAACTTCTTAATAGCTCTTTAATGCCATTATTTTTACCCACCCTGTGATCTTTTTTGAGCTACCACCAAGATGACACTACACTCTTAGTGACTCCTTCAGCAAGGGCCCCCACCTTTCTAAACACTGTATCAGTTTCCCAGGGAACTCTAACCGGATCAAGGCTGTCGGGGGTGGGGGTGGGGAATGAACTCTTTCCCTGAGAACCCTGACAGAGATAAACTTGCACAGTCATTCCAGACTAGTTCTAATTAAAATCTAACTACAATTTGCTGAAACCTATACCTGACATCAGAATCGGTTCTTGGGTTACTTGGGAGCTTCATAAAACTCACAAGCCAATTCAATCCTTTACGCCAGCCTTCCTCAACCTGGGGCACTCCAGATGTGTTGGACTGCATCTCCCAGAATGCCCCAGGCAGCTGGCTGGGGCATTCTGGGAGATGCAGTCCAACACATCTGGAGCGCCCCAGGTTGAGGAAGGCTGTTTTACGCCTCGTAGATCTTTTAGGCACAGGGGCGATGTCTCTGATGTACTGCCTTGATCTTCAAAGGCAGCAGGTGAAGTGGCTGTGTTCCCCCATTTGTTGCTAATCCTATGGGAAAACCACAAGCGAAAAACCACACTTGTCCTTAACAGAAAACACTAAATGCAACAGAGTTAAGGAAAACAACATAAATGGCACCAGTAGTTACAACTCGATTACCATGTCGACAAATATGTGTACAAAAATATTTATTACATTAAAAGGAATTTTTAAAAAAACGTGTTTTGAACGAGGCCAAACGCGTTCTGATGATTTTGCCTTCCTCAGTGGCCTACAAAGACACAATGAAAAGATAAAGAAAAAAATAAATAAATACAAAGAGTGACACAATATCTGTAATAATAATCGAGTTGCAACTGCTGGTGCCATTTATGTTGTTTTCCTTAGCGCTAATTCTATGTGTTCATTCCTGTATTCAGCTATAGGGGCTTGAAGAAAAGAATGGGTTATGATATTGAGCGCTTCGTTGGCTACGTTAATGAAGGACTCCTGTGCTGTATCTGCCGGGATGTGCTAGAAGATCCTCTGCAGGCTCCTTGTGAACACGCTTTCTGCACTTCCTGCATACACGGCTGGCTTGTTCATCATAATAGCTGCCCAGAGGATCGTCAACCGCTGGATCTGGCTGTCCTCCGACCGCTTTACAGGTGCACAAGAAACTATTAAGCCTGTGGAGTAGCTTGCCACTCTCACTAGTCCTAATCCCGCACCTGTACAAATGCACTGGTGGGAAACGGGGGTCCTGTTTGTTCCCTTTTCCGAACTGCAGCTGCTTCCCCTGTTGCTATATGAAACAATAGAACAGCCTTCCTTAACCTGGGGCGCTCCAGATGTGTTGGACTACAACTCCCAGAATGCCCCAGCCAGCTGGCCGGGGCATTCTGGGAGATGCAGTCCAACACATCTGGAGCGCCCCAGGTTGAGGAAGGCTTCAATAGAATAAGGAAATGGGCTAGGTCAGAGTTAGGGCACAATCCTATTATTTATTTATTTATTTATTTATTTATTTATTTATTACATTTTTATACCGCCCAATAGCGGTTCACAAAAATTAAAACCACAGTAAAACACCCAACAGGTTAAAACACAATTACGAAGTAAAACACCCAACAGGTTAAAACACAATTATTAGTTGCGCCCTTGATGATCGGAAGCCCCCAAACTCAGAGGCATCCAACCATCCAATGCGAGACAGGATGTCAGGATCATGCCTGTTCTCCCTAGTGTGGAGAGTAGGGTTTGGGGGCCTGAATAGGACTCAGAAGTATACCAGCCAAAACAGGAAGGGGAGGAGATTCTCCAAGACTCTTCAGGAGTCAAGGATAATTCTCCCCAGAAACTAATCAGACAAGGCTCAGAGAGAATCTTCCTCTCGTCCCTGGGGACTCAGCTTCTGTTGGAGGGGGAGGGGACTTCAGAGTTAACAGATCCCACAGTCTGCAATAGTGTCAAGCTGGCGGAGTTGAGAGGCGGTCCCTTAGAGTAGCCACTCATCAGAGAACTCTCCAGAAAGATTCTCCCTAAGGTAAAGTGCCAATTGGACTGAGGGGAAACTATCCATTTTAGTTGAAAGGCAACTGCCTAGCTTTGTTAGGGTAATTAAGCTTAGAGGATAGCTACTAGCATTCACACTCGAATCAGGTGTGAAGAGACGTTTATTTATGGAATAAAGCTTTGTGGGTTACACCACGGACCTCTTTATTGTCTCACATCTCAGCAGGGGGGCTCCAAATCATTACACAGGAGGAGTGGCCAAAGCAATCCTCATTCCCCCATCTTCTTGCCATGCATTTTTCTCTAGGTGGACTTTTTTGCCCATCTAGCAATAGTTCTTCTGAGGGGAAGGGAAGGAGGCTGGCAGAGGCTCAGGCTAGCTCATATCCTGGCCTCCACAGTCTCCTCCCTTCCCTGGTCACTGAAACGCCCCCTTTTCCTTCTCTCTGATGTCAGTTTTCCAAATTCAGAGGGTAGCCAGCACTGTTCTTTCCACACCAGCAGGGAGGGGGGCGGATCTCTGACTCCCACTTCTGACATTGGAGTGCTATCTCCAACCTCAGAGGGGGGATTTCCTGGTATCCTGTGGCCCCTCAGACAATGTCTAGGGGCCATAGGATTGCTCCCTTAGTCAATTTCACTTTGAAGAAAAAAAATACTCTTGAAGATCAGGCATTATCTAGCAGGGTGCAGTTTGCTGTCCAATTGTTGTGAACACAACTATTACTATGGCTTTACTTTAAAGCAATGCATGACGAAAGTTTGGGGTTTAGGAGTGGGAAATGTTATTGATAATAATGGCCCAGGATGGTCAGAGATGTCTTTTTACAGGAGACATCTTTAAAAGATGGTATTTGATTCAGGTATCTTCAGTGGAGTGTTTGGAATGGGAAAGCTATTAAATGGGGAAGGTGCACATGCCACCCTAGCTAAGAAGAGGCAGCTGACGTAAGGCACGTGTGAGCAAAGAACCAAAAGCATTTCTGGGGGACAAAGGAAACAAGCTATGAGGTGAAGGTTGGAAAGTATCTCCAGGTGCCCCTCTCTGGGGAATGGATGTGGGGAAATGGATCTGCTAGTTGCCTTCACCTATGCCAGTGGTTCTCAACCTTCCTAATGCCGCAACCCTTTAATACAGTTCCTCATGTTGTGGTGACCCCCAACCATAAAATTATTTTCGTTGCTACTTCATAACTGTAATTTTGCTACTGTTATGAATCGTAATGTAAATATCTGATATGCAGGATGTATTTTCATTGTTACAAATTGAACATAATTAAAGCATAGTGATTAATCACAAAAACAATATGTAATTATGTATTGTGAAATATTTATTTCTAATTACAAATAAATGATTTTTTTGTCTTGAAACATGGTGTAGTATGGGTAACACTCTTAATATAACAGTAAACTACATTGCTACATTTTGCGACAGTATGCGTAAAAAGCCAACGTCAGTGTGAAGATTGAGATTGCTTTTTTCTCACCAAATCAGAAATTCTCAGGGCAGTCTTTGCAAGAGCACAACGAAGATCATCTTCCACAACAAGTCTACTCATTTTACCTCCAATACTGCTGCTTTCAACAGAGTAGCTGCTTGTACAGGGTGTATGTGATAGGGTTGGCGCGATGATGTCATCACTCCGGCCACTCGTATGTGGGCGTATCTGCATGTGGGCGGACCCTCCTGGAGACGGATAGAGGAGCGGTGTCTCGGTTCCTAAGACCATCGGAAATATGTGTTTTCCGATGCTCTTAAGCAACCCCTGTAAAGGGGTCGCGACCCACAGGTTGACCTATGCCAACTTTGCCCAACCCAGTGCCTCCCAGATGTTTTGGGTTTCACACATGTGCATTGGGAATTCTAAGCTATGCTCTAAGTATATATTTATAAATAAACCAAAGATCACAAAAATGCTTTCCGTGCTCAGTCATCGAAAGGAAGGTAAAGCCAGCAGCAGTGCTTCTGGGATTTCATTTGGGTCATGGAAGTGGGGAACATGGAACCATATAATTTCAGTTCGCTGATTTGTCTGTGCTCGTTACATGGCAAGCCTTCATTTTCCTCAGTTGTTCTCTGCTTAATTTTTCCTTTGTGGAACAAAGCAGGAGTACAAAAGTAATTCATCTTACGGTATTGCAAGAATGAAAAGAATTAACTTCTCTATCCAGATATATGAGGAACGATCTTAATCGGCTCCAGCTTCGCTGCAGGAACAGAGAGAGTGGCTGTGAAATGGTGTGTTCCCTGGAATCCATTGACCGGCATGAACGTGAATGTGAATACAGCCGGGTTCCCTGCTCAAATGATGGTGAGTGGAATGCAGAGACATTTCAAAATGGTGGGTCTCCATTTTCTCCTGAATTCAGTTCCATATTTCTAGAATTTTAGACTAGAGAGGATTCCCAGAGTTGGAGGTTGCTATTGCATGGCCGTTTGAAGTTTCTGTTCCCCTGTGAACGGGTCCCTGGGCAGCCATCTGTCAGGGATGCTTTAAGGTAGATTCCTGCATTGAGCAGGGGGTTGGACTTGATGGCCTTAGAGGCCCCTTCCAACTCTACAAAGCTATGATTCTATCTGATGCCAACTTTGAGTTGTATCCAATAAGGGTCGAACTTAAGTCCCATGCATTTTACTGGGTCTACTCTAAGACTAACACTGGATACATCCTGTTGGTTGAAGCAAAGTGTAGATTGGAGATGGCAGTGTAGATAGCAGTATTCCTTTCTCCCATGTATAGCTTCAACCTTTGGAAGTCCTACCCACCATTAGGAAACACTAGATCGGGGATAGGAAACATGTGCCCATTGGCACCAACACACTCCCAAACACCTTTCTTGGTGCCCTACCCTGCCCACTTATATTTTTTTTTAACCAGCATGTGTTAATAGGTTTCTGTTGGTGCTGAAAACTGTGGGTTGAAAGTGGTTGTTTATTGTGTCGGGACTCATATCCCACCTGCGCATTGTACTGTCTTATGGGCAGATTACTTGTCCTTTGCCATGCCTCTCATGGCAGCCATTTTGTGGTGCTGCCCAGGACAATTTCTCATCTTGCCAAAGGTTGCCTAGCCCTGCACTGGATAGATCAAGCGCTGGGTACCTGTGGCCCTCCAGGTGATATTGGACTACAAGTTTCTTCATGGCTGACCATTTCATGGTGGCTGGGGCTGATGGGAGTTGGAGTTCAACAGCATCTGGAAGGCCACAGATGCCCCACTCTTGCACTACATACTCAGATGAAGATGCATAAATATACAGGAAGCCCTAGCTCACTAACAGTTGACATTTTCTCAATGTCAAAAGAGGTTGGAAACGACAGAATTCTTCTGCCTGCATGTGGTCTTGAAGATAAAATCACTTACCGTGTTTCCTCCAATCTTCTGTTTTTCATTGAGGTTGCCCAGTTCAGGTGGAACGACGTAACTTGGATAGCCACTTGGCAGTGTGCGAGTATCGGAGCCGTGAATGCCCCAATGGTTGTGGGTACGCCATTCTTAGTGCTGACGACACACAGCATAACTGCGTGGCAGAGCTGAGAACAGAACTAGAGCTGCTCAGGTAAAGCTGATTGCTGTATTTCCTTCGCCGCTCACCTTTTAAGACCTTAAGCATGAATGAATAGCTACAGATGCAAGTCGTAGCTCTTAATTGCTGGTCTTTCTAAGCATCAGTGGATTCATTGACAAGCAAAAGGTGAATGCTAAGAACATAAGAAGACCCACGCTGGATGAGAACAGACTTACCTTGTCCAGCATTGTGTTATCATGATGGTCAACCAGATGGGAAGCCCACAAGCAGGACGTGAGCCCAGTAGCAATCTCCCACTTTGATATTCAGAGGAGTAATATAGGACCCATTGATAACATTATCCTCCATGAAGGTGCCGAATCCCCTTTTTAAAGCCATCCAAATTAGTGGCTATCACTACATCTTGTGGTAGATAATACTATAGTTTAACTATGCACTGTGTGGAGAAGTGCTTCCTTTTATCTATCTTGCATCTCCCACCAATCAGCTTCATTCTAGGTCCCCAGCTTCTAGCGTTATGAAAGAATATTATCCACTTTCCTCATTCTATGCATGATTAAAAGCACAAGTGTGTCCCTGCAGTTTCCTAGTATTTATTTATTTATTTATTTATTTATTTATTACATTTATAAACCGCCCCATAGCCGAAGCTCTCTGGGCGGTTTACAAAAATTAAAAACAGTGAACTTTAAAAAGTATACAAAATTTAAAAAATCTATTTGGTGGCTTGGTGAATGGCATTTCAAGCGTAGTGTCCTAATGGATTGAAGATAGGTCTGTTCGCCACTTTTTGGTGCCATATGGGCTGACATTGGAAGTATGCCGCAGTTTAGCACAGAGAGGATGAAAATGCTTCCTAAAAGGTTGTGTACTATGAAGTATGACAAGCAGGCAAAGTAACCTACATGGCTGATGGGTCAATCACAGTATAGAAATACTCGAAGTACTGTCAAGATGGCTAATATATAAAGCCCTACATGGCTTGAGACCACAATACCTGACAGAACGCCTCTCCTGACATGAACCTACCGGTACACTGCGCTCAACATCTAAGGTCCTCCTCCGAGTGCCTACTCCGAGGGAAGCTTGGAGGATGGCAACAAGGGAGAGGGCCTTCTCGGTGGTGGCCCCCCAACTGTGGAATTATCTCCCCAATGAGGCTCGCCTGGCACCAACATTGTTATCTTTTCAGCGCCAAGTCAAGACTTTTCTTCCAGGCATTTTAACATTTTAACAGCATTTTAACAGCATTTAACGTTAAGTTTGTTTTTAATGAACCCCAGAATTGTTGTTTTTAAATGGATACTGTTGTTTTTATACTGTTGTTTTTATGTTTCTGACGTTTTTTAAAATCTTGTATACTTTTTAATGTTTACTATTTTTAACTGTTGTAAACCGCCCAGAGAGCTTCAGCTGTGGGGCAGTATAAAAATTTAATAAATAAATAAATAAATAAATAAATATAATATGCTTAATTAGAAATGTTAAGTTCTTTTGGACCTTCGTGTTACAACTGAAATTACTAAGGTTAAGAATACTCTCTCTGTAGGTCAGAGATGATCTATCGAATGGAAGAGGCAAAACATGAGATGGAATCTCGTTTAGATTCGCAAAGGAGACATATGGTGCAAAAGGAGTCACTACTGCAAAACGAAATTGAAGAGCTGAAGGTAAACGGATTGTGTCATCATTTGGTTCTAGGCAAATGACGACTGTGGGATTATGGGAGCTGTAGTCGAACACATTTGGAGGGCACCCAGTTAAGGAAGCCTGCTTTAAATGGCAGCATTCTATGAACTGGTATTCCCAACTGTTTTATTCCATGCTGAACTCCCCATCTTCAAATACCTGCAGCGTCTCTTTTATAACCAGTGCTTTCAGCAGCGGGTATTGCAACTGCAATTCAGACACGCCAAGGAGGCATTGTTTCCGGTGATTGGTGAACCCTACCCAGTGCCATTAGATTAGATTAATTTGGGAGAATGACAGTCTCCTGTCCCAAATTAATCTGATTAAAAAAACAGACCTCTTCCAGATTGGCCAGGTATCTCCCACTCACTGAGACCTCTCCTTCCTTTCCCACGCTTAGATAGCAGAGAGGACTCTGCTCTTATAATAGGCCTCAAACACCAATATGAGCATGGACATCAGTGTCCAGCACTATTGAAAACCCTGGCTTCTACGCTTCCCCTGCTTACAGCTTCTAAGGAAGCCTTCCTCAAGTTGGTGCCTTCCAAGTGCTGTTGGACTTCAACTCCCATCAGCCCCAACCACCATGGCTGGTTCTTGGCTGGGGTTGTAGCCCAGCACATCTGGGAGGATACCAGGCATGGTAAACACTGATCTAGGGCCTGGTTTAAGGCATATTAGGACAGTAAGCAGCCCCTGCTTTCCTTGCTTTTAAGCAGGCAAAGGAATCTGCCATTAGCTGAAACAGCCTGTGCTCCAGGGGATTGGATCCAAAATAGGGGGGTGAGGGCAGATGACACCCAACCCTCCACAGAGTGAATGATGTCATTTGGTCCCTGTCTGTTGGGTAGATGATTCTTTCAGTGCATCGGCCGGGAACCAGCTTCGCTGTATGGAGGGGGTTTTCCGTGTTCGGGAAGGTTCACTTGTAGCGAAGCCACCCAGACTGGCTTTGCCTACCCTCTGCCTTTTCCTTTGGGTTGAGGACACAGGGAAGGTGACGGGCACTCAGTCAGCACTTGCAAGCATTCCTGCAAGTGCTGGCCAAGTGTGCAAATGCCACTTCTCCAAGAGAATCCCTTTGTTATCTACCTATCAATCACAGATTGGAGATACAGGGACTCCTCTCCCCACTTCCTTCCCAAGCTGCTGGTATTTATTTATTTATTTATTACATTTCTATACCGCCCAATAGCCGGAGCTCTCCGGGCGGTTCACAAAAATTAAAACCATTCAAAGTATAAAACAACAGTATAAAACCATAATATAAAATACAATATAAAAGCTCAACCAGATAAAAACAGCAGCAATGCAAAATTACAAATTTAAAACCATGTTATTTAAAATTTATAGATTGTTAAAATGTTGGGAGAATAAAAAGGTCTTCACCTGGCATCTAAAAGCATATAATGTAGGTGCCAAGCGAACCTCCTTAAGGAGCTCATTCCACAGCTGGGGTGCCACAGCAGAGAAGGCCCTCCTCCTGGTAGCCACCTGCCTCACTTCCTTTGGCAGGGGCTCACGGAGAAGGACCCCTGAGGATGACCTTAGGGTCCGGGCAAGTACATACGGGAGGAGGCGTTCCTTCAGATAACCTGGCCCCAAGCCGTTTAGGGCTTTAAATGTTAATACCAGCACTTTGAATCGGGCCCGGACCTGGACTGGCAGCCAATGAAGCTGGAAAAGGACTGGCGTGATGTGATCTCGTCAGCCAGTCCCTGTTAGTAAACGGGCTGCCCTGTTTTGCACCAGTTGAAGTTTCCGGACCGTTTTCAAAGGCAGCCCCACGTATAATGCATTGCAGTAATCCAAACGAGAGGTTATCAGAGCATGGATAACTGTAGCTAAGCTATCTCTGTCCAGATAAGGGCGCAGCTGGTATATCAGCCTGAGCTGATAAAAGGTGCTCTTTGCCACTGAGTTCACCTGTGCCTCAAGTGACAGTTCTGGATCCAAGAGCACCCCCAAACTACGGACCCGATCCTTTAGGGGGAGTGCAACCCCGTCCAGAACAGGGCAAACATCACCCTGGTAGCCCCCAGATCAAGGGAAGGGGCTTGGAGAGAGGCCTTCAGAGGTTGTTCAACTGTCTTTGGACCTGGTTGGGAACCTCTGCGGGTTGCCCACCCATGATCTATCAAATCCAATGTCTGAAACTCCTCCACCCTGCTCCTCACGCCCCAGCAAAATTTGAATTCCACCCCATTGCTAATTGTTACATAATGCTGTCCAAACAGCTCAGCAGAGAATTAGCACACACCTTATATAGTTGTGCAGCCTTTGGCTAAGAGGACAGTCGCGCGGGTCAGACTGGTATACTTTGCAGCCCACCGTGGCAAAAGAGAGGGGATTACACAACAGGATTTTAAGTATCATAAAGTTGTGTGGTGGGAACTGTAGTTCAAGGACATCCTGTTGGAGAAAGCTGTTCTCTTCCAACAAGAGGCGATCCAACACTTTCATATAGAAATAACTCATCACTGTGTTTTGTAGAGTCAGATGTCCAGAATGATGTCTGATGTACAGACCCTGATGACAACTGAAAGGCAGCAGCATCAAGAGCTAGAACAGGCAGAACTCGAAAAACAGGAATTGCTGGAGTTAATCAAGGGCCTCCAGAAAGATTGTCGATTGTTAAGAGATGGGAGCAAGAAAGCAACAAACGCCAGGCCTCTGACGCGTCTGGAGAGTATGAAACGAAAACCACGGGAGGTGACTGTCATATAAGCTGAAATAAGCTTTCAAGATCCTGCTGTGAACAGCTGGAATTACTGGATTCCCCACCTCTTCTATCTACATTTGGATGAGCTTCCAGAGGGCAAACACAACATTAAAAACAACTTGCCCTGAAGAACATGTACATAAATGGGATCAGGTCCACCAATTCATTTCTTTGGAATCCTCTTGAAGCCCTTTAATAGGATGTGGACAACAATGTTTGAAAGATAGAACACTTAGATACTAATCATTTCAGGGGTTAGTATTAGGTATTAGGTATTGGGTGGTTAAAAATATTTGCTTTTCATATAAAGAACCATTTTTGTCTATTCAAAGCTGCCCAAATGTTTACCAAAATATCTTCCTACTGTATGCAAATAGGCTTTTCTTCACTTAAACCACAGTTTATAGCCAAGCAAAAACGAGTATGCCTCAGCCCTTAGTCTAGCGTGTGAGAATTGTTGGAACAAATTGAAAGGCCCTTTCTATTGTGGCCATGCTAAACTGTGTGGCTGGTTCCGTTCCAGGTAATTAATAACCTACCTCAGCGACTGTCTCTTAAGCAATTGGTAAATTCCAGAACTGTTTGGCCTCATCCTGAACGTACACCCTTTTAAAAGGTTAAACAATAAATCCAACAGATCAGGTTTCAAAGTTAGAAACAAGGCAAGTGATATAACTCACAGCTTAAATTTAAAGAGAAAGCAGATTTTGCAGTGCCTTTAATATATTAAACAAAGATTTGGGAGATGTATGTGTAAGCCAAGAATGTACATGTGGATGACTACAATTAACAGGTGTAATAGTTACTTTCCTTCTTGCAAAACAAGTCCTAGGGCCAAGGTTCAGAGAAGGCTTCAGGTGTATGCAGTCTCTAACTCTGCTTGTAAAACATGTTTGGACAAGACCTTTCATTGTTAGAAGACCAACCTTAAGAATATTATTTCCATTAGCTCAAGCAAAGCAGCCTCCGTGTCTTATCGCAGCAGCTGGTCCATTAGAAGTGGGAGCTTCTTCTTAGTCTGATGTTTTGCTCATAGTCCTGGACAATATGCTAAGTCTGAGAAAGCTAGCAATTGTTTATATTTATATACACCTTTTTCAGTAAGAGCATGTGATCTTGCCTGCAACACCTTTAAAAGAAGTTACACGTTATGGGTTGTATCCAACATGAGTCTAATTTCAGTTCTACTCATTTCAATAGGTCTGCTATTGTATCCAATAGGGCCAATATTGAGTACAACCATATGAATGTAGATGCGTAAGACTTGATGAAAGTTAAGGCTACATCATCCAAGTGCGGTGTTCTTTCCTACCACAAAGCTGAGATATGAGCAGAATCTGTTCCTGTTAATGGACTTACCACGTTTTCCCACCACAAAGCCAGCAAACCTTGTTTCAAATGTGTTGAAATTATTTCCTCATTAAGCAATGCATCATGACGGGAAAATGATAGAAAGTAGCTTTTGGGCTAACATGTCTTCCAATACTGTAGCTGCTACCAAACATCAGACACTGAAACGTGTGTCAATAATGGTTACATTTTTTACATACTAGAAAATGTTCAATTTCTGAGCTAATAAAGCTAATTTAACTCTGTGTGTGTATGATTGTGTGTGTATGAGGATGTCTACAGATGTTCTGTTTTTGAAGTCAAGGCTGGATGTAAATAATCAGGGCATGTACCATGGTCAGAGACAGAAAGATGCAAAGAATCAAATTAAAGCCTTGTCAATAAACAGATGCATGGTAAAGGAAACAAGCCTTGAGGGGGAAAAATGCAGACTGCAGTTTATGTAGCCTTTAATGC
Source organism: Elgaria multicarinata webbii (assembly GCF_023053635.1). NCBI lineage: Eukaryota > Metazoa > Chordata > Lepidosauria > Squamata > Anguidae > Elgaria > Elgaria multicarinata. Next base: position 84,775,221 of record NC_086177.1, read on the forward strand.
CTGTAACCTCACCGGCTTCAGTATATTTAACTGAGACCTCCCTTGTCACTGGCTGGGCCACTAAAGTATTATGAAATGTTTACTACTGTTCCAACTGCTCTGTTTAAAAAAAAATAGCCAACAAATAAAGGCCAAAGGGACAGATGGGACTTTGCACTGTTGGAGAGAAGGGGGAGCAGCAGAGAAGGGAATAGGCAGGACTCTTAAATATATACTGCAAATAGTGTATATGAAGGGAGAATTGGCACGGATAGTACTGCACATACCTCATTCACAAATCTATGCAGGTACATCTTATTTTGAAATACAAACACTTCATTCCCTATATTTTTCATTCAGGGCAGACACCTTTTCCTTATTTGTAGTGAAAGCAACCCTCTCTTGTAGGTTATTTTTACTGTCATTTTATAGAGGCAATAAGGTAGGGGGGATCAATAAGTCTTGGTTGGCTTTTGTAGCCAGACCAAAAAATAAATAAATCTTGCAGCAAAGATCCTACCTGCACACAACCCTCCCCATAGATATTTCTAGTCCTCACATAGAAAGTTTAATGGAACTAAAGCAACCGAAGGTACAAACAATAATTCGGCACACGTAAAAAGAAAAGAAAAAAGATTTATGACTCTTAAGTCTATATCTAATCTAGATACAATGACAAACATACTCATAAGGGTGGGACCATAGGAATTGCAATAGTTTTGAAGGACGGGATTTTGAGAAGTTACATCGCATGTAAGGATGCTAAGTATATTACTGTAAGGTAGCCTAAAACACCTATATTACACATTCTATCTAGAATTCACAAAGGAGTTCTTCCTCTTGCCAAGAGGTTCACAGCCACTAGAAGTGATGATGCGATGTAGTGGGGGGCGGGGCTTTGCACAAGTGCTTCCCGCCTCCGCTGACCCAGCATCAAAAGGCTACAACTTATGCTAGGAGAGATAAACGGAGCTGAGCTCCACTGGCATGGATTTTAGCTTAAATGCAACGCAATGCTACAGTGGCTACATGCACGGGAGCAGCAGTACCTACTTACCGCCACATTGCAAGTCTCTTAAAGCAAACTTTAACTTGCTCTGTTGTGCCAGAAAATATAGGCAACTGTACACACACACAAAAAAAGTTTTATTGAAATCTCAGATCTCGTATCAAACAAAATTGGGTTCTTCCCAAAAACAAAAACAAAAATTCTTGCTGCCCTCAGATACCAGTAAGTCTAGCATTGGTCCTCAAGCGCTTTTTTTTTTTGTCACCATCTTGAAATGTTCACAGTCAGGATGTTCTCAAAGGTCTTTTTATCGAGTGAAAGAACGGACGTGGCGCCCTCTTCCACTGCCTCCACTAACAAACTTTCCTCTTGAGCCGCCACTCCCACTGCTATTTGCACTTGCCCAAGAAGGCCCAATTCCACCGCGGCCTCTGGAAGCACGATCACGAGGACTTGGCCGGTAGCCTTAAACAGAAGGAGAGATTATTATTAGCAGTAGGGTGGTGATGCCGATAAGGATCTAAATAAGGGTCAACCTGTGTGTTCTTACAGGTGGGCAACTTCGGCATCTCAGAGAGAAATTTCTCCTTCTTCCTCACCGGCTGCGCTCCTGCCACCGCAGGGGCGACAAAAACAATGACACAAAAACACACACACCCAAAAATCAGTTTGCCAACGAATATCTGCAACAAACCACTACAGGAGATTAGAAGTGAACAATTTAGCTTGTTTTCAACAAATCTGGCAGCAAACCACTTTTGGCATGTGTTGCTGACCAGCTTTACACTCTCCTCTGTGAGGCCTCTTGAAACAGCTCCTAGTCTATGGTAGTATTAGCAATTCAACATAAAGATTGCCCTTACGGTACAGAGAATCTGTGCCATCACACTAGCCAAAGGTTCAAGACACTGATCTACACACGACAGGAAGGCAACTGAGAGCCAGTGTGGCATAGTGGCTAAAAGTGTTGGACTGGGAGTCGGGAGATCCAGGTTCCACTCGGCCATGGAAACTCACTGGGTGACTTTGGGCCAGTCACAGACTCTCAGCCCAACCCACCTCACAGGGTTGTTGTTGTGAGGGGAAAAAATGAGAGGAGGAGGATTATGTATGCCACCCTGGGTTCCTTGGAGGGGAAAAGACGGGATACAAATGCAATAAATAAATAATAAAAATTAGGGTTGGAATTCTACGCACACCTACACAGAGTTCCAATGAATGTAAGACTTGCTACCAGGCCACAAACATGAACTATGAGGATTTGCTCAGAACATATTGTAGAATCATCACATTGAACAGCACAACCAGTGGCAGCGGGTGGCTCTGATACAAGTGGGGTGGTGAATCCACTCCAGGTTGCAATCAGAACTCTAAAGGAGTTTTACAGTTAAGACTGATTTGGGCTGAAACCCAAAGCGGATTCACCGGCCCACTTACAACAGAGCCACCTGCCTCCACTCAGCACAACCCTGGCTTTTGGTATTCTCCATTATAAACACGTTTAAAACTCCCATTGTTGCACTAGCGCATTTCTGCTAGCACCACGGTAGCATTAGATACTGGCCAACGTCTCTTTTAACTTTGGATTTCGCTGTGTTTTTACCATTTTTATTTTTACTTATTCTGCAAGGTGCAGCGGGTGCTTCAAATAGAGCGGAAAAGTTGGTATAAATACAAATATCACTGACTCAACTAACAGCATTTATTTGTAACATACTATGAAAAAACCACGTACCTGCAGAACTTAATGGCCTCAGAGGTGGAAGTGGGCCCCTGTTAAAATTGCTTTGGCCCCCTCTGCTTTCATTGTAAGTCCCTCGTGGAGAACTTTGTGCGCTCCAGCTAGACCCTCTAGCTCCTTCACGGCGGCTATAGTTCCCTAAATAAAAAACACAATCGCTTAGTCATTCATGGATTGGCGATAATTTAAATTTCTTAATATTCGATTACACATCTGAGTCACAGGGCATTGTGTTCATTTAAAATGAGAGAAGCCAGCACTATAGCTTAGCCAAGTAGAATGAGTGTTGGGTTCAAATTTGAGATGTAAGTCTTGCATTTGCCATAGACTCATGAATGGCCTTGAGCAATCTGTAAAACAGGAATAGTAACAAGGGTGTTGGGAGTGAGAACCAAGGAACGTAGAGCAGGAGTAGGCAACTTGTGGCCATCCAGATATTTTGGCCCACAACTCCTCTCATCCATCACCATCCGCTATGCTGGATGGGAGTTGTAGGCCAGAACCTAGGGAAGGCAAAAAATTCCCCACACCTGATGTAGAGGACTTGTATAACATGCCTTTAACCTGCAGTGATGAATAGTAACAGCAGTGCTAATCTAAACTTTAAGAAATATCCTGGATAAATGAATCTCTCTCTCAACTCAGTTTCGCAAAGGGCAAAAAGCCCACCATATTCCAAGCAGACCAGAGGACTTACCCTTCGAAGCAGGTGGTGTGAAGAACCTATTCTGGCTGTGAAAGGCTCCTCGCCCTCCTCGGTTCCCTGAGAACCCACCACGCGAAGAGATCTTCTGTGACACTTTTGGTGGCCTCTTGGGAGGAGGAATCCCATCTGGTGGAACCACTTCCTTGCTCTCTGCAGCCACAAAGTCGTCGACATGCATCGAGGGTGGCCTGCTTGTGTTCTGCTTCCTCTGACGAAAGATATCGTGGGGCCGAATGCCTTGGCCAAAGGCTCCCCTGCCTCTTCCTCTTGGCGGGGGCACAATGTGGGCCCTCTTGGCAGGTTCAATGTATTCGGATTTCCCACTAGGAAGGCCCAAAAGATTGGCAGAGTGATTTCATTAAGATAGTTTGACTAGCAAAACACATGAATGGCCTCTCCAGGCATCGATCGAGAGTGTGTGTGTATGTGTGTATTATATAGATGGATGGATGGATGGATGGATGGATGGATGGATGGATGGATGGATGGATGGGAACCCTGACACATTCTTCACAAGTCAATTAAAAAACATATAAATCTGCTGTTTGCAGAAGACACCTCTTCTTCCTATCCTTCCTAAGCTCACATCCACAGTTTCTTGCTACTGAGCCACATTAGTGTGGGTTGTTCAAGCAAGCTTTTTAGTGGCCATTAATACAAACAGTCTTCCCATAACCTACTGTTCCAATCTGCAGCATCTGCTAAACCTCAAAGCAAAGCCCAAAAGGAATTTCAGTGTCCTCCCCCAGCCCTTTTTTCAATATCTCTCCCCACCCCTTGGTTTAGGAGACATGTGGAGTACTAAAGGTTTTAGAGACTTGAGAGATGTTCCCTCCAATCCCTTGTCAATTCCTTCAGAGTAAAGCAGTCCTCAGGCTAGATCCCGCTCAGGTTAGTTCCATCATTATCCATCATTCAAAGGAACTCTTATTCCTCCACTCCTTTTTTTTATGTGTCCCAACCCCAAAACCGGGAAACTGGAATTTTCCTTCTTTTACTTCACACCACAGTTTGGTACAATCCATATGGAACTCAGGACATTTGGAGTGGTACAGTATATAATTGTTCACGTAAGATCACGTTTATAGGAAGTGTGCTGCAGCAGAGCAAAATCATGTGCTGGACCCCTTTAAATGGCCACAGTCCACCCAGATCCCACAATACCATGACTACAACTATTGCAATCAGTGCAAATGAGGGAAATCCAAATCCACTTTATGCAGGCACAAAGCCACTAGTTACCTGGAAGTTATGAATGTCTCGTGCTTGTGTTTGCCAAGTGTAAAGCCTTTTGTAGTTTTTGTCCGACCGGGAGAGGAAGGCTCTGACAAAAATGACCTCTCCAACTCCGCCTGCAAGTCAAAGTCACTGCATCCTTTTTCTGACAGGTCAATTAAGTCAACCTTTACCTGTAAAAGTGAGACAATCATTCCACTTAAATGGGTTGCCATCAATGCTGGCAGTCCACTAGAAGAAGAGAAACTGCTGGCAGAACAGATTTCCCACAGCCCCCTAACATGCCCTGCCCCGTTCTGCTCGGGGGGGGGGGGGGTTAGAGAATTTTCCAGAGCAGATTTGGGGGTTCACAGGAGGCTGAGAGTAAGGGCAAGTCCCACTGCACAAGTGGAAGCCTGCTTGTGCAATAGCAGATTTAACCCAACAATTCCCCCAGCCAAGATGGTCATACTCAGTATTATTCGAACAGGAAACAACACAACATAGGACCAAAGAGGAAGAAACAATCTAAATGAAGTCCCTGGAGGACTTAATGGAGACCAGGCCTTTCTGTCGCTCAAGGCTGCTTCACACCTTACATTTTTACCTGTTAATAAAATAATGCCACACACACACACACTTATCCAGTGCTCCAATTATGGGAGAAAAGGTAAGGGGGCCTTAAATCCACAAGCAACACGCTGACTCCGATCAAATCATGGCCCCGCTATAGTGACATTATATAGATGTAGAAGCCAGAGTTGGCCATAGCTCTCTATTGCCCCCCCCAACCCAAAATGCAAATGTCCATTTTTATTGAAAAAACACGCAATAAATATTCTATTTCCACCTCACACACCCAGTGCTAGTATTAAATCCAAGCCCTTTACCATGTCAAGGTCAGTTTCAATTTCTTCAGCCTGGAATGGTGAGAACCACATAGACTTCAGCTGGTCATCCATCACATCTGCCAAGACGTATGCAGTCCTGCAATATCAAATACATTTTTATTAGGGCTCAGCATTTGCTGTGTCCTCCACCACAGTGTATTCATGGAGTAAGTGTCAACCATTTACATTGATCAAGCCACTCTCCTCTCTTCCTCTAAACCACTTCTTTAACAAAGCATTTCCAAACGAACATGGCTTTACCATATCAACACCTCCACTGCAACCCAGAACTCCTATGTCCCATTCTTTGCTACTTCTTTACCAAGCCCTTGGTTTTTCTGTTTTATTGACGATAGACTGACCGCTCACTAGGGCAGGGGCTATATCACATACTAATTATTTAAAGAAGATACGCCCCATCCTTCTACCTCTCTAGAGCACTGTTCACAATCAATAGATGATAAATAAGGGTTTATTAGACACAAAAGCTGGAAATAGCAAGCAATGTTATAAATACCTAGAAATAGTTTTACACATGTTAGAAATGAAAGAACGAGGGGAGGGAATAGACTGACTCCATGTTTAGTTCAGAAGGGTTGATGAGGAGGAGGGCTTTCTCTGCCGTGGCACCCCGGTTGTGGAACGAGCTCCCCAGAGAGGTTCGCTTGGCGCCTACAGTGAACTCCTTCCATCGCCAGCTGAAGACCTTTTTATTTTCTCAGTATTTTAACACCTAATTTAACTTAAATTAAAACTTTGCTGTCTTAATTCCATATTTTAACCTATATCAATTTTTGCTGTGTGGTTTTATCCTGGTTGTGCTTTTTATATTGTATTTTGTATTTGTGTTTTTAGATTGTTGCTTGCTTTTATGGTTTTATGGTTTTAATTTTTTATGGTTTATGGTTTTAATTTTTGTGAACCGCCCAGAGAGCTTTGGCTATTGGGTGGTATAAAAATGTAATAAATAAATAAAATAAATAATAAAAGGAAGATTGGACTATTCAATACGTACATGGCTCTAGCCTTTACAAAGAAAAGGCTGACTCTGAAAAACCATTTAGCAATATTGACAATAACAAGGAGATGTCATGATTAACAAGGAACCACATCAATGACACTTGAGCAATTTGAATAAATTCCAGTTGTCAGGGCTTAATGACATTCATTACCAATATTTAATTGAACAACTCTCAGGAACTTCAACCCATCATCTGTGAGAAAAAAGAGGGGCTTAGGCTATGAAGTTGGGGATTCTCAGCTGTACTTCACAGAGCCCTTGTAAAGGCACGGACGTAAACCTGTGCCCAAATACACTAATCCACACGCCTAACTTTCATTCATCACAGTGGACACAGATGCACATTTGACACTTGACCTGTTATTGAAAAGGTGCTGGAGAGATTCTGGTGCGGGAAGGATTGGTTCTACATCTTGGTCGCTCAGAGAACAAGCTTCACCAGCAGATTCCAGCATCTGCCGAAGTCCAACAATGTTGTCCAATAAAGATTCCACACTGTCGTCTTCTTTAGAATGCTCCTGTGTGAGAAACACTGCCGTCACTCACTCAGAGAGGACTTAAATATTCTTGCTTGCCTGACAGATACAGCCGATTAGCAGCATCTTCTTCCATATATATTTCAGATGCATATTATCATGGATTTACGATTTTGTAGTTACATAATCCTGAATAGCAATTTCAGTTTAGACTTTGGCGGCACCTTTAAACTGGTAAGCTTTCATTGACCAGAGTCCACTTTCAAGTGCAGGTGTATATATGTACAGGAGGGCGAGGGAAAATATATAAATAATAGGTCCAAATGGCCTATGAAATGTAAGTGGTAAGTCCTATGTAAAACTTAAATGTATACAAGATGAACACAGGGATCATTCACAAGAACCGTAATTGGTGATACAGCTAGGATGACCATGTTATCACCCGCAACTGCTGTTGTGAATCACCACTGTATACCCTTTCTCTCTGTATGCAAACAGACAACAAAGAGACAAACACTTCAGGCGTCTGAGGAAGTGAACTCTAGTCCACATCTTATATCATAATAGGTCTTTCAGTCTTTAAGGAGCTATCAAAATCTGTTCCAATTACATGATATGAGTATTTAATGGCATAAGTGATTCTTAGCACATAACACACCTGGATGTACACCACGTGTGAGCCGCTTCCATGAATTGCAAACAACCTCCGATCAGAAGTTGTCAGTGTGATGTGTGAACCTGGACCGACTGGTTGTTTAGGGTCTAAACAATCCAGAAGTTAACCCAACAACAAACCACGGGTTAACTGCTGGGTTGTTTAGCCCCTAAACATTAGTATTACATAGCAGCTATTAACTTAAATTTGAACAATGTGTACAAAGTATCCAGTGATAAAGCAAGGCAGTTTAGAAATGAGTATAGAGTTTATTATGAAAATTACATTACCATAACTAGTTTCTCCAGTTCAAGGAGCAGATTTTCAGGAGTTTCTTCTTTGTTTTTTAACTGATATTTTAATTCTGCAGTAGTTAGACCCATTGTCCTAGTGGGATGGGCTCCATCTACTTCAACAAGACTTCCATCATCCCCACAACACCCCTAAGGTACATTAATTAAAAAGTAGCTACGTGAGAAAGTGTTGCAAACTTTATCAGAATTCACACCACAGCTATGTATAATATTGCAAACTGACATAATTTCCATGACAAACCAATGTGAAACATTAAAAGGTTTTTTTGCAAAGGCTGTAACAAGTAATTTTCTGTACAACTTGTTTCAGATAGGTATGTACCCATTCTGCTCTTTAAGACAGCCGATTCTTAAGTTCCGCTGGAAGCTGAAAGAATCTTTCTCCTCCTCAATACTCACATGGTTAAAAGGTCATGCGATAAATCAGCCTCCTCCAATTTGGTTAGTATCCAGTGCTCCCAACAAGTCTGTTGCACAAGTGGGATTCACCACTTGCACAACAGGGATTTAGTGCTTCATAAAGAAAGCTCCAAAACCAATGGAAACACCCATTTTGGGATCTGGACAGGTCAGCTAGAGCTCCATTGACCTGCTCTGTCCCAGACACGAATGTTACCCCATATTCCTGGTTCCGATCCAAAATGCGAAATCCCATGTACAAATGGTGGGTCCCACTGGCACTTGAGCAGCATTCAGTACTTCCCCTTGTACCCTCCAAATGTTGTGGATTACAACACCCATCAGCCCCAGCCACCATGGCCAATGTTCAGGGATGCTGGGAGTTATAGTCCCAAAACATCTGGAGGGCAGCAGGTTGGGGCAGGATGAGAGGAACATTAGAAAAGTAGAGCTTTCAGGACATGTTAACATGCAGCCCTGGCATGTGGGAACTTTTTTTAAAAAAATTAACTGTGTGTATCTTGCAGGGGAAAGTCATCTCAAAGCAGCCTTTCCCAACCTGGCATCTTCCAAATATGTTAAACTACAAGTCCCATCAGCCTCAGCTGGGATGATGAAGCTTGTAGTCCAACACATCAGGAGGCACTCAGCTGGGAAAGGCTGCTTTAAGGTGATACCAGCTAGAGCTTCATCCTTAAGCTTTTTGCCACTGTTAGGATATTTTTATTCCATCAGATGCTTAAGCTGCTGAGTTGAGTGGTTTCAATTATTTGATCCCTTGCTTTGTGAGTTGTTTTCACCTGCTGTAAATTATTTTCCTTATCTACAGTTTTAATTTTGTATTGTTTGTTGCTTTGATGGGCTTTTTGTTTAGCTTTTCAAACTGATATGAGCAGCCTTGAGTATTGTTAAGGCAATAAAAAATAAAATAATGAATAGTCATGAGAATCAGTGCTAACAGACGATTGGATTACGCTTGACATCTTGTTTAGATAGCTATAATTTCTATCACCAAATAAGGATACCACAGTTGTGTTCTTTAAAGAATGCAGCCACATTATCGCCTGCAGAGTTCATCAGTGCCAAAATGCTATCCAAGAACACTGAATTAAAACCAAGTTTCTGAAAAGACGCTCTGTATACATTTACTTACCAGTGCATCAGAATTTAGTATCTGTCTCATGAAATCCAGAAAAGAAGAGGCAAGTTCCCCCGTGTCCTTAGTAAAGCTGCTTATTACTCGCTTCAGCACAGTTTGCAAAGCACCACAGTGTTTTCTTAAAGAGCTGTTTTTATCCCAAAAAGAAATACTTTAACCACAGAACATAAAATAGCACATGAAGAAAATGTGATCAACGGATGTAAAGCAGATAAAACATAGACCATTTCAGAGACACAAATTCTCATCTTCAAATGGATTTGTATTCAGACATGGCTAAATGTCAAAGAACTGAGCTACTGTTACCATTCCAGGGTGTAGCAAACCCCTGATCGACTGTATGCAGGGTTGCAACATTTAATCAGTTAATCAAATAAAAACATGTCCCTGATTAACTAGGCAGCAGGTTTTAAAAAAACAAAATATTTTTAATCCAAGTGCTTACAGTGCCAGGTTTTACTTTCGAAGAGATAATTCCTTCTCTTTCACACAAGGGAATGGCTCTTCTAAGCTAATACCCTGTCGCAGCCTCCCCATCATCCAGATGCTTTGGACTTCAGCTCCCAACATCCCTCAGCATTGGCCAAGATGGTTGAGGCAAGTCGTAGTACAAAACATCTGAAGCACACCAGGTTCAGGGAGGCTGATCAAAAATAAAAGCAGCATGCTTTTTTCTTCAGAATTACAGTTCCTTCATATGCAAATTTATGCAGATTTGATGACTCCGTAGAACAAAACCCATGCGGATCAACCAAATGTCTTTAATCAGCCAAGCAGTACGAATTGTATCTCCAATAAAGAATATATGTATCACAAGACGATACCTTCAGTAGTAAGAACTTACACAGTAACAGTTGGTAAGTCAGTTGTGACTTAAGTCTCATTCATTTCAGTGGGTCTGCTCTTCATAGGACTAACACTGGATGCTACCCTAAGGGTTTTGTTGGATAATTAACTTTGAATATTTCTTGCCAGGGGTAGGAAAATTGTACGTTATCAACATGAAAAAATGTGACACTTATAACTAGGAATTTGAAACATTTTTCCACCCTGATTCTCACTGTAACCTTTCATCTGCTTTGTAAGCCCCAACGAAAATGAACGACAGTTGCAGAAAAAACACAGATATATTTAGAAATGGTTCGGCAGAAAAAAGTTGTACCTCTTCAGGTGACAGAATCCATAATCATGCTCTGTGAGGAACATCATTGTCCTGATACAAGTCAGCAGGCAGCTATAGCTACTTTCAGCATTAGCAAGCGTTTCCAGCAGGCTGTCACAGATGGAAGCCATGAGTTCCTTGCTCGGCAACGAATTGGAAAGCTGCTCCAACTCAGAGAGAGTGCTCTCCGAGGAACTGGGCAAGACCAGTGCAATATCCTGCAAAAAGAAACCACAATATTATTGAAAACAGGAAGATATGCAGGCATAGGATGACCATATGGAAAGGAGGACCGGGCTCCTGTATCTTTAACAGTTGTAGAGAAAAGGGAATTTCAGCATGTGTCGTTTGTATGCATGCAGCACCTGGTGAAATTCCCTCTTCATCACAACGGTTAAAGCTGCAGGAGCCCCACCCTCTTTTGTATCTGGTCAAGAGTGCGGTGCTCCTGCACTTTTAACTGTTGTGATGAAAAGGGAATTTCAGCAGGTGTTATTTGTATGCATGCAGGTGTCATTTGTATGCATTTTCTCTACAACAGTTAAAGATACAGGAGCCCTGTCCTCCTTTCCATATGGCCACCCTACCCAGGCATATTTCAGAGCCATGGCTATACAGGTGATGGTTGGGATTCAAAATGCTCTTGTCTTCTTTTAACCGATCGCCATCATGGCATATTGCAAATGGTTTTTGAGTCTCCAAGGCAACCAGTCACAAGATTCGGTTCAAATTCTGACTTGGAAAACAGCCCAATTTGGCTTGGATCAACTGGGTCAGGTCCAAATTCTAATCTCAGTTTGGAAACACAAATCTTCATGCCTCTCATTCACGATCACTGGAAATCAACAAACAGCTAAAGCTTTTTTTATGTTGGATAAAATTCACAGACAAAGCAGCCCTGAATGAGAGGATTACGCATGACAAACAGGTAAAGGCGTTTGTGCTACATACCTTTAAATGTTGATATTGTTTTTAAAGAAGGGAACTGCTGACAACATTTTTATTTCTAGTCTGAATTGGTTGAAATCTGCAGGGATAATTCCCCCATCTGCGGAGATCAAAGCCTGCCAGGTTTCAGATGAGTAGATGCAGGGCATTTTGTGCAAGAGTAGCCTTTACAGTTTGCATTCTTTCTAAAAAAGAATGCACTTATCCTTCTATGGGTTTTGTAGGAAATTGTTATGGAAATGATGTACAGAATAGAGGTGGCCCTAGTTAAGAAACATGCAAAATTTCAGAAGGATCGGTGCAGTGTACTTTTATGGAAGTGTTCAAATTTTTGCAGAGAGGATGGATTTGCACAAGACCCTGAATAAATAAATAAATAAATATATAAGTTTTTAATTGCATTACCACATTCATAAGGGCTCAAAAAAATGTATTTGGCAATCTGATGCGGGAGTGAGACGGGGGAGTTTCCGCAGTGACCAGACCAATTGTACAAAGTGTGTTGATGTAGTGTATGAGAATTTCTGCTACAAGGATGCCCAGAATACATGCCAAGAGCAAGCAGGAGAACTAAGGGGAAATAACCCATGCCAAGCCACGGTGCGCCTAGTTTTCTGTTCGGAGTTACATGGGTTATCGAGTGAACAACCAACCCATGGTGGCTTATCTTCAGGGTAGCTTAGCTTGATGTGTGAACCTGCCCAATGTTACCTCTGAAAAAGCTTAAATAAAAATTAGAGGAAAAATGATGTACAAACATCCAATGCCAATAAAACTAGTAACATATTTCAGCATAATGGGAACGGGGAAACCTCTTGGTCATAAATCGGATCACTCTATCCGGACTCCTTCAATTCACTCTCCACATTCTTTATCATATTCAGGGACAATATCACCTGGAGGAGAAGTGAATCAGGACATTGGCAGCTCTTAGCTTAGAGGAGCTTTTCAAGGGGAAAAATTATCTACAGAAATGCAAACAAGAACAAGAATTTAAGCCTTGATGGGTTGGTTGCATTACTAGGGGTACAGCAAACAAGATCCTGATTTTGCTTCAACATTAGGCACAGGTTTTCCTAAGAAACTGAGGCCTCTCTACTCCATTCTGTTGTTGTCTGCACATGCATAAGAGTACACTTTGCTAAATGTGTGTATAACTATAATGGCAATACCCACCCAGCAACAAAACAAATCAAAGGCTTCTTTAGATTATCAATTTGAAATACCTGGTCACAGAGGGACTGCAAAATAGAAGCCAAGTATTCAGCACACTGCTGATGAATGATGTTGTCCCCTGCAGTTCGCATTAAAGACAAAAGCTCCGGGAAAACTTCCACATACTTTTCATCGCCTTTTGCAGTTCCATTAATCAGGTGCAAAATTGCGAGTTTACAAGCTTTGTGTGAAGCCAGGGCATCTAGCAATGCAAGCAAACGGGTCGTCTGGCCAGTGTATTGCTTCTCTTTCTCTTCTGGGTTGCTGAAATTACACCAGTGCTCATATTAGGAAGATAAAACATACATAGTGCATGAAAGTTTATGACAGAACAAACTGCGAAGTTTTCTCTAAAAGATCCACACATACGTATACAGAATGTCAGCGGCACCGATTTTGCCACAAATCGGTTTACTTACCACCCAATAGTGATCACTGCATAATTAGTCACAACCAAAGATGAGACAGCTGCTACAGACCTGGGCTAGGGATCAAGGTGTCAGCTTGACAAAGCGCTAAAAAGAATGGCCATGATTGAACCATGTGTGAGATGGGGAGGGCTCTCAACACCAGTCTATAACGGTTTCCCCTCCAAAGCACACCCCTGTTGGTCATGAATCAATAAACCACAGCCCTGTGCTCCTCCCACTGGCACCAACTTCCACCCTCCAGGACATACCCAGGAGACGAAGTGCACACCATGCAAAGGGAGAAACAGAAGGGCCAGGACCAAGGCAGCTGACGCTGACTGATGAGAAGAGCAAGATAGGAAGGGATGCAAAGCCCATTTCCCAGCCTCAACATACAGGAACTTCTATGCACAGCAGGCATGACTATGGCTAACGGGATCAATTTGGCTGGTACTTAAAAAAACCTTTGGGACAAAGTAGCACAGTATACCTTTGTAGATCTTCTACAAGCAGATCTAGTACAGTCCTCATAATAAGGAGAGCAGTTGGTGAGGCCAAGTCACACAACTGAACACAGATGCGCCTTAGCATGTGCTGGATAGGCTGACAGGTGGAGCCAGAGAAGGATCGGACTATTTCTTGCAGCAATTTGGCTTGAACGTGAAGATGCATGCTCCATAGCTTTCTGGTGTTGAGAGCCACCGATATGTCGTGTGGATCAATGACCTACCAGCAGAAAAACAGAACAAGCCTTTGAAAGCTACAAAACGCAAAACATTTGTTTGGCAAAGAGAAAACCTAAACTAAAAATTGAAACAGTTTGACGACTTAATTCCAGGTATAGCAAAAGCAAGAAATCAAACAGAACCTGAGGGGGGGAAACAGACCAATGGAACAACCAAATGTGGTTTCACTCCCACCTGCCTGAACATGCGTTTAGCAATCTACCTCCAACTACCTTCCACTGAAAACAAAAGAGCTGGACAGTCACACAAGAAGGGACCCTACAGTTCCCACTAGTTGCCAAGGACAATGTGTAAACTTACATTCAATAGTCCTCCCACAGAGGAACTCCCTCACTGCAGGCGAGTAGGGAACCACACTCTACATGGGGGATGCCTTAATTGCATAGAGGCCCTACTTGCATGATTTCTTGGTCTATCCCCCCACCCCATAGACACACACTTTGAAGAGAAATAGCGCAGCAGGGCCTGCAAATGAGCCAGTGGTGTGGAGGGCCCAGCTCATACGTTACTTCTGTCACAAGGCTGCAGTCACAGGTCTGCCCTGTATAGAGGGATCTTTGAATGCATGAACTGGGGCTCAGCCAAAGAACTAACAATAAACAGGGTAACAATAAACTTAAGGGAAAATATTGGCCCTGTGCAACAACTTCAACTAATACACACCTTATCCAATTACACAAAAATCTGCTGGTAGACTAGTTAGCAGGACATACAGTTCAGAATGATTAAGTGAATACATATATACTACACTGTTAAAATACTGGGAAAGCGGTGGGGTGACTCTATTTATTTATTTATTACATTTCTATACATTTCTATTTCTCTAGCCACAAACAAAATGAGTTTCCACATATGTAGATATTGCTTTCAAACACAATGTGTCGAAGTGACAAGTACATTGCACAGCTCCTCAGTGGTCACTTCTTACCTATCCACCCTCTTCATCTCAATCTTTTTATTTACTTTTACTTTAAAACTCAATTCACAGTTTTTACATACCTGAGTGGTTTGCATGGGCAGTGGAAGAGGGAGCAATTCAGAAAGCAGTATAAGACCAGAGAAAAATCCTTCGGGAATTCTCAGAACAGAAGTGAGAACCTCTTTTAGCATGAGTGACCAAGTATTATTGGCCAGAGTTTCTTCTGAGATGGTTAGCTTTTCATTAACACCCTGGGTAAAAGTCAACAAAATATCAACGATATCATTCTGGATTTTTTGTTCATCACTGTCTAAACGTCCCGAAAGGGGAATGGAACACAAAAGCATGTGTAAAGAAATAAGTGCTGAAGGAACACGCATATCTTTGAACTCAAAGGATCCTCCCCGTAACAGCTCAGTTAACATGGTTTTCAGGAGGGCGAGGGTGCATCGGGCCATGGAGATTGTAGTGACTCTATGAAGGGTGGTTCCCATGTTGACATGGAGCCTCCAGGGCTGAATCAGGATGCTGTTTAGCTTTTGCAGAACTCGGATAAAAGTGTCCATTCCTTCGGAAGAGAACAGCTGAATAACTGCAAGGTTCCACTTAAGGTCCTTCTGCTGACCTTCAGCACGGGGACAAGAAAGAAAGAGAAATCTTTCTTCACATTTCATAGTACTCTCAGTTAAGAAACATATTGAAGTTACAGAAAATTTCTCCGTGTTACGGTTTTCTTAATGAAGACTTTTAAGAACCCCAAAATGTACATGCTCAATCGGCAAATAAGGTGTTGCAAGCAAACAATAATATATTTCAGCATCACTGCATTAAGTGTGCTTAAATCTGAAATACTCTAATGCAAGGGTCCACAGCACAGCACCTGCGGGGACCTTCAACAGTGCTTGCAAAGTTCTCCAGTGCCTGCCCCTTAAAAAAAAAAAAGCAGCACTTCAATAGAAAAAAGACTTGAAAAACATTCAGGCACTAGGTCCTCCTTCCTGTTTCTGAACCTGCTGCTGATCAAGCTGTTTGGCAGGCAGGAAGAGAAGGCAAGAGTTGCTTCCTGGCCTCACTCAATCTTCCAGCCACACAGACATTCCCCCTTTGCGTATTTTTCTCTAGCCACATACTCTATGGGAGCCATTTTGTGACAGTGCCCACAACAGTTTCCCAAACTAATAAATGTGCCCACAGGTCCAAAAAAGCTGGTGACCCCTACTCTAATTAATGAGAAACAAGAGGTGGAAACAAGTATTATACCTTCGACAGGTGGTGGTGGGCATGCAATATGGCATAGAACTCGAAGTGCTGTAGGAAGACCAACTCCTTCCTGGGTCATCAAGCTATCAATGTTCTTTAAAATATAAAAATACAATTCAGATTATTAAAGATAAATATGCAAGAAAAATGCATCAGACAAATCGGCTTTGTTTCTGTACAACAATAGGTAGGCTGAGTTCAGTCTTTATTTATTTATTTATTTATTACATTTCTATACCGCCCAATAGCCGGAGCTCTCTTATATGCTCTATCCTTCCAACCCCCCAAGAATACCTGTAATCCATCAATGGTTTCTAGGTTTTAGAACAGTGCATACTCAACATTTAACAGTTAAGGCTTAACTATTCTATGTTATGTGATCCTAAGTATGTACTCTTACTTAGAAACGTAAAAATCTCCTTGCTGGATCAGACCAATGTCCGTCTAGTCCAACATTCTTCCAAGAATTCCTAGCAACACAATTGCTAATTTAATTAATGTTTCAGAAAATACCATCTGGGGATGGGATAGGACACAAGATGGATTAGGTCCACACCTGGAGGTGGGTTTTTTTAGTCTTTACCACTGCTTTGGCTTCAATCTGGATCGGGGATCCCAATGCAAATGGCAGCCATGGGATCCCCGATCTAGATCAGAACTCCATGGTCACAATCAAATCCTCCCTCTCCACAGCTCTTTTAAAAAAATTAATCTAATTAGCAATTGTATGAATAATGTCACATCTAGTTTAGCATTTAAAAGAGCACTATTAGAAATAAGCAACATGCTGCTTAAAATAACATGCTTTTAAAGTCTGTTTTATTATTGAGGGGTGCACTAAATGTACAACAGGCCGTTCAAAATATTCATATACAGAATTTAATTATAATAAAACATTTCTGAATAAATGAGTGCCTAGCAGTCTTTATATTAATCCTATTTGTTAAAACTACGATAAAACAGAAGTTCTCCTATACAGTTAGGAAAGTATTGTATGCATATTGCAAAAGGTAAAACTAAAAAAAAATCAAAGCAGACATTATTCTTTTTACTAACCTGTTTAATGTATTCAATGAGATTTGGGATACAATTAATTTCAAACCGAAGGGTTTTCAAAGGCTCCAGCCATTTACCAAGTTCTAAAGACAAATAAGGCAACTTGATTGGTTAGATTATGAAAAAAAAATATATTCAAATACTGTGACAAGCTTTGGAGTAGCAGGCTTTTCCTTGGGTACAAATCAGTTTTGTCTTTATAACAGCTTTAAAATGCTTTAATTCAAACAATGGAGACCCAACATATACATGTGAGTCAAATTTAAATTGTTTGTTTTGAAATTATTTTTAATATGTGATCTCTTCAGGTGATCTCCTCCTCGATGTAAGAATCAGAGTACCACAAACACTGCTAAAGATCTATTTTTTCTATTTATCATAATCATACCCTTCTGATAAAGACAGTTGTATTCATATACTATCAAAGATATACTTTTCTCTCCTAAATAGTGTTAATAAAATTAATCAAAGTCTGACTTAATCCCTAAGCATATTTACTTCGGAATAAAGCCATCTATTTCAATCCATTTTACTCCCAAATACACAGGATTGCTATTTTAGGTAGGGGTATTTCATACTGGACTCATTAATTGCAATTAGCTATTTGAACCACTGCTCCATACTTGCTCAAAAAGATCATTTTGCCAAGCACAGCTGCAACATTCCATTTAATGAATCCTGAGTATTAAGTCAATTTGATTTAACAAATAGTGTTTTGCCTGCCCCCAGAAGCATAGCAATGTGGGAGCCATTCTAGCTTTCCTGGGAAGGGAGTTCCAGAGCCCTGGAGCAACCACTAAGAAGGCCCTCTTCCACGTTCTCAGCAGATGTGCCTGTGATGGTGGTGGGACTGAGAGAAGGCCCTCCCCTGAAAATCTCAGGGCACGGGCAGGCTCGAAAGGGAGGATACGGTCTTTCAGATAACTACATTAGATGCCTGCAAGACATTGGGTACACACACTGAGATTTATTTATTTATTAAAAATGGCTATTTGACAGCAGAACCCCCACCGCCACCCCGCAAGCCATACCACAAAATGTTTTTAATAGTCCTTTCATTTCAAAACCATTTACCAATTGGCATAGGGGACAGGAGAGACTGCTATTCAAGAAACACACTTCCCAACATTGGGAAAGCTGTACAGTTCTTTGGATCCTGGCCACTATGTCTTAAAGTTGTACAAATGCATTAAGAAGTGCACTAATGGAAGGGGAGGGGGGAGTTTGAAGAAACACAGGAGGCAAACATCTGCCTTCTTAGAGGATTTCAAAGAAGGAACATTTTCAGCAATTATCAAATTATTTCCACCAACTAGGAAGCTTTTCATGTTTCAAAACCTCTTTGATAACAGGAGAAAGGGCCACACAGCTTTTGATTCAACCTAGTAATCTCTACATTGAAAAGGAATCTCATTACACACATTATCAAAAGCCAGAGAGTCAGAACATCCTTTTTACAGACACCAGAAAGGATTCTCCTGAATTGTTTCAACTACTGTACCTTGCAATTTGGTGTTATTTTCATCAGCTTTGCAAAGCTTCAAAAGGGGTGCGGAATAATGCTCAAGCATTTGGACATCGCCGGAGGACTGAACCACCAGCAAAACAAGGATACAGGCATAATTATAGGCAACTGACTTCTTTGACTTGGAATCGCTGAAACAAGAGATTTTTTTAAAAAAATAAAAATTGCAACACTTACAAGTCAACTTCCAAGGCATGTCAGATTTTGATTTACATGATTTTGTACAGAGGAGAATAAAAAAAGTTCTTACTACAATAAGTGGGAGACACGTTATCAATCCATCAAATGTTAATTTACACAGCCCTTACACCTTTAGATGCATCACTTTTCATTACCCCCTTTAAATTTTCAGAACTCAAAGAGAAAAGTGAATTACACTGAATAGAATCAAGCAATAGCCTACAAAGGTGATAGAGCAGGACTGTTCTGGACTCAAACATTCATCACCACTGCACAACCAACAGCTGTGAATATGCTCTGTAAACCCACTATTTGATTGCGAATTTAGTTTTTTATCTTCATCAGGGATGAGATACTTGCGGACCTTTAGATGTCGATGTATCCAACTCCCATCAGCCTTAGGCAGCATGGCCAGTAGTGAGGCATGATTGATTGATTGATTGATTGATTGATTGCATTTATATACCGCCCCATAGCCAAAGCTCTCTGGGCGGTTTACAAAAGTTAAAAACAGTAAGCATTAAAAACAAATATATGAAGTTTAAAAATATAAAAAGCATAAAAACAAAAATATCCTTATATAAACAGGTATTCTGGGGTCCACTAAAAACAAACAAACAAACTCAGTTCATGTTGTTAAATGCATGATGGGACTTGTAGCCCAATATCTTGAGGCCCAAAGGTTCCCCAGCCCTGATTCACAATGCATTATTCTGGTGTAACAATGCACAAGAGCATGATTCAAAACTACTTACCTAATATATTAAAACAGGAGGGAAAAATAATATTTTTGAATGGATCACTTTAAAAAATGAAATTGCATTCATGCAACCCAAACCCAAGCACAAATCAGATTAGAACTCTTCCCTTTAGACTTCTTTTTCAGAAGCCTATTCCAAGAACTTTGGGAGGGGGGAGGATCTTTCAGCCTCAATTATTTCCACAAATAATTTCCAATGGCTGTGTGACAAGACCAAAAAAATCTGTTGCAAGTATAGCAATGTTGTCTGCTAACTAGATTCAGACTAGCATGAGATATACCGTGAAAGAAAAGAAAGTACAACAGTCAGGCCTAACTCTTCCTGTTTGCCTAGATTTCCACCACATACAAGTCTTTTTGCGGTGTCCAATATGCAGATCACCTGAAGATTTTTTCCACACGGATAGAAATGCAAATGATAAGAGGAAGCGCGATGCACTTATATTACCTATACCCCTTGCCATGACTGTAACGTCCCAATCGGTACACAGTCTTTTGTTTTAAAATGTTTCGTGTCACTCCTTGCTATTCTTTCACATCATCTATGGTTCTATTTTTCAGATGAAGTAGCAGATTTATAGGCTGTAGATCTAATGTTTTCAAACCCTGTCATGCTAAACCTGCCCATTTCAAAGGCGGGTGGGGGGGAGAGATGTTTATCTCTTCAAGAATCTTGAGGATTTCCTTTCTGCTCAGTCATAATTGCCGCCAAATCAGTAGATACCGACTGGGAGGAACAGGACACTACTTCATAGCCCAACTACAAACACACATACACTATTGCTGGGGGGTGTGAGTTTCTACCATCCCATAAATAAGAACACCTGGGTCATTCCTTCAAAAAAAACTTTCCAAAGAAGGGAAAAGGGGAAAGGATTAGAAGCAGGATTCTGTACCATCATAAGGAACATATCCCAAATTAAGCATTTGCAAAACCCACACTGACCTAAAATACCCATTTCAAAGCACAAATCCTAAAGATTACTTAACAAAAATGAGAAAATTAGAGTTACCCTAATGCCTCTTTGGAATAGAACTCCATTAAAGTAATAAGACTCTGGAGGTTCTTCTCAAGGCTGAAGACATGGGCAACAGCAGCTCTTCCTACAGGGTTGAAAGTGATCAAGTAAAGATTATGAAGTGTTCCCAGGAGATCCGAATGGTCAGTTTCATCTGTGGTTGTACAGCGCTGGAAGTGGCAGAAAAGTTCTGAAATGCACTGCAGTGTCTGCGTTGAATGCAGAAGCCACAGGGGAAATGCTTCATCGCTCGCACCATCTGTCTGGAGACCTTCCTCTTGGTCAGGATCAGAAAACTGGCAAAAGGCTCGGACCAGCAAATTTGTGGCTTCGTACTCGGAGAGGAAAAAAAGGAGACCTTTCTGTGACTGCGCCAGGAACCTTAATATATCCCTGGCAGCCTGAAGCACCCCAGGTTGCACATTTGTAATTGGATTTGACAACAGCAATGTGAGAGATTCCAAGAAATGGTGATTATGAAGGTATCTAGATAAATGCAAAGAGAAGTATGCATAATTTCATTCGATAATATAGTTCATCAGCAGAACCCCCCTCCCCTGATTTGTGATTGCTAGCGTACATGCAATGGTCTACAAAGAAGAGTGCAAGTCTATGTTCACATTATAAGTCATCACTGTGATTCTGAACAAAGGACCAAATCCCACCAATATAAGAAAGCATTACCAACAACGCACACAAAAAGCAACACTAACAATCTAATTCTGGAACTTACGCTTCACTTAACTAGTGATGGTTTTTAAGTTTTTCTCTTCATTTTAAAAGAGGTGAAAAAACACCCTGAACTTTTATTTAAGGGCTGCTGCATCATCCTTGAAAGTATCTGAGAGCGTTGTTAAAGACTCTGCAAGGTAGACAGACAGCCTTAGGAAATTGACCTCAAATGCCCAGAAATAAAACTATTCACTATTTATCACTACTATACCAACAGACAGTAACACAGAAATCACTACTATACCGACAGACAGTAACACAGAAATGACAAAGGAACAGCTACAATCTTCCAAGGCGTGGAAGTGGGTAAAAGGGTTTCAGGTGATAGGATAGGGACGATTCAGAAGCCAGAGAGAGAGCAGATAAGATGAGGCTGGAGGGGGGCTCAAGAACAGAATGTGTTATGGAACTGGAACCTAAAAAGGAACTGATTAGCCATATTTGTGTTCTGCCCTTCTAAGGAGCTCAGGGTGACCTACAGTTACCCTCATTTTATCACTGCAACCATTCTGAAAGCAAGGTGGGTTAGCCTGAGAAAGTCTGGCTTGTCCATGGCCACCCAGTAAGCTGTAATTGTGACTGGGAATTTGAATCCATAGCTCGCAGTCCAAGCCCAGTTTTGTTATCCTCTTCCCTACTGATTTAAAAGGAGAAGAGTGAAGTGACTTGATGAAGAGAGAAAAGAGGGAGATAAATAAAGTTATGAGACAGCAAAACAGAAGGCACAGATAGAAATGAGAGAAAGAGACTAGTCTAGGTTGAAACATCTCCAATATTAGAACACAACCATGTCCCTTCTTAAACAATGCACAAGCACATGGGCTGACAATCAGGACGGGGAAGAACAAACAAACTGGTAACCTTCAGAACATATTAAACACAACTAAGTCCACTTACCTGAAGAGGACTGGGAAAGGGTCATCCCTTTCTGGGGGTCCTGTAATACGTGCTGTTGTCGGAAAAGATTTCACAGGCGGCTGGATCATTGTATGAGGGGCATTCTCCATCAAATGCAAAATTTCATCCAAAAAGTTAATAAGCTTCTCTACTTCTCCTTCACTCATACTGGAGGACTCCAAAAGGTTGTCCATATCCATCGGGGCCTCCACATCAGTGTCCTGATCCTGCTCAGTATCCGGATCCTGCTCAGGCTCAGAATGATTAGGAAGGGACGGAGGATTTTCCGACAACTGATCGGCAAACTTCTTGACCTCAGACAAAATCTCATAGAAGTGGCATTTCTGTAGAATTGCAGACCCTGCAGTGACTACTCTTACAGTCTGATCCAGCAAGATAAGCTCCAGTAGTCGCTGATAACCACTTTTTTCGTGTGCCTCTAAGCCACTCCTCAAAAAAACCTCCATTCCTTCCGTCATGCTGATGACACTATCCAAAGCTTTGAATGCATTAAGCTTAAGGGAAGAAGAGACATGATCCGCAAAGAGCAGTTCAAATAAAGAACTGACTACTCCCGCTTGCAGGAGTCCTGCTATTCCTCGAGTTCCACATTCTGCCAGCGAGGAGACAAGTTTTGTCCCAGCTTTAAGCTGACGGACATTCAAAGCAATGGGCTGTCTCAGGGCTACCTGCAAGTTTAAAGATTGCATCGTCCAGTCAACCAACTGGCTTATATAATCCTGATTTGTGTCCTTTAACTGAAAGTAGCTCAGTCCTTTCACTATTAAACTTGGAATTTCTTCCAAAGCAGTGACCCACTTTGCACCTCTCTCCTCCTGATATAATTCCAGGAGTTCAGTTAATTTAACGGAGGCCTCAACTGCCCCAGAATTTTCCTTGTCTGGATCCTGATCTCTCATTTTAGCAACTTCCATCTCAAAAGTGGTCTTGTAGGGACAGCCAAAGTACAGAAGTGGCCCGAGCTCCCTATCAAAAGGATCGTAGGTCACGGGGGGCACTCTGGCCAGATCCTCAGCGGTGTACTCTATATCAAAGCTTGGATACTTGAATGTCTCACGTTCCAAGTCAGCAATTCCATCTTCGTCACTTGAAATCTGCTCGTAACCATCGTCCCCTGAAATAAGGTTTAAAACGCCCTTGTTGAATACACTGAACTATATTCAAACAAAGTGCAAACATGTCTTAGCGACTGATTAGAAAAAAACGTTCCTATAAATACCTGGGGATTTGGTCCCAGGAAACCCTAAGCTGGGGCACCCATGTTAAGCATGTAAAGACCAAGGCTGAGCAGGCAACTGGTGCGCTTGCTCGGTTTCACTACACAAAGGGTGGAAAATTTCTACCAGCAACCATCCGGGTTTTTCGAGCCAAAACGGTGTCCCAGACTCTGTTTGGGTCACTAATCTGGCTACCTTATTACAAAGGATCTTTTGAAAGTATCCAACACCTCTTTCTAAGGTTAATATTTGGGGCCCCAAGATGTGTTTCTGGCGCTGTTTTAAATTTGGAAGCAGGACTTAATTCGCTTAATTGTCTAGCGTGGACCTACACTATATACTTTTGGCTTCGTTGCCACTTAGCCACTACTTCCAACTCTCTACTCTCACTGATCCCGCTGGACACTGGTAAATCCCACTGGGCAAAAATGATTGAAGAAAAAATCTGCACTATCGGGCTGTCGCCTCCTCATCTGCTAGTAATGGACCTAGCTGTTTACTAAGGGAAGTGGGAAACCGCCAGCAGAAGAAACGATTAGATTTTGGACTCAGGAATAGATCCCGAGGTGGGGGGTGCACTTTTATGTTAAGAATGATTATGTTGTAGTATGATAATGTACAGGTAATACTTATTCAACATATATGTACTCAACATTTATTCAATATGTATGTAGCAGTTGTTTGATGTTTTTCTTTTTATTATTATTACTATTGTATGTTGTATGTTTATATAGTGTAGAAAACAAATAAAAATTATTAAAAAAAAATAGTAATGGACCTAGCAAAGGCTAAATCGATTGTTAAACAGCGATTAGTGGATATTGACCGGCAGGAACTACAGGGAGCTGCCTGTGGCCCATGCTCCCCATACTCATTAGGCCTAACTAGACACACTAATAAAGATGGTCCTCCATATTTATGCTGGTTGACTGTTCCCAAGTATAGGAGGGCATTTGCCTTGGCGAGATTTAATGCCCTTCCTTCCAGGTTGATGGAAGGCAGACATAAAAAAATTCCTTTATGCAAAAGATGCTGCCCTTGTAACGAAACTGAAGTAGAAACCATCACCCACGTCCTGTTTTTTTGTAGCTTCTATGATGATATCAGGAAAGAGCTGATACGCCCTATTATACAGGCTTTGCCTGGCCGCTCCCCAGAGACCCTGATGGTGAGCCTCCTCCAGGGCCAAAATAAACCAATCACTATACAGGTTGCCAAGTTTCTGAATCTGGCCATTCTCATCAGACCACATATGATTGCTTGAATTTTCCTCCTGTGTTCTGTTCAAGATCTAATGTTAACACATGTCCCGTCCTTGCTCTGATCTTACTCCCTTTTACCCTTGATTTTTATGTATTAAAATGTTTTATATGCTTAGGTTATCTTATTGACCTTTTGCTTGGAATAACTGTACCTTTCTTTTTCTGGTCTATTGACTGTAAATAAAGGATTGATTGATAGAAAAAAAGTAAGCATACCCTCTTCTTTTGCTCACATATGGGAGCTCCAGCAGTAAATAACAGCATCCTTAACTTTCTGCAGGATCTTTTGCCAACAATCAACAAAGGACAAGAGAAGGATGCAAAAGCACTAAAATATCATTAAGGGCCAAATCAAGATGTTTCTTCAAATCTGTATCTAACAACTAGGTCTTTTTTGGTTTTATTCAGGAGCAGGCACAAGGCTCCCCAATCTGGAGTGGGACCCTAACGTGGGGATAGTACAAGCACTTTTAAGGTCTGGACCAGGAGCCCTACATACTTTGGAACTTTTTTTTTTAAAAAAAAGACATAACTGCTTAAAAAAAGATTTAAAGTATGTCTTTTTGGGGCCTTAACAATATTTCTCGACCAAGGATTTTTAACCTGGAGTTCTGGTGATCTTCCTTTCGACAAGACAACAGCCCAGATTTCTCAAAGGCTGCATTCATGGGAGCAAACCTCACAGTGAGACTTATTTACAAGTTAACATGGTCAGAATAAGGCATCAGATATCCAAAGAGAAAACATAGACAAGTGGCTTGGCTGGCAATGTTCTTACACGCTCAATAAAAAGCCAAGCAAGCAACTACAAAAATCAACAACGGTAGGAACACATAGGTGCAAATGCACAATAACGTGCAGAGAGGGACCCAAAGAAAAGAAACATGTTGCAAAGATAATGTTGCCTTATTGCTGTACAACCACTCACAGTTCTAGTAACAGTGAGTTCTAGATGCCCACAGGACCCCTGCCAATCCCCACGGCTCCACTACTTGTTTCCTTGATTGCCTCGTTCTCTTTCTGTCTTTCCAGCACGGTGGCAGGATGATTGCTGCTGAACTCGTCAATCTGTAAACTCAGAGCTCTCTGGTGTGGTCCTACTTCATTTTGTGAACTGTGCACCCCAAACGCACCTGTGCAAATTGTATTACGGCGGCAGCTGGCAGGCAAGGCAAGATGGCTGATTTCCTGGAGAGCACGCTGGGGAAATGATCCACAACAGGATCAAAAGATCAGCAGCCATGTTCACTCTTCTGTATAGTGGAGGGACCCAACTCCAAGAGAGCTTGTAACGGGCATCACTGAGGAGCACCCAGGTTGTGAGGATACAGTCACTGATTACTCACGGGTGACCAAATTGGTTAACGAGCAAAGAGGCAGGAGGAAGGAAGTGGACAAAAACTGTGCAGTTGCACGACAGTGGCCCAGAACGGATCAACAGCAGCAAATCAGAATCATGATCCCTTCCCAGAGCAGCTGAGTATTTTATTTTATTGTTGAATCAGCTAGAGGAGGGCTATCAAGGAGCCTCTGGTCAATAGGGACCTTTGCTAGAGGGTGGACTTGACTCTAGCCAATTTTTAGCAAGGAGACTTTTTCCTTCCCTATGTAACCCAATGGAGCAAAGCATCCACAGACTTACATAGGGAGGAAAAAAGCCCCTCCGTGCTGAAAATCAGCTGGAAGGGGGCCATGTCCCCACCTCCCAAGGAGCCTTGGGCCAACAGAATCCTTGGTGAGGGATGAACTTGACCCCCTCTCCAGCCGATTTTCAACTGAGAGGCTTTTTCCTTCACTATGTAAGCTAATGGAATGATGCGTTCATAGATTTACATAGGGAGGGGAAAACTCTTTATTGCTGAAAATTGGCTGGAGTCCACTCCAAGTCCACTCCCCCCGCCAAGGAGCCCTGGACCCCGGACGCCCACAGCCAAATTTCCACAGGGGGCCTTTTTCCTTTCCCATGTAAACCAATGGAAGCTTTTTTAAGGAGAGGAAGAATGGAGACTGCTAGCACCAGCCCAGCCACTGCCAATGCAGAAATCTTCAGATACCAGTACAACCTGGTACCAAAATGTTATTATTATTTGTGAGGTGGCAGAATTTTTTCTTAACCATGTTGGTATTTTGTGGCTGGCAAAATCCATTTTTAAAACAAGAAAAAAGAGTCTGTTTGACTAAGTGGCCAAAATGGTTCATTTTAAAAAAGGATATTTTTGTCATAGTGGACAGTGGCCACACTCATTATTATTATTTGTTTAAGTAATTGATTGTGTGTGCCTTAAAAAAAAAAGCATTTATGCTCTTAATGATTTTAATTTTTGTGAACTGCCCAGAGAGCTTTGGCTATTGGGTGGTATAAAAATGTAATAAATAAATAAATATTTGCAATCTCTTTCATAGTAATCAATTCCCTGGTTCCACTTGTATCTATAATTAAGCTGATGCCATATAGCATGACAAACTGCTCATGTGGAGTGCCTTCCTATGTAATTGAGTGAATGTAGCTGCTCAAAAAAGATCTGTATGAAAAATGTACCACTAGTAGTGAATGACTTCATGGTAATACCTGCTCCTTGTAGAGGAATTTAAAGCGCCTTTACAGAAGGCTGCTGTAATGTAGCCCGGGCATTGATTCATTTTTAATTTTGTGAACTGCCCAGAGAACTTTGGCTATTGGGCGATATAGAAATGAAATGAAATGACATGTGTGCATTATAGATGTACTGTTTGCTTTTACCCTTATCACTCACAATGAAGTACGAAAAGTTAGCAGATGCATAAGGGATGTGTTCTTTGCTGAGCTTGGCTGACACATAAGAAATTGCATTCATGAAGTCAAATAAAATATAGACAAGTTCTCCTGTCTATCTTAGAGAGAAAATAACCTTACAAGCAGGTTTTTTTTCTTTGGGTCTGTGAGTGTTCCACTTGGATGAGCCTGAGTGAGTTTTGGTACCTAAGAACTGTGATTCTGGCATGAAGGAAAGTTTAAACATTAAACACTATGGGCCTATTCAGACGGCACTTCAGGCTCCGTGGTTAGTGAAATTCTGGTTCTCTAGGATTAGCACTAATCACAAGCCATGCTGTCGCACACAACACTTTAAGCCATGGTTACAGCCACTAACCCTGCCACAGATGGACTGTGGTTAGTGAGTGACCAGGGTCTAGCAAAATGCATTGCACAAGACACTTTAAACCTAGCTGCTTAACCAAAAGCCTTAACCAGCAGGGTTTAAAGTGTCTTCTGAACAGGCCCTTTGATTACTTACAAAAAATAAGGAGAGAAGTAAAGTAATGGTCCACAGCTAGGAGTCAAATTAGCAAAACCAGAATCTCTGGTGGAACAGCTTTGGAAGCATTTTTAGCAGCTGTATGTAGTTTCATCTTATTTGGAGTGCAATTCTATGCATGTCTACTCAGAAGTACTCCCCGCTGAATTCAATAGGGCTTACCACAAGAATGTGTGTGTATGCAGCCTTATTTGCTTTTATTTGGGGAGGGGCGGGTCTTTCTCATATGCTTTATGTTACACTGCAGAGAGTAGGTACCAGAGTGGGTAAAGTCCCTACCGTGGGCAGCTGCTTCATCCCCGCACGACATGCTTAGTGACCCTGGATCACTCTCAAACTTGATCCCTGGTGGCATAGTGTGACATCTGAATCCAGCCCTTTTCTGTGTGGCTCTGGCAACATCATAATCAACATTGCCTTGTGTGGCTGTATGGATTCTCCCCACTGTGTTGCACTCTTGATGCTTGTGTCAAGAGGTGGATTTTGGATGCTATCCAATGGCTTGCTGCTGGCGAAGCCGGATAATGTGAGCAAAAAGGAACATTTTCTATGGATCAGAGACACTAGCCAGCTCTTTGCCTCTCTTGACTCCTTGGTGACACCTCTCATGACCTACCCTCTGCAGCCCTCAAAGCAATTATTGCAGTGGCTGAGCAGCAATGAAACTGCCATAGTTTCTTATTAGGCATATTGGATAGCCCAGCTACTGTTTGCCACTTGTTTGGATGGAGTTTTGTTTTATTTTGAGAACAAGATGAGTATTACTATGCTTTAGTGGAACAATGGAAGACCACTCAACTTTTTTTAAAAAAAAAATTAAATATAAAGATGGATGAAATAGTGCCGCCCTAACGACAATGTGTGCCTTATTACAAAATGTCATCACAGACACTAACTAGCCCCTACAGAATCACATTCAACATAACACTCACATCAAGAGGGAAGGGATTTTTGCACAACAACAGAATACCTCAGGTTAAGCACAGGAAAAATTAAGATATCCTTTCAAGAGGACCATTGTGAGTGAAACCACCTAAAACTTCCACAAACGACTAAAAAGTTATGGCACCAATAATAGCATTGACTGGATGAATGCAGTGCTTACATTCCATTCCCTCTTTCTTGCAAAAATGAACTCAAACCTTTAGACTCTTCCTCCAAATTTAATCACCATAGCTTCCATTGGATTAAAAAAAGACAAAACCCTTATATCCTATCTCTATTGTACATTCAAGTGCTTAGTTTCCCAAAAATTACTTTTTCAATTCCAGTCTCAGCAGTATTCTCATCACCAGTTTACTGTTAGCATTGGGGGAAAACCCGTATGGGCCAATTGGCCATCATAGGCTAAGCAATACAGAAGTTTCACAAACCCCAACATCAAGTCAAAAAGAATGTTTTTCAATGGGAACAGTTCACACATACACGTGAATGTCAAGTGTTGAGTAACCAAGTGAAGAGATGTGTGACATCTATGTCTCCCTCTTCCCTCCCCAACTCCTTTTCCTTGTGTGTTGTGTCTTTTTTAGATTGTAAGCCTAAGGGCAGGGACTGTCTTCTTCGCTAATTGATTGTAAGCCACTCTGAGAGCCTTTTTTGGCTGAGGATCAGGGTAAAAATACAATAAATAAATAATGTCCATGTGAAACAGCACACCAATAATTTCAGTGTTTGCCTACCTTCACCTTCCTCCTCTTCATCGCCATCTTCTTCTTCCTCTTCCTCCTCCTCTTCTTCCTCTTCTTCTTCCTCCTCCTCTTCTTCCTCCTGAATACTCTCTACTGTTTGACCATCATCATCTTCCTCCTCCTCCTCCTCTTCTTCAACATCCACCCCCTCTTCATCCTCCTCCACTTCTTCTGGCTGGTCCTCTTCCACTTCTGCTTCATCAGAATATGGACCCTCTTGATGAACGGATGTCCGATCAGGAGAAATGGGCTCAAAGTAATCCTCTCTGTGATCAACATCATCATCCTTTTCTCCAACCACTGAAAAGAATGTCATTAACAGCAAGACAATGCATTATTGTAGAAAACACTAGTTTTGAAAATATAGAGAAAGCCTCCTCTGAGAAAGGTTAATTAAAGCAATCCTTTTATATGATTTAAAGTACTGTTAAAAAAATTCTGTGGACTTTACGTACAATTTCAATCTTCCTCCAGATGCTAACTATGTGCCCTTTTGGAACAGAAATCCAGGGGGTTGGGTTGGGAAGACTAGTCTCTTCCAGCAGGCCTACCCAGATGAATTTTAAACCTAAGAATTTTAAGATGTTGGGATTGTTATTTTAATATTGGCCCCGTTCAGACAACACACTAAACCATGCTGCTTAACCACAAAATGGTTAACAGAACACATTGACCTTAGCATGTTGTCTGAACCAGGCCATTGTATCGGTTTTATATACTCTTTTAACCAGTTTTATGTATTGTATTGTTGCATTTAATGTTGTTCCCCACCTCGATCCTGAGGGAGAGGCAGGTAAGAAACAAATTATTATTATTATTATTATTATTTTAAATATGACTTCAAGGCTTTTCCTAAAAAGTATACATAGATATACACACACACACGTAACAAAAATGGAAAGAGAATCTCTCTCCTAAGTACCTGACACAGGCATTGGCTCATCTTCATCATCATCAGGAGGAGGGGGGCCTGGTGGAGTCCGTGGTCCCCTAGGAGGTGGCCGTGGAGGACTGCCATTGAACTGATCCTCTTTCTCTCCATCAGCTGTAAGAGAAAAAAATACATTTTACACGAAGAAAGGGGTTGGGTGTTTTCAAAATGTCACAACTAGAAAGGAAAATGTGTTTACAAAATAGTGTTTTGTCAGGAGGCAGCCTGAAGCAAGAGCTGCTAAAAAAAAACTGCCTCCAGTGCACATGTTATATTTTCTGCTCTTACACCAGATGGAGCTTAAAACTGGGGAACTGATGAAAAGGAAATGTTCGGGGGGAGGGGAAGGACGGAGGACTCTGATGCATGTGTTGTGTGCATGAATGTATGGATTACAGACTAAAACTCTGGGCGAAAGAAGCAGTGAAAGGCAAATATTCAGAGGTAAATTATTTGACTCCTATGGGAGGGGGAATAACTTTTGTAACTTGAAGATATTTTTTTAAGAGATTTTTTTAACTGGGTTATTTTTAAAATCCTCACCAAGTTTTGGAGTTCTTTTCAACGTTGTTTGTTGCTGAGGAGGGGGGGGGTGGCGGCGGCGGAGGAGGAGGAGAATCCCTATCATGGCTCACTACTCTATCAACAGAGCCGTATATTGCCAGCGTCAAGCAGTTGTACCAGCCTCTTAGAACTAACCCATCCGTGTTGACCTGGGTTTGGAAAGAAAAGACAGAACTTAACACAATCCAAAGAAAACCCAGACTGTTTGCAAATATACTACAAGCTCAGTATCAATACCCATCTGCAACAAACTATGACATCAGTGATGTTTTAGTTTAGATATCATATGGCTTACCAGCTCCAAAAGAAACAAAGGCACTTTGTAAATGATTGAGACACAAACGTCTGCAGCAGTTTCGAAAGCCTCAGCTTTGATTTTAAAAGCTTCTAGCAACAGAGGTATGTCTGAAAAACCATGAACTCTGCACCAGGATTTTATTCTGAAAATTAAAAATCCCATAAGGCTATTATATGGACAAAGAACAGCTAGAATTTCAAAGAAGACTCAGTTAGTTGCCCAATGAAAAGCCAGGTTCACTATTACTTACCCATTCTGTTGTTGCACTTATGTTAAGCTTCATGTATAGATGAATAAAAGCCTTTTACAGACACTTGATCTGAATAGAAGAAACATGCGGGGAGGGAGAAATGGTATCTTGGCAGTAGGCTTCTGCCCCTCTACCCACGCATATTCATTTAAACATCTGAAGAAATGCTACATGCATCGACTCCGACATCCGAATGGACATTCCTAAGTCAGGAATGATGCCTGGCAGCACAATGGTGCTCTTCCTCCCACCCCATTCCAGGTGCCTTTCTTCTACCCAAAAATGTCTGGAAAGGGCTTCAGGTGGTGTCCATTCCACTCTGCAGTGGGCTGATGCTCATCATGACTCTGCCTACACCATGTCTTAAGAGGACACTTTACCGAATGCATGAATCACCCTTCCGTATATGCTCCCAGACTGGCTTATTGTAAAAGCTATACACAATAAAATAAAAATTATGAAACACGGGTATACAAGAACATAAGAAGAGCCATGCTGGGCCAGACCAAGGGTCCATCTAGTCCAGCATTCTATTCACATAATGGCCAACAGCAGCATCACAATTCAATAAGGCAGGTGAACAATAAAACCACCCTTAAAAACAACTAGGCAGCATGCTGGTATGCCTGGGCAATTCTTTTAAAGAAGTATTTGCCCAGGCAAAAGACAGAGTGGGCACCAAGTATGTTTCTCTGAGAAGAGCATTCCAGATATGAGCTGCCATGACTGAGAAGCTCCTTGTTCCTCATCTCAGATGAGGGTGGGACTCAGAGGAGGGCTTCCAATGGAGGTCATAAGGTTTTGGCAGCCTCATGCAGTATGAGGTGGTCCTTCGGGAGCAAAGCCCCAAGCTCCATAGGGCTTCATAGGTAACTGCCAGCACTTTCGAGTTGTGCCTGGAAACAGTGTGACAACCAGTATAGTGAGAGATGCTCTCTATGGTCAGGCCCAGTTAGCAACCTAGCAGCTGTGCTATGTACAAACTGAAGTTTCTGAGAAGATGTCAGAAGCAGCCCCATGTACACGAGTCCAGTGAAGATGTTGCCAGGGAATGGATAACTATGCCCAGACTTGGTCCAAGAGGGGTTGTTAAAAGCTAAGGCATTAAAACAGAAAAGGGTCAACGACAGAATTTAGAAATGATAATTACCTTTGCATTGGGCCTGAAAATAATGGAAGAGTTCTCATCATACTCCAGGCTGTTTTAAACAGAACAGAAACATGGGTTGGTTGCTAAAGGAGTTACAGTTTGCATTGGCATCCTGTGTTAGCCAGTCTCACAATGGTACTTTCTTCCAAGCAATTATCTGTTTATTTTTACATCAGTGGTAGAATCATAGAATAGTGGAGTTGATAGAACAGAGGAACTCCAAGCCTGCATTTTTATTTACTTTTTGTAGACTGTTTTCATTATAAGCAAGACACACAGGAACTGGCAGCTTGATCCCATGGGTCAGTTTCCACCGCAGCAGCACAAGTACAAAACACAAGTGGGGCAATATCAAATGAATTTTCCTGATCTTACCAACAGCCTCAATTGTATTTGTTGGCAAACGGAATCTACACCTGCCTCTATGGCTCCCGCAGCCTTGAAAGACAATTACGCCATGCAAGGGGCCTACAGAGGATCCCTCCCTGTCCCAACCAAAGAGCTTAAGTGCCCTCCATCCCTCTTACGCCTTTCCTGAGGTTAGAATCAGACTTCTGCAAGGCAGTATGTTAACATAGCAGGCTTACATACAACAGGGACATAAGACATCCTTTTCAGTTCACATAAGGGTTACATAATATTTCACTAACAAAACTGCCAAGCTTACACACTTTGGCAACACCTTGAAGGGTAATGCTGACTGAAAGCACAGAAACAGCAACCCCGGATCTGCACCATTTCCTACCAGTTAAAGCTATTCAAACATGTCTAATGCTCAAACTCTCCCGAATATTTAGGGTCCAACGCAATGAAGATACAATGCTGGAGAGATTGGGAGGATGCCCTGGTGATCAGATGCTCCCTTCTTCTACTTCTCCTCTCTCCATAGTTCGTTCCCATGCTGCCCTAAGCCCTGGTTAAGTGTAACATTGGCCCCGACATTAACCATAGTTAATGCTAACAAGGCTCCAATTTCAACCAAAGTTTGAAATCAGAGCTTAAAACTGGCCCACAAATTTATGGAGAAGGAATCTGGTTAGTATTAATCACAATTAACATCAGGCTCAATGTAATTGTTAAGACTACTGGAAGAAACTTGCTTTGAAGAGAAGAGGGGCTTGGGAATGAAGTGTACAATCCCACAGGCTGCTCCCCATTTCTCAGCTGCAGATACCCAATATTACATCCCCATCAGCCTTTAACAATACTAAATACAGTACAATCCACCGGAAAATGCATAGAGTTAGGGTTCCCAGATCTTTCCCTTCTCTTCCCTGAAAGCAGTGACTTGGAGGAAGTCCCACCCTTACACTTCCCTGTTGGGGGTTCAGCTCATTCTGTTGCACATTTTGTGACCAACATCAGGAACCGTTTAGCTCAGCATTTTAATATGGTTACAGGATAGTAAGCTTTGGCAGACTCTGGCACTGTGATGGCAAAGAGGTAGCCACAGAAACTGCTGTTTACAACAAATTCACCGCCATGCACTATCCTCTCAAGCAAATCGAAACCTCTTCCCAGGGAAGAACTGACAAGTCTATTATCAGTAGAGTGTACATTTTACAGTTCTGGAGCTAAGTAAATGGCAGCGTTTAAGAAGAAATTTTATAAATGCTTACCTTCCCAGCCTGTCAAATACGGGGGCACTTGGCTTGCTGACATTGTTGAAAAACAGGTCCAACTGAAATGTGTGAGGGGATGTCTCACTGGGAATAGAGCCAAAGTAAAAGAAGGAATTATTTTAAAGAAGCCTGCTAAACAAGATAGTCAACCCTCAAGTTATCAATTATTATACAGGCAACTATCTGCAAGGATAAAAGCTCCCAATTTTTTAAAAAATGAGCTCAATATTTAAATTACAAAGTTACCATTCCTTTATGGCCCTGTTCACACGCAACAACAAACCCTGGTTTGTGGTTGTTGTGAATGTGCATTGTCGGATTGCTCCAGTGCTAGCAGAAGTAAATAAACGAGCGACCATGGGTTGTTTAGCATTGCATGCCTACCCAGACTTCTGGCTTCTCTCTCCCACAACAAACCATGGGTACTTTCGCTGGGAAGTTGGAGGAAAGACAAGTCAGAGGTCTGAATTCAAATGTAATACTAAATATCCCAGGGACAGAGCATCCTTGGGTTATTTAGCCACTCGCACCTGACATGTAAGTGCTTGCAGTCAGGCAGAATGCACCAGCTCCCTATTGCATTTGCAACAACCAGGCTGGTGTTGCGGGCAAACTCAGACTTCACGCCTTTGTGATAAGATATAATATCAAATTTTGTTAAGAATCTTTCATACAGCATTAATAATAGGATTTCCTATACATAAATTTATACAAATACAAGACCCAATAAAAACAACTACAGATATTTATTTATATACCAATTCTAACTTCCAATATTAAATCAAATCCAATTAAAGAACAAAACATTTATAAAAGTGTGTTTTATTTATTTATTTAGTATTACATTTATATCCCGCCTTTTTTCCTCCAAGGAACCCAAGGCAGCGTACATAATCCTCCTCCTCTCCATTTTATCCTCACAACAACCCTGTGAGATAGGTTGGGCTGAGAGTCCGTGACTGGCCCAAAGTCACCTGGTGGGTTTCCATGGCCAAGTGGGGATTAGAACCCAGATCTCCTGACTTCCAGTCCAACACTTTAGCCACTACACCACTGGCTCTTACTTCTCGAACTGTTTCAATTTCTCTGACACTGGAAACATGTAAGAATGTTACAAGCCAACCCTAAATTGTGGGAATTTTACAAGTATGCCATTTCATGTACCTGGGATTGGACACCAACATGTCCACACACAGCCCCCAAAGCCCCCAAATGGAGGTGGGGAAACCAAAACAACCCAATAAGGATGCAATTCTCAGTGGACATGGACTGCTCACTAACTACCAGGGGTGGGAGGGAAGCTGTGGGTGGGGAGAAGAAAATGGAATGAAGTGCCTTGAACCCTAAATAGATGCACTCCACACGGCAATTTTGTTGCAAGTTCCCACTTGTGTGTCTGTATTTTGATACAGCATAGAACTAAGAAACATGCGTTAAACGTGCCTGGATACAACAGAGACCTAGCATAACTAGAAGGCACATCCACTGACGTGAAGATGTGCCCCTGATTTTCACCAATCTACACACTGAATGTCATTCCAAAGGGTCTCCCAACCCATGGAAGTGGCTTTTGAGTAGGGTGCAGGAGGCTGCTGCAAGAAGGAAGGTGTGGGAAAGCATAATTCCTAGCTTGTTCTAACCACAGTTTGTCATGATATGTGAGCTGGGGAAAGTAGGGTTAGCACTAGCCAGAATTGGCTCCAAACTATGGTTTGCAAATCTACTGAAGATTTAGTTTTATTGTTGAGTGTTTTAAATTGTTTTGAGCCTACTAACAGGGACTGGCTGACAAGATCATATTACGTCAGTCCTTCTACAACTTCATTGGCTCCCAGTCCAGGTCCGGGCCGATTCAAAGTGCTGGTATTAACATTCAAAGCCCTAATCGGCTTGGGGCCAGGTTATTTGAAGGAACGCCTCCTCCCATATGTGCCTGCCCAGACCTTAAGATCATCCACAGGGGTCCTTCTCCGTGAGCCCCTGCCAAAGGAAGTGAGGCAGGTGGCTACTAGGAGGAGGGCTTTCTCCGCTGTGGCACCCCGGCTGTGGAACGAGCTCCTCAGAGAAGTTCGCTTGGCACCTACATTGTTTTCCTTTTGTCGCCAGCTGAAGACCTTTTTATTTTCTCAGTACTTTAACACCTAATTTAACTTAAATTTAAACTCTGCTGTTTTAATTTCATATTTTAACCTATATCAATTTTTACTGTGTGGTTTTATCCTGGTCGTGCTTTTTATATTGTATTTTGTATTTGTGTTTTTAAATTGTTGGTTGTTTTATTATGCTCTTCTTGGTTTTAATTTTTGTGAACCACCCAGAGAGCTTCGGCTATTTGGCGGTATAGAAATGAAATAAATAAAAATAATAAATAAATAGATGGTTTTTATATTATGATTTATATTGTATTTTAAAAACCATCTACAAAACAATTTAAAACACTCAACAATGAAACTAAATCTTTAGTCCTTCAGTTTTATGGTTAAACATGTTATTGTGTCTTTTAGATCTTTGCACCGCTGCTGGCTTTTACTCTGTTACTTGGTTTCATTCTATTTTTAAACTTAAGGTTTCATATTTTATCTTGTTGTAATACTGAGTTTTACATTTTGTGAACCACCAAGAGAACTTTGGGTATTGGGTGGTATAGAAATGTAGTACGTAAATAAATAAGTGACCCTGGCCTTCTGCCTATGGGGGCTGTCTTGATCCACATACCAATCCCTCTCCAAGTTCTCTCATGTCATTCTAAGCTTTGGAGCAAGCTGAAGCAGCATCAGCATATTCTAGTAGATAGTACTAGATGGATCCGGGAGACCTGAGTTCAAGTCTCTCCATCATAGCTTGAGAACGTTACTCTCTCTCTCATACTCATTTCCCACCTTTACAATGGGAGTAACAGCTTAACGCACATGGTGAACAAGATACGAACAAGAAAAGGCACTCCAAATCAAAAAAGATGTACAAAGAGGTGCTAGTGTGAAACTTGATTTAGCATTTTGCACTTACCCATAAGCTCTATTTTCAGGCAAGTTAGAGTGAGCTCTTACTCCCGGAGGGATGACACGCACTTCATTGATGTAAACTACACATGGGAAGCGGACCACGTCTACGTTAGTACTTTGCTAAAAAAAAAATAGCAAATAAAATTCAAGAAGGCTGAAAAAAACTTCTTTGTTTAGCTTCATCAGCACTCTGAAATCTCCCTGAGAGAAAAATGCATGGCACATAGCCCAGAAATTGTATAAAAGGCAAGCAACGGTACTACAGTTGTATCAAACCATTTTTTCTTGACATGTGCCACCCACGCTACCTTGCTTGCCACATGCAATGGGCAAGATCATGAAAAAAATGGCATTCAGCCACTAAGTACAGCTTTTGAAGAGTATACTGCAATTTCATTTTTATCTTTTTAAATGTTGCCCACTTCTTGTAATAAACACGTTAATATTGTATATCATATAGTCTGATAAACTTGTTTCTATGTACATACACACCCTAGGCAACAACTGAGCTGATGCGATGTCATAGAATATTCACAAACATTCTAACTACTATGGGAAGGGCCAGTCATAACAATAATGAACAGTATACCAGCTGTTAGGAAAACAGCCTTCTATATGTCTTCCTGTGGAGGGGAGGTGGAGAGGAAAATTGGGATAAGGACAGGAGGAGCTAAGTTCTGTTAACAAGTAATGGAACATGAAGAGGCAGGCTGAGGTGTAGGGACAGAAGAGGGACAGTTGGCTTGAACTAAGTAATTCAAGGAGCAGGTACCTAAAGGACAAGAAAAAAGTTTGTAGGGTGTCATGAAAGAAAAAAAGAGCAGAAAGGGTAGAGCGCAGAAAAAAGAACAGTTGGCCAAACAGGGAGAAAGCTGCACTTTGATAGCATGAAACAAGAAGGAAGGCATAAATACTGTGAAACACAGGTGCCTGAATATCACATACTGATTCAGTCATCTATCAGCATTTTATTTAATGAGTTACTCAAGGGCCACTGCATACTGATTTAAAACAACATAGCTACAGATTATATCATTCAAAAAGTGAAAGTAAATGTTAGAGTCAAAAGGAATACAACCACTTACTACCAGCAGATTCTGAGGCTGCCATCCTAAAAACAGTTAGGAGGCAATCCATAGGACAGTAATCCTCATGAAATTGGAGGGTTATGATCATCCTATACAAGGCAGGAGGAGCAGAAGAGGCGATCTTCACCTCACCATCCTTTGCCCTGCATTATTTGCTAGATAGGCTTTTCTGCCCATCTAGCAAAGGCATTTTGGAGGGGGAGGAAAAGAGGTTGGCAGAGGCTCAGGATAGCTCTGTCCTGGACTCTCCAGTTTCCTCTCCTCCCTGTCTACCAAAACACCCCTTCTTCTCCAAGTTCAATTTTCCATCCTCAGAAGCGAGCCAGCCAGCACAGTTCTTTCTGCACCAGCTTCAAGATGGCAGGGGAACGGGTTGTTGGATCTCCAAATCCCAAGGTCAGAGCGCGGTCTCTGACCTTGGAAGGACTCCGAACAGTGTCTGGGGGGCACAGGATTGCTCCCTCCCTTGAATACAGTGGGACTTACTTCTGAGGAAACACACACTGTTAATGCAAATTGAGCCCAACTCAGAAACAGCACCGTTTTTAGGGATTTCAATAAACTGCCTATTTTGTTTTATTCTCAATAAAGAATTTCAGTCCCAATGTCTATCAAACAAATTGCATTAGTTACAAAAGGTACGTATACTTAAGAATGAAATAAAAAGATTATAGGATGCCTGCACAAATTCAGCAGTTTTATTTCTGTAGTGTTTTATACATATTGTTTTTGATATTTTATTGTACCCCACCCAAGAGTAGTATAGCCCACCCTGCCTTCCAGCCTGAAACTTACTGTCATGTTTTATTGGTGTTACCTGCCATGAGCACAATTTGTGGGAAAAGCAGCATTAATAAATAAACTGAACAAAAAGGGAGTGTCAATAAACATCTGGCAGGCCACAGTGCACAACAGACAAACTGTTCAGCTTGGTGGGTCAAGTCTATGCTGGCTACACTATAACCTGATCCAAACCTACAAGCAAGCCCTGATGCACACCTGATGAAACATATGCATGCTTCTCCAAGCAATTCCAATAGAAGGAGCAACGCTTCCAAGGCTCAGAGATTCATCTTTCAGGACATTTTTTGCAGTTGAGATTGCTATATCAGTCCATTATTCGTAAGCGAGAGCAGTTTGATTACTTAGCAGCAAATATTATGTTACTTAGGCAGGTGACAGCTGGGACCCCACTGCACAAGTTTTGCTGTACAGCTTGGCAGCTCTTCTCTCTCATAAGCTTTTTTCTACTCCCAATTACTTTATTTTTTAAAAAGCCTTGCTATACACACATAAAATATACTCAACAGAATGCCCGTACTACTACTCTGACAGATTAAAGAAAATGGTTGAAGTAAGGGACCTCTCTGCTGTGGATATCCAACAGCCTAAACATTTTGTGGCAAAATACTGAAGGAGTGATTTAATGTTACTGTTGCTATTTATAAGCCTATTCTGGATAACTTTTACCTTATCCTTTTACTAATGGACTTGCGTTCTAGAATCATGCACACCAACAGAACAAACACAAACTACAGTAAGTCAGACATTTCTTTTCATAAAGAAAGGAAATAATATTCTTGGGTATAACTTTTTGGAAGGAATGCAGAGTTATTTTCTTTGAAGATCTTGCTTTAGTAGACATCTTACACTTGGTTTGCACAAGTACAAACGTTTCACATAGGAGGCCTGTCACTGAGCTAAATAGTTGTCCCTCCATTGCGTATTTATGCTGCTGGTAGATTAAGGCAGGCAAAGACAAAAGGCCCGCATCCTGCTGTTCACAACCATCACACCACTTGGTCTAGGCCTTTATAGGTTACTTTTAGCCAACCTCCTAGCACAGAGAGGATGTGTTTGATTCCCATATAAAGACAGCATGGGCAGGGAGAGAATCAGAAGCTTTGTGAACATATGTAATCTACGTATTTGTACAGCAAGGTACAAACGTCCATAAGGAATTGCTAGAACAGTCCTTAGCTGTTCTTGTACTGTTACTACCCACATAGATAAATGTTAATACAAACATAGGGTTATTTTACCCCCATCAAAGCATTATAACACCTTGCAGAGACAATAGCTACCCACACTGGTAATTACAAACTACCAGCGAATACTACATATTCCTGATTAAATAATGACGACCACTTGGCAAGGAAAAAAAATCCAGGCACCAGGTTGCAGGACGCCTGGAAACTTTTTCGAGGCACCAAGGAATATGAAGGACTGTTTACACACCTGCACTTGGGTGCAGACTTACGTATGTACCACACAGAGCCTCCTTCTAAAAAAAAAAAGTAAAAATTAAAAATGGAGCGAGTCAACACTGTAATCGCTCTTTGGCGACCACAGTTTCCTTTGTGAGGATAAAGAGAGGAGCTTCTGGCCCCGCCCTAATTCTTGCGCACGAAATAAACCCCCGACCGGGAAGCAGAAAGACTAACACCCCGCCATCCCGTCCTTCCGAAACGCCAGCCGAAAAAGGAGAGAAGACCTTCGCAAGCCTCGTTACCTCCGTGCTCTGGTGTTTGAAAGTGTCTAAAAACAGAAGCTCCGTTGTTGTGTCCGCCGCCATCTTGCGTCGGCGGAAGCACCTGGCCCGAGAATACAAGCACTTCCGGAGTCAAGGAGGGGCTTTGCGCGCCGACTCTGCAGTTGCGGGGCTGCAGGCTCTTGGGATGCTGGGGGAGGAAAGTAGTAAATGGCCTGGGGGTAGTGAGAGGTTAGAGTTGCAATACTACAGGAAAAAATTAAAAATGCCCTACTTAGAATAGGTTCATTGAAATGAATGGGACTTAAATTAGTCATGACCAGCTTAAGTCCTATTCATTTAAATCAGTCTAGCCTAAGCACTATTTCCGTTGAATTTTACCCTATACATCCTGACTTGGGAGTAAGCCCCATTTAACAGTGCGGGTTACTACCGAGTAAGGCTGCGTGGGATCGGCCTGAATTTGCCACACGCTCTTTGTTGGGGAGTAAGCCCCACTGGATAGCGAGAATCATAGAATAGTAGAGTTGCAAGGGGCCTATAAGGCCATCGAGTCCAACACCCCACCCACAATGCAGGAATCCACCCTAAAGCATACCGGTATGTCAAGCTGCCTCTAGTGTGGGAGAGCCCACAACTTACTTTTAAGCCAATTGCATAAGATCAGTCTCCCAGGCACATTGACTTAGGAGTAAGCCCTACTGGAACAGTGCGATGAGTTCCTGAGTACGGGTAGGATCAAGCCGAAAGAAGTGTTAGCTTGCTTTAAAGCCACTGGCAGCCCTTGAAGTCAGCTCAATGTTGATTGAGATTCCAGCTGGACATCAGGAAAAACTTCCTGACTGTTAGAGCAGTGCGACAATGGAATCAGTTACCTAGGGAGGTTGTGGGCTCTCCCACACTAGAGGCCTTCAAGAGGCAGCTGGACAAGCATATTTCAGGGATGCTTTAGAGTGGATTCCTGCATTGAGCAGGGGGTTGGACTCGATGGCCTTGTAGGCCCCTTCCAACTCTGCTATTCTATGATTCTATGACAATAACGAGAGCACCACGTCGCACAGAAACACTCATCCGATCGTGATTGCATACTGGACTGTGAATGCGACGAGTATTTATTTACAATTCGTACTTTTAAGTCTATACTCATTGGAGAGGTTGGACTGGCTGCCTTTTCCTGTCACCTGTATCCCCAGCGGGTTTGCCGCCGTGCACCCCTGAAGAGAGTATGTTATTGTGGCCGGATCCTTTGCAGGGGCAGGATCTACACTACTGCTTATAACGGTTTATAATGGTTTTGACAGCTGTTCAGGTCCAGGACACATTACATATACCGTTTTCAAAGCTTTTAAAAGTGTTGTATCCTACTTGGTGCAGATCTGACCCTAGGCACGCCTGAGCAGTGAAATGTGACAGCAACGAATTCATACAAGATTGATCCTTCCCTTGCATGAGGCAATCCACTCTGTTCAATTCATTCGTCGATTTAGGGTGGGTGACAATAGCATACCTTCCAGAAGCTCTGTTCAATGGGGGCTTACTCCCAAGTAGGTGTACACAGGATTGCAACCATTCTGCCTGATCTTACGCCTAGACCCACTTGAGTTCGGAAGGCTTGTAAATAAGTGTGCTTAGAATACCACAGAATTCAATTATACTTATCCTTAAGGCTGCAGTCCTATACACGCTTACGCATTGAGTTCAATGGCACTTACTTTTGTGTAGCTATGTCGATGATTGTACTGTGTGTTTAGGATTGTAGCTAAATCCTATGGAGTTTTATTGGAAAATAAATCATATTTTATCTAACGGAGCTTACTCCCGTTCTTACTAAATTTGCTTAGGATTGCAGCCTCACAGATGAAAACAAATAGTTGGGAGTAAGACTCGGTCACCTGTTAGACTTACTTTGCGTGAACTATCATAGGATCGGGATGAAAGAAACTAGCTTTCTTAGGAGACCACATTCCTCGAAATCGGAAAATGATAAAAACGGGGCTGGGGGAGCAACCTCCCATGCACAACTCTTCCAAGTGAACAGGTGGACTTTCCTGCGCGGTTCGTAGACTCCCCAAGCTCCATTGAAAACAGAGGGGGGGGGGGAGAAAGACGTGTTGTTTTAATGAATGACAACTCCAACTGCTGCAGACAATTGGCCGGTAGCGGCTGCGGCTTCCTACAAGCGCCCAGGACCCCTGCCTTGCCTCCCTTCAAAGCCAGCGGGGCGAAGTGGTTTGCCTTTAAATGAGGATTGGAGGAGAAGGTCGAGCAAATCAACTCCGAGGGCGTCCGCAGCGCCCGCCTCCAAACCAGATCAGCCAGTCCGTCAGCGCCGCAATGGTGCCTGCTCGGGCGAGACTTAGGACAGGCAGCTGCTCGCCCGAGTCTGACTCTGGGCCCCTTTTTCCAGCAGCAGCAGCTGTTCTACAAACCAAATAGACGTTGCTTTAAGGATGCAATCCTGCGCTTGTTTACACAGAAAAAAAGTCCTACAACTCCCAGCATGCATGCTGGGAGTTGTAGGACTTTTTTCTGTGTTAACATACATAGGATTGTGTCTTTAAGGTAAGGTAATTAACATTGGATATTAAGGCAATATACAATGTTTATTTATTTATTGCATTCTATACCGCCCAATAGCCGAAGCTCTCTGGGCAGTTTACAAAATTAAGACAATTCAAAGTATAAAACAACAGTATAAAACCATAATATAAAATACAGTATAAAAGCACAACCAAGGTAAAAACAGCAGCAATGCAAAAATACAAAATTTAAGTGAAGAATAGACACATTAAAATGAATGGGACATCTGTTAGTCATGAGTAATGAAAGTCCCATTCATTTCAATGGGTCAACTCCAAGTAGGATTACCATTGGATACTACCCTAAAAGTTTGTTG
Organism: Elgaria multicarinata webbii; assembly: GCF_023053635.1. Classification (NCBI taxonomy): domain Eukaryota; kingdom Metazoa; phylum Chordata; class Lepidosauria; order Squamata; family Anguidae; genus Elgaria; species Elgaria multicarinata. Next base: position 84,819,390 of record NC_086177.1, read on the forward strand.
TTGTTGTTTTTAAAAGTGTATATTATCACCATTGCATTTTATTATGCACCTTTAAAAGGAATCAATCTACTTACACAGAGCTTTGAAAGCATAACCTTAGCAGGCCCTGTCTTTCCTCCCAAAAGTTGTAGGATTTTTTTTCTGTCTAAACATACATCACATTGCGCCCTGTGTTCTAGCAGTTATGTCTTCATTTTTTACTCTAGAGTAGGCACAGAGGGGGGCAAGATCTAGAACTTAAAAGCCCCTCCCTACCCTTCACTCTAGGGTCCAGATCAGGATCTGTACCTACTCTAGAGTAATAAGGGGAGGAAGACACAGCTCTCACACACACGTTTCCACAGACCGAGACAGAGGAGAGCTAGACAGCTGATAAAAGTGAATGAAGTAACAAGAGCTTGAGTTTGAAGTGGTGGAGGAGACACCTGCATCTCTCCTGTCCCGTGGCAAGCTCTTATGCAAGCCCATGTTCCAAAATAAGAACACATTGCGAGACAAAACATGTGCTACTTCCAGTAGCAGAGGCAGTAAGCTTGTGTACACCAGTTGCTGGAGAACATGGGCGGGAGGGTGCTGTTGCACTCGTGTCCTGCTTGTGGGTTCCTGGTCAACAGCTGGTAGGTGACTGTGTGAACAGAGCGTTGGACTAGAATGCACCCTCGGTCGGATCCAGCAGGGCTCTTCTTATGTTCTTATGAGACCACAAGAAAAAGACGTAGCCTGTCTGTCACATTATGTGCTGTACGCACTTCACTGCAGACAATGCTCTTGCCAAAACGACAACAAAAATAAATGCATGAATCTTCAATGCTACAGTTACCTTGGAGTAAGGCCCAATAAACAATCACATTTGCTTCAGACTAGACATACATGGGATTTCACTGTAAGGCAAGGATGGGCAATGTGTGGGCAAAAATAGGAATCAAAAAAATGGGGGCCCTCACCTATCTCACAGGGCTGTTTTTGTGAGGATAAAATGGAGAGGAGGAGGAGGAACACAACATGCTGCCTTGTGTTCCTTAAGGAAGAAAAAAGGTGGGATATAAATTAAATAAATAAATATTGAGACTTGCTGTGCGCTAAATGTGGGTCAGGAGAGTTGCTCTGCATATCAGTCTCATCTGTCCCTATTCTTAGCCTTTTGTGCATACTGAGTCAGACCCTTGGTCCATCTAGCCCAGTGGCATCAACACTGACTGGCAGCACCTCTCCAGGGTTTCAGGCAGGATTGAATCTGGGACTATCTGCATGCAAAGCAGGTGCTCTACCACTGAGCCACTGCTGTGCCCCACCCCAGCATCCACCCAGCACCTCACCCTTCAAAAGTGGGTCAGCCATCTCTTCTCTCATGCTCAGAGTGAGGCCTCTAGGTGGCAACTGGGGTGGGAGGAGTGTTAAGAGTAGAAGCTGAAAATCCTGGATTGTGGACTCACACCCATAATCACCATGTTTCGTTGGACTGTTTGTTGGCTTTAATGAGACATACTCCCACCAAAACCCATGTGCAGAGGACTGTGACTGTTGTCCACCACTTCTAGTGTTTACACAGAAGTAAGATCCACTGTATGCTCACTAGAGCTTAATGGTAGCCACATTTATGACGGTCTTACTTCTGAGTAAAAATGCTTAGGATGAACTTTCATAGGCAACACACTTCATCCAATCGGGTTGTGCCCCAGTAAACCAAGCTGCAATTTTGTGCCCCAGTAAACCAGGCTGCAATTTTAAGCATTCTGACTTAGAAGTAAGTTGCATTGATGCCAATGAGGCTCTTTCCCAAGTAAACAAAGCTGGGATTGGGCTATCATCAGACTTTAAAATGCCACCTTGCTTTTTTGCCTTTTTGCTAATACAGCTAAATATTCTATGAATAAGTTGCTTTTCCTTTACTTTTCATCATCTGGACACAAAGGTTGGAGCTTATCTTGATCGCCTGCAGCTTCTCATCTAAACTAGTATTGCTTGATCTTCCTCTGCCATCCTTTTTTATTCCGTTTTCTGGTGTCAGTGCCACCCAATCTTTCCTGTGGTTCTCCCCCACCCCACCCCACCCCAATAAGCACAATCCTATGCTTGTTTATTTGGAAGCAAGTCTCACACGGACTTATTCACAAGTGAGCAAGCATAGGACTGCAGCCAAGGGGGCAATCCTATGCATGTTTAAACAGAAAAAAGGACATTTCTTCTGTCTAGACATCATAGGATTCAGTCTAAACATGCATAGGATTGCATCCTAACCTAAAGAGTCTCCAAAGAGCTAGTGAGAGTGCATAGAGGCTAAGAGAAAGTATTTGGTTCCAATTTTGCCTGTGAAATGAACTTACAGCTTCTCTCTCTCTCAGTTCTCCAATATTTATAATTACTTAGCTGGTAGGGTCATTGCAAGGATTACAACTAGATAATGCACGTGAAGCACGTTATACACTTGAAAACAGCATAAAATGTTATTGTTATTTGTTGTTGTTATTATTATTGCCATTATTGGCCATTTATCATCATCATCATCATCATCATCATCATCATCATCATCATCATCATCAAAATCCAGGTGAAGGACCAAGCGCTAAGATGTCGGTTCTGTAGCGAAGAGGAAGTAATCAGCGTCGCGGGCGCATCCAGGAGTTCCTCAAACTCCCCTTTCTTTTGCGCCCTGATGTCCGTCAGGTGTTCTCTGCTATCCCCCCGCCCCTTTAACTCTGGCATACTTTCCATTCCTGCCCGAAGCCCCTCTGACCAACCAGCCTCCTCCCACTTGTTGCCACGTCCTTGTGGGAAGGAGCCAATGGGCGGGCTCCCTCAGGTGTGTCTCTCTCTTCTCTTACCTGCACCACGTGGGGGGGGAGGAGTGGGCAGGTACAGCCACATCCCCAAACAGCCATTGCGTGCCTCCTAGGGGTGTAGCCCTACCTGTGCGTTGGAATTGGCTCCCATGCAATTAAGCTTTCTTCTTTTCTCTCTCCCTCCCCCCCTCCCCAGAAAAAGGCCACACGGGGCATGCGCCTCTCTCCTAAAAGCAGGTCCAGGGAAGTGAGGGCTGTTGGTGGCTGTAGGTGTGGGTTAGGGAAGGGGTCTTTCTTCTTCTTCTTCTCCCTGCACTGAAGAGGGCTTGGGGGGTGGGGGTGGCTGCTGTTCGTTTCTTCCTCTTGGCCAAGTTTGGTGAAGGTCATTTCTCCACCTCTGTGGGGCTCATCCTCGTCAGCATGACGGCGTCTCCCGACTACCTGGTCATCCTGTTTGGGACCACAGCTGGAGCTCACGGGCCCCGGCTGGGCTCCGATGAGAGAGAGCTGATCCAGCTGCTCTGGAAGGTGGTCGATCTAGCCAATAAAAAGGTAATAGGGGTGAGCGGCTGGGTTAGTTTTTAGCTTGTAGGAGACGAACTCGCAGACTTTGGGAAGTAGAGGGTTGGCTGGATTTCGTCTCCCTACCCAACTCCAGGGATGGCTTGGAATCCAAAGCAATCCGATGCACACTTATTCGGCAATGAAACCTCTTGGCCCCCAAAGGACTGGCTTCCGAGTCAAACCGTTCATGGGGTGGGGTCGTGGACTGCAACAGATAAGTTCAAATCGCCGGGGAGGAGGGGAAATGGAGGGAAAACTTGGATGACAACCTGAGGAGTTCTCTTCAGGACATCATTATGGGGGTTTAAAGAAGCACAGGCCAGAGAGGCGTAGCTGGAACCCCGACTTCGGATCCCAGGTTGGGCCGTGTAAACTCGCTGCCTGACTCTAGTTACTGTTCCTCCAAGTAGCGAAAGAAAGAAAGAAAGGTTTTATTTTGGGGGCGCGGCCTTGGGGTGGGGCAGGGTGAGAGCCCCCGGTAGAGCAATCCTACGTGTGTCTGCCCCGAAGTAAGCCTCACCGTGGTAAATGGGGACTTGCTTACTCCGAGAGTTAAGCGCGCCTAGGATTGCAGTCTGAACCACCGTTTTTTTAAAACAACAACAACAACAAGGCCCATGTTCTGCTTTGGTGTGGGGACGCTAGGCCTACGTGGGGTCAAACATCCTGCTTACCTGGGTTAAGTCCTGCTTGCGGGGCGCCTCTGCGGCCCTACCTCTTCGGCGAAGCCCTGCAGGGGAGGCGGCGGAAGAACTGATCACTCCTTTTTACCCCACCCCCTTTAATTCCCTGGAGGTGGGAAGTCTTCATGAAGTGTTGGTCGGACCCGATCACTTGGAGCTGACCGACGAGTGCAAAGAAGAAACCCCCCACATCACCGAGGATAGCTTGAGACTCGCCCCGCAATTGGAGCAAGCTCTGAGACAGGTAAAGAAAAAGGACTCTCCGCCCTGGCTGTTTCCAAGAAGCATTATCTCTCCAGAAGGAGCTTGTCCAGGGTCCTCTGTTGTGGGGTGAATCTAAACTTGAGGTAGCTAACCTGGTGCCCTCTGGATGTCTTGGACTACAACTCCTATAATCCCTGACCACTGAAGATGTGGGGTGATGGGAATTGTAGTCCAAAATATATGGAAGGTGCTAGGTGGCCTACCGCTGAGTTCGTGTTGTGGGAATCTGGGTATGTTAAACAAAGGGATGGGTAATTGGGGTGTGTAAGAAAAGAAGAAAGGAGAGAGAAAAGACACTCCAGTTCACTTCAGGGATGGGTTGGGTTTGTTGTGGGAGGGGAGGGAGAGCTGAGTCACACAGCCAGCTGAAGCGGGAGGGGTGCATGTCTTCCAATAGTAGCACCCAAGGGTGCTTCAGGAAGAAAGAAGAGTGTGTATGTCCAGACTGCTTTTTCGATGAGGAAAGTGAACTAGGTTAAAATCCTGCAGGCCGGGGGTGTTCTCTCCAATAAAACTCAACATGGTGATGGCTCCTGGTACTAGTGGCCAATGACACCTTACTACCAGGTAGTAGGGTGGATAGCATGTGGCCCTCCAGATGTTGTTGGACTACAATCCCCATCTTTGACCTTTGGCTATGCTGGCTGGGTCTAATGGAGGCTGTAGTCCAGCAACATCTAGATGGCCAAAGGTTACCCACCCGTAGGAATGTCCGTCTTAATGGAAAGTTGCACCGAAAAGATCTAGACTCTCCAATTCAAAGCTAGCACATTTTCCATTTGATTCTGTTGTTTCTCCCATTTTTGCCTGTAAGTCAACTACAGAAAAGACTTCAAGACTGGTGTATTTATTTCAGCCTCTAAGGCACAATCCTATGCATGTTTAGACAGAAAAAGTCCTACAACTCCTATTGCTGGCTGGGGGATGCTGGGAGTTGTAGGACTTGTTTTTGTCTAAACATGCAAAGGATTGTGCCCTAAACAGTTTAGATTCTTTGAAAAGCTGCTGGTTACTTGCACACAATCAATAGAAATTATGACTGACTGGCAAACAGGCACACAAGGGTAACTTACTTGAACTGCTTCTGCAATGATTTGTATCAGGGACTGATAATTGACCCAATTACTCTAACAAAGGAACTTTGGAGATTGATCTCCCTACCATTTTGTCTGCCTGAAACATATAAAATGTAACATAGTAACACATTCAAACTGCTGTGTGAATAAATTGATAAGCCGTCACACCGAACAGTGGGCACATCTTCCTGCATGGGTGTTTTTTAAAAAAGAGTTTGGTTCCATAGAGAAGCATAGAGGAAATTATGGAGTAGAACAGAACCTTATAAAATAAGGGAATAGGTGGTTGTGGACTTCTTGTTTTCAATTAAGTGTTGTATGAAGAATATATATATATATATATATATATATATATATATATATATGCTCTGCTGAAATTCTGAAAACTAAAGAGTTGCTGAGTGGATGACGTATAGCTTGAGAGGGTTGAGAATACGAATGTTAGACAAATCTGCAATGAATTCAAATGAGCATGGATTTCTATCAATCTGACCTGTGGATTTGCAGCAAACCAGCTTTTTCTGAATTGCTCAGATTCTGTAGACTTGTTGACCATGTTTTTTTTAAATGTGGAGGGTTTGTGCAAATTCTCACTTGTGCTAATGTGCACTTCCACAAGTGGGACAAAATCTGATTCATCTCTAAAATTAAGTTCCATCAATGAGTGGATGGTGGAACGAAAGAGGCCTGGCCGGGGTGTGCTGGAAGTTGTAGGACTTTATCCTGTCTAAACATGGATAGGATTGCACCCTAAGAGTGTCAGAATAGGCTGGAGTGAACCAAATTCAGATCCCCACTCAGCTCTGAAATTCACAATGGGCCTGTTCAGACAGCACTTCAGGCTCTGTGCTTAGCAAAACTGTGGTTCTTGGGATTAGCACTTCTAACCACAAGCCATGCTGTTGTGCACAACACTTTAAGTCACGGTGGGAGCTACTAACCTGGCTTCAGACGGTCCGACTGTGGTTAGTGAGTGAGCTGGATTTAGCAAAACGCACTGCACAGGACACCTTAAACCCTGCTGCTTAACCAAAAGCCTTAACCACCAGCGTTTAAGGTGTCTTCTGAACAGACCCAGTGTGACTTTGGGCCAGTCACTCCCTCTCAGCCTATCCTATCTCACAGGATTATTGTGTGAATAAAATTGGAGAGAACTTTGTGTGCCACTTTGCATTGCCTGAAGAAAGGACAGGATAGAAATGCAACAACTTAAAGCTAGAAAACATGAATGTTGCAGTAGCTCACTTCATCTCTACTCCTTGCAGTAGACCTAAATTTACTGATGTGCAAATACCCGCTATGGCTTTTGCTGTACCTATGCTCATTCTTGATTGGCTGCTTTTAGATTTTTGTGATTTTATTAAATTGCTTTTAATGTATTGAGGACCTCTGTGATAAGAGGTGACAAGATAAAAATGTCATAAACAGATTTCCCAAGTTAGGCATCCCACTGAAACTAAAACAAAATAATATTTATCTAGTATTGAAAAATGTACTTTCATGTTGCAAACGGATCTCTCTCTTTTTGTGTGTGTCTTGTCATTTTTAGTTTAACCAGTCTGTGAGCAATGAACTAAATATTGGAGTAGGTACTTCTTTCTGTCTCTGCACCGATGGGCAGCTTCATATCAGGCAGGTTCTGCATCCTGAAGCTTCCAAAAAGGTAAGAGGACTGGAATTACTATAACTCTGCTTCCCCACCCGGCACCTGCCAGTCAATCAGGTTATTCATGTCCTATAGTGTGACTTTTTTTTCTTAGAAACTCAAATGTTTGTGGTCACACTTCCTCTTATCCAGGCTCATGACAATCTCTTACTGTCTGAAATCACTAGCGATTGGGATATATAAAAGGAGAGCATTATTATTATTATTATTATTATTATTATTATTATTATTTATTTATTTATATAGCACCATCAATGTACATGGTGCTGTACAGAGTAAAACAATAAATAGCAAGACCCTGCCACATAGGCTTACATTCTAATAAAATCATAATAAAACAATAAGGAGGGGAAGAGAATGCATTTTTCCACTTTAAAAAATTGACAGGGCTAAGTGTAGGTTTGATCTTTACATATTTGTGTTCCACTTTAACAGTTGTGTTTGCCTGTCCTTTGTACTGAGTGGAATAGCTGCCTTTGAAAGTGGTTTGGAAGCATCAGTCAGTGCAGGATGCAGCAGCCAGTATTCTAGCCCAGCCCCACTTGCTCCCATCACATCTCACCAGTCATAAAAAGAACTTCATGGGCTGCCTATTTGCTTCCAGGCTCAGTTCAAGATGGTGATGTGAATGTTTAAGGACTAATTACTCAAAGGTGGGCTTACTCCAGGGGTGAGCAACTTGTAGGCTAAAACATCTGGAAGGCCACAAAGTGCCCAGGTCTGTCCACATGTTAAGTAATTGCCCAGTGCCGTTCTCCAAACTGACAATTCCTTTCCATCAACAAGGCAAGTGGGTCCTTCTTTGGCAATGGCAGTCCAGCGATGAATGCCCCCCCCCCCCTTGGGAGGCATCTTTGGGGCATGAGGCAGAAATGTTTTATTCGCCGAGGAATTTAAAACTTTTTTTGAAGTCCTAAATTATTTTGTTCTCTCCCAACTATTATCTATGTCTTTATCTATTGCTCTTTTTATTGGATGTCTATCTGTAGTTTTACTTTGTATTGTTTCAACTTTTGGGGGGGTAAATTACCCTGAAATCATTATGGCAAGATGTGTATATACACATGTTATGAATATTTGCTGTGGTTGATATTTCTGTTTGGAGCGCTAATCTCGTGATGCTTACATTATACCATTTTTGAATAAGAAATGTATACATCAGCCTTTCCCAATTTAATGCTCTCCAACTCCCATCATCCCCAACTAACATACCTGGAGGATTCCAGATTGGAAAAGGCTGATGTATACTATTGTATATGCACTTGCCTTGTTTAGTCACACATGAAGCAATTTCTGCTTTGGCTGTAGTTGATGTGTTTTACTAGGGTTTTTTTTAATTGTTCATCTTTTCTAAGAGATTAAATCTATACTCCGCACCTTTCAAATCACGTTGTTGTAGATCTTGAAATTCTGGTAGCAAGCAGTGTTGCTCTCCCAAGTGCATCCATTGCCACAAATGTAAGAGTAACAAAAATACACGTGCATTTTGAATCTTGTTGGTACTTGAATATTTGTGGCTTTAGAAAATAATTTGAAAACAGAAAAGAATGCTACCCATGTGTTTGTAATTTAATCAACCTTCCTTTACTCAATTATAAAGAAAATATTTGTTCTTTAGGGGCAGTGTCTAACATCCCTCACAGAGTACAGGTAATACGTGATTAGATTGTCTTAATCCCTTTCAGAGATCTTGCTATTTCCATGTTTCACTGAATGGAGAACTTGTGTACTGAAGAAGTTGTCCACAAGACCTTCTCAGCAGACCTTGTCCTATTTTTTCAGTATAAAATTCCAAGATGCTGTGGGATTTAAAAACAACAGCAACAAAACCCTAAATGATCATAATTGCCATGTTCTCACCCAATGTACATCTTTTCTGTGCCTTCCTTTGCATTCTATATATTTTAAAATCTTGTTACTCATAATAAACATTAAGCTGTATTCTCATTTTGCTGAGCTTTGGTACTCGTACTTAGGCTGATACGCAGAAGAGATGGGCTATGAATAAATTGATCCTCCTCACAAACCCCTGGAAAACACATTTTATGTTCAACTATAGTCAGCCTGCCACTGGATGAGCACACTGATATTTTTATTTCAAGTACTTCATTCTCAAAGCAAGATTAAATAGCTAATATATTGCAATGCTAGCCATATGATTTCATTTTATCATGTCAGACTGGCTACAAATAAGTTCTTCAGAAAAGCAATCACTCCAGACATTTAAAATGGCTCGAAACAGATGCTTGCTAAAGTATAGCAAAACAGAAATCAATCTACCACAAAAGTATGCCTCTCATTTATTTTTCGCCTCTCCTTAACCACAGTCATGCAGATTCATAGCGCTTATCTGCAGTGCATTGTCCTTTAGAGCAGAGGTGGTCAGGAGGTAGATATCCAGATGTTTTGGACTTTGACTCCCAGAAGCCTTTGCCAGCATAGTCAGTTGTCCAGGAATGCTGGGAGTTGAAGTCCCAAACATTTGGAGATTAACTCTCTGACCATCCCTCCTTTAGAGTATCAGATACAACTGGAGATTGCACCAAAAGAGGGAGGACAGACTCACAGCAGTCTTCTGCAACCTGGTGTCTTCCAGATGTTTTGGACTACAATTTTATCATCCCTAGCCAGCATGGCCATTAGCCGCGCTTTCTGGGAATGTTGGGAGTAGTGGCCCAGAACACCTGGAGGGCACCAGGTTAGGCAGGACGGACTTTATTATAGCCTGCCCAGTGTTCTAAGCCATGACAATTGCGGCGAGGAAAAATTACCCTCTTCAAAGCTATAAAGTAGCACTGTGGTTTTTGTTCTTCTTTGAAAAGCCTCTGCAGTTGATTTGATGGGCAAGAAGCATGGCATTTTAAAAGTAAAACATAACAAATTAAACCTCAAGGCAATTGCTCTTGAAGCTTCTATAAAATGACAAGGCAAAAGGGATTTTATTGGCATGCACTTGGGATGAGTTGCAATTAACCTACTGATAGTTCTTGCTTCTCATGAGCAATGGAGGCTGTTCCAATGTTGTATCATTCCTTTCTGTGTGTGCGTTTGTGTGTGTGTGTGTGTGTGTGTGTGTGTGTGTATGTGTATGTGTATGTACATGCGCGCCTCTGCATATGCATCTACATCTCTGTTCAGTGCATATCATGAAATAGCCACATTTTGTCTTGAGTTGTGATAAAATGAGTATCAAATTTGTAGAATGTTACCGTGGGGTAGGTTGGTGCAGCCTACCTGGCTAAGCCTTTGCTATTATAGATCTTAACTATTTTTCAAGCAGGAACACCTTTGATTCAAGGTACTGCCAGTGAGGGCCTTTCCCAGGCTGTGGGGACCCTCACCTCTTCCCCCTACCTAGGGACATAAGAACATAAGAGTCCTGCTGGATCACACCAAGGGTCCATCTAGTCCAGCACTCTGTTCACATAGTGGTCAGCCAACTGTTGACCAGGGAACCACAAGCAGGACATGGTGCAACAGCACCCATGTTCTCCAGCAGCTGGTGTATATAGTCTTCCTGCCTTATTACTGGAGGTAGCACATAGCCATCAGGACTAGTAGCCACTGATAGCCTTCTCCTAAGGGAGCAGCCGAGGAACAGTATGTCTTCTGACTCCTGACCTGCAGAATTGCCTCCAGTAGCCCAGTTCACAATAGCCAGCCTATTGCTAAAGCAAATAGCAAAGCAAAGGTGGAGAATCCCTGTTGAGAATGAGCAGCTATTGTAAAAGAGAGGGAGGAGCCACACTTGAGGTGACTGAGAGCCCCTAGTGGCCCTCAAACCTTGCACTAAAAGCGGGGAGTTTTAAGTTGGAGGTTTCCTTGTCAATTTTATTTAGAAATGCTTTTCACAGTAAGGGTCTATGTTGGAAAAGAAGGTAATGGGTAGTATTGGGCACCCACCACTAGCATGACTGGAAGCTTGTGATTCCTAAAACAACTGAACTGCTCACTTTCAGAATGGAACAGGTCATGGAGCTCACAGAAGGGCCCATTGGCACAAACAAAGTGAGCGGTGATGTTTGGGCAATGTTGGATATGGTCCAATGTCTTCTATGAACATCGAGCATTCTGTTGGGAGTAATTCATGTTGTAGAACGGAAAGACAGAGCTGTTCTGTGTTTCTGTTTTTAAAATGTCTGTAAAATCTGCCTATTTTTCTGTTTTTCAAGCAGAAGCCACAGCTAATAGGTTGATTATTCTCCCCCCCCCCCACTCCCTGCCCTCAGGCACCTCACAGCTGACATGTTTCAGGTCTCCTAACTCTCCACCCCTGAAGCTTCTTCCAGTAGCCCAGATCATAAGAGCCAGAGCACTGCTAAAGCAAATAACAAGGCAAAGCAAGAAAGCTCCTGTTGAGAGTGAGCAGCTGCTGCCAAAAGAAACAGAGAGGAGGTGAAGGAGAGGGACAGAGAGAGAACTGGGACATTGCCACAGGGCCATCAGGCTCTGCAGTGTTAGGGTGCTTTCAGAGGAAGGGCCTCTAGCGGTAGTAATTAGAAGGCACTGTGCAGCTGTCCCTTCTTTTTCTCCTTGATGGAATTTCTCCAGTAAGAAAAAAGGTGGAAGAAGCAGAAAACGCAGGAGGACTACAAACTGACAATGACATCTGGACCTCCCATAAAGTTCTGTGAATGAGGCAGGCTAATGAAGTGATAAAAGCCTCCTTTGGAAGCCTCCGTCATCGCCATCTTTTGTGAATGACTACGAAGTAGGTAGATAAAAGCCTAGAGCCCAGTTACCGCCGGAGTTTCCTTTCGTAGGGCAACTACGAGCTGCAGCTTTGCAGTGCACAGCAGCCTGTTTGCATTGCAAGGACTGGCAAGGGAGAAACCCCGATAGGTAAAGTGACTGGCAAATGGTTTAAACAAGGCTTTTCTGCAGGTTAAATAAGAATGCTTTCAATCTGATTGTACCACCTACAAAATGCAGGTGCCTGCTCTACCTGTCCTTACTAGAGCTAACTTTTCGCCTTGCAGAATATCTTGTTGCCCGAATGTTTCTACTCCTTTTTTGATCTGCGAAAAGAATTCAAGAAATGTTGTCCTGGCTCACCTGACGTTGACAAGTTGGATGCTGAAGCCATGTCAGAATGTATCCTTTAAAAAAAACACAAGCAAGTGTTAAGTTCAGTAACAAGAATTGTAACTGCCACCCTCATTAATAGAAACAGTATAACTTTAATTTAAAGTATTGAATGTTGGTCTCCTGCTCAGTGCTTTTTAGGGCAGCTGCAGAACACGAAGTAGACGTCTTGGACAGATAATGCCCAAACATTTCATGCTGGCTTTCCTTCAAGCCCTCTGTTCTCAAAATGTGACCCAGGCCTATGTAAGTTGACGTGGTGTCCGTTGTGGAGCATGGACTTGGGGAAGGGAGATAAGAGATGGAAGCTCCTCTGTTCACACTACTTGTGTGTGGTTTTGTTTTTGTCTGGACTTGGAGGTAAAGGACCATCTTTACCATATTCACTTTGGCCAGTGCAATTTGGATTGCTTTGTCTACCACCTCTGCATCCTAAAACAGTCCTGCAGGACAGCTGGAGATATGAAGGCTGGGGCAGGGGTGATGACATTAAAAAACACAGGGTGCAGGAACCAGGTTGTTTTTAAACACTGTTTTTTCCCATTTCACACACACACACACACCCATGGATTTTTGGAAAATTTGAAGGAAGTTTCTCCTTGCCCCGCCAGCCATTTCCCTGTTTTTACACCACCACCACCCCACTTTTTCCCTTAAGCCCTCTCATCTCTAAGGACAGTTCCTAGTTTTTGCAGGCTTTCAATTTCTTCTGACACTACATTTCTTGGCTGCTTAAAAGGATGTCATCTGCTCTTAATAGCCTTGATCTGAGCCTCTCCCAATGGCATCCAATACCAGACAGTTTGGGTCAATTTAGAGAAGTTCATCACTGTGAAACCTGTGCTGAGAAGACCCATCCTGTAGTTCTGCTATCCTGTTGGGTCCTAATGCCAGTGTAACATAGCTGTGATGAATGCACTTCCTAAAGCAACATAGAAAGTTGACACCATACCTGTGTAACTCAGCACTGGCATTGCACTGCTCATCACCTACAACATAATGTATTGGCAATGCCCCCATGTTTTCCATGACTGGAAGGCAGGGCCATCTCTAGACCAAATGTCACCCCCAGCAACAAGCATTTTGGCACACATCCCTTCCATTTGTTCAACTTTGGGATATTTTCTTCTTAGTGACCTGGTTCACATGTAATGACAACTCATATATTGTTGAAACCATGGGTAATTGGGACTGCGCAGGAACCTAAGAACAGAAACATGCTTGGTCATACCAAGGGTCTATCTAGTCCAGCATTCTGTTTACACAGTGGCCAACCAGCTGCCCGCAAGAAACCCACAAGTAGGGCATGAGTGCAACAGCATCCTCCTGCCCATGTTCCCCAGCAACAGGTATACATAGGTGTACTGCCTCAGATAATGGAGGTAGGATATAACCATCAGGACTAGTAACCATTGATAAGCCTTAATTTAACGAATGTCTAACCCTCTCTTGAAACCATTGAAATTCTTCACCATCTTTGCATCTTCTGGTAGAGATTTCCATAGTTTAACTATGTGCTATGTGAAGAAGTACTTTCTTTTATCTGCCCTGAATCTCATACTAATCAGCTTTGTGGGATGACCCCAGGTTCTAGTATTATGAGAGAGGGAGAAAAATATGAGCATGCTGCTTACACTTCGTTTCTGTTGTGGTAAACAAGTCACTCCTGGGTCATGCTCCATGTTGTCTGAACATGACACTTTGGATTGTGGAGGGAGAAACAAGCCAGAGTTTTAACCTATGGTTTGTTGTTGGGTTAAAAGTCTTAAGTTGTTTTCCCCCCAACCATCCAAGTGCCAGGTTCGGATGTCATGGAGCACAACCTGGGAACGAGGCATTCCTGGGCTGTTCACCAAAGCAGAAGCGGCAAGCAGCTGGGAGGCAGTGTGCTTGCTCCTGCACAGCCCCTACTACCCATGGTTTAAACAACCCATGTGTATTTGTTATGTGTGAACCAGGTGGTTGTATTTGTTTGTAACCTATTTGACCACTTTGATGCACAGTTTACATTGATTTATCCCTGTCATATAAGATGGAGCATCAACATGATGGCTCCCGAGTGACCTCTCTGCCAAAGTGGAATCCAGGTTGTTCCTGGGTTCTCTAGAGAACTGCGAGTAATGAAAATGGCTGGGCAGTGGCTAGAATGCAGATGGCATAAGACTCTATGCAAGGCTGACTGATCATGGCTTAGAGTGTATAACTGTGGCCACTGCATAGCAGTGAAGGCTGTGAAGAAGGCTTACTTCGCTACTGCCATTGCATGCTCAGGTCGCTGTCCAGCAGAGCTTTACACGGGGATACAGGGATTATTAACAGCTACTCTGACAAATGTGATCCTTCAATCCTCAGAGGCCTGCTGTGACAATTTTGCAAGGCTTCTTGAGGGGGGGAAATGCTCACCTACATAATGATATTAAAGCTCCTGATGTAACAGCTCCTAATGGGGTGTCCAGTGCACCATCTTATTTAGTTTTGTGGGATCTGTTTCAGCTTCTCCAGCCTGAGGACATGGGCAAAATGCTTGTAGCAGTTCGACCCACCGCATGTCTTCTCATCTTTTGTCTGTCATGGCTTATTTGAGCTAGCTGAGAGGGTTTGATAGGATGGATCTAGGGAATGGTGAATGCATCTCTGCTGCCTTAAGTAGACAGTGGTATGACCACACCTGAAATCTCTCCTTGACTCCAGAGGTTTAAAATGACTTCTGCTTTGTGGCAGCCACCCCATTGGCAGCCACCTCGAGAGGGTGGTGGTAACTCAATTACAGGCATTCTTGGAGAGTATTGATTGCCTAGACCTATTCCAGTCTGGGTTCCGGCCCAGTAACAGAATGGAATCAGCCTTGGTTGCCCTGATAAAGGAGAAAAACAGAAGGAACGTGATTCTGTTATTCTTAATCTCACAGCAGCTTTTGATATGATTGATCATGGTATCCTCTTGGATCACCTCTGTGGATTGATGGTGGGAGGTACCATTTTGTGGGCATTCTGCTCCTATCTACAGGGCAGGTTCCAGAGAATAGTATTGAGGGACTATGTGTCATCCCCTGGTGATCTTCCTGTGGGGTGCCTCCAGCTACCATCTGGTCTCCAATGCTGTTTTTAATATCTGCATGAAGCCAGCAGGCGCAGTCATTAGGGGATTTGAGTTGAGGTGCCATTGGTATGTTGAGGACACCCAACTCTATTTCTCCATTACATCTGAATCAGGATAGGCCATGCACAGCCTAGATTGTTGCTTGAACGCAGTGGTGGGCTGGATGAGATCAGTAAGCTGAATCCTGGTAAAACGGAGGCACTGTGGGTGAGTATTTCCAGGTTTGGGAATTAGGGGAATTACCAGTTCTGGATGGGGCTTTACTCCCCGCAAAGAAACAGGTTTGCACTTTGGGGGTGCTCTTGGATCTTGTGCCGTCATTGGAGGCCCAAGTGACTTCAGTAACTAGGAACACCAACTACAAACTTAAGTTGGTATTCCAACTGCACCTGTTCCTGGACAGGGATAGCCTGGCACTGTGACCCAGGCATTGGTAACCTCAGGATTGGATTACTGCAATCCACTCTACATGGGGCTGCCCTTAGGGCTTGCTCAGAAGCTGCAGCTAGTGCAGAACGCAGTGGAGTGATTACTGGCTGGGGTTCTTTGATGTGCCCATATTATATATGTGGACTCGATGGCCTTATAGGCCCCTTCCAACTCTACTATTCTATGGTTCTGTACCTGAGCTAAAGGATGTACATTGTCTTCCAGTCTGCTACTGAGCTAAGTTCAAGGTTTTGGTATTAGTGTACAAACCCTATACAGCTCAGGAGCAGGTTACCTCAAGGAATGCTTTCCCCCATACCAACCGCGCAGGCCACTACAATCTTTAAGGGAGACTTTGTTGTCCAAGCTGTGGCCTACAGATTTCTGTATCAATGATAAGGAGACCTGTATCATTCTGTGCCAATGATAAGGAGACCGGCCTTCTGATCTCCCCTCTGAGGTACATTGGGCCTCAATGCTGGTGTGCTTTAGGCATTTACTTTAAAATGTATCTGCTTGCTTTAGCTTTCTTTCAGCCATGGTGTACGTTTTCCCAAGGTTTTTTTAAGGGTGTAATCAAATTACTAGCCATGATGATCACAATTGCCAGCTGATTTGAAGTGAAGTTCGTCAGTTTGTCCTGTTTGTTTGAGGTGCTGAATGTGTTGTTATTACCTCTTTAAGAGGCAATTCCAGAAGGCCTCGGTGTGAGCAGAACAGACAGAAATGCTTTCACTTTGGGGCAGAAGTTGGGCCTGCATAATCTTCTGAGAGGCCAA
Source organism: Elgaria multicarinata webbii (assembly GCF_023053635.1). Lineage (NCBI taxonomy): Eukaryota > Metazoa > Chordata > Lepidosauria > Squamata > Anguidae > Elgaria > Elgaria multicarinata. The sequence goes on from NC_086177.1 coordinate 84,835,815, forward strand.
GACAATCCTGGGCCTTTATGACTGTAGCAGATACCCAGGCCCGGTGCTGCCATAGAGGCAACTCAGGCGGCCGCCTAGAGCGCCAAGCAAACGAGGGCGCCGAACAGCGTACCAGGAAGCTGCTCTCCTAGAGTGGCTTCCGGGTGTGCTGCTCCAAAGCCTCTGCCCCGCCCCCCAACCCCAGCGTCCTGGTTTCAAAGCCGGGAGCGGGAGGGAGCGGGCGGTGAGTGGCTGAGCAAGGGGGGAGCCATAGCGGTGAGTGAGCGAGCGGGGGCGGCGGGCAAGCGATGGTGGGAGCCGGAGCATGTAAGCGAGGGGGGAGCCGGAGCGGCGGGCGAGTGGGCAGGCAGGTGGGCCGGGCGAGCAGTGAGCGAGCGAGCGGGTGGGCAGGCGAGTGAAGGGGTAGTGAGCGAGCGGGGTGGGGTGGAGTGGAGGCTTCAGAACGCGCCTGCCTAGGGCGCAATATAGTCTGGTGCTGGCCCTGCGGATACCAAGGACAGTTGTTCAGTTTAGTTATTTATGTTCCTCTAGTCTTACAAGTCAAAGAAGGATGCTCTGTTTTAATAAGTAATAATAAATAGCTCTTGAATTTGAAGTCATCTGGTGGTGGTGGTGGTGCTACCAAAGGGAGTATGGGTAAAAAGAAAGGCTGGGAGAGGTGGGGGGTCCCTCCTCCAAGCCCAGTACCCTGGGCAGTGTTTCCTGAGTCACCTGTCCCTAAATCTAGCTCTAATATCATTGAATGAGAAGCAGTGGCTTGAATACCATGATGACATTAACACCCACACACCCTTCAGTACATAACGCACAAGCATGCTCTTGGGGACAGGCAGCAGTGCCACCCTTGTCAGAGCCAGGCCTCCCTTGGCATAACAGAGGAACCTGCAGCCACAAACAACACCTTATAACCACACAGTGATGAGTAGCCAGACAGCAGACGTGATGAGGCCTTCGTAGTATCCCAGGGGCCCATCCCATGATGCACCCCTTCCCCCAGTCCCATTAACTGGAGGGCACTTGGCCATTTAGCCCGGGACTGAGGGGAGCCCTGTGAAGAGTTGTAGCTCAAGACCAGGGGTCAAGGGTTTAGTCCCTGGATAGCGCCACCTAGGAGAATGTACATAACCAATTTAAATTTATTTATTTATTTAAAGTGCATGACTATCATGTTTTTTTAAAAATCTCTAAGCCGTTTCCAAAACATTAAAATGCCCAGGAGAATGTGCATAGCCAATATTTGTGTGTGTGTAATATAGCTTACCATATTTTTAGGAATATCTCTTCAGTGGTTTACAAGTAGCACATTAAAACACATTAGGACACAATCCTATGCAAGTCCTACATGGCTGGCTGAGGAACGGCAGGAGTAGAAGGACTTTGTCTGTCTAAACATGCATAGGATTGCACACAAAAATGCATTAAAACACATTTGTAAAAATATCAAGTCCAAATACTCACCATACCATAATCGTGACTGGCACATGACCGGATGTCCATAGTCTGGTAACTGTCTCGCTCCTTTATGCCCTGGGATGCCTTTTATTTTTTTGCCCAGCTCACTTGGTAATTTGGTTGTTTTGACAGTGTCAGCCAATTATTATCCCAGGGTACCTTGTGATCAGTCTCCCCCCTTTCCTTCCCACCCTATATGGAGTCCAAACTTATCACAGCAGCAGTAATAAGAGGGAGTCTTCTAGGCTGGTGGGATCTCTTCCCCCTCCCCACCACTCCCTCACTTTTCCGAGTCCTTTAGTCCTTATGCCAGGGGCAAGATGCTCTGTGTGGTATGATAATGAAACCCATTGCTCCCTCTTTCCAGTGTTCATGTCTCAGCATGTGAAGACATCAGAGATGAGCAACATGGAGAGTTGGGGAGGTTCCCTCTCTGCTAACAGCCATAAGCTGTCGAACAGCATAAGTGGTGGAGTGAGGTCGGAAACTATGCATACTAACCGGTTGCTATAACAATTAAAACATATTGGTTGTGCAATTAAATAGGGCCTTTATGCCACCCAGAAACATCATCCGAAACCTGTAGCTGTGCAGCCTGCATGTGCATTTTGCACTTCAGCTTTGGGTATGCTAAGAGACAGGTTCATTTAGCGCACTCGGTCTGCATACAAGGATACTAACCTGCGACTGCTCACGCCGAGTCAAAGGCTGCAATTCGACACAGACTTACTTGGAAGCAAAGTTCCATTGAACAAAGTGGAACTAACTTTTCAGTAACCTGGTTATGATTCTGCTGTAACAATGTATCTATGGCTTCCTAGGAGAAGGATGGCGGGTTCCCTGGGCAAAATAATGGATATTTCCCCCCATTGGGAAGTATAAATCTCCATAGTGTAATATTTGAGATCTGAAAATGTTGCAAAGCTCACATAATTGGAGGCAATAAAATAAGAGTCCACAATCATCCGTATGGATGATCTGGTGAGATGCAAGAAGGTGTTTCCTGGTTTTCTAGTGCATGTGGCAGCTTTTTAGTCTGCTAATCCAGTGGGAAGCCCCAAATACATGACTTGCTGTGTCATTTATAATGTTTATCCTCAGAAGTCTGAATCTTTCCCCCACCCTGTGCTTCTCTTGCCATAAGAACTGTTGCCTATCAACACTTAGCACCTGAACAGGTAGGCACACAGGTCACCTGATCACAGTCTTCTGCATTATCGTGAGATGTACAGTATTTCTATTTAAATTATAATAATTATTTCTAAATTTGTATCTGTACGTATAAATTAATATATGTGCATTTTATGCAAATGTGTGTCCTCTTTTTTCCTTTTTGGGAAACCATTGTTTGTCATTGCCTGGGATGGCTTAATTGTGATTTCCTTTCTAAAAAAAATTAAAATGTTTTTACTATTACAGGGGTTTCATTCTATTTTAACTTTGTAAATTTATATTCGTATGTTTTAATTGTACATATTTTAATCTAACGCCTTGAGTTCCAGTGTTGGGGAAAGGGTGGTGGTGATGATGATGATGATGATGGTGGTGGTGGTGATGATGGTTATGGTGATGGTGATGATGATGGTGGTGGTGGTGGTGGTGGTGATGGTAGTGGTGGTGATGATGGTGATGATGATGATGATGATGATTTGAGCCCCTTGCCCTATATTCTGAGCCATAGAGATTGCAATGGGGAAACCAAGTTGTATAGATCTCTGACATGGTTATAGATATTTGATTCTGACTGTTCTAGAATTACATAGAGCCTATAGATAATTACCATCATCTCTATGATTTCTGAGGGGTGTAACTATGAAGCTTTTACCATTGGACTTGCTACAAAAAAAAAGTATTACTGATTTGAGGTGCCCTGTGTCACAATGCCAGAGTGTGTTCCTGAAGGATCAGGTCCACAACACTTTTTGGGGGGTGATCCATAGGTGACCACTCTCTCCACCCTTGGGGGCTGGGAATGTGATGGGGCAGACAGGAAGGAGGGAGCAGTTGCTAAGGTCTTTCCATTGACTTCAATGGTAGAGTTTTTACTTACACCACTGCTTTTGCATCCATGATGGCATGCTGTTGTCAAGGGAGTGGAAGGGCCCCTGGAGCAAGCACAGAGTATGGATACAACTTCACTCCGTCCCACCCCCCACCCGAAATGTGCTTCCCGCAACTCCACCTGAATTTCTCACTGGTTCTGGAGATACAGCCAGTGGAGTGGTGGGCCCTCCAGATGTTGTTTCAGCTCTCCAGGTGTTGTTGGACTGCAACTCCCATCACCATTGACTGTGTGGGCTAGGGCTGATGGGACTTGCAGTCCAACATTTGGAGGTTCACAAGTTCCCCACCTCTACACTTGTGCAAGTTTGATGATACACCAGCTAAGTTTCCTTATATGGATGTATCTTCAGGGATTTGGAAACTATCATCTCCACTCCCAATAGGCCTGAGTTGTGGATGGGATCATGCTGTTAAATCTTATTGGATTTTAACTGCTGTGTTCTTACTGTAAAGGGAAATTAGCTGGAGAGAACACAATTTGAGCTGTAAAAACTACCAGAGGAGAAAGGGTTAGGCAAACTCCCTCAGTTATTCTTCCACTCTGGATCGCAGCACCCAACAGCTTATTTGGAAAAAGCAAGAAAGATGGGAGACAATTGCACATAGCTACCATGCAACATCTAATCTGGTACTCTATGGTGTAGCTTGGCTTGCTGTCTGCTGCTTCTAAGGCAAATCTTCTGTTGTATATTTTGGGCAAGCAGTATCGCATGCTTTATTTTCAGACCTTTGCAGTCCCTCTGCATCAACCACATTTCAGCCTTCAGTTTACTGAAAACACCTTGTTGCTTCTGAAGTTACATCTTTCTTTGTTGTCTTACAGCGATTGTTCATATTTTTCAGCTCTAATACGTAGCTATGATACAGGATATCAAAAAAGATTTAACTGATGCTGAATGGTGATGTCCTATTACTTCCTAAGGCTTGGAACAAATTTTCCATAAAACGCCATTGGCCCTTTGCACTGTTGCATCACGTTACTGACTGCTATAACTCTTGTATCAGTCTTGGAAACATTGCTGCCTCCTCAGGTAGCCGTCACGTTATACTTCACTATTTACGGCATTTTATAGATATAAATGTTAAAGTTTTGACTTGTTATTTATTTGCCCATCTTTTCAGTTTAAGATCATTTTGACTTTGGCATGCTGCGTGCTGACAAATGAACCAAGGATTTAGGGGCTTGTGTGTTTCAACGTATTTGTAAATGCACTTCTGCTTTATGATCTGTCTATAATTTCCTGTCCTACCTAATTCACTGCAGTTGTCTACTTGCTAAGCTTGCTTGGCCAGTTCATGGTTGCAAATGCCTCAAGGGTGGAGTGAATCTTGCATGGCTATCCATAAATCATGTGCCTTCAGAGGATACATTCTCCTATTTTAACAACTAGACATGCAGAAACCATTACACAGTCAATAGTAATACTTGGAGCATACTTAGAGCTAGAATACCTGTGTGACTCATTTGGGTTGAAATGTTAATGCTTTTGTTTATGTAGAATACTTTGAGATTCTGTTCAAATGTTTGGAAAAAGTACATGGTGCAGAACTATGCCACTTAGAATGCAGGTTGAGGAAGTAGGCTTTCTACACATGGTAACAATGTAAAATTATACGAAGTTACTGGAAGGTTGTCCTCAAAGTGAAAGAAGGATAAGTTGTTCTAGCTGCATTTTTACCACAAGTGATATTCCTAAGTGATGTTCCTCCAAAATATAAACTTCTTCCATGTGGGCAGCTGGCACATCAGGGACAAGACTAGATAAAATGGTCTCCTTACAGTGTTACTTGGCCATATGCAGAGAGTATGTGCCATGGGGACTTCTCCACCTGGTACAATCTTGAGAGGACTATATTATTTGATTTTCTTTGAACATTTGGAACTGGTTTTGAGATATATTAATGGTTTGTAAGAAGGAATAGATGTTTAAGGCTGGGTTCAAACAACCCAGTGTGGGTTGTTGTTGTTCAACTGTGGGTTATCGTGTTGTCTGAACGCAGTGTGTTTTCCACATGGTTGCTCATTAACTATGCATTGTTGCTTATTAACCACCCTGAACAAGCCAACAACAAGCCGTAGGTTCTCCAGGTAGCTTTTTCGAGAAAATAAACCACACTGCATGATTAACAAGTCACCCTGCGGAAAAAGCACTTTGTTCAGACAACGTGATAGCCCATGGTGGGTTAACAGTTTGTGTGAACCCAGCCTAACTGTCTCCAAGCTCTGGTATCAGGCATGTCTGGTTTTAGTTTCAACAAATGTTGCTATTAAAGGAAACTCTTACTATTTGAGGAATTGCGTAGAAAGGAAGAAATGAGCTGTGATTGGCAATCAAATTTCAGGAACAAGAGGGATTACAGGAGAAGAAAAAAGAAAAAAACAATATGTACAGGAATAGTGGGGGGGAATAGAAAGTAATGATGTGCAGACTAACAGTTAATATTAAAATACAGCAGGGCAATGATGCTTTCAATAGAAGAAATCATCCTTGTGAAAAACATGAATTCAGATGTTATCAGTGCCATGAAGTTGTTGTTGGTTGTTTTTTTTAAAGGCTTGTTTTCTACTTTAAAAAAATGCGGCATGGGGATTGTGTTTTAGATTTATTTTGTTTTAATGTATAAACATGTGATTGGATGAAGAAATGACTGTCCATACCCTGTATTATTTTAAGTTACAAAAAAATTAGTATGACAGATTTCACCCAGATCCTTGTGCTTCTCCAATCCTCTTCACAGAAACCAAGTTAGGACTTTAGGCTTCTGTATCCAATTCATCTCTTTAACAGTGGGGTGTCTGGTTATCCAGAAGAACAGATGCGATCTGGGTAGATTTAATCTTCTAACAGGCACTTAATCTTTACTCCATTGTTCTGATTATTAAATTTACTGCTGGTTTAATGTTTTTAATATTAATGTTTTTAATGTTTAACATTGTGTTATTTTAATAATTTATTGTATTTTTTGTTTGGTAGCTCTGTTGTCGTTGTTTTTGGTTTTGTGACTGTAAACCACCTCAAGGGCATTTGCTAGTCGGGTGCTATACAAATCTAACAATGGTAGGTAGATCCTAAAAGTAGAGTATATGATTGTACAGTCCTGGTATGTTTGGCTGTAACAATAAACCAGAACTGCTGAGAATTCTGGCTTATCATTAACGAGAAGTGTATTTGTGCATGCTGCCAGACCACACCGCCCACCTACTTGGCTCCTACCATCAATGGGCTAAACTAAAAATGAACGAGGAAACAGAAGCTTTCAGTTACATCCGAACTTGTACTCTTGGACCTGAACAAACCAGATGTCAGGGTTTGAAGTTGGTTTCCTGTTCCAGGTGAAGCTTTTGCTTCCTTGTTAATTTCTGATTGATTTAGTTGCTCCCACTAAAGGAAGGGACCAAGTGGAGGTGTTTGAGTAGCCACTAGAATTCTTCGCCATTCTGGCTTTTTGTTACATTTGAACGCAGCAATGAATCAATACAGGTTGAATTCCTTATTACTGTCCCTGAAGCATAATCTCTTTAAAATATTGCTTTATGATTCTTTACTTAACACTAATGCTCAGATCTGAATCTTGACAAGAACAGTTCAACACAGCATTTCGGAGTGTCTCAGGTGGAAGACATGGGCAACATCATTTTAACACTAATTTCGGAACCATACAGTAAGCAAATGGGCTCCATTTGGGGGAGGGAGTACCTGCTTTTCCTATTTTCTGATGCCCATTGCTGATAAAACGTTGTCCCTAGTGGAGTGATTTGGGGTGGGGGTGGGGATTCCTTTTCTTAAAGGTTTAGTATGCAGACGTGCCCTAGCTTTCTTTTCTCCCCCACTGACTATCCAGAGAATGAAGGCTGTTGAACCAGTGCAATTGCAACATTAAATATTTTTAACAAGAGGGCCAAAAGGTGAAGGTACTAATGTAAAAAAACCAGCTGGATAAAAAGGTAGCTGTGATATAAAACATAGGACAGCTGTCTTGTGAGTTCATTGGTCCATCTGGTTCAGCGTTGTCTATACCAGTCTTCCACAATCTGGTGTCCTCCTGATGTTGTGGACTTCAGCTCCCATCAGCTCCAACCAGGATGGCTAACGGTCAGGAATCTTGGGGGTTGTGGTCCAAAACATCTGGGGCTGGTAGTTCCAGGTTGGGGAAAGCTGCTCTATGCTAACCGGCAATGGCTTTCCCAGGTCATGCCCAGCCCTACCTGATGTTGGCAGGAATTTAACCTAGTGCTCTACCTCTGAGCTAAAGCTTCAGTTGACGAAAGATGCACTTGTTTCAGAAGAGACGCAGGACAGACTATTGCAGAGTGAATGTATACTACCTTCTACTAGTGGAGAACAGCCGTCTTTAATGTGTGATGGGGGTGGGGGGAAAGAGAGAAAGGGTGCTTGAATAGCAATCCTTCCTGTAAGAATAGAGTGTTCTTAAATGTATAGGCTTTTTTTCCTGTGACATGTTAGATATTTTACCTTGCTCTCCAGACAGTGTCGCTGAAAAGTAAACTAATTTCATGCAATGTCTTGTAGATCACAAGTTTTCAGATCCAGAAAGGGTGAACTACAAATTTGAAAGTGGAACCTGGTAGGTATCTACTTTTTAAAAGAAAAAACAACAAGAACACCATTGTTCAAGATTAAATCTGATCTACTATTAAAACTTGCAGATGTATAGACTTGCTAAAAGGATCTGATATTACCTATCCTGACCTAGTCCTAGCTGTTATGTTTGCCTAAGTTACTGTAGTACATGCACAGTATCCTATAGAGCAAGGTACCCAGAGCTACCCAGCATTTCCAGTGAGTAGCACTAGTCTAGGGCTCTGGAGGCACTGACACCACGTTTAACTGAGGATATACTGGGTTATAACCAGTGTTAGTCCTACTTAGACAGGAAGCTGCCTTATGCTGAGTCAGACCATGGGTCCATCTAGCTCAGTATTATAGACACTGACTGACTGGCATTGGTCAGGGTTCCAGGCAGGAATTTTTCCAGACCTACCTGGAGATGCTGGAGATTGAACCCAGGACCATCTGCATGCAAAGCAGAAGCTCTACCACTGACCCATTCCCCCCCACCCCCAATAACTCATTGTGCAGTATCCAATGGTACTCTCACACAGAGTAGACCCATTGAAGTGAATGGGCCTAGTCTGGGTAGGACTACCATTGGATACTGCCTACTAAAATGAATGAGCCTTAAGTTAGTCATGATTAACTTAAGTCCCATTTCTTTCAATAGGTCTACTAGGGCTAAATTTGGATTCATCCCATTGTGTTCCTGTATCCTCCTGCCTCTGTGTGTTCCTATCAGGTCCTGTGTCACTATGGGCCACCAATGCCTACCCTGGGTCGTCTTTACATTCTTCCACCCACCAACCCCGGCATTCAACACCTGACACCTGCGGTTTTAATTTCACAGTGTCCCCAATGAAGCTCTGCTCAAGTGCATTGTGGGAAATGGTGACCATCCAGCATGGATTGGAGCAGTGCTGCTGCCCCCAGATAAGCCTGTTGGGAGGGCCTACTGATATAGATGATCACTAGTCTAGGCAATCAACCCTACAGCTAGTTCTGGCCTGAAAGCTGTTTTTTGTGTGGATCCTGTTGACGCAGAATTTTAAGAAACTTCAGTTATTGTAGTTAATGGAATAAGTATGGATATGTGATGGTAAAAAATCTCTTCCAAACAAAATACCAGCCTTTGGATTTCATAAAGAGCCTCTTGCCTATAAGAGCAAATGTTAGAATGTATAGTTTTATTGTTGCCGAATCAGACCCGTCCCACTGACCGAGAGAGAAGCTCTTTCTTGGTAATTGCACCCTGTATCCTTTTATGATGGAAGAGAGAATGTTTTCTTTGTCATCCTGTGTAAACAAAGCTTTTATGGAGTTGCTAGGAGGAGTTGTTGATCTCTAACCCCGTTTAAGATAAAACTTTAGGGGTTGGTTGCTGGTTTTGAAATCTTACTACATTCTTTCTTCTCCCATCTTTGACATCTACTGTATGACAGCTCTTGATGATTTCCACTGATCCTTTCCTGGGATCCAAAATATTGTTGGTTGATCTGGCAGAGCCTCGTAGAACAAATGCCTTACAAATTGTCCTGCAGCTCGTTAATGGAGGTGCGCGCTTGCTGTTCCCAGCTGAGCCCTTGAATTGTGATAATATGGAACTCATTGCTATGGGTCATTCTGCTGGCCATATGGCTTTTTCAAAGAAGAGAAATATGATTCTTGGTGGAGATAAAAGCGCAGAAAAAATGCCGCTCACAGATGCTGGGGATAGAGATCATCGTCCTGCTAGTGAGCTGCCCTGTGGGATCTGGGTTGCCATGTTTAAGTGGCAAAAAGTTGAGCTGGATTGACTATTACTAAACGTTTTATTCATTGCCTTTACATCTCACCCTTGATCCAAGGAGCTTGGTGTGGCATACATTGTTCACTTCCTATTTTATCTTCATGAGGTGGATTAGGATGAGAGATAGCGACTTGCTAAGTAGCTAGTGGGGATTTGAACCTGGGTCTTCCCAGACCTAGTCCAGCATTCTAACCACTACACTTGGGGTGTTGAACCTTAGGCCCGTGGGCCACATTTGGCCCACCTGATGTTCCAGTTCAGCTCTCTGGGATTTCCCAGATGACTCCAGCTTTTCCCCCTGGCCCTCCCTTCATTCCCCTCGACCATTGATCATTTAGTGGTCTCCTGGCTTTTGCACATTCCCCTATTAGCCTTCAGGGTCCCTCCTCCTGCCTCTTTGAAGTGTGGGTCCCAGCAAAGAGGCTCTTAGCAGAGTGATTCCTTTTCGCTGCTGCTGCCGGGAACAACGAAGGACTGTCAGGGGCAGCAGCAGTGGAGCAGCCAGAGGACCATTCTCGCTGCATCTGGTTCCCCCTCTGGATCCCTACTCAATGCCCCCTTAATTTGGCAATTATTGCTTGAGACATTAGGGTGTGCCTGGGATCACCTGGCACACCCCTTGTGCATGCCTATGCTGCCTTGAACGCTATTTGGGGGTAAAAGAGTGGGGTACAATTCAAATACATAACTATAAATGTGGGCCCCCAAGAGCTTCACCAAAATTAAATCTTGCCCTCTGGTTGAAAGAACTTCAGCACTCCTGGGCTACACTATGCATGGCCATTCCTTATCCATACAGATGACAATTTGGTTACACAGCATCATCAGTGTACATGGCAATTCAACAGAATTACTTAGGCAAAAATACATGATCTTGCCCCCAGGGAGCTTACAGTCTTACCAAGGTAATAGAGTAGAAAAGACATATAAGGATAAAGAGGAATGCTAGCTGCAGATGTCCTATCCACAGCATCTGAAGCCTAGTGACAATGACATCTACTCTTCAGTTTCTCTGTTGGTATAAGGCAAGCGTGGTGTAACCTACATTCATGTTCTAAGTAGAGTGAAGTAAGTATGAAGGGCAAAGAAGGAAGACTGGAAAATAATGAGGAAAGAAACCATCTGAGTGAACATGGAAGAAACCCCAGCTTCATCTGAAAGAAAAGGAATAAAGAGGTAGAGAAGGCAAAACTCTAAACACATGAGAAACAGAAGTGGAATGGCTATAATGAGTAGAGTCTAGCAGTAGTAAAGATGACAACACACTGGAGGATAACCCCATAATTTTAAATTTTAAAAAAATTGGTAGATTTTTGTTTTAAGCCTCCCCACTGGTTTGGAAAGTTTTTTGAAGAAGAATATGGATTTGAGCCACTGAAAAGCATCCTAGCTTGAGTCATGATTTGTAAGGATGGGAATGTTAAATCTATGTTCTTGTACTTAATCTACAGCAGCAAGATGGAACTTGTAGACGATAACACCATAATTCGGGCAAGAGGTTTACCGTGGCAGTCATCGGACCAAGACATTGCTAGGTTCTTCAAAGGACTAAATATTGCAAAGTTAGTTCTCTCTCTGTATGGCTCATTTGTTACCTTCGGCCATCTCCCCAAACTATTTCCAGGGCCAACATATTGGCTGCCTGCCAAATTATAATCTCAAGCCCCTGGGAGGAGACAAGAGGTAGTATCCAACGTTAGCCCTACACTGAGTAGATCCATTGAAATTCATGAGACTTAAGTTAGTCATGACTCATTTAAATCCCATTCATTTCAATGAGTCTACCCTATGTAGGACGAACAGAGGCTTGGTGAAACTATTTTATCTGTACCCCGCCCTGAGATCCTTGTGATATAGGGCAGGATACAAATGTCTTACTAAATAAATAAATATATTTTGGAAGGCTACCAAGGTCTTTTCACATCATGCCGAGCTTTGAAGCTCAGCAAAAGGGAGGGAGGGAGGGGGAGCTCTTGTCTGCCTTCCCAGTTCCCATCTTAAAAGAGGGATGGAAATTCATCCCATTGCACTAAGCCTCGGGCATTCGGAGATCAGCATGAAGGCTAAGGGCTTTCTAGGTGTCTCCAGGGCTTAGCAGGGAAAGGCCCTGCCCTTCTCCCATGCTCTTTAAAGCCAGTGTGGCCCTGGGAATCCTCACACTTCTCCAGACACAGGAGAAGCATGGGGGCTTCTTTGAATCCATCCTTTTAGCAAAATAAAGTTGCACTCACCAATGGTGAGCTGGAGAATGCATTTGTGGATCTTTCATTTATTACATTTAATTTATAAGCCGCCCTATCACATTAGTTCTCTGGATGGCGTAGAAGAGAAACCAGTGACAAGGTCACAAATAACCACGTAAAATACAATTATAATGCAGCAAAAACACAAGTATAATACCTTTGATTATTTCCATCTGATGAAATGGGCTTTCTGCCTTCACTAAAAGTGGGCTTCAAGCAAGGAGTGATCACATAAGAACAAAATGGTGAGCGAAGAAAAGTGTGTTTCTGTCATAAACTTTGCGAAGAATCTCCAAGGAATAGAAGTGGAATGGTGTAGTGTGGTATAATGGCTAAGGTGTTGGATTGGGAGTTGGGAGATCCAGGTTCTAGTCCCCACTCGGCCATGGAAACCCACTGGGGGACTTTGGGCCAGTCACAAACTCTCAGCCCAACCAACCTCACAGGGTTGTTGTTGTGAGGATAACATGGAGAGGAGGAGGATTATGTACGCTGCCTTGGGTTCCTTGCAGGAAAAAAGGCGGGCTATAAATGAAATAAATAAATAAATAATGGTTAAAAATGGTTTGAGAAAAAGAAAAGTTAAGGTTATACATTTTACTGAAGGGAAAATCCTTAATATGTCTAGGGAACAGCTCTGGCATTTGCTTTTTCAATATCGTGATATTTGTGGGCTGACTAGGAATATTGGTGAAACTACAATAGATGACAGTAGCACAGAATTCCATAAAGGATTTGCTACACTTGTGGGGAGCATAGAATTGGATGTATGCTCCTCCTTTGCGGAGGAAAAATGAGGTATGTAATCCTTGGACAAAAACGTATGTGAAAAGTACAGAAATAAGTAGTGTACTCCTGAACCGCTCCCTACTCTCTGCAAACTGCGTTCTACTAATGACTTACACAGTAAGCTGCTGAAAGAACTATCAGTAGTCCCAAGCATTCTATTTATTATTATTTATTATTTATTACATTTATATACCGCCCCATAGCCGAAGCTCTCTGGGCAGTTTACAAAAGTTAAAAACTGAACATTAAAAACAAATATACAAAATTTTAAACCATAAAAAGCATAAAATACAAACAAAAACAGACAATATCTGTTTAAAAGCACTATTCTGGGCTCAGTTAAAAAACTCAGCATATGCTGTTAAATGCCTGGGAGAAGAGAAAAGCCTTGACTTGGTGCCGAAAAGATAATGTTGGTGCCAGGCGAGCCTCGTTGGGGAGATCGTTCCATAATTGAGGGGCCACCACTGAGAAGGCCCTCTCCTTTGTTGCCATCCTCCGAACTTCCCTTGGAGTAGGCACTCAGAGGAGGACCTTAGATGTTGAGCATAGTGTATGGGTAGGTTCCGTCAGGTATTGTGGTCCCAAGCCATGTAAGGCTTTATTTATAGGTTAAAACCAGCACCTTGAATTGGGCTTGGAAACGTACAGGCTGACAATGCAAGCGGGCCAGAATCAGTCTTATATGCTCGAGTGGAAACTGCTCTAAAGAGGCAGTGCAGATGGTTCAGGTTCAGATGTAGCATCTTCCATCCTCCTTTTTGGAAATAGTTGGGGTACAGAGCCTTTCTCAGACCTCTTTTTTCATATTCCTATAATAAGTGTATGCGGATAAGGAATATCCTGATTTGCATTTACTTCAGTAAAAAGTGGGGAAATAATTAAAATTAAGGGGAAAGTGAACCAAAAATGTTAAGAAAAGCAACTGGAATCTGCTATCTGTATACGTTATGCAAATATGTTGCTTTTTAGGGAAGCAATGTGTATTTAGTGAAACAAACACATCCCTTTTCATTGACTAAAAAGGTGCCTAATTGGGCTTTTTAAAATATATGTGCTATTTTTAATACAAGTAATGTCAACATTGCAGGAGAGAAGTCCTTTGCTACTGAGGTTCACATGGGAGTAACTACTCCTGTTGTTGAAAAGTGGTATGTAAATGCACCCAGGAGTACCCAGTGCTATTTGCTTTCATTCATGTAAGTGCAGGTTTTGTGCGAAGGAGTATATGCTTATCTGGCTTTATAGTTGCCTCTGTTTGCTGTCTAACCCTTTAGAGGAGGGGCTGCACTTTGTCTCAATGCCCAAGGCAGGAGGAATGGAGAAGCTCTTGTCAGGTTTGTAAGTGAAGAGCACCGAGATCTAGCGCTGCAAAGACACAAGCATCACATGGGCAACCGGTACATCGAGGTAGGTCGCTCAAGCCTCAAAATCTGAATTAGAAGCCAATGGTGGAAGGGTTGTCCAAGTGTAATTACTTTTTCCTTCTTTTTTCCCAGGTGTACAAAGCAACAGGCGAGGATTTCCTGAAAATAGCTGGAGGTAATCTTTCTCTTCCTCTAACTCTGTTTAAAGGTGGATTCCTGCATTGAGCAGGGGGTTGGACTCGGTGGCCCTTATAGGCCCCTTCCAACTCTACTATTCTGTGATTCTAAAACTATAAATCGCTACAATTGAATAGCAAGAGCTTTCTTTTTAAAGTTAAACTGTCTTATATGGTGTGAGTCAAACCTTTGCTCTATCTTGTGTGTTCAAAACACACTCTCTCTCTCTCTCTTGCCTTCTCACTCTGCATAACCACTCTCTTTTGGGGGTTACAAGGAGGTGTATTTGGTACAGCTGGGCATTGATTCTTGGAGTACCAATAGTAGTTTAAGCATGTGTACTATAGCAATGCTGCTTCAAAAACTGGGTGTTTGAGAATACCGTCCAGCATAATAGAGACAGTGACAATCTTAGGGGTGGAGAGCAACGCTTGTTGTCTATGGTGTTTACCAATGCGGCACTGAACTGAACGATGCAAATGGAGCTCCCAGGCTGCAATGTTAATGTTATGAATCGGACCTCACTGTGTGTAAGCTACAACTCTGTGGCGAAGTAGCTACACAGTGTCCATATATATTTCAACACATCTTTCCCAGCCTGGTGCCCTCCAGGTGTCTTGGACTACAACACCCGTAATCCCTGAGCCAGCACGTCCACTAACCATATGGGCTAAGATGATGGGACTTGCAGTCCCTGACAAGTGGAGGGCATCAGGTTGGGGAAGTCTGGCATATGTATAATATATAAACTGCCTTATACTGTAACTCTGGCGACTTGCTCTCAGTCAGGAAGACAATATTGCATTCAGTAGACAACACTGAACTATATGGACGAATGAATCAAGTTGCCTTTTGTGTACTCTGCTGCCATTCTCAGTACCTGCCACCAATTTTCTTTTAACTGGAGATGGCTATGATTTAACCAAGGACCCTCTTATTTGCAAAGCATTTGCTCTAATCTTGGTTGAGGGACTTTGAGAAGGGGCCATAGCTGAGTGGAAATGTTAAGATTTTTAAAAGAGGTCAGATTTTTTCTCATGGAGGAAAACTGGGTGGCTTTCCCCCTGAATTCACTGAGTATTGATTATATGTCTTAAGCTCCATTGCTAGATAGGATCATTCTTATGGCAAATTCCCCCAAGTGTGTTTGCTACTATTAGGCTACAAAAATGGGATTACAAACTCCCTAGGGCTGAGAACTGTCTTGTATTCTGCAAAGCACAATGTATACTGAGGGAAATATGTGAATTTTTGTTTTTGATTTGGAAGTCCAGCATCTCGAAGCACTGCTGAATGTAGGCCTGCTTCCCCAATCTGGTGCCCCTTAGATATGTTGAACTACAAGTCCCATAATCCTTAGCCAGCATGGCTAATAATTATGGGAGTTGTAGCACAACACATCTGGGGTGCACCAGGTTGGGGAAGACTCTGAACACTAAATAAAGCCAACACATTGCCTCAGGTGAGGGCGGACCTCATAAGCAACTAAAGGAATTGCACTGCCAGACTTGTTGGGGTGTCCCCCCTGTGATATTATTTCTGGCTCTTACATAGAAGTAAGGAAGCATCAATTCTCAGTGGGTCTTAAATGAATAAAGGAGAGAGAGAGAGAGAGAGAGAGAGAGAGAGATGCTGCCTTAGGGTGCTTCCGGAAAAGGCTTTTATGGTGCAATTCATGGAATTTTATAGGACGTTGAGACAACATAACATTCCATTTGTAGTCCTATGTGTCCCCATCATTTCTTTCTTCCACCATCTCTTCTTCTTCTTCTTTCCACTACACACGCACATGCATATATCCATGGGGGTTAAGGGGAACCATAGTGTTCAATTTTCCAAAAATCCCTGAAGAGAAAAAAAGATTTTTATTTTTCTATTTCCCATTCTCCAGGCACACATTTTTTTCCTGTTTTTCTGCCTTCATATCTCTGGTTAAGGAGGAAAAGATGTAATAGCTGCTGAATGTCATTTGATTGGCAATGCCAGGAGCCTCTGTCTGAACGCACCCTTTCTTCTTAATCCTGGGACTTGAATAGATATCTCAGCTAATAATTTTTCTGGTTCTTCAAGGCACATCCAATGAAGTAGCTCAGTTCCTGTCTAAAGAGAACCAAGTGATTGTCCGGATGCGGGGTCTCCCATTCAATGTAACGACAGAAGAAGTATTAGCATTTTTTGGCCAGCATTGCCCTGTGACAGGGGGAAAAGAAGGAATCCTGTTTGTGACGTATCCTGACAACAGGCCCACAGGGGATGCCTTTGTGTTGTTTGCCTGTGAAGAATATGCACAGAATGCGTTGAAAAAGCACAAGGACTTGTTGGGTAAAAGGTACATAGAACTCTTCAGGAGTACAGCAGCTGAGGTCCAGCAGGTAAGTGGCCATTGCTTACTAGTGTCATAGGTCCTGTTCAGAAGACACCTTAAACCATGGCTTTAACTACAGTGGTTAAGCCAGAAAGCAAGGCTGTGTTCAGAAGATACCTTAAACCATGGCTTTAAACATTGTGAATAAAGCAAAAAGTCTTATTCACTGTGGTTAAAGCCATGGTTTAAGGTGTCTTCTGAACACAGCCTTGCTTTCTGGTTAAACCACCATGGTTCAAGTCATGGTTTAAGGTGTCTTCTGAATGAGCCCATCGTGGGAGATGCAAATACAGGACAGATAAAAGGAAGTACTTCACACACTGCATAGTAAAACTATGGAATTTGGTATCAGAAAATTTAGTGTTGACCACCAACTTGTACAGCTTTATAGAGGGATTCAACAAATTTATGAGGATAGTGCTGTCAATAGCTACTAGTCATCATCCCTTTGTATTACCAGTTGCTGGGGAACACAAGGGTGGGGGTGAGGGTGTGAGGATGCTACTTTACTTGTGTCCTGCTTGTGGGTTTCCTGTAGGTATTTGGTTGGCTTCTGTGGGAATAGAATGCTGTTCCGTCATAGCTTTTCTTCTGTTCTAAGAATAAGAGGAATGGATAGCAAGACTAAAGTTGTGTGGGGCAAATGAAAGGGGTGGATGAGTGTCAGATTCAGGACCGACCCAAGGCATTTTTTGCCTAAGGTGGAGCAACAGATGATGCATGCAGGCTCCCCTCCAACTACTCTCCAAGTCATATATATCATACCAAATGCCAGCCCTGGTTACTTTGGCACTTGAGGCAGAACATCCCACAGATGGACCAGTGGTCTGACTTGATAAAAGGCCACTTCCTGTGTTCCCTAGTTGTTTTCAAATGCATGTTTAGACAGAATAAGATCCTACAACTCGTGTCCTTAACGATTTCACCCATAAAAACAGTCTGACCTGGATGGGTTTAGTTGGTTTATAGCTAAGTGGGGACCTTAATGGTTTTCATGTGCAAGCTGCACTCCCAACTTGTACGACAACCCACTCTGCTGTCATTGTGTTTCGTTTTGTTTGTTTGCAGGTACTGAACAGGTATTCATCTGCTCCTCTCATTCCTCTCCCAAATCCACCTATCCTTCCTGTGCTACCTCAGCAATTTGTCCCTCCCACCAACGTCCGGGACTGCATACGACTGCGTGGCCTTCCCTATGCTGCCACTATAGATGACATTTTGGGATTCCTGGGAGAGTTTTCTGCCGATATCAGGACTCATGGGGTTCACATGGTATTAAATCACCAGGTAAGTGTAGGAGAGAGTAAGAGTTCTTGCTTATTTGTGTACAGAAGCTCTTTCCTGTAAGTTCTATGTATAAAATACTTGCTTTAGAGGGTTACTTAAGTCTTTCACACAGGACTGGCATCAGGTTTTGGCATTGATGGGCATCCTCCAAGGCCCACATCCTAGCACAAGGGCCCATTCATTACCCAAGAGCCTCCAGGCCTTGCTTGTTCACTCATCCTCTTTGAGGGTGCTTCCAGACTAGGCTTTCATGTTACCACCAACTCCTGCCTCCTTCATGAAATGTTACGGGGAGGTCCAGACAACCTATTGTGGCCCTCCCATGTTTTCCCACCACTTCTTCCATCTTTCTCCTTCCTGCAGAAAATCCATTAAGGAAAAAGGTTGGAATTGCTACCCAACGCCTTCTGATTGTTAGCACTAGGAGCCCTCTGTCAGGAAGCACACTAAGAGTACGAGGAGTGGAAAGAACAAGGAGAAGTCACTTGAACATAGAAAGAGTATTCTCCGTTGCCTAACAGCTCTAAGGGACAGTGTCACCTCCAGGTTTTGGGAGATCCTTGGGCAGGACAACCTCAGTGCACCTCTTTCACTCAGTGTCTACTCTCACGCTACCATTATCACAGCCTACTGCTGCTGCTTCTCTCCTTCCTCCTTATTTCTACAACCTGCCTACTTGCTATCCATAGAGCCAGTGAACAAGCAGGCAGAGGTGGCTCCTCCACCATGATTTATTTGCATGTTTGATGACACTCCTCTGGGCCAAGACAAGAAGTGGGTGAGGTTGCAATGTTGAAGAAGAGGAGCAGGTTGAAGGGGCTCTTATCAGTAGCCCCCCTGATGGGGAGAGAGCCCTCAGCAGTTGCCTGCCCATGACAAACCTTGAGATTGGCCCTCATCTGTGACATTTTCCAGCCACTCCTTGGCAATGCAGAGATGGTTTGGGTGACACTCTGACTGCAAACATGGCTTGAGAAAGATGTTCTGCAATTTATTTTTATGACATTGGGAATTATTTTAGTCTGTGCTCTAGAAAATCATTTTATTATTATTATTATTATTATTTATTTATATAGCACCATCAGTGTACATGGTGCTGTACAGAGTAAAACAGTAAATAGCAAGATCCTGCCGCATAGGCTTACAATTGCAGGTATGTAGATTCTAAAAATGGTGCCAGATGGTTGCCCAACTGGATATTGCTGGCTAACAACAAATCAAAAGGGTTACTCCTTTTTTTTTTCTTCTGTTGAAACATAGTGGCTGTTCAGTGAAACTCGGGAGCTTAGTAGGAAGCTTTTAAGTGCCTTGATGTGAATCTCTTGCTGTCCGGAACAAACAGTTGTGCCTTTGCTGCTGTTTCTGTGGAGATGATTCTTTAAATGCACTCGACCTTCAAGCAGAAATGAATCAGGTCTCAAAAACCCAAGAAGTCTAAAATGTGGCCTCGGCGAGAACAAAGCGACTGATTTGGGTCTTGGAATTAAGCTCTCAAAACTTAACGCTGTACTGCTGGGCTGTTTGCATGCCTGTTGCCAGCACTGCAACAACGGAGAGCATCAGAAAACTAGAAAATTCTCATCTTCGTTTAAAGACCTTCCTGGCACTGTTGCCAGAGTTATATTTTTCCCTTGCTGCAATTAATGTCTAAATCTAAGGACGCACAAAGGAATGTGTATGGCTCTTTCTTGATACAAATGCTCTCCTGCTTTTTTAAAAAAAGATTCAAATCAAGCTTTCAATTACAGATGGATTTGATTTTTCTCCCTCGCTACCAAGGGGTGTGCTAGCTTGTAGCACTCAAACGTATTGACATTGCACATGTGTTTTAGGAACCTCAGGTTAGGAAGTCGTCATGTTGTCATTTGAAACTCATATTTAAAAATTGGACATATTGTTTTTCACTCTGTAAGCTGGAGTGCTGCCATGACATTGAAGAACTGAGTTCAGATCCCTGTTTGAAATTCACTGGGTGGCTGTGAGCAGGGCTCCATCGTGTAAACCAGGGATGGGGAGCCTTGATCAGAGATAAAGGATTTCCCCCTCTTCCTTTCCAAGCTGCAAGTGAATATTTAAAAGAGCTTCCATTGGTGCCAGCAGGGCATTTGAAAAGCCTAATTATAATGTGTGGGGCATTTTTGAAGAGGTTGCTATTTTGAAGCAGGGAAGGACTAATGCAGACACCTCATAAGAGTGTTTCACATTTAGATAGGATAAAAGTATACTGAGAAGTTCCATGGTGAGCACTGAAAACATTCAAGTAGGCTTTTAAGCTTGCTTTTTGATCATGATTGTCCTCAGAAGTATTACTTCTCACTTTTGCCTCCTCTATAGCAACTTTACAGTATTTTTGTCCACAAGTTGTTGTGTATTAAAAAAAACCATTTATTTTAATGTTAGGGTCCTTTTATATATAATATGAAATTCTCCTAGTTTCTGAGCCTCTGAAGTCCAGGCAAGGCATATTTTTCCAGGATTTAACCTTGAATTATTAATCGAAAGCTTTATGCTTGTAACGCTCGTATTGATCAGTGTTCAAGTCCCATGATTCTAAGCTGCGTCTTTAAGGATTGATGAGCAAAACTGGGTAGTGCTCATGTATTCTCCAGGCATTGGCTTAGATTCCCACTCTCCTGTTGTCATTCCTTGTGTCAATCTTTCTGAAGGTAATGTTGCTATTAAGAAAACTCACTCATCCACTGTGGGGGAATTGCATTTGTTGAACTCTCTATAGTTTGTTCTGCTTCATGTGCCTTGGCTTTGATTGTGCAGGGCAGATATGACTCATAAGTGTTTCGGTAGCACTTGGTAATAGGTGAAGCTGAATGCTAGTGTTCATCCCATTGTGGTGTTGCTGTGGTCCACTCCACTTCTGCCCCAAAGACATTAATCTGCCAGTGTGAAGCTGTTATGCCACAGTAGCATTATCCCCTACAAAATATTGTTCCCTATTGTAATGCAAAGCGCCTTGAGGTCACTTGGTCTTGAATGGCTAATAAAGACACATTAGCTTTACAAAAGGTGGAGATGAAAAACTGCTAGAGCTGGTTTGTTGAAATGAACCAAGGGAGCTGCCTGGTTTTTTGCACTCTCCTTGGGGACGTGACTATGGGGATTACAAAGATGAGTGCCTGCATTTCAAATATTTACCACTGCCCGGCATCCAGGAGCGTTGGGGTCAGCATCTTCTCCTCTTCCACGAAGCATTACCCATGATTCTGCAAAACAGTAGGGTGCAGACCATGGTTACTTAAACCAGGGGTGATGCCTTCATTCCAAATGTAAACGTGTGACTGCAATAGTTACTGAACTTCTTTTAGAAAAAAACCTTGGGCCAATGCATATGTCATGATGCTACAGCATCTCTCCTCCTTTTGTTTTTAGGGTCGCCCTTCTGGAGATGCTTTTATCCAAATGAAGTCTTCAGACCGAGCATTTATGGCTGCTCAGAAGTGCCATAAGAAAACGATGAAGGACAGATACATTGAAGTCTTTCAGTGTTCTGCTGAGGAGATGAACTTTGTATTAATGGGGGGCACTTTAAATCGAAATGGCTTATCCCCACCACCATGTAAGTTACCATGTAAGTTTTGCTTGGGTCTTGGCGCTCTCCTATGCTGTACGCTGGTAGGTGTTGGAGCTTCTTTCCTTGACTCTTGTGTTCCCTCTCTTGGAAAGGTTCAGCATATGGGATCTGGAATGCAAATCTTTCCCACCTGAAATCGGTAGCAGACTTTGATTTTTATTTATTTATTTATTGTTCTCCTTTCGGCTGTGGACTACTGTGATTTGAAGAGGAATTGGCTTCCTTATTCTTGCTTTTCTGCTGACACACACTCCCCCCCTCCCCCGTGGGCTTAATGGCACTGGGCAAGTGTTGATGATTTTAAAGAACAATTTGGTGGCCTAGATCCCAAAGAACATTACAGTTGGCTATCAGGTGCATGGTTAGCTTTTAAAATGATTGTCAGCAGGAGCTAAGATCAAATATGAATGTGTAGGTATGCTGAAAAGTAAATATGAATATTTTGACATCCTGTAATTAACTGAAGAAATAATTAGAGAATAGAGTTCTTTTAGTGTATGTAAACTAGGTGGCATCTGTGTAGTCTGGATGGTCCCCAACAGACTCCAACCACAAGTGGAGGGAAACCGGTTCCCCATCCGTGGTTTAAAAGCTATACTTTCTAGGCAAGCTTTGATCCTAACATCTTACATTAGGAGTTAAATGTGCCATACTTCATTATTTGTAGTCACAAAGCACAGGGAAGACAATAAGTCAGAAAGATGGCTGGGGATGAAAAACTTGTCTCTTTTTGGGCTGGGAGTAGGACTATAACATGTAGGCCACGAGCACTCTCCTCTGCCCAGTCTACCTTCTGGGAGTCTTGCAGCTTGATGGGACCATGGCGTCTCCCTTGACAAACTCCTAACATGTCAGCCCCTCAGGTTTGTGGTTGGTTGAGCACAAATAGCCCCAACTAAACTTGGAATAAGAGGATCTTGGGAGGAGACCAGTATTCAGTTAGAAGGGTTCTGTGCTATAACGGACTTACCTGTTCTTCACACATACATCTGGCATTTGCAGTGTTCGTGTAGGCACACAGTTGTATCTTGCTTCGGAGGAGATGCTTACAAGTTACCCTTATAGCAAGGGCGCAGAACGTTTTTGGGGAAGGGGTCAGATTCCCGCTCCCCCCCAGGCCCTCCATGGGCCAGATGATGTCAGTGGGTGTGGCCACGCCCACTGGCATAATATCCTGTCTATTTTAGCCTTTCTTGGTGCTGGGACAGGCACAGAGCACCATGCCTCTCCCAACACAGAGAAAAGAACTCAGCCAGTGCTGGGCACTTCTCCTAGCATCGCGTGGATCTCTGGCTTCGGATGGGACTGGAAAGAGAGCCACATCCCTGGCTTCACATGACACCTGGTGTCCTGGGGAGTGCTGTGCAGAGCAACTCGGTAAGATGCATCCCTGCTGTTATCTCTGACAGGAGATAACAGCAGGGATTCCTTCAGGGGGGCTTTTTTTTTTTTTACTATGATGCAGGGTGTGGATTTTCTCTCTCTCCAGCATTGTGATGGTAGATGGAAGAATTCAGTATCTCTTTCCCAAGTACTGTGATTCAAATCCTGCCCCCCATTCTGTCTTTTGAGTCCAATAAAAAAATAGACAGAGCTGCACACTCCATTCTTAACAAGTCAGTTGTTTCCCAAATGGCTTTTAAAAAGGAGATTAGGCAGATTCGAGCAGTTGGGGGGGGATATAAGACTATAAGTAGCTACTACTAGTCCATGATGGCTGTATGACTCCTCCGGATTCAGAAGCAGAAGGCTGCTGAATATGAACTGCTGGGAGGCAAAAAGCCAAGGAGTGCTGTTCCTTTCTTGCTCTGCTTGGGGGCTTCCTGGGAAAACCTGCCCGATTACTGTGGGAAGGAGAGTGGTGGCTTAAATGGGCCTTTGGCTGGAACCAGCAGGGTTCTGATGCTTTCAGAAAGCGAATGTTAGTGCTGCTTATATCCTTTCAAGTTTAGCCACGCCTACGCCCCAATTAGAAAGTGTTTCAGAAAGACATGCATGGCATTCTGTGTAACCTGCACAGTAGGTCATGTTTACTATGCAAAGGGTGAGGGTGGTTCTTCGAGTCTCCGGTGATATCATTTGATACGCAAGACACGCATACAAAGCCCACGCTGACATTCTCTGTCCGCACACAAAGCTGGGAATTGAAGGCTGCACCTGGGTGGTGCTGACCACATGGCGATGGAATGCTGTTGGTGCAGAAAACACCCCATGCAATATTGACACCTACTTCTCTGGGAGCTGCTTCCTACACATTTATTTCATTTTTAATTTTTGACATCAAGCATGGAACAGAACATGGGAAGCTTTGAGTCCCTAAGATCCTATCTTGGATGCTAGCAGGTAGGATTTCTTGCTGCAGGTTCCCACGGGACAGAGGATGTAGGACACCTAGAACCAATCAAAGTAGAAGTACTGGGGCTAGAGAAATTAATGGTTTAGCAGAGTAATGGGTAATTGGCTAGACAGGCATCAAAGCATAGAGGTGTACAAAATTATGCATGGTATGGAGAATGTGGATAGGGAGACATTTTTCTCCCTCTTCCAAAATACTAGAACCTGGGGTCATCCCATGAAGCTGAATACTGGGAGGTTCAGGACAGATAAAAGGAAGCACTTCTTCACACAGCGCATAGTTAAATTATGGAACTCACTACCACAAGATGTAGTGATGGCCACCAATTTGGATGGGGGGTTGGATAAATTCCTGGAGGCGAAGGCTATCCATGGCTACTAGCCCTGATAGTTGTGTGCTATCTCCAGTATTCGAGGCAGTAAGCCTGTGTGCACCAGTTGCTGAGGAACATGGGTGGGAGGGTGCTGTTGCAGCATGTCCTGCTTGTTCATCCCTGGCTGATGGCTGGTTGGCCACTGTGTGAACAGAGTGCTGGACTAGGTGGACCCTTGGCCTGACCCAACATGGCTCTTCTTAAGTTCTTAAAGCAGCATTCGATTCCCAGCTTTGTGTGTGGACAGAGAGGACGTCAGTGTGGGCTTTGTATGTGTGCATGCAGGGATGGGCAGCTTTGAAGGGCTGGAGGGCCGTATTGGACCCTCCAGGTGCCACACCCCTCTCCCACTGCAGCCACCACCACAAACAGAAGTGGCCATGTGGCTGCCTCCCCAGCCATTCTGCTGGGAAACGAAGGTGTGCAGGGATTGTGTGCCCTGTTTCCCAGCAGAATTGTGCTCCACACAGTTTGGTAAAACAGCTGTTCAGCAGGCTGAAGGGAGCTCGGTTCTGCAGAGAAACAATGTGCATGATCCTCACGCTCTCTGTTTTTCTGCAGAACTGCCATCTCTGCTGCGAAACCAGATGCCCCAGTGAGCATGCACGTAATTTCCTCTTTGGCAGACTGGGAGGACTGCGATTCTGCTGGGAATCTGGCAGCTCATGGTGGGGGCCATGGCTCTCAGGCAGTGGGGGCTGCAAAAGTCTCCCTGTGGGACGCGCACATTTGCCTACACTTGCTTTATAAGTAGGAAGGTATTTCGTTTAAATCCTGTTATCTAGTTAAACCAGGAGTAGGGAACTTGTAGTCCTCCAAATATTGACTACATCTCCCATCATCCTTGTTGGCATGCCAGCTGTGGCTGATTGGAATTGGAACCCAACAATATCTAGAGAGCCATGGGTCCCCCACCCCTGGGTTAAAGGATAGTCAATGTAGCCACACTAGATTATTGTCTTTTCTCTGCCTAATGGCCCTCCTGAGCATTACTTAACCCATGTTAATTTTCAGGTGTGCCCCTAAAAGAAAATAATGTTAAGATAAACACGTGTTTGCTAATGCATGTATTTATAATTCAATATTTCCTACTTTCTACCACAAAGCAGCTTACAATAAAATCTTAAAAGACAAGTAAAGACAAAATAAAAAGCAACAATAAGCTGAAGGAATTAAAAACCCACTGAAGCAAAAATAACAATATTAAAACAGTCAGCCAGATAAAAAGGAATTGGCCTCCAATCAGAAAAGACGAACAAAATGGAAGCTACTGGCTCCCACAAAATCCTCTCTAAAGAGTACTGTTTTCACAAACGAAAACATCAAGTCTATACCAGGTGGGCTTCGTTGGGGCAAATATTTGTGCCACAACTAAAAAGGCCCCACTACTTATACTCACCTACTAAAGTTCCTTTGGGAGGGGGACCCAGAATAGAACCTCAGATGTTGATTGGAGAGGATGGAAGAGAGAGCAGTCATTAAATTACTTAGATCCCCAAAATTTTCAGACATTTGTGTTATATAGATATTTTCACTAGGGAGCTGCATTTGAATACATACAGCTCTTGATGGGGTATACACTTGCTTGCAAACCCAAGCTTGCCCCTACAATTAAGTGTGGAATGCCCCAACCCTATTTTACCCTTGGTGAAATACCCCTACAAGTCTTTTTGTTCACTGAAAATAGCCAATATGTCCAACTTGCATGTAATAGATTGGGGTGGGGGCTTGCTGCAGCCCCTTTAAAAATAAAATAAAACAACCTTTCTAGATATTTAGTCCTATGCAAGTGAGAAGCAGCTGCCAAAGGCCGGAAATGACAAATGCAGCTTCTCAAAATGGCTGTGCTTGGCTGAGGGAGTCTTTTATGTTCAATGAACTATTTTAAAAGTACTGCATGCAATTTCCTGCTTAGAAAGAATGCAGTAGAAGGTGCCGCGAGCCCAGGAAGAAATGATTTAAAATATCAATAATATTTTAATATTTTTTTTAATGATTTCTTCGTGGTCTCTCAGCACTTTCTACATCACTCCTTCTAAGCAGGAAATTGCATGCAGTACTTTTTTAAGTAGTTCATAGAACATAACCTTAAAGGTTTGCAAAACGATGTGGAGATGTAGTGGTGATGTATGCTTGTCACTAACGTCGCAAAAAAAGTACCAGACAGGTGCATGTGCTACTTGCACAACCATATAATCACAATAGCTGTGCATGCACTATATGGGGTGGGGGAAGAAACGTATTTGGTTTTTCCCTAGGTACAAACTATTGTACTTGCAAAATGCAATATACCATACCAGCACTGGGCACAGGGCCGGTGCCAGTCTATTTTGCACCCTAGGCAGGTGAGCTGCTTTCACCCACCCACCCGAGCGTACCTGGGTGCGGGATGCCATCTCGCCCACCCAGCCGAAGCGAAGCCAGGATGCTGGGGTGGGGGGCCGGCGGGCAGACAGCTTTGGAACAGTGCGCCCGGCCGGCAGCCGCTCTGGGAGAGCGACTTCTGGGCGCACTGTTCTGAAGCCGCCCGCCTTACCCAGCCTCCTGGCTTCGCTTCAGCTGGGCCTGGCGCTCAGTGCCTGTTTGCATTCTCTTCCCCTCCTTATTGCTTTACTATGATTTTATTAGAATGTAAGCCTATGCGGCAGGGCCTTGCTATTTACTGTTTTACTCTGTACAGCACCATGTACATTGATGGTGCTATATAAATAAATAAATAAATAAATAAATAAATAAATAAAAATAAGCGGCTGCCTGATTGGCCTCTATGGTAGCACCGGCCCTGACTGGGCATAACATGATCACTGTTACAAATGCACACTTCTGTGGCTCAGTAAACTCATCTTACAGGAAAGTATTAAGTTCTGAGAAAACCATGTGCATGGGAGCTGTTAGGTAGCTTTAGTTCTAGACAGCCTGACCATTGGCCAGGCTGGTTGGGCCTTATGGGAGTTGGAGTCCAAAACAACTGGAGTGCACCAGCTTGCCTACTCCATCAGAAACCTTGGGGCAAAGAGTTGCATCCAATGTTATTCCAACTTAAACCCCTCTCATTTCAAAGGGTTTCCTCTAAGTAGGACTAACATTGGATACCACCCAATGGTTATAACTTTGGAAAGGCCCACAGACAAACTGCATGGTTACTTTCTGTCAGCAGACTAACAAGGGATAATCTGATCACTTAATGAACTTGGATGCATATGAGAGTAAAATAAAACAAAGCCACGCCTTAATATTTAGAGTAAAATACAAAATGTAAGTGTCCTTTATTTTGAACTGAACACTTCTTTTGTTTTTCCATTTTAACAATTTTATTGTTTTCTACAAAAGAATCGAGGAAAAAAGACAAGCGAGGAAAGAAAACAGAACAGAACACCACACACTTAACTAGCAATACAATACCATACCTTTTTATTCTCTCAGTATTTTAACACTTAATTTTAACTTAAATTTAAATTTTACTGTTTTAACTCTCTATTTTAATTTTATATCAATTTTGCTGCGTGGTTTTTATTCTGGTTGTGCTTTTTATATTGTATTGTGTATTTGTGCTTTTAACCTGTTGGTTGTCTTACTATGGTTTTATTATTATTATTATTATTTATTTATTTATTTATATAGCACCATCAAAGTACATGGTGCTGTACAGAGTAAAACAGTAAATAGCAAGACCCTGCCGCATAGGCTTACATTCTAATAAAACCATGATAAAACAATAAGGAGGGGAAGAGAAAGCAAACGGGCACTGGGTAGGGTAAACAGGCACTGGGTAGGGTAAACAGGCACAGGGTAGGGTAAACAGGCACTGGGTAGGGTAAAACTAACAGTATAAAGTCAGAACAAAATCAAGTTTTAAAAGTTTTAGGAAAAAGAAAAGGTTTTAACTGAGCTTTAAAAGCTGCGGTTGATTTTAATTTTCGTGAACCGCCCAGAGCGCTTCGACTATTGGCTGAAATGTAATAATACATTTCTATTACATAGAAATGTAATAAATAAATAAATAAATAAATACATCTAATAAAAACACACCTGCAAAACATATAAGGCCATATTCGTTTGAGGCAATCTTCATGTCAGACATATAGGCCATCAGTTACTTCACTTTAGCCAGCCCAGTGTTTTGTATTAAGACCACAGATTATATATAAAAACCACAAACAAATACATCATTCTTTTGCAGCTCTTGTATATACTGTATCAGAGGTTTCCAGTCCAATGCAAACAAGGTTGTTGATTTTTCTCTTACTAGTGCCATAAGTTCGTCCATCTCTGCCATCTCCAAAACCTTAAGCAGCCATTCCTCCGTTGATGGTACTTGTGTATTTTTCCAGTATTGCGCGTAGAGTAGTCTGGCAGCTGTTGTCATATATAGAAACAACGTTCCACCTTTTTCTTTAAGTTGATCATCCATAAGTCCCAACAAAAATGTTTCTGGTTTCATTTGTAGATTCGTCTTTAATATCTTTTGCATTGACAAATGGATCTGAGTCCAAAAAGATTGTTTTTTTACATAACCACCACGTATGGTAAAAAGTTCCTTCTTGTTCTTCACATGGATCTGAACACTTCTGACAAAGAGTCCAACGTGGTTCCGCATCTTGCGGTTTTTGATAGAAAGGAAGTCGGTCCTTTATGACCTCTTGTGTGTGTCAATCAGAGAAGCGTTTCCTGGGGATTTGAGGGCAAGACATAGTTGCTATATGGCTTCTGCCTTGACTAGGAATGGCTGGTGTTAAGAGATCCACTTCTATACAATGGCATTTTGGACTAAGGGTATAGATTGGTTTTGAATAGCTCTGTTTTTACTTTTAACAATATTGCACGGAAAGGTTGAGTTTCTTCATCTGTATGGTCTTGTCCTGTTCTCTTTATTTTAGGCATTTCCCCGCCTTCCTACTCGTTTCCAGCTCCTGCAGCAGTGATCCCGACCGAAGCAGCCCTCTACCAGCCTTCTGTGCTCCTCAGTCCACGGACACTTCAGCCTTCCACGGCGTACTACCCAGCTGGCACTCAGCTCTTCATGAACTACACAGCATATTACCCTAGGTAAACAAAAGGAAACAATTTTTTTTAAAAAAGAGGGTGGGAAGAATTCATGTAGGAAATGCTTGCTGTTATGAGCAGTTGCTTCTCCCGTCAAGATCCCTTGGAAAGAATGTGTTTGTGTCAGGGTGGGAGTGAGCTTGGTTTGTACCTCGTACGTTTTATGCGTGGAATCGGCGGGTCATGTTTTACCCATTGGAAAGGGCGTCTCCCGCAATTAGAAACGTTGACTTGGTTCCCAAATTGGCTTCCTGTTCATGTGAGGGGGCTGCTCTCCACCATAGGTCCACCCAAACGCCAAGAGCAGGTTTCCAGGGGGTTGCAGAGGGAAGTGGGGAGACGGGAAAGCCCCATTTTGTGGAACCTGTTTCTTTCATGAATCGAAGTTGGGGTCCAAGCCAATGTTTTTCAGGGACCAGTTCTTCATGTAGACGAGCTGGCCCTGGCAGCAAGCAAGCAAGCCCCACATGTTTTCCTCTCAGGAATCATTGCAACTTGCTCATTGCGACTTGCTCTACAAATATGGTGAAACGGAAAAAGAGTACCGTATTTTCCGGCATATAAGACAACTGGGCGTATAAGACGACCCCCAACTTTTGAGAAGATTTTCCTGGGTTAAAAAGTCATCTTATACTGGGCGTATAAGACGACCCCCAACTTTTGAGAAGATTTTCCTGGGTTAAAAAGTCATCTTATACTGGGCGTATAAGATGACCCCCAACTTTTGAGAAGATTTTCCTGGGTTAAAAAGTAGTCTTATACGCCAGAAAATACGATAACTCTTTTTCTGGGGTCTCCAACATAGTACCTCTTGACACCCACCAGGCTCCCTGTTCCTCCTGATTTTTATTTTATTATAATTTCTTCTTTAATTTATTATAAAAAAACTGAACTGGGAGGCTAGCAATGCCGCAAAGTGAAGTGCTCCCTCCAATGTCATGTTTATTTGAGTTCAAAAGAGAGGTTATTATTATTATTATTATTTATTTATATAGCACCATCAATGTACATGGTGCTGTACAGAGTAAAACAGTAAATAGCAGGACCCTGCCGCATAGGCTTACAATCTAATAAAATCATAGTAAAACAATAAGGAGGGGAAGAGAATGCAAACAGGTACAGGGTAGGGTAAGCAGGCACAGGGTAGGGTAAAACTAACAGTAGAAAGTAACAGCAGAAGTCTGCACAACATCAAGTTTTAAAAGCTTTAAGAAAAAGAAAAGTTTTTAGTTGAGCTTTAAAAGCTGCGATTGAACTTGTAGGTTCATCTCCCCCTCCCAAGCAACCACCCCCTCCCCCAAATGCTTCCCTCACTACAAGTCAGGCTTGTAATAAAAGCCTTGAGCAGCCTTAAGGCAGCAGGAGCAGGGAAATTGTCATGTCTCCAATCAGAGATAAGATAGGGAAGTTGGCTGGCATGATGGGGACCTGTTAGGCCTTCTGGATGAAGCTTCCTTCTCCCTGCTGTAAAAGCCATTCACTCAAAGGTGGCCCCAACAGGAGTTAGTATTTTGCAAGTGACACAACCCTATCTGAAAACATTACTGTCTAATCCATCTTTTCTGCTGCCATCGTGGTTAAAAAAAACATGTGTTGTTCAAGTTCACAGGATGCAGCACACACACACAAAATGGTAATCAACGTTGTGTGGCGATTATTTTATGATTGGTAGAAGGCCTCTCTGGAACGTGACGTGCTTACTGTAAATCAGCTTTCCCCAACCTGGTGCCCTCTGGGCATGTTGTACTGTAGCTCCCATCAGCCCCAGCCAGCATGGCCAATGGTTAGGGATAATGGGAGTTGTAGTCCAAAGCAGCTGGGGGGCTCCAGGTATAGGTATGATGTTGTAAATGTTTATCACGCATTTAAAACCCAGTCACTTCACCCTTGATGCTCCTTTGTCCACTATCGCTAGACAAAAGTTAGAAGCTCTTCCGAAACTTCTGTGGAATAACAATGTAGAGAACGATACTTTATGTTAGCAACTGTTCCCTCTTTGACCATGGGTTTAATTGTACTTTTATATAGTATGCAGCAGAGAATGGATCTGTACACACAGATGAGTCGGCCAGGTCAGTGCCCAAAGAATGGCTTTGTCTTTAAAGGTCCGAGCAGTTAGATTTTCTAAACCAAGGTAAGGATCAACAAAGGGCTCCTCCAAAATGCATAAGGTATACATGCTCCAACCTTGCAAATGGCTACTCTGGGAATGGAAGCTTCCCCCCCCCCCCCCACACACACCTCCACCCCTACAGTTCCTTCAGTCACCGAAGGGCTTCCCCCCAGGATCTTTCTCCTTTCTTCCACCCCACCCCACCCCAGTGTTGCTCCAGGTTCCTGTCCAAACCTTTTAAAGCTAGGATTAGCAGCTGAAGTAGCCCCAATGCTGCTATTTCTAAACAGTGGCACAGAGTTGTTACGGTTGCATCTGTGTGCATGCTTAGCTTATTGACATGGCGTTCTCCAGATGCATTGGACTACAACTCCCAGAATCCCCAGCCAGCATAGCTGGGAGTTGTAGTCCAACACATCTGGAGAGTTTGAGGTTGGGGAAACTTGGCTTATTGTATTCAGAGCCTGATCTATGGGGCAGGGCCTTCACACATACCTGTGTAAGGCAGGCGTCCTTTCCATTAGTGGCCTGTGAGATGTCTGTAGGACGCCTGCCAGTGGTGAAAGAGGGCAACAGCCTTCCCTGGTTTAATCCTCAATTTGATGTTCAGAGACATTGTTCAACTTTTGAACATGAAGTTTCCATGCCCTGCTATTCCTGGATCCTGGCATATGATAGATTTGGCTGCCATCTGCACTTCAAATCAATGTACTTAGCATTGCAGTGTCAACTTGGTTAGGTGGAGCTGCATGTTGTGATGCCTTCCAACAATGACTATGGTGCAACCTTCCCATGCACATGAGGATGCAAGAAGAGCCATGCTGGATCAGACTAAAGTCCTACCTAGTCTAGAATTCTGTTCAAACAGTGGAAACCCACGATGATGAGGATGTTGATGATGATAAATTTATATAGTGCTTTCTAACAAAGCGCTGTATGTGGGATAAAATAGGTCAGAGAGTTTACAAAAATTGAATAAATACAATAAATCTAAAAATACCTAGCTAAAATTAAAAGAATATAACAATAAAACCTTTTCCCTGTTCATCCCCAAATCTGCCTACGTCATGTTTATTAACTGTGTCGTTTATATAGCCATGGCTCAGTAGTAAAAGCACCTACTTTGCATGCAGAAGGTCCCAGGTTCGATCTCCAGGTAGGGCTAGGAAAGAATCCTGCCTGAAACCCTGGAGAACTGCTGCCAGTCAGTGTTGACAATACTGGGCTAGATGGACACATGGTCTAAGTCATACAAGGCAGCTTCCTATGGGGTGCATTTAGGAACTGCAGCCCCCACACAAACCGCCTATGCAGAGGTCATTGGCTTGCTGGTTGCATTGTAGGGAGGCACACTGGGGCACTGTCGGTGAGTAGAAAGAGGAGTCTAGGGAAGAGAAAGAATAAGCTGGGCAATCCTATACCCTCCCTGTCCTCCTCTCCTAGCTCATTAGCTGCCCGTTGCTTGCCATCTTTCTACCTTCCTGCATCTTTCCCTGGGTGTGTATGTGTGGAAGAGCTGGCTCATGGTCCTAGTTCCTACCGCTTGCATAAAAATGAATCAAAGATGGCAATGAACTGGTAGATTGGAAATACGTCCAGTCATTTAACAATATGAGCAAAGTGAACATTCATGCCAGTCTATAGAATGCTCAGATACTTTCCATATTTCTTATAGGTTCCACCTGACTTCCTGCACAACTTCAACCAGCCAAATGGAGAACCCTCTTATCACGCCCCTGATACTACAGTGGCTGAAACCGTCTCTCTCTTGCACGCGCAAGCACACACACACAAGTGGCCACTGTCTTGGATATCTGCCTGTGTTCTGGGGGCTTTGTGCATTTTCTTTAAGTAACAAAAGCACATGCACGCTTGACCACAGGGTTGCTTCTCTGTTAACCCACAACCCCACCCTCCTCCCTGCAATGCAAACTTGCCATTAAAGCTTTGGGGACATTCATTACTAGAGAGCACAGTTGCCAAATTCACAAGGAAGGAATATTGTTGGGTTTCTTTTCTCCTTTATTCAAAATGTTAAATTATTATCCTGTCACACAAAGGACCTACTTGAGATTAGGACACTGGTGAAATCCGTTGAAACAGCATGCCATGACAAACAACGCTTTCTTTTTTTATTTGCACAAAAATGATTTTTTTACATAACAGAGGGTCTTAAGACCACAGGTTTATGCTTTCTGGCTTTTTATTAAAAATGCTTTGTTTTGTATATATTTATTTGTTTAAAATGTATCTTTGGATTCTAGCCAGGCTTACCTGACAGTGTAGAAATGGATAAGAATGCAAAATGCAATACCTTTTTGTGGAGAGGGAGGGGGTGATACTGTAACACTTTGTAAAATACATTAAATATATATGTATAAAGTATAAAAAGTAATGTTCTAAACTTGTATATTGCACATATAACTGCTGTATATTTAAGTTACTTCCCAGAATATTCTAATAGGGGGATTGTTATGGTGCACAAAACCTCCAATTTTGCTCTTCCATGAAGCCCATGATACAAAACTTATAATTACTGGTATCATATTAAACTCTAGTCTTGGAAAATCATGTTGATACAATATTGGCTCACAATGGTCTTGATCCAGGCGTAGGCAACCTGATGCAGCCCCAAACATCTGGATGGCAACTTCATCAGCCCTGGCCAGCATGGACAATGATAAGGAATTATGGGACTTCTAGTCCAAAAGTTGTGAAGGGTAGCAAGGTTACCTCCCCCTGTTCTTGACCATGGAGGAAGTAACTAAGGTGAATGGTACTGAAGGTACATTGGAGATTTTGGGGGGACTATAATCCAGAAACCCTCATTTTAACATTTGGCACCTGGCACCTCTCTTGTAATAAAGAATTAATTGTTACCAAAAGCATTAAACATTAACTTTAAAAGGGCTATATCACTGTCGTAGGAATTGTTTTGAGCTACTCTACATGAATTCGGTAGCAATCTGCCATATAGATGCTCTGCTCCTTGACTTATGACTCATGTTGCATTTGCATCTTCCACAAGTATTAAACTATTTTAAATCCACTTGGTTTCAGTTCTGTGTTCCAGCAAGAATGATGGGAAAATAGAGGGCTGGGCTTTAAGGGACTTACAAGAATGTATGTCAACCACCTGTTCTCCAAGATGGACAGAATTGGCATCAAATGGGGTTGGTTCTTGTAAAAGTGACTGCTATAGTGTCAAACTGTGTAGAAATCTTTTTACAAATAACAGTACACAGTCCTGAGCTTTTCCTGCTAGAATCCCTGCTAGACTTATAGCCTTGTAGTTTCAAAACAGTTGCTTTAAGCATTGAGCTCTTCAGCTGGAATGTTCTGTATATTTAGTATTATGCTAAAGTTCCAAGGGGAGCTGAGTTCACCGCAAGCCCTTTGTTATGGAAAGATCAATTCAAAACATGCCTCCTGCCTCCAAAAGTTTATACAAGTAGTCATTCCAGTGCCCAAGCATAATTTTCCCTGGGCCTGGAACAAACTTGTAATATGGGCCTCCCCGACACACAAATGGCCTGGTCTATTTCTCAAAAATTGAGAATTCAGTGTTCTTTCTTCTTTTAGATTACTTTGTTTAAGCACCTTATGTTTCTGCTTTGTTTCTTATTTAATGTGTGTGTGCTGCTCATGGGTGTGACATGTATGTCACACTCATAAGTAATAAATACACTCTGCACTGTTTTGATCCTGGGTTCTAGTGTCAGGCCTAAAGGTGAATCCTAGGCATGTAGGACGTTTTTCTGTCGAAACAATTCCCATCATTCCTCAGCCAGCATTGGGAGTTGCTGGACTTTTTTTTCTGTCTAAACCTGCATAGGATTGTGCCCTAACTCATTTACTCACATATGTTCAACATAGCAGCACTGGTTCACACTATCCCTGGAAACTTGTCTGGCCACATTTATTTATTGCATTTATGTCCCGACTTCTTTTCCTCCTTAAGGAACCCAAGGCGGCGTACATAAGCCTCTCCATTTTATCCTCACAACAACAACCCTGTGAGGTAGGTTGGGCTGAGAGTCTGTGACTGGCCCAAAGTCACCCAGTGGGTTTCCATGGGGACTAGAACCTGGATCTCCCGACTCCCGGTCCAACACTTTAACCACTACACCAGCTCTCAATTATTACATCATCTACCCCCACTTTCAGTTTGGAGCCACACCCTGTTGGCTCATCTTCTCTGTGCACACAAAATACCATGCAGCAGCAGCAGCAGCAACTAAGGAATGCTGCCGGCAATTGCACAATTGGCACGCATCTCTATCTCAACCTATAAGCTTTAGAGTCATGGCTGGCATCAGCACCTTGCATCCTTGGGCAGCTGCTGTGGCCCCCATCCCCTGACCGAGCCCATTACTTTGTTTCTCTTTTCCCAGCACTCCAAGCAGTCCTCGGTGGATACATTTTGCTGCCCCTTTAATTCTCCACAGTGCACCTGACTGTAGAGCTCTGTGGCATTGTGGGAAATTAAAAGGTTGGCAAGACAAAGCTTCCTGGCACTGCTTGGAGTAGTGCTGCCACAGCCAGGTAAGCCTGCCAGGCCCCACTGATAGGGTGCCCATAGGAGGATACTTTGCTGAGGGCCTCTTCAAACTGGGAGCTGGCCCTGTCTAGAGTTCACTAGATACGGCCCATAAACTATTTTGGTTTAGGAGCAGGGATGGGGAAGCTCTGGTCCAGAGGCCAATGTGATCCACCAGGCTGGTCTATCTAACCCACAAGGCCTTGGGCAAAGCACCCACTCCCTGAAGGGAGAGAGGTGGGAGAGCAGTGGGGTGCTCAAATCACTTCC
The DNA here is from genome assembly GCF_023053635.1 of Elgaria multicarinata webbii. Lineage (NCBI taxonomy): Eukaryota > Metazoa > Chordata > Lepidosauria > Squamata > Anguidae > Elgaria > Elgaria multicarinata. Next base: position 84,872,203 of record NC_086177.1, read on the forward strand.
CAATGATGGCACTTCCAGGAGCTGGCCACAGGGCTCAGACACCTCCTGGAACTGCCGGCCGAGTGTATTTATCTCATCGGTCGCCTTCCCTATGCAAGGAAATAAGCTGCTCTGTAGGAGTGGTTGCATGCTTTCCCTCCCACCCCCACACCTTATCTATTCTGGCATATGCTGTTCTAGCCATCACTAATTCCTAATGTATTGACCTTGTGGAATTACATGCAAACTATATGAAATTGATTAACTTCACACACAACCCACTGCAAAAACCACAGCCACAAAAACCTTGAAGCTGCCAAGAAATTGTGCCAATATTGCTGAGTTTAGGTGTGGCCACTCACTCTCAGGGCTGCTGTCTGTGCCTGACACTCCTGGGCAGTTGCCAGGGCCCTAACCCCTACTAGAGCTTGTTGCTGATTCCTGTATTTTTCTGCTCCAAGTAGTGTCAGATGGCTGAGTCTAGCTGCCATGTAATTTCCCCCAATGTAGTAGGCATTGTGGGAAGTTAAAATGGACCCACCCACCCCCTACAGAACTGCTCCTGCCACTACTACCGGGGGGGCATCTGAAGGCACTTCGCCCAGAGCCCCCGGATTATGGCCACCACCGTATCCATAGACTTGTTGGTGCTGGTTATCTTTAACACACACATACACAGAGATAAAAGGGACTTCAGCCTTCAACTCCTGCCTCATCAAGCCTCCCCAATTCTACAGATGGAACCTGTGTGCATACAGTCTGTACATGCCTATGCTCTTTTTCAGACTTGACACTGAATGCTTAGTTGAGGCAGGGCCAGTAGCTGCAAGCAGACACAATCCCACCTCTCTCCATTTCTGTGTTCAGAACTGAACGATGCTATTATGAATGAGAAGGGCTGCATGAACCTGCCTGTCAGTTGTGTTCATTTTTAGAGACCCTGATCTACGTTCTACAGTCAAGAGAGAGATGGTTGGCTGGGATGGGGGAGATAGCCTTTTTGGTGGTGGCGCTCCCAATGTTGATATAGAATAACCTCCTCCCACCTGGGACTTCTAATGTTATGACGTTGGTGCAAGTAGGAGATGAACCACAGCTGGCTCTCACAATACTAGAAGGATACAATACTTCTACATTCCCAAAATGTGGTCAGAAAAAGACTTCAAATATAATGGGTATTTGAAATTTCCTCAGGGGCATGCAATAAACCCACAGGCCCTATGTTGAGTGGTCAGCCCCCCCCCCCCCTAAACCCAATTTCTAGTTCGCCAAAAGTGAACACCCCTTCCCGTTCAGGCAACTGCCCCTCCTCCAAAAGCCCAGCACAAAGACCCCTTCTCTTCTTTTTCCCCAGAGTTCTCCATGAACAGCTCAGTATTCAGTCAAAGGTAACATAAAGACAGAGGAAGCACAGCCCTCCTTTATCCAGTAATTTCTGGCTAATTCTGTAGGCTTTTCCAGTAGGTGGCAGCAATAGCAAGATGCTGCTTGCACCTTCAGCTGATTACATTACCTTCTGTGAAGGGAGGGGAAAACACACATCCGTCCTTTTCCTAATTTCTCCAAACATCATACAGTCAGTACTTGGGGGTGTGGAAAAAGATGGTGATCACAACCAACAATATCTGGCTAGTAAGTTGAAATATGTGCAATCCTATATCCAGGCTTGGGTTAATAAAACTGTATTCTGGCTAATACGCAATATCAGGGTTTGTAAATCAGGTAAAGAATTGTCCCAAAGCTGGACATACTGATATTGATCTTGTAGGAAAACTCACTGTGAGGTCTACAGATCTCTCTCTACGACCTGCCAGGTTCAATTCTGGATCTGCCACTTTAATTTTTGTGATCCTCTCAGGGAGTGGAGAGTTTTACGGGTGCTGTTGGAGGTCCCTGCGGTACCGTGTTAAAAACCCTGATTTAGGATCTCCAAAGGTTTGAACACAGGACTGAAAAGTAAATATGCCTCAATAATAAGGTAGTTATGCCTGACTGAATATAGGACATCAACTCATTTATTATTTATTCATTTGCAAAATATATATACCTCTCCATATCTGAAACAAATTCTGGCACGGTGAACATAAGACAGTAAAAGATTCAAAAATTAAAACATCATTATTATACTAAAAACACAGAATGCCAATAAAAACCTTGGCTGTCAGTCAGGGAATGCTTACTGGAATAAGACTGTTTTCAGGAGGCACCGGAAACAACATAGGTCGTTTTTACACCTGCCTTTTTTCCAAGGATCATCCCAGTGAATCCAAATGACACACAGGGAATCCTGGGAGCAGGCAGGGGCAATCCCTCCATTTTCCTGGGATAATCCTTAGGCGTAGAAAGGGCCACAGTGTTGGTGCTGGCCTGACCTCCAAAGGCAGGGAGTTCCACATAAAGGAGGCCACCACGCTGAAGGCTCTTCTCCTGGTGGACTCCAGTCGGGCCATAGGTCCACGTGGAACCACCAAGAGCATGCCCTCTGACGACCTCAGTGACTAGGCAGTTATACACTTAACTTGTGTATAAGTGAATTCCCTCTTCCTACACACACACACACACACGCACACTTTCTGTCAGGAACCACTCGCTGCTGTACTGGCTCTAGGTTTTAGAATGGTCCTTCCTTGGGCAAGGCACACTCAACCCCTCAGTGGTTCTACCTTCTTTACCACTATGGTCACCAGCTGCTATTGCTCCTCCTTTCTTTTCCATCATTGTTATCGCTTGCTTGCTTGACAAGCAAAGAGCCAGTTCTCCAAGTCGGTGGCATCTAAAGCTCCTCCTTCTCACCATCACCATTGTCCGTGAATGAAACTGGGTGATGGTATGATACAGGCCTTATCCAAAGTGGGGTGCTTCTTAATGCTGCATTTAATACTTTTTTTTAAAAAAAAAAACACACCATAGAATCATAGAATAGTAAAGTTGGAAGGGGCCTACAAGGCCATCGAGTCCAACCCCCTGCTCAATGCAGGAATCCACTTTAAAGCATACCTGACAGATGGTTGTCCAGCCGCCTCTTGAATGCCTCTAGTGTGGGAGAGCCCATGACCTCCCTAGGTAACTGGTTCCATTGTCGTACTGCTCTAACCATCAGGAAGTTTTTCCTGATGTCCAGCTGGAATCTGGCTTCCTGTAACTTGAGCCCGTTATTCCATGTCCTGCACTCTGGGATGATCGAGAAGAGATCCTGGCCCTCCTCTGTGTGACAACCTTTTAAGTGCTATCATGTCTCCCCTCAATCCTCTCTTCTCCAGGCTAAACATGCCCAGTTCTTTCAGTCTCTCCTCATAGGGCTTTGTTTCCAGACCCCTGATCTTCCTGGTTGCCCTCCTCTAAACACGCTCCAGCTTTTATTTTATAATAAATAAAATTTATTTAATTATTATTATTATTATTTATTTGATATTTATTATTTATTTGTAATTGCTTTTATGGTGTCATTTAGAATGAATTTAAATTAGTATGGTTATATTAGAAGCTGCTTTTTGGAAGGTGTTTGCCGAGAAAAGTAGGAAATGAATTCTTAAATATCAATAAATGTAAATAAATAAGGGAGAGTCCGGTCAGAGGAGCCTGGATAGATGGCAGCAACAGTTGCCAAGGAGATTTGATTGTAGGGGAGACAGGCAGCTAAACTGTAGGAAAATCTGGAAGTTGGTTGTGGGGGAGGGAAGAGAGATGACGCTGTGAAGCGGATGAGGGAGAAAGTTGTGGTGGTGGCCTGAGATGGGAGTGTGATCAGACACTGGAAACGGCAGTGGAGTCAGGAGGCAATATGCTACAGCTGAGGTGGTGAGGGCCATAAGGAGGCAGGGGATTCTTCAGCTTTCAACACAGAGAATCAGCATGAGAGCATCACCTCCTTGTGGCACCTGGGCAACACCATTAAGAGGGCCGGCCCAAAACATTTGGTTGCCTGAGGCAAAGGACAAGATGGCGCCCCATTCCATGATCTGACTGAACTGGCAGAGGGATCTGTCTTCAACACAGATGATGGGGAAAGGTTCTCCACTGAATTCGAAGGCAGCACCTTAACTTAGGGGGCAAAGAGAAAGGCACTTTTTTTTTCTGTTTGAACACCTTGCTGCTGCCTCCCAGCATCTGCCATCTGAGGCTGACTCAAACTGCCTGATGGTAGAGCCAGCCCTGACCATGGCACCAAACAGGGCTTAGTCAACGAGTGCTGAAGTGTCGGCATGTGGTATAAGAAGCAATATGGCATTCTGAAAATATATATTGAAGCGAAGCTTCAGTGATATATATTGAATATATATGCCCTACTATTTCATGAATGCAGCAATTCCTTACTATTTCATGAACCTGCTGCTGCTGCTTCCTCTTTTCTAAATAGTTACGTGAAGTCTATGTGCTGTTCTTCAGTGCTAGAAAGCACATCTTACTCCCATTTTAAGAAAAATGGTGAACGAGAATACAGCTATTCCCCTCTGCAGCAAGCCATTGTTCTCTGTCAATAAGGTGGCAATGGGAAATCATGCTAAAGTGGCTGGCTTGGGTACAATTTACAGTGCTATTGGGGGGGGGGAGGGAATCTGGTTCTTTTTAAACATCTAGGGGAAAGGCCCTTGCACCAGCTGTTTAAGATAGGAAACATCTGCACTCCAAACACAAAAGCCTCACATGCTTCCACCTTGCTTTGTTCAACTCAGCAACCTAGAAAGAGGAGGGAAAGCTCCATCCACATAAGGTTCCCTTCCATTTTCTTAAAAGCTCATGCAGCAAAAACATGCTTAGAAGTAGCTTTTACTTTAATCAGGCACCTAGTTTCTTTACGCTATTTCATCTCATTAGCAAAGAGTGGGCCTGTTCAGAAGACATCTTAAACCCTGGCTTTGACCATGGTGGTTAAGCCAGAAAGCCGGGTCGTGTTCAGAAGACACCTTAAACCACGGCTTTAACCACAGTGAATAAGGCTTTTTGCTTTATTCACCTTGGTTAAAGCCGTGGTTTAAAGTGTCTTCTGAACACAACCCAGCTTTCTGGCTTAACCACCATGGTTAAAGCCATAGTTTAAGATGTCTTCTAAACGGGGCCAGTATGTTCTTACTGGGCCTACTTCAGCAGCTTAAAAATTGCTGCTGGTGGTGGATATACTAAAAGGAGAGATATATAGATTCCATCTAGGAAAAGGGGCTCTGAGGAAAACAGAGTAAGACAGATTCTGCATGGTCGCATGCTTAACCAATACAAGTCACCTGGCTGCTCTGATGATGAAAGAAAATGGAACCTGAGAGTGTTTACATTTAAAGACTGTGGCCATTGCTAGACCTAAGGTTTATCCCTGGATCGTCCAGAGGTCAAACCTGTTCATCTAGGTGACACACAGGGGATCCAGTGCTCAGGCAGGGGCGAACCCTGGATGATCCCAGGATAAACCTTAGGTCTAGCTGTGGCCTGTGTGTGTGTGTGCATTAGATGTACATTGACACCATTCAAAACTGCTATGCAGACTTTCCTTCTTTAGGAAACAGCAGATTATTCTGAAGTATTTTATCAGAGTAGTAGAGTAAGCCCTGCTACTTGGAACTGTTCCAGAGCTAGAAATCAAACATCTAACCTGCTATTTTTCACACACACACACACACACACACACACACACACACACACACACACACACCATTTCTTGTATACATCCTGCACCAGATTTTCAACCACTGTAAATTATTTCTGCATGTATGTCTTTATTCAATAAGCATCACCGATTTAACAATGTACCAAAGGTATCAGTCACCGGAACTGGTGCCCTGTGCTCTGTAATGTGTGCATGGAGTCCTTGCAAAGGTACAGCTTTCTATGTTGGGAAGAAGGCCATCGATGCAGCAATCACACATGTGAAGTGGCACGCATGAGAGAGGGAAGGAGGAAGCAGGGAGAACAGCCCCTTTGTGAGCAGGGCTGATTCACTTACTTTGGTTACAGGTGCCTACCTGTGTTTTCTAAAACACACTACAGCAGGGAGCAAGGTTGCATTTATGATTTGGGTTGACAAAGGGGTTGGTGACTCTAGAATTCTGTACTGATCCCCATTTTCCTGCATAGCTCCCCAGCTGCTGCTTTAGGACCTCTTTGGCACTGTTTGTGCAGTAGCATTTAAGCCCGCCTTGTAAATAAGTCCCCAAAAATTATTAGCCTGGATTTGTTTATTTATTACTAGCCTCCTAAGAGGCTGGTATCCTGCATTTCCATGCTGGCCATTGAGGAGGGAAGGCCTCTGTCTCCAAAGCCAGCATGGAAATGCAGGAAACTAGTTCTTGAAGAGCCTAGTGAAACATTGCCTTGTACCAGGCAAGCGGCTGGCATGGAGGATGCCTCTGTGCCTAGCATGGAAACCAAGGCCATAGCTAGACCTAAGGTTTATCCCAGGATCATCCCGGGTTCATCCCTGCCTGAGCGCTGAATGCCTTGTGTGGCACTTAGATGAACAGGTTTGACCCCAGGACAATCCTGGGATAAACCTTCGGTCTAGCTATGGCCCAAGTGAATCAAAGTAGCAGGGAAGGGAGAGTTCCATTCCTCATCTGTCAATCAATCTGCTTGGCTCACAAGGAATTCCTTGTAGCCTATGGCGACTAGATGAGTTGTTAAATACAAGGCTGGTTTAAATGGGATGGGGATGGGGAAGAAAGTGGTGGGTGGAAGCTAAGACACACAAAATATTTTAAATATTGAGTTTGTTCTGACTCTATACTGTTAGCTTCACCCTACCCGGTGCCTGTTTACACTTCCCTGTGCCTGTTTGCATTCTCTTTCCCTCCTTATTGTTTACTACAACTTTATTAGATTGTAAGCCTATGCGGCAGGGTCTTGCTATTTACTGTGTAATCTGTACAGCACCATGTACATTGATGGTGCTATATAAATAAATACATAAATAAATAAATAAATAAATAATAATAATAATAATAATAATAATAATAATAATAATAATCAAGCACCACGGTCCCTCCAGGAAGGAATTCCTTCTGCACAAGCTCCATTTAAATGAAGGGAAACCCTCTGAAAAGGGTGCCCTATTGGTTACTTTTTAATAATTATTTAGAACATTTTTGCTCTACTTTTTAGTACAAAAACAGACTCCCAAAGTGGCCAACAACAACAACTAATGAAAACATAACTTCTGTAAACCACCCAGAGAGCTTTGGCTATGGGGAAGTATATAAATGTAATAAAATAAATAAATAAAAATGCAGCAATAAAAAGGCCAGCCATAAAATAACCGTCAGCCATAAAATGTGTATATTAATGAAACAGCTAGAACAGCATTAAATTATCGCCCATTAAAATCTTTTGGAGAATAAAATTGCCTTGATCTGGAGACTAAAACCACCGAAGTGTCAGGTCCTGTCAAGGCAGAGCCCAGAAGCAAAAGGCATGGTCCAAAGAGGCTGGGGGTCAGGTTCTGAGGCAGGCAGATGAGAATCCAATGGGCCTCAGGCAGAAGACATGATTGGGGACAAACTGGGAGTCAGATACCAGATCAGTCGCATGTGGACCAGTGGCAGAAGTAGGACTAAGCCAAGATCTCCCCATCTTCGTCATGCCTTTTTTCCAGTGAAGGTGAGGAGGAAAAATTCAGCAAAAGGAAAAAAAATAATTCGATTTTTGCAGGGTGGGGAATGTTAGTCAATTTACAATAATGCAGGGTAGTCTTTTGGCTTTTAAACTATTTTTTCTTTAACTTCTATAATGATGCTGAGAGGCTGCCGTGCACTTTCAAAAGAGAGCCAGAAATGTCCCTGGAAACAATGCTACCATAGGGTGACCATATGAAAAGGAGGACAGGGCTCCTGTATCTTTAATAGTTGCATAGAAAAGGGAATTTCAGCAGGTGTCATTTGTATGCAGGCAGCACCTGGTGAAATTCCCTCTTCATCACAACAGTTAGAGCTGCAGGAGCTATACTAGAGTGACCAGATGTAAAAAAGGGCAGGTCTCCTGCAGCTTTAACTGTTGTGATGAAAATGGGATTTCACCAGGTACTGCATGCATACAAATGACTCCTGCTGAAATTCCCTTTCCTATGCAACTGTTAAAGATACAGGAGCCCCATCCTCCTTTTCTTATGGTCACCCTAGCACTGCTGTTTAAGATTCTGAGCAAACAGCATTTTGAAGGATTTAACTCCAACACATAGGAAGACGCCAATGGAACAAAGTACAATCTGGCTCTGTCGGAGGAGATGTCTGAACACAGCATCTTTTGAGGACACAAATTGGCCATTCATGTACAGTGTACACCACAAGTTGTGTCTGTTCTTTCCCTACTATTTAAAATGCCACACGGGCTCCACACATCAAATTGCTAGAGCCTAGCATGAAAGCAAGCAAGAAGCTCAAGAGCTGGTGCCATTCGATAAATATTAATGATCTGAAACGGGGAATACAGGAAAATGAAGTACCCTTAAAATGCTCTGGAGTTGAAAATTGTCAGCACTATTATGGTATTCTCCTTCAAATAATAAATGATTCAACAACTGTACGGTTGCCATAGGGACAGCTTCTCATTGAGCCTAAAATTACCAAGCTGCTGACAAGCCCCTATTTTTAGTACCACCAGATGTGCCTCTTTAAAAACAGTGGAGGAGCTCTGGATGTGTGTAGTGTATGCCACATCTGTGCGAATGAGTGTGTTAGTATATTATTATTATTATTATTATTATTATTATTATTATTATTATTATTATTATTATTATTATTATTTATAGCACCATCCATGTATAAGGCACTTCATAGGAAAACATGAACCAAAGAAATAATTAAAAAAAAGAATTATAATGAAAAATGTGTTTCCAGATATCCCTGGGAAATGGAGGGATCGTCCCTGCCTGCTCCTGGGATCCCCTGCGCATTATATGGATGCACAGGGATGATCCAGGGTTGATCCTGGAGAAAAAGGCAGGTGTAGACATGCCCTCTGTGTTCAATACCATGCCTTCCAAAGTCTTGATTCATAGGCTCCTTTGCCTGGCCCAGAGATAAGTGTCATCAATAACAGTGAGATTGCTGAAAGAACAGGTACAACTGATGTGTGGAAGAATAAGAAGAATCCCTTCGCATTATTATTATTATTATTATTATTATTATTATTATTATTATTTATTGCATTTTTATACCACCCAACAGCCGAAGCTCCCTGGGCAGTTCACAAAAACTAAAACCATTCAAAGTATAAAACAAACAGTATAAAAACATGATATAAAATACACATTAAAAGCTTTAGCATCTTCCTAGTCTTAGCTGTTAGTGGCCCCTCCATTTTGTGTGAAGTGCATGAAAAAGGGAAGGTTGGGATTTGAGACATCAAAATGTGTGTCAGGCTTACCTCTCACTAGGATGTGTGATGACTGCAGCAGAAAAACAAGCCGCTGATGTAATATACTGACAATATGATGTTTATGTTACTGCAGCAAATTATCTAGTTCTCGTTCCAGTCACATGCACTCTTTTGCCTCATTCAGCTTCAGCCTTCTGATTTTTCCCTCCTCAGCGGGGCTGATAGCAGCCGAGGGTAGAAGAAGCATTCAAATATTTTAGATCAATAAAATGGTGTGAGAGAAAGGGTTAAACACCCTCCCTCACAATGCTATTGCTCCTGTCCCCCCTGAGACTACTTTGTAGTTTTTAAAAAGTTGGGAGAAACCGGAAACATTATTCTCCCACACCGTGTCGCCTTTGGCCTTTGCTTATAGTAGAGACATAACATATTCTGCATCCATTTCTTTACTGACTGAATTCTTGTCTCTTCCATGGTTGTCTCCTTTATGTCGAAGTGTAGATGGGGGACTTTTATCCTGTTTTTTCCTGCGGTCCAAGGATGATCCTGAGGACCACAGACTTCTTCTTTTTACTTACTTTTTTCGCAGAAATGCAAGTGCGTTCCAGTTCCTGCCTTTTTTTAAAAAAAAAAAAGTGGCAGGCACAACGGCCCTTTTCCCTTCTGGGATATTGTGCTTCCATTTGGATGGCCAGGGATGATCTCGGAAGCAATTAAGTCTGGGATTGTTTCCCATCCCTCCCTCTACACCCTTAGGGGTAGACATGCCCAGAGACTGCATTCAGATGATCGCAGAGAGGGGAGAAGCCATGATGACTTCTCCCTCCACCCCCGCGTGTGCTGCATGAGTAACCACAATTTGTATGATCCCTTGTGATGCAGCACAGGTTGGCATGTCATTTGAACCTGGTGTAGGGTGCAGCGAAGGTAGCTTTGTACCCACCCTACAACCCACAACATGCAGTAGAGGTTGCAGGCTGGGTATGAAGCCACCCCCGCCACACTGTCACTGGGATTATACAAATGGCCATCACACACAGGGGTGGGGGTGGGGGTGGGGGTGGTAGAAGCCGAAATGGTTTCTTTCTCCCTGTGTGATCTGTTTACAATCAACTGGCAGACTATCCAGATTCAAAGGGCTAAGGAAAAAGACAATTTTAACAAAAGTTTTATCACATAAATACAATTCAACAACTGTATTAAACAATTAAAGTGCACTGGCATCTACTGTATACATCTGATTGCATTAATTTTATACAAGAATACCAAAAGAGAAATTAAAAAAGCAGGTCAAATGCATTACCAATGTCACTCCCATCTATCCAATAGAGCAAGCTGCTCTTAGTGAGTAACGCAGTCAGCAGCAGTTGGACTGAGGCTTGCTCTGTTGGATAGACGGGAGTGACATTGGCTACCCAATTCAGGGCTTTTCTATTAAGTCAGCCCGTACAAATACATTTTACAGGAGCTCTGTGAAGCCTGGGGTCACTGAAGAAGACACACCAGTGTCGAAACTGTTTGACCTGCTTTTTTAATTTCTCTTTTGGTATTCCTGTATAACATTAATGCAATCAGATGTATACAATAGATGCCAGTGCACTTTAATTGTTTAATTGTTTAATACAGTTGTTGAATTGTATTTATGTGATAAAACTTTGTTAAAATTGTCTTTTTCCTAACCCTTTGAATCTGGATAGTTTTAAGGACAACGCCCTTTCTTTTACACTGTACAATCAACTGCCAAACAAGTTTATTTGGAAAAACAGATGCATGGGCTCACATGTGCCTTTTCCAAACAAACAAAAAATCCTCTTTGAATAACTGTGTTATCAGAAGGAACTGAAATGCAAAAAGTACAGACAGTGAAGATTACCTTAACAGTTGCCATTCACAAAAACTTGTTTGGTAACATGTTAGTTTAAAAAAAAAACTTTTGTCCCTATTCAAACCACAGGCAATATAGATTGGGATCGCTTGATAAATAGAGATTCCACTGTATTTCCTGTGGACTGAATAAGAACAACAGGTTTTATATCACACTACATAATCAGCCATGAAGCTCACTTGGTGATTTTGGGGCAGCCTAACCTAGTTCACTTCACAGGGTTGTTGTGAGGACCATGTGAGCTGCCTTGGAATCCTTGCAGGAGGAGGAGGAGGAGAAGGAGAAGGAGAAGGAGAAGGAGAAGGAGAAGAAGAAGAAATAAATATTGCAGTGATATCTGTGTTATCACCAACAATGTTTTGTGACAACACAGTTTATATCTTACCCACCCCCACCCAAATAATGTGTATATAAATCTCCCGATTTGAAGTTAACAGTTTATGCATCTAATGATGTGGACAGTGTTCACAAAAGCTTGTGCCACAATGAAATTGTTGCTCTTTAAGCTCCCACAGGAGTCTGTTATTTTTGCTGCAACAGACTAACAAACACAGCTACCCCTCTGGAAATAACATAGTTATCTCCAATTCAGGGAGAAATACATCAACCAAGATGCCTAATGGTATCTATTTGAAAAAAGTACTCAAGAGAGAAATGGGGCGTCTGCAGGGGGAGGGAGGGGAAAGAATCCATTGATAAAAATCTAAAGCCGGGTAAGATTTCCCACTCTCTGTAGAAAAAGTAAAGTGTTATGGCATTATGGTCCTCTTTGTCCCAGACCTTTGCATTCAAAACACTTATCTATGGGTTTTATCTAATCAGTCACTAAAGCTCATATGCAGTCCAGGGGCTACATCCTTGAATTAGATCACTTTAAGGAAAGAGCCATTTACCCAGTGAATCTTCATAATCCCATTTTCTTCAGGTTTTTAGCCATTGAATGGGTGTTACCTGAATGGGTCACTTAAGTGAATGGGTCATATGCTGGGGGTTTTCCTCCACCTCTTTATCTCCTTGCCAGAAAAAGCTTCACTGCTACAGTATATTTCCGAATCCATTGGATTTACTTCTGGGTAGACATGTATGGGATTGAATTGGCAGGCTGCCATTTATGTATTTATTTATTTTCTTCAAAGTTGGTAAAAACAAATTCTACTATGGAAAAAATGATGGTTGTCTTTTTCTGATCTAAACAGGGTTCTTCTTACATTCTTATTCATTGATTGATATATTGGGTCATTATTCCACATTCCATAGTACCTACATCTATTCAGCATTATTTCTACCGCTTACATAAATGACATTGCACTAGCAGAAATGATCTCTAGCTCTTCCTGGTGCAAGAAAGATATCCCAGAAAACTAATCACACCAGCAAGTGCTATTGCCATTGCACTAGAAATAGTTCATGCTAGTACCATGTAGAATTCCTTCCTTCTGGAAACACACTATGCTCCTTCTTTCGTTGGATGGTCAAGAATTTTTAAAACTTCCAAGTTCGCTTTTAAATCAGTGACCTGCTGTTTTATTATGTTTCTATTGAGGTTTTAGTACCACTGCCTCTCACTATTTTACAGTGTAATCCTATATATTTCTACTCAGAAGTAATTTCCTTTCAGTTCAATGAGACTCTTTCCCAGGTCAGTGCATACAGGATTGCAGCCTTAATTATTTTTATAAGATCATTTAGATACTGTATTGCAGTCCTCAGAAAGGTCCACAAGATGGTTTACAACTTTAAGATATCAATAAATACCAATAAAACTAAATTTTAATTGAATGTGTAATTTTATTGCTATGTTTTGTTATATTGAATTGTTTAATTAATGTAAGCAGCTTTGGTTATTATCTCAGTAAGCCCCTACTAATTGCAGATGGTTAAAATTTGAGAACAGTTTTTCCCAATATAGTGTGTTGGACCACAACACTTGGGCATGATGGGAGTTGTAGTCCAACTCATCTGGAGGGCACAAAGTTGTAGAAGACTGATGGAGACCTTTCTCCTCCTGATCTCCAGGCAGCACAATTTTCATTTGAGGTTGAATGTGGTGTACATGAATTCACAGTGCACGTATTTCTGGCCGTACTGCACCAACTTTACTGGAATTATTTAATGCTCTCAGGGAGGTTGCAACCCTGTACACACTTACTTCTGAGCAGGCATGCATAGGATTGCCCTATAAGTATATTGATAAAGATAATCCAGAAGGTTTTAAGGAGGTTCGCCTGGCACCTACACTATATTCTTTCAGATGCCACGTGAAGACCTTTTTATTCTCTCAGCATTTTAACAGTCTATAAATTTAATTTTAATATTGCTGTCTTAAATTTGTATTTCTGCACTGCTGCTGATTTCATCCTGGTTGTGTTTTTATATTGTATTTTATATCATGTTTTTATACTGTTTGTTTTATACTTTCAATGGTTTTAATTTTTGTGAACCACCCAGAGAGCTTCAACTATTGGGTGGTATAAAAATGCAATAAATAAATAAATAAATAATCTCTGTAGTCTGGATGTTTCCTGTTCTGATTTATTTTCCTCCAGTTATTAAAATGGGAATTATAGATGCTAACAGAATGTATCTAAAAGTGATAGAATAGTGGCATTTTAATCAATTCTCCTCAATATGTTGTAAGTGCCTCTCACATACATGAATATTCCTTTAATCAACAAATGTTTCCATAATAAAAGGGACATGCCAGATGGATGAAGTGATCCTTTAAAAGCACAGAGAATGTTTGCCGGAATGCAAACAAATTAAGATTAGATTGTCTAACATCTAAAAGCTTCATTGTACTACAAATGTTTGAATGTTACGTAAACTTTTGGAATTGCTAACATTTCTGTTTATTTTACCTTTGCCATTCTTGGCTTGAACAATCAACCTGAATGACTTTTGCTTTCATGTTATTATATGGAGAACTACCAAGAGTTTGAAAAATTGTTTTTACCTTGGATGCTTGCTCAATAGATCTTATATTTTGGAACAACTTCCCTTCCACATTCAACCCAAAGGCCAAATTTGAACCAAATACGTGCCTTAGGATAAGGAGTTATGAAATTCTGTTTTAAGATAAATTTCCCTAGAAACTATGGAAGGAGTATGTAATTACTTAGTAGTACAGGTTCAGAAATCTGCCTTAAATTAAGTTCATAAAGTGCCAGTTTCAGAAGGGCCAAACTACATATGACTATAGCAGATCTAAGCAAACACTTATATGCCCCAATCATTTAGAAAGTGGGGTGGGTCAGGAAGGAAATGGCTACTAGCCCTGATGGTTGTGTGCTATCTCCAGTATTTGAGGCAGTAAGCCTGTGTGCACCAGTTGCTGGGGAACATGGGTGGGAGGGTGCTGTTGCACCATGTCCTGCCTTGTTGGTCCCTGGCCGATGGCTGGTTGGCCACTGTGTGAACAGAGTGCTGGACTAGATGGACCCTTGGTCTGATCCAACATGGCCAAATGGGGACTAGTCCCAGTTCAACACTCTAGCCACTACACTACACTGGCTCTCATAGGTGAGACAGGTCACAGACATTGGTAATTTAATTTGCAGCTATACAGATCTGCCCCACTGTCAGGTCTAGTTCTGCTACAGGGTAAGGAACCCTCTGGAGCAGATTTGTCTAGTGCAAGGGAGAGAAAAGTACAGGGAAGTCCGTGTGTGTGTGTGTGTGTGTGTGTGTGTGTGAGTCCCGTACAAGGATTGATAAATGTTGACAATGTACTCATCAAAAGAGGGACCAGGTAATCCTGGGATTTTAGAGTCATATGGCTAGAAAGAACTAAGGCAAGGATGGGGCGATTTCCAGCAGTTTTGGACTTCAGCTCCCAGCACCCTTAACCATACTGATAGGGGCTTCTGGAAGTTGGAAGTCCAAAACATCTGGAGACCTACCTTCTGCTCATCCCTGAACTAGGGCACATACTGGCCATTGACTAGATAACCCAAAGGTTTGAGGAGGAATATGGAGGCATCTTATATTTAGCAGCAGCAGTCATTCCATATGACTTTCTGTAGAATAAATGTATAGTAATTACTCATTTGCTGGGGAAGGTCCATTATTTTTCCTTCAATTATCTCCTGCTAACAGAAGGACTTACATTTTTGCAGCATGTTTGCACAGATAGTCCTAGCAGTAAAAAGCCATTCCTCCTGCATGACAATTTCTTTTCTTTTCTTTTAAAAAAATACTTTTATTTTTAATAGTAATCCTGACATGGTACAGCTTTATTGCAGAGCATTGGAGCATCAGGTAAAAGCTTTTCCTGATATTTTATTGCCCTGATTTAATGCCTTCCATTTTCTTTTTGACAGGATCACTACCTGCTACAAAGGAAGAGATTGTGGTTGAAACTGAGACATAAAGGTAAGAGGTGGAATAGCAAGGAGGCATGCTTTATTGTAATTATACCTAGTAATCCAAGACAAATGTCTAATGTGATAAGTGTTCTGAAGATACTTAGTTTAATTGGCATCTAGGGGAGACAGTTCTCGTCTCGCAAACATCAGCAGGCAGCCTGCTACTAATGTCAGTGGATCTGGATTGCATCCAAGATCATTGTATGCCAGTAATCAAGTTAAGACCTGCTGCAAGGAATCCTTTTCCTCTTACCACAAAGTGTGCAAGGGAGAGGGGCTTGAAACACCCACCCCCATTATAGTATTCTAGATTTCAGTGGTGGTATCAAATAAGCATGCAGCTTCCAAGAGGACTACTGGACTAGCACAAGGGGGTTTCTGTGCCTTCAGGAATGCTTGTCAGGAAACAAAGGGACCAACCAAGTTGCTATCTAAGAGAATTTGTAACTAACTCTCTGCATCACACCATGCAGGCGGCGGCGGGGTGGGGGTGGGGGGAGGTAACAGCCTTCAAAACAGTAAGGGAAAGAATTGGTTATGTCCATCAAGTGGGTATCTTAAGCCATTCTAATAGAAAGAAGTCAGAAGACCCAGTTTCTTTCTCATATAAAAGTCTACCACGTTTATTTAATACAGACATATTAAAGACAAACCCTGAAAACCAGGAACACAACTCAAACACTCCGTTACGAAGCGTATATATAGAATATATATTTTGTCAACAGCCGCTTCTGTTGATTGAGCCATTGAGGTTTTCTGTGTATTTCTTAATTTATTTTAAAAGCTACCTTTTGTGAACAAATGTGCCTCTTCATTCTCAGCCCTCTCATTTTCATTAAAGCCAGCTGCTTTCTAGCTTTAATATTCACATTTTTAAACTGCTTCATTACACCCCAAAACCTTAAAAAAAAGCCTTTAAAAATGTAAAAAGAATTGAACGCTCTAAGAAGGGAGGGAACTGGGGGGGGGGGCTTACACGTCATTTTGACTTCTTGAAAATGGTTCCAGTGAGACAAATCAGAAACAGAGGCAACATTTTCTTCTGTGTAGGAGGGCTGGAGTCGGAAAGGAAATGGCTGGCAGTGGAGGAATCAGAGAGGGGGTAAAAGAGGCAAACATAATACTCTTCAGCTGGGGAGAGCCCCAGAGAGTTAGCTAGGGCTGGCAAGGATAGTAACCAGAGCAGGGGAGGGCGTGTGTGCAAATGTGTGGCTGGAGGAGGAGGAGAGGGGGGGGGGAGATTTCTTAGAAAGACTGCTGTAATATGAGCCCTTTTCTGAGAATCCTGTTTGGAGGGGGAGAGAGAGAGAGAGAGGTGGAGGTGGAGCTCTTGGAAAGAAACAGCAATGGGGGGGGGGGGGAGCGGTGAGGGAGAGGAAACGCACAACAACTTGGATCCGGCAACGTGCGCGTCCTCAGGAGACTCCCAGCCGTTACAAAACACACAGGGTTCGCCCTCAGCCCAGTCAAAACAAGCCAGGATAGGGTTACGATCTCCCACTGCCTGGGGAACACAAGAACAAAACATAGCTTGGATGCGGGACGCTAAAAAAAAGGGGGTGACCTTGGAAAGAGAGGGAGGACGGCCGTTCTTCAAAGGGTTTAATATATTTGCGCTCAGTAGCGTAGAGTCTCCACTGCCCTCTTGCAATCGTAACGTTTGACATGCCTTTATTATTAAACATTCCCCCCCGCCCTCCCCTCTCCAGTCACACATTGATGTGCGCGTGGGAATGATTTTCACGCTAGACAATGCCACGCGGGATGGCCCCCCCTTTCCCCCATAAGAGCAGACTACTACGGAGGTGGGCGTTTAGTGTCCAGACGGCGTGCGCAAATCCTGGCGCAGAAGGCAGATCGGGGTCATCTGGGCTGCGTATTCGCGGGTAGACCGAAGGGGCAGCCGTCCAGGGCTGCATAGCACCACAATTCTCTTAAAGAGAGAGATACACAGAGAGAGGAGGAGAGTAGCAGCCCGGCCCGTGGCTCCATCAGTAACCACCAGCGACAAAGAACAATAATCGTTAACTGTCATATAGTCCGCTTCAAGTATACGGCGTTGCCTCGATAATCCGTCTCTGGCGAGTTGCAGTCGCGCCTCGCCGCCATCGCGCCCCCGCCATCCCTCCTAATGTGCGTGTAAAGGGGAGAGGTAGGTAGGAGATGCCAGGTCTCTTCCACGCGCTGCCCTGTAGCTTCGCGGGGTGGAAAGGGCTGGGCGGGGGGCTGCACCCCGGAGGGGCTAGGGCAGCGGTTGCAAAGAGGAGACGGAGAAGGCTGTGGCTGCAGCCGAGTCCCCTTCGCCACTACTGCTGTGGCAGCAGCTGCCGGTGGACGAGGCAGAGCCGGGCGAGCCGGTGGCGGAGGTCTCCACCGCCGTCGAGGCGGCTGTGGCGGTGGCCGCCAGTTGCAATCGCCGGACGGCTTCCTTGATGAGGTTCCCGGAGAGGATGAGCTGTTGCAAGAGCCGGTGCGGGTCGTCGTCTTCGCCCGCGGGCAGCAGAGGGTGGTGTGGGTGGTGATGCGGCTGCCTCTTCTTCCCCCCGGCCCGGGCCGCGCTCCGCAGCCAGCCCCGGCCGCACAGTTGCTTGGCCACCCGAGGGCTGCCCTTCTGGTCCGCGGACGGCGGCGGCGACGGCGGCAGCAGCAGCAGCGACGGCGGCGGGCGCTGGTGGTGCAGCGAGGCTAGGAAGCCGAGCCCCCTCGGCGACGAGTACGGAGCCGCTCGGTCCCGGCCGTGGTGTTTGGGGAGCAGCCGAGGGGCCGGAGACGACGCCCGGTGCTGGGCGCTCAACTGCAGCACCTCGCCCAGCTTGGCCACCAACGCGTCCACTTCCTTGGAGCCGCTGCTCGCCCCGACGGGGCCGCTCTGCAAGGACGCGGCGGCGCGCTCCAGCAGCAGGAAGCGCTCTCCGCCCGGCTGCCGGCAAGGCATCGCAGCCGGTTGGTTGGCTGGCTGGCTGGCTGGCTGCTCGCTCGCCTGCTCCTCTCCGCTTGGCACACGCGTTGTTGTTGTTGCTGCTGCTGCTGCTACCGCAGCGACGGCGTCTGCAACTACCAATGAGGCGCCCTCCTCCTCCCCTCCCTCTTTCTAGCACACTCGCGGCTCCAACGCTGTTGTTGCTGCTGCGGTTGGTTTGTAAACAATGGATGACGCAAGCCGCCGGGCGCGTCCAACTCCACAGGCAAAAAGAGGGGGGCACGAAGAAGGCAGGCTCCACCTAACGAAAGCTTTGGCCGCTTTCCCCTAGTTTAGAACCTTTGTCGTAATCCTAAATAGCGCGGAGAAAAAACTAGTTGTAGCTAAAACCCTAGAGGAGGCAATGTCTGGAAGCCTCTCTTCCTATCCCCTCTCCCGCCCTCCCCTGCGTGTGTGAGCGTGTGTGTCCAAATGGATTCGCCCGCTCTTTCCAACGCCGTCCGGGGAGTGTGGGCGGGGACTTTGCGATTGAGGGAGGTGGGCGGGGCTGGCGTGATCTTTGTGGACTTGGGAGTCAGTGAGGTCAACCTGGCAACAAACCAATACACAGAGATGTGCATGGGTGATAAAGGCTGCAGAGTAACTCAGCGGTTGCTTGAGAGGGAAGGAGGAACAGTCCGATCCTATGCACTTTTGTTCCGAAATGAATCCAATTTTAAGTTCTGTCAGTTGGGCTTGCTCCCAAATAAATGGGTATAGGTTTTCAACCTGGCAGCCACACAGGGCCACATTTGAGAGGGCCCAGGGTTCTTTGGTGGATCATAAGAACAGCCATGCTGGATCCAGCCATGCTGGATCAGACCAAGGGTCCCCATGGTGCTGCTCAAGGTGGGATATAAATGCAATAAATGAATGAATTAATGAATATAGTAATTATCTTGGTGAAAATGGAGGTTACTTTGGAAACCGCATGTTCCAGGATTTTTTATTATTATTTATTACATTTATATAGCACCCCATAGCCGAAGCTCTCTGGGCGGTTTACAAAAGGCTAAGGCTGCAAATCTTAAGCGTATTTTCTAGGAAACAAGACCCATTTAAGTCAGAGGGACTTACTTCTGAGTAAACATAGAATCATAGAATTGGAAGGGATCTCAAAGGTCATCTAGTAGTCCACCACCTGCCAATGCAGGAAATCTGGTGCTAAAGCATCCCTGGTAGGTGGTCATCTAGCCTCTGCTTAAAAAACTCCAATAAAAGAGAGTCCACCATATTCCAAGGTAATCTGTTCTACTGTTGCATGGCTCCTACCTTCAGGAAGTTCTTCTAATCTTTAGTCAAAACCCTCTTTCTTGTCATTTGAACTCATTGGTCCAGGTCCTACCAATTGATCTTGACCAACAGATAACAAATTTGTTCCATCATTTATGTGAAAGCTATTGGATGATAGCAATCATAATACCTCTTTGTTGTCTCTTTTCCATACATTTGGATCATGCTAGCTTATTTTGGCAATACTGTATTTCATTGCCCTATCACCATACAAACACATGGTAGTGGTGGAGGAGGAGGAGGAGAGGGTCCCCAAGTGCATGTTTGGGCTGAGGGTGGGTCCTAGGTCTGAAAAGGTTCATGAGATGCATGAAGCAGGCTAAGGGAAATACCCAATGCTACCATTGCACTAGCAGGAATGTGCAATAGTGCAACTGGAAGCTAGTGCCGAAAGCTACCACTGACTAGTGCAACCAGAAGCTAGCTGGCACTACCTCTTCCAGAATGGGACTAGTCATCAGAGCTTGCAGAAGGGAGTTCATCTGACTTGTCCCATTCTGGAAGTGGTCATTCCAGTTTCTGGGGTTGTTCTATCCAGTGCTAGTTCCTGCTAGTTCGCACTAACACAACGTATTTAGGGCTGGCAACTTGCCAGCAATGTATAATAATACTCTTACAATGTGGGAGGTGTGTACAAACACAAGTGGATGGGAGAGAGAGTAAGAAGTGGAGGATCACAACAATCACATGAACACAATGTTCTTTTTGTCTCATACCCCACTCTCCAAGTAACAAAGTACTTCCT
The DNA here is from genome assembly GCF_023053635.1 of Elgaria multicarinata webbii. Classification (NCBI taxonomy): domain Eukaryota; kingdom Metazoa; phylum Chordata; class Lepidosauria; order Squamata; family Anguidae; genus Elgaria; species Elgaria multicarinata. The sequence goes on from NC_086177.1 coordinate 84,892,725, forward strand.
CTCAAGCAGTGCATTCAGAATGTTTGTCTCCAACCTTACTAACTGGAGTGAGTGTCACAGTAGGGGCCAATCCCCAAAATAAGCTTCCCTTACCCGAGGTTCTAAAATAGCTGCCCTATTTATTTATTTATTGCATTTATATACCACCCCATAACCAAAGCTCTCTGGGCGGTTTACAAAACTTAAAAACAGTAAACATTAAAAACAAATATACAAAGTTTAAAAACATAAAAAGCCTAAAAACAACAGTATCCTTATAAAAACTAGTTTCAATATATTGCATGCATAGCAGCACATACAGCTCAACTATATAGGTAGATGTGTCTGCCTATCATTTCAGTGGCCTTTTTAAAAAATAAAAAAAATCCTCCAAAATATTTGATCAAAGGAAAATGAAGAGCCAGTAGCAATGGTCATCCAAGGGCCCAGAGCCCACCTTTGCCTTTCCCTACAAAGAGAGCAGTTTGTGCCCATGTAGTCAATGCGACTATATCAGCAAACCAGTGTAGTCTTTTGTATAGATTACAAACCAAGCTCTGAGCTGGCCATAACTCTCTGTTGGGCAGTTATTCCATGGTCCCTGTAACAAATGGTGTGAGGAGAAAAAAAAAGTCTGTATTTCATAGCCTGCCATGCTCTTTCAAGTGCACCAAAGATGTGGGAAGCTATCTGTTTATGCCGGCTTGGACTCTAATCCTCAGAAGTTTAACTGCTCTGTTCAATACTGTATATTTAAAGGGAATGTTTGCATTTTTTTGACATAAATGCTGTAGTGCAGTAATGCCTTCAAGAATGCCCTGACAGGTTTGTAATTCCCTTTATGGTGATCTTTTGCAGGCTTTATGTTATTTATATTTCTTTTATTTACTTATTTACATTTATACCCCACCTTTTTCCTCCAAGAAACCCAAGGCGGCATACATAATCCTCCTCCTCTCCATGTTATCCTCACAACAACAGCACTGTGAGGTAGGTTGGACTGAGTATGTAACTGGCCCAAAGTCACTCAGTGGGTTTTCATGACAGAGTGGGGACTAGAACCCAGATCTCCCGACTCCCAGTCCAACACCTTAGCTACTACACCACACTGGCTTTTTCTCTCCCATTATTATTATTTTATTATTTATATAGCACCAACAATGCACTTGGTGCTGTACAAAATAAACAAATAAAACAGCGATACCCTGCCTAGAGGCTTACAATCTAAAATCACATTAAAACATATGAAGGGGGGGAAGGGGTTTACAAAGCAGAAATAAGAGAATAATCATAGTAAAAAGAACAGTAAATCAAGCTAAAATACCAAAAGCTATTGAAAACAAATGAGTTTTCAAACGCATTTTAAAATCTACAATGGAACTCATGGTACGTAGTTGATCTGGAAGAGCATTCCAAGCAAACGGGGCAGCCAGAGAGAATGGGCGAAGCCGGGCAAGAGAGATAGAAACTCTTGGGCGGGAGAGCAACATAACATTTGAAGAACGGAGGGTACGAGGGGGATGGTAAAGTGAAATGAGAGAAGAAAGATAAGAAGGTGCAAGACCATGACAGGCTTTAAATGTCAGCAAAAGAAGCTTATACTGAATTCTATATGGGATCGGAAGCCAATGAAGAGATTTCATCAAAGGAGAAACTTGGTCAAAACGACAAGCCAAGAAAATAATCTTGGCTGCAGAATGGTGAAGAGAGACCAAAGAGGAGAGATGAGCATAAGGAAGGCCAGTCAAAAGAAGATTACAAAAGTCCAAACGGGAGATAACCAATGCATGGACAAGGGTCTTAGCAGAAGATTCAGATAAGAACAGATGGATCCTAGCAATGTTATATAGGAAAAAACGGCAGGACTTGGCTACAGCCTCAATATGTGAGGAGAAAGAAAGTGAAGAATCAAAAATGAAGCCAAGACTACGAGCTTCTTCCACCGGATAAAGTGTGACATTATTAACAGTAACAAAGAATGAAGAGCGAGGGGACAGTTTCGGAGGGAAGACAAGCAAAACTGTTTTCGCCATGTTTAGTTTTAAGTGACGCTGAAGCATCCAGGCTGAGATATCAGACAAACAGGCTGAGATCCTATTTTATTTATTTATTTATTTATTTATTACATTTTATACCGCCCAATAGCCGAAGCTCTCTGGGCGGTTCACAAAGCCTGAGTGTCAGAAGAAAGTTCGGGAGAAGAGAGATACAATTGTGTATGGTCTGCATACAGGTGATATTGGAGGCCATGAGAATGAATAAGATTATAGCATGTATAAAGAGAACAACAAAGGGCCAAGTACTGAGCCCTGTGGCACCCCAACTTGAAGGGGAAAAGAAGAAGATGAGTGGCCATTAGCACATCTGCGAGATAGGAGGCAAACCAGTCATAGACAGATTCGCGGAATCCAAGGTCACATAGGGTAGCCAATAGGAGGTCATGATCAACCGTATCAAAGGCCGCAGTAAGATCCAAAAGAATAAGAACTGAAAACAGGCCTTTAGATTTGGCGATAAGAAGATCATTGGTAACCTTAGTAAGAGCTGTCTCAGTAGAATGCAGAGGATGGAAGCCAGACTGAAGCCATCCAGCAACACATTGATTTACATTTTTTCCCCTTTGAGGCCATAGACTGCATTATCAGAAGTAGCAAAAGTGAGTCACATCAATTCAGACAAGTTCATTGCATTTGTGGATTCTTTGTGAGAAGGATCTAATAAAGGACACGAAAGATGGGGAGGCAGTATTTGGAATGGTCATCTGTTCAAGTCACACATACAAAATTAAACAAAATTAAAATAATAAGAAGAGCCAATTTAGACCAAGAAATGTATGATGGAATCATAAAAAAAACCATTGTAGTGGGAAGATGCCATAGGTACACTGGATACATTTCAGATCCATGAAAACTTCTTCATTTGTTTATCTATCATTCATTATATGGTAGAATACTCTCAGAAATAAATGTTAAAAGTGATATTTTAGCTGAATATTTATCATTTATGTGGGCCTCTATATGTGGCTGTATTTACTGTTCTGATGGCTATGTGCTACCTCCAGTATTAGAGGCAGTACACCTATATACACCAGTCCTGGGGAACATGGGAGGGAGGGTGGGAACTGTGTCCTGCTTGTGAGCCCCTGGCAAACGGCTGGTGGTTGGCCACTGTGTGAACAGAGTCCTGGACTAGATGGACCCTTGGTCTGATCTAGCAGAGCTCTTCTTATATTCTTATGCCTTTGACCAATATTTAATTCCATTTCATTTTTTTTTTAAAAAAGCATGCTATCCACTTTATTATTCTCAATACATACATAAAATGTTAATAACAGGTCGTGCAGTGATGGAGAGCAGCTTTACTGTGTGTGGGGTGCGTGCAGAATGCCTTTGTTAGGGGATGATCCCTAATAAGCATGATCATCGGTGCTTCTTCCAGCCTGACGATTCCACTATATTATACTCAGAGAAGGAAAAGAGAAAGGAGTCCTCCAGAATACAAAATTAAACAAAGCTTACCACAATTTCTTTCCCAAACATCAAGGTTGCCAAAGCACTTAAGGTTGCTAAGTGACAATAAAGCACTCACCAATCACATTGGTACAAAATCCAAACACAGCACGATAAGGAACTTGTTCTTAATCTTATTTCTCCCACACTAAATACATACTGTGAAGCATTCAGTGGTTTGCTCCTATTGAGGTGGTTCACATGAGAAACTTCAGGGAGGGGTGTGGTAACCACCTTGGTTAGACCATCTGGAAGCTAAAATATCCAGTCTGTCTTTCTCAGCCTGTGCCTGAATCAGCAAGTTAGAATGGGATGCTGTCTTTCAAGCATTGGTGTTGCCCATTTCATTTCAGAAGGGGCTTGTACAGGTCCTCATATTGGGCCAGTTCAGATGACATGTAAACCATGGTTAGGCTACTAACTCTTTTGCAGCAAATGATTAGTGAGCATGTTTAAACCATGGTTATGTAGCCACCAGGGTTAGGAATGGTTCGCACAACATGGTTCACATGAGATGTTAAGCCATAATGTTTATCTCAAAATGCTTAACCACCGTGGCTTAGCATGTTGTCTGAACAGGGTCAATATGAATGAGGTTGTGCCAAATCAGAGCTGGTAGACTGGTAAGGGCTGTGGCAGAACAGGGCAGGAGATGCAGCAACGGCATCTTCTCCCATGGAGCTGTGTGGGGCGGGGAGTATTTTATCTTGCTATTATGTATCAGCAGCTTTCCTTGGCATGGGTTAGGGAGTTGTGCGGCCTTGGAGGTGGGACCAGTCATGCGGCTTGGCCACACCTTTCCATTCATGGACCTCCTTCGTGCAATTGATACATGAAGGGGGCTAGTGTTATGGAGGAAACCGGAACATCTAAAGCAGGGGTGCACAACCTTTTTGGCTGCATTCAGTGTTGGCTGGGGGGCGGGGGCACTGGCCACCCACAAGTATGCGCATACATGCATGTACATCCTCCCACATCTCCCATCCTTGCCCACTGACATCTAGGGATCATTGGGAGTATGGGGTGGGAGTAAAAGCTTCTCAAATCCCCCGAGGAATGCCACTGAGATTGCTGTTCCTTCACTCTTCCTTGTAGAGGGAAAACAGTGGTGTCAGAAGCCAGGGAACAGTGTCGTCGTCCCCCCCCGCCCCAGCTGCCCAGCTGATTTGTGGGGAAAAGTGGGTGGGGTCACACAGGTTGTGCACCCCTGAACTAGGGGCATTAAACCTATCCGTCTTCTCCGATTTAAAAATATCATCTAGATATTGCACAAGGAATTAAGGCGACAATAGGTTGTGCTATTCCCTACACCTCAAGTTGTTTTGTCAAAAGCAGTAAGCAGACATGTAAAGAAAGAACACGCTGCGACGGCTACTTGCATGCTAACTGAGCCATTATATTACTCGCAAAAGGTTGGAAATTGCCTTTCTACCATCTCTCATCAATGGAGTTGAAAAATGTAGAAAAGGGTAATGAATAAAATAACAGCTTATAAATATTTATGGGATGGAAGGAATAACACAACAGAGACATTTCAATAGAACTGGATTTTATTTATTCAATTTTGGAACAGGCATTGGCACCCACAGACCTTTCGACAATCTGATCTTAATATCTGTTGCACTTTGGAATTGTGCTTCCCAAAATGGATTATATAATCACTGATTAGGTTAATGATTACGTACTTTATCTAATAATAATAATAATAATAATAATAATAATAATAATAATAATAAACCAGGGGGAGGGGGAATAACGCTGGCCTGGTCATATATATTTTCTCAAAGTTGTATTTCTGCAAGATTTTCCTTTCACAACCAGGGAGTTATATCTTCAATCAATGGGTGAAATAATTCTCAAATGTTTCCCTTGACAATCTGTTAAGCAAGCTCAATTATAATAAATCTGTAAAAGCAACAATCAATAACAAGTTCATAATGATGAATCACAGCATGTGTCTTTTGTTGTATTTAGGTTACAAGAAGTTCTGCCTGGGGCTGAAAGAAACTTCCTTTGTTTATGCTTCAAGATGGTTGTGTGTACCAAAGCCCTCTTTCCGAACAGCTCTGTAAATATCTACTGCCTTTGTTCTTCAACTTTGTAAACACAAACCTGCATAAATTAATACAAATTCTGGTCACTGCTATCGTTCCATGGGTAAACTGGGGGAAGAGAGGAGAAACATGAGTAAAGGTCTTTATTCCCATTAGTTATATTTTTAAAAACTAAAAAGCAGCAAGTGAACTAACTTTACTAAGGTTGCCATCCTCTCCTCCCCCCACCCCCACCCCAGGCTTTGGTGCCCTTAACAGCTGTGTTGGGCAAATTTTCAACAGCTGAAGCCTTTCTCAGCAAGGTGATGCAGTGACGAAAAACTGCATCTGCTCTATTTCTGTATCTGAGAAAGCTATTTAAAACACAGGTTTCCTCCCCACAAAAAGGTGTTGGCAACCCTACCTGGCAACTTCATGACAGGCCAATATCAACAGATGTTGTGCTCCTAGCACAGAGATACAAACATTGAGAAAGCACCACTTACTGAACTTCTGTTGGTCCTACAGCTCTCAAAGGCACAGATTCTCTGCCCAGAAAAAAGTGACAAACAGTCCTAGTCATAGTGAGATTTACTAAATCGTTCAAGAGATTGAGGTAGGGTGCGGGGATGTCCAGGGATGAGACTGAGATTTCTTCTCTGATCAAAATAGAACATTGCTGTACATTAGTTCAACAATGTATTTTTCATTTATTTATTTATTTATTTTGTATCCATGGAGCTGAAGGTGGAATATAGGCGTATAACTCCACCCCAGGTTTATGTTTACAACAACCCTGTGAGGTAGGTTTGTGTGGAAGGGTGTGACTGGCTAAAGTCACCTAATGAATTATATGCTGAGTGGAGATTTGAACCTAGGTCCCCCAGTCCTAGCCCAACACTTTAACAACAACATTACACTGGCAAGGTTCAGGCGTTAACCTAATCCACCATGGGTCACATTCAGGAACGTCCCATGATGGGTTAGCGTGTCATGTGTGGGGTGTTTCTCCACAATAAGTAAAGTACCCACCATGGGTAGATACCTTCTACAGAGGGAGTAAGGGCCCCCGAGATGGCTTCCCGTGTTGTCTGTCGGACGATGCTTACATACATGTAGCCATTCCATGTTGAAATGAGGAGAGCAGCAAGACAACCACCCAGAGCATCCAGAACTTCTGGTGACATGCTACCGCATGCAGCGGCCAAGGAAGCAGCTGCTGCGACTCTTCAGAGAACCCAGAGAGCAGTATAGAAATGAATAAAATAAACCTACCTTGTTGAAATGTCTGGCTCTGTTGGGGTCCTTCCTCAGAACCTGAGGTCATCGCTTGTAACTGACTGGTGGGAGATTCAGGATAAATAAAAGGAAGTACTTCTCCACACACTATATTGTTAAACTATAGAGCTCACTACCACAAGTTGTAGAGATGACTGTCAATTTGGATGGCTTTAAAAGGGGGTTGGGTGGATAAATTCCTGGAGGAGAAGGCTATCAATGGCTACTAATCCTTATGGCTCTGTGCTACCTACAGTATCAGAGGCAGTAACCCTATATACACCAGTTGCTGGAGGACATGGACAAGAGGGTGCTGTTGCACTCATATTCTGCTCATGGGTTTCCCATGGACAGCTGGTTGGCTACTCTGTGAACAGAATGCTGAACTAGCTGGACCCTTGGTCTGATCCAGCATGGCTCTTACGTTCTTATGGAGGGGTGTCCCAGGAGATCACCCGTACAGGATAATCTAAGCTGCCTTGGGTTCCTTGGAGGAAACAAGGCAGAATATAAGTGTAATAATAAATAAAATGAAAAATAAATTTGGTCTGTTCTTCCCTGAAAAGTCAGGGAAATAATGCAATGCTCCCATTTGCAGCAGAAGTGATTAGGTGGTATGCACCAGCATGCTGCTGCAATCATAACCACCAGGAGTAAATAAATAAATCCCTGTTTTGTTGTGATGTGCAAACCAGGCCTCAATATAAGGGAACTTTCTATGGAAAGATTAGCCATGGTTTCCCCCTATGTACTTGGTTGTTGTTGGTCTGAGTATGTTGCTGCCATTAAGTAACAAACAATAAATAAATTGCTTGTGTCACCTTTCTGTGCTAATGAGCTCTAATTCAATTGGGTGGAGATTAAAGGCAAGATTGCTTCCTACTTTGAAGTCATCTTTAGTTGCTCTCCTCCCAAAAGCCTGAACCTGGGAGGAAACATGCCAGGTAAACTAGGATTGGGGTAAATGACTTCCTTTTCTGTTGCCTCCCTGATCTATAGAATGCTTTGTGCTCTGGATTCCGATGCAAAGAGGTCAATCAGCCCAAGAAGGACTTGAATGCAGTTGGTAGTCTGATTACAGGGCTGCAATCACAAAGCCATGACTGATGATTGAAATTCTTCTCTGGCTGCTCATTGTAGTAATGCCCCTTAGGGCATTTTCACTCAAATACTTAGTTCCAATCCTAACCCAGAGAGAAGGACTCAAATACCAGTAAGCAAGGAACACTTAGGGCAAAACTACTTCCGTTTCCTTTATGTTGCATTTGGGCATTCTGGCTTCTTTGACTAGCTGTTCTGCAAGCCTTGTGAAATCACCAGGCTGAATCTATGTTGTGTCTTGTTATATTAATTTGTTTTTAATATAAGGTTGTATTATTGTAATTGTTGCAAGAAGGGTGGGGTAGAAACCTTTGAATAAATACATTCGTATTGATGCTGGTACCTTGACATTTTATTCAAACTGGTAGCATTTAGGAGATATCCATGTGGAGCTCCCTAGATCAGAGTGATCAGAAGGAAAATATCCAGGTGATTTTCAGTCAATCAGTCCAGATTTCCAACTCCCCATGGTTTGAAAATAGCAGTAACAAAATATTCCTTGCCTGAACTAAATTATACTAATGAAATGAAGAAAGCTTTCTGAAACTCAAAACCAATTCTTTGACTGAGAATTCCAATCAGGAACAAAGTCAACTCCACAAGCCTCAAGCTTAGCTACTCCTGCCTTAGATGTTAGCTGCACTGTTCACTGTTTCTATAAACGCTCTACCGATGAAACTCAAAACTTGGGAGGTTGAAAAGCCTTCCTGTTTAAGGTTAGATTCCTCATTTTATCCATTGATCTGTCACAGATCTCGCCATGTCAAGCACTCAGATCCAGTTTCCTCTTTTCAAGCCACCAAAGCAGTTTATAGTTGTCTGCAAGCAACGTATGAATGCTCTTACAGTTATTTATATGGCTTAAATTAGCAAGGACAGATCCAGTATGCCAAACCAGGCCGGCTCACATTCATCTCTGATTATGTCACCAGCATAGGAACTGCCATCCGTGGGCATAACGTTTCTCTGCATTTTGTAAGGTGATCCAGGCTTGAATGGAAGATGGCCTTGCCAAGTTAAAATGCATCCTTGAGGGGTTTTTTTCTCTCACCACTAGCACTTATTTCATAGAATTCCTGTGTTTGATTTTTCCACTTCCTCATACTTTGCACAAATATTTAGAGCTGCTGTTGCCTGTGGCCAAGATCTCCAGGCCAGGAAGGTTCAAACAACCAACCTGGTAGATGATAAGGCCTGAATTCATTCAGACTTTTTCTTAATGAGGTTTGCGTATTTGTCTCAGGCCAGTCACTACTTTTCTGCCTAGCCTACCTCACAGGTTTGTTGCTAGTGTAAAGTGTGATGATAGGCTGCCCTGATCTTCCTGGAGGAGAAGTAAGATGAATGTAACAAATAAATAAGATGTCAGTGAACACACATCGTTGGTGTCTTATTTCTTTGGCTGTTAACAGGAAGATAAATTTAGACTTTAGAAACAGATGGAATAGTCCAGAGGTTCTTGCTGATCAATAGTAACCTTTGCTAGTTTATGACTTTGTGTGTAATTCAATGTGATGATATTATTATTATTATTATTATTATTATTATTATTATTATCATCTCTTTTCTCGCTCATGGAGGTTTTTCTAGATGAACTTGATGGGGTTTGCTGAGTCATACTGCCTTTTATTGATTCAGAAATTTCCTGACTATTGAATATGTTTTAAGTATGACTGCTTTCTGGATGTTGGTGTGGATGTATTTTGGTAGTCCCAGGTTCTGAAGGTTTTCTGTAAAAATAAAAATAAAAAATGTGATGCTACTGACTGATGTGACAGAACAATTGTAACATTTTCCTGTTGCTATAGTTCTTTAACTTCCATAGCCAGTGGTGTATCCCCCCCCCCACTGCTTTTCTTCATCCTTTTCTACAATATTTTTATTATTAGGTATTGCTATGCGAATGAGCTTGGTGTGTTTTTCTTTTTTGTCTATAACGGTTATGTCTGGTCAATCAAAGTATTGTCTTGTCCGCATGCATCATCATTATTATTATTATTATTATTATTATCATTATCATCCTCATCCTCCATCTACCTACCTCCATCTCTATATCTCTGCCCCCTCTTGTAAATGATAGGGCTCCTTCTGTTATATCTTTGTATTCATTCATATATATGCAAATTTAATTTTACCAGGCATTTATACTTTCAAGCCTATCTTTGCAATTACAAGGGCCTTAAAACTTGTTTTAAAAATGAGTTCAGAGACTCTTAGAGCACAGTCCTATGGGATGCACCTCCAAACTTAGCTTAGATCCTTGCTCATCCTGCTCAGCATTTTAGCTAGATGGACGATTTTGCCTGTCTAGCGGAGGCTTCAGGGAGTGGAAGAGTTGGCAGCTCAGGACAGCTGGGGATACCTCATATGTCCGCACCCCCAGTCTCTTCCCCTCCTCTCCCCGCCCCTAGGAACGCCCTCTTCCCCTCGCAAACACAAGCTGGAAACAGCAGCCAGCGTGGTTCTCTCTGTGGCCATAGCTAGACCTAAGGTTTATCCCTGGATTGTCCAGGGGTCAAACCTGTTCACCTAGGTGACACACAGGGGATCCAGTGCTCAGCCAGGGGCGAACCCTGGATGATCCCAGGATAAACCTTAAGTCTAGCTGTGGCCTGTGTTAGCTGCAAGGGGGCAGGGAAGGGTTTTCCTGGTTCCGAGCTCGAACTCTGGTCTCGGAGCTCAGATCCAGGAAACTGAAATATCCCATGTTCCCAGAAGCTGTCTAGGGGACATAGGACAGATCCCTCTGAATGTTAAATTCTGTGCTCAAATCCAAATTCCATGCTTCTGCAGTGGCAGGACTGGGGGATTGTTGAATACATAATGTCAAACTCAGAACAGCCTAAAGTATGGGTTCAGCACAAGGGCCAAAGCCTAATCTGTGAAATAATAGTGCCTGTTAGTTACAATTTGAGACAACTTGATAACGAGCAGGTTAATATTTGTGCAATTTTTATCATTCATTCATGTTCTTCCACTGTCCTCACTATCACAACAGATGACATAATTTAATGTTTAAAAAGGCTGCACAGGACCTAAGATCTAAAAGAATCCGTGTGTGTGTGTGTGTGTGTGTGTGTGTGTGTGTGTGTGTGTGTGTATAATTTTTTCACAGCACTTCCTTCGCAGTACATGCCCATCCAATCTCTTTGACCCAAGTATTTTTTGAATTGAACAGGGTAGTCTGTCTCTGTGAGAGTTTTTCAACTGAGGAAAGTCCATATTGACTTCCCCTTTGAAAACTGCTTTTTCAAACTCAGTGGAGTTCATAGAAGTTGAGGTTAGCAGGGAGGTCAACTTCTGCAACCATAAGTCTGGAGGGGGGGGGGGGGAAATGAGTGCATGCATCAAGGGTGTTGATCCTCAAACTTGGGCCAGAGCTACACCAAGCAGGATATGACACTTTGAAAACAGTTTGAAAACTGTATATGGAGTGTGTCCTGGGTCCCAACAGTTGTCACTACTGTTAGAAACCGTTCTAAAGCAGTAGTGTAGATCCTGCCATGTCTATCGTTGTATTCCATCATTGGCACAATTTGCCAAAGTGAGAGATCCCGAATCATGGCATTCCCACCACCACCACCATACACACACACCTCTGATGGAACGCCTCTCCCGACATGAACCTACCTGCTCACTGCGCTCTACATCTAATGTCCTCCTCTGAGTGCCTACTCTGAGGGAAGCTCGGAGGATGGCAACAAGGGAGAGGGCCTTTTCAGTGTTGGCCCCCCAATTATGGAATGATCTCCCTGACGAGACTCACCTGGCGCCAACATTATTATTTTTTCAGCGCCAGGTTAAGACATTTCTCTTCTCCCAGGCATTTAACAGCATTTAACAACATATGCTGAGCTTGTTTGTTTTTAACAGACCCCAGAATAGCTGTTTTTATAAGGATACTGTGTTTTTATGCTTTTTATGTTTTTAAACTTTGTATATTTGTTTTAATGTTTACTGTTTTTAACTTTTGTAAACTGCCCAGAGAGCTTCGGCTATGGGGCAGTATATAAATGCAATAAATAAATAAATAAATAAATAAATCTACCCAAAACAAGATCCCATCAAACACCATCAACTACCAATGCTGCTAGCCAATTTTGGGTCTGTTCTGAAATCCACTGACAATAAATGTAAGCCCTCACACTCCCCTAGTGTACGGAAATCGGTCTAATGTTGCCTTTGCCTAATCATTTACTGTTACATAATGCTTTCCTCTTGTCTACTGAGCCAACAGTAGCAACAGCTAGGATGGCATAACCTGATGGCATAATTCACCTTATGGAGAACTGGACTTTTAACTGTCAGTTGTTATCTTTACTCACTTCCTCTCATGCTATTCTTCCTGCTCATCAGGGCTTCTCTTGGATTATGTAACGCCTTTTCTGTGTGACCTAGTAATCTCCTTATACTGTACATTCACACTTTGTGAAGAGCCTTACAACACCCTTGCTAGGTGGGCCACTTGCCACACATCTTCTTTCTCCGATTCTGCCACTAACCCTCCTCTCAGCTCTCACTTCTAGGTAAGAGGGAAGCCCAGAAGCTGCAAATTCAAACTGGGAGGAGAGAGTGCTGAACTCTCCAGATGCTGATGCTGCGAGAAGTATAGCTGATGTCCCCATTACCTCTCCTTTGATCAGTATAAAGTCAAGCAATTTGAGCCAATGGGAGAGAACTCCCTCCCTCCCTGAGTTCTTAAAGTAGATAGAAAGCTTTTACTAAACAAAAAGGGATTGGAGAGAAATCATGTAAAAAAATCATAATAAACAAAATTGTATCTACATAGGCTATTCTGAGGTTGACATGCTCATAGCATGGGTTCAATGTTCAGTTGAAGACCCACTATAATTTTAAAAGCACCATATCCTTATTCTGTGGGACTATTGATGTCAGGCCGAGGGAATTCCACCTATCAGGGCTGGCAAAAGGATGTTAGTTGTAAATATCTTATAGAGGGAAGAACCTGCAGAAATGGAACATAAGAACCACTTCACACATAATGATAACCCATGCGTTGTTTAAACCATGGGTAGTTGGGACTGCCCAGAAACAGAACAATATCAGAAGAGCAATGCTGGATCAGACCAAGGATCCATCTAGCCCAGTATTGTCAACACTGACAAACAGAGGTTTTTCCAGGGTTTCTGGAAAGATTTTTTCCTAGCCTTACTTGGAGATGGTGGGGACTGAACCTGAGACCTTCTGTGTGCAAAACACGTACTCTCTACCACTAAGCTAGAGCTCCTATTAGCATGGCTGGGATGGCAGCAGTTGTAGTTCAAGACATCTGAAGGGCACCAGATTGGGGAAGACTGTTGGGTAAGGGATGTTACGTTAGGAGATGTTGGTGACTGACCCAGTAAATTGAGTGGCAATTTGCAGCCTGGCTCCCTAGTCATAGTCCAACACTCTACCTGCTGCACCACACTAGGGCCTTACCATGGAATCTGGGGAGAGCAGAAAGAGACTGCAATGTATCTGTTTCACCCATTGACTTTCAAACGAAAGCCCCTTACAGTGCACTCCTACAGACTGCCTACCCCTATTGCGTTTGGTGGGTTTTACTTCCAGATAAATGAAGGCTGAGATGAAGGCTGCAGTCCCAGATTCTTGTCCTCATGCTGGGCACTCCCAAATCCGCAGCTCATTGGTGGCTTTTCCTCTGTAACTTGAGACATCCTACATTGCAATAGGACATTTCTAGTCCTTCAGTAATTTCAAAATGGAATTCTACTCCAATCATACAGGCTACGCAGACCACACATGTCAACATGTGGGTTGAGTAGGTGCATGTTGCAACTGGGTGTTGCAGTGAAACAGTTTGTATTTATTTGTTATTTATGTAAGACATTTCTTGGCTGCCTTCAGGTCAGAAGTCCTCCCATGGGGGCTTACAGCAATAAAATACATAAAAACAGTTAAAATATTAAAAGCAGTAAAAACATAAACACAATAAAATAGCAATAAAAATAACAATAAAATCAGCAGCAGCAACAATGACAGTAGCAGCAACAACAGAATTCATATCAAAGAAGACCACGATAAAATAATATATTTTCAAGGCCTTCTTAGAAGCTTACAATGATGGAGCATGGCAGATCTCCAAAGGCAGCTTGTTCCAATGTGGGGCTACTGCAGAGAAGGCCCTCTCATGTGTGATCACCCACCTAATTGGTCTCATGGGTGAGGAAATGAGAAGGACCTCTCATGTGTTTGTTTGTTTGTTTACTCTGCCATAGTCCGGATTTGCCTTTTGAGCATGCTTCCTGAATGAAATATCCAGCACATTGTATGCTGAACAGTGATCCTTTTGAGTGGTGAAGAAATCAGATGACAGCTCTACCATATCCCAAGTTGCAACGTGTGTGCATCATGCAACCTGCACCTTTGTGCATTGTGCATGTCATGGAAGTGGAGAAACAGGATGCTCTGCTTTAGTCCTGGAAGAAGGCATTGCTGACTGGCTGGAACCTGGAAAAGGTGCACTCATGTTTGGAGGCATGGATACTCTACAACATGTTTTTTCAAAATACAACCAAATCCCGTAAGCATAGGTGAAATATTACTTTTACTCTGTACAGCACCATGTACATTGATGGTGCTATATAAATAAATAAATAATAATAATAATAATAATAATAATAATAATAATAATAATGAAACACCTTTCCCTTGGTGTAAGGGATGCTCCCATATAGACAGTTCCTTGCACTACCAACCAAAAGGTATTGTGTGGCTATTCTGTCTTTACCTCCTTAACCGATCTACTTTTTGTGGTAAGAAAAAAGGATGAACTTGTGAAGAAATAGGACCGGTTACTGTTTTGCAAATTATTTTGTCAATAGGCCATGGTTCTTTTTGGATATTCAGAGGCAATGAACACATCAGTGGGTAAAGAAAGGAAGTTTATTTAGCTAAAGTAGGCTAATAAAGCAAGAAAAGGCAAGACAATACAATAAAAACATAACAAATGCATTCAGCAAATGGGAATCCCAGTTAATAAGATTAGTACACCTGATAAGATCAGCGGCAAACATGACTGCATAATGGCTTGGCCCATAGGACCTGTCAGCTCGGCTTACAGTGAAGTTCTACCTTGGGAGGATCCCAAGGAATCACGTATTAACCTATTGATCCCTCCCATTCTGGACATGGTCCAACCCTTCAAACTGTTTCATACATTCTTGTAGACTGCAAAAACACTAGTCCTAATAGCCAGCTCAGCATTCCCAGCAATTCTGAACAACAAGTTGCTAGCCTTGAGATAGGTTTATCTACAAGTGTTGAATAGAGAGCATCAACAGAATGATTCTCTGGGAACTAATGAAAAGGCATCCACCTCCATAAATAAGCCCAAATGGCATTCTAGACATGGGCATGACAACTGTTGCCCCACTAACTCCTCAAAATGCAGTTTTTCCACATTTCCACAGCAGTTACACATGGAAGACAATGTCATCTTGATCGCTCTATGATTCTGTAGTTGAGGCAGGGCAATTGCACAATAAAAGCTTTGTGTGGAAGCACCCTATAGCTAAGCTGGCCGCATATATTGGGGGAAAGAGATAAAGCTATCAGTGTAGAAGATACCACTTGATGGAGGCTGATTTGAACCCAGGACATTTTCTTTTAAGAATTAAGAACTGGTTAACCATTTAAGTCAATTGAATAGAAATCTGGTTGCTTTACCTATCCTAGCTCTTCTTAACTTTTGTTCTTTAAGATGTGATCTGGAGAGCCAGGAAGTTCCAAGTGATTACGTAATTTGAGAAGGAATTACATATTTTCCCCTTGAAGTCTGGAGGATTTGAGGAAGCATCTGGTCTTTCTTGTTTACTGAGTCACATTCCGCAGGACGCTGGACCAAAACAACTCCTAAGAACAGATCTTTTAAGGAAATTCTCCTTACTTCCTCAAAATGGCCAATTCATTAAGAAACACTTTTAACAGTAATATGTCATCTGTACATAATTATTTCTATTATGGGCCTCAACCTGGGACACAGGAATAAAATTTAAATGTGGGGAATTTGTGAGGGAGTAGAACTGCTTGGATTTTAGTTGAGTCACTTTATCCATCTCAGGTAAATAGATCTAGTAGTTGAGATTGTTTATGAACTCTATTGATTTTGTACAAAGGCTTATTCAAATAGCATTTTCTAATGTAAAAGAGGCTTCTCAGAATGACTGTAGGTGCCTATGGACCTCTGTCGTTTGTGTGATGAGCAGGACTGGCATCAGGCACCTGCCAAGGGCCCAAGCTCCATTAGGGGCCCACAGGGAAAAGCCCCTGGAGTTCTTCCTCCACTTCACTATGGCAGCCTACTTATTCACCTGCCTCTCGCTCTGGCCCAGACACAACAGTGGTTGTGGTGAGAATGAGGAGCAGGAGATGCCACTGACTTGCTTACTGGGACTCTACCTCTCAAGCAACCAAATGGTAGCAATGATGAGAAAGAAGAAGAAGAGCAATAGCAGCTAGTGAAAATGGTGGTGAGAAGATAAACTCACTGAGGGAAGGGTCCCATTGATAGTGTCTTGCCATGCACGCTCAAGCACCTGAAAACGGCAGTGAACCATTAGTCTGATCCTTGTGTTCTTCTGACTAGATAAATATTATCTCCACTTTATATCTAAATTAATATAAAGGCCACACTAAACTCAGGAGTCCAAAGCTCATATTATGCCTGAATTCTCACATTGCTGAGTAGTTCTCAGGAATATTACAGCATTGAGAGCAACGGATAGAGCTAGCAAAGGACAGAGAGACAAAATTTTTGGTCTTACATATCTGATATGAGGCACCTAGATCATAGGGACATAAATAAACAGGAGGGGAAAAGTTAGGCCTTTAAATATGGCTCAAGGTACCTAGAAGGCAGCCCGTGTTAACTTACAGGTATTATTTATGGTTCGGTATGTGCTGGAATAAGCATCAACAGTTGCTCACGCAGTAGCTCAACTGTATGTTTAAATGAGCATATTACAAATAGACCACATTAAAGCACCTTTCTTCACGCCCTCCAACCCACAAGTCTCCTCTCCCACCCTAAACGAATGCAGTCCCTAAAAGTGTGCAGTTGTACTGCCTGGCATTGGCAATTGTAAATGACAGCTAGGAAAAAGTCACAGAATGTGTGTCATGATATATGAAAAGTGGTTGGCCTTGGGAAAGTCAAGCTGCCTTATGGAAGCAGAGCAGCTGCTGTTTTTTCACAGTAGACATGAGTTATGCCCCCCATGCCAACCCTGGGATCAGATCCAGGATCCAAATTGTGTTCCTCAACCCTATTTATTTATTTATTTATTTATTTTATTACATTTATATCCCACCTTCTTTTCCTCCTTAAGGAACCCATAATCATCCTCCTCCTTTCCATTTTATCCTCACAACAACCCTGTGAGGTAGGTTGGGCTGAAAGTCTGTGACTGGCCCAAAGTCCCCCAGTGGGTTTCCATGGCTGAGTGGGGACTAGAACTCAGATCTCCCGACTCCCAGTCCAACACCTTAGCCACTACACCACACTGTCTCTCACCACCAGCTACCTCTGAAAACCAAGCATTGAGATGGGGAGAAGGGGGCGTTCCCGGGGCGGGGGAAGGGGGAGACCAAAAAGCAGCCATACAAAATATCCTATGGCCGTCCCAGTCTCCTTCCCTCTCACTCCCTGAAGCCTATGCTAGACAGGTGAAATACATGAAAGCCTCCAAGATCCCATAGCATAACTCTCTAAGCTCTGAAGTATCTGGGGAAAAGAAAGATCTTTGCCTGGTGCTGAAAAGATAATAATGTAGGCACCAGGTGAGCTTCCTTAGGGAGGGCATTCCAGAAACAGCACCATTTATGGAATTCCCTTTTAGAGAACCGTACTTTTCCATCTCATCAAAGCTGTGCAATTTAACAGTCTTTTGCTGCCGATGTACCCATGGGACAAACAACAAACAGTGGGAGAAAAAAACCCTCTCTTGGGTAGATCTGCTGGGGAATAGGTGCTCTGGGGGCATAGAGAATCTTCTTTAGGGCACAATCCTACATCTCCCAGCATTCCCCAGCCAGCTCGGCTAGCTGCAAAATGCTGGGAATGGTAGGAGTTTTTTCTATCTAAACATGCATAGGATTGTGCCCTTTATCTTCATATAACAGTGCTTCCAGATGAGGCTTTTATTGTGCAATGGCCTTGCCTCATTCACAGGTCCAGACATTGTCATCTTCCACTTGTACACCACCTGTGTTTTTCTCACTGTTCCTTTCATTGTTTTCTTTCCACACAGACACACAAACAAAATTATGGAGGAAAAGGTGGAATAGTTTACACAATGTCTTTTGATTAATAACACTAGGAGCCCTCTATCTGGAAGCATCCTGTGAAATACTTATGGGTATTGGTGCTACTGCTCTGATGTCACAGGCATGATGTCATAGAGCACAATGGACCACAGGGCTTGTTTCTTGAGGGCAATGGAGAAACCCTTGAACCTACCTGGTTCTATTTTCTTGTGTGTGGAGGGGGAGGGGACATGTCTTATATCGAACCTGATGGACCAATTCATGACTAACAGAATGAATTCTAAGCTCTGCCCTAGGAGCTGTTTTCAGTTATTGTGTTCATGTGTAAAAGAGACTGTCTCTGAGAATTTATAGTGTGCCTTTTCCTCACCATTGATTGGGTTCAGATGACATTTTACCCACAATGGGTTAAATAAACCACAATATTTAATTTAACCGATGATTGCTCAGCATGTTGTCTGTGAACTTTCCCCCCACCCATGGTGGGTTATTTTCCCCAAATAAGCTACGCAGGAAACCCACAGTCTGCAATAAAGGTTATTTTACCTATGGTAGGCTAGCGTGTTGTCTGTTGCACCAGCATGGGTTACAGAGATTGCCGACAGAGCCTCTTGGCAAAAGCAGCCAAAAACGCTGCCTTTGCTCTGCTCCTCTCAAGTGATCTCTGAGCGAACTTGTTTTCTGCCACTTTCAGCTTTGTCTCCGACTCCAAATAAGTCTCCCCACCCCTGCGCGCAGTTCCCGAACAGGTTTCAGTTGTGGATAAATTCTCAGTTTTCTATGAAAATGAAAGCCTGTGTAGCTTATTTGTCTGATTGTCTCTCAGGACACTGTAGGCTATTTGCAAAATAAGTTATTGTGCATAGCTTATAAGCCACCATGGGTTAATGTGACATGTGAACAGGTTCTATATCTTGTATTGAAAGAAAGACTTCAAGGTTACATGATTTGACTTGAAAGTAGTCAGGGTCTCTGGACCAGCTATTATTAAAAAACTAACATTAATCACTGCCCACGCACCCCACACCTCACCATCTTACTCTGATTTTGTGCTAAACTCAAATATTAGGTGGCGGGAATGATCCCATATATTCCCTTGCTGGGCCAGACTTGGAGTTAATGTTCATGATATCTCAAATTCTTTTCTTTTAATTACCTACCCACTCACACTGAGTGGGTAACTGCCACAGCTAAAGAACTAGGGATTCTTATATTCAGTATCATCAAATGTAGGGTCAATTTGACATCTAACTATATTAATGATGTGGGTGGTGGTGGGAAAGAAATATTTGTTTGACGATATGAAAAATCAGGTTCTCCCAATCTCAGGCCATGCCCAACTCTGCAACCTTATTAAGGTGCTAGATATTATATTTAACAGATGGAAATAAATAACAAAAGGACTAGCCTCAAATCAATTCAGTACAATACAGATGGTTCTGTTTGGTACACGTGTTGGGAAAAGAAGAACAGAAAACTATTACACCACCAGCAGAAACAATGAGTCAGCTCTGCCAAGGTTATTATCTATGGTGATATAAATAACTGGGTTTACCTCGAGATCCAGACGTAAACAGAATTAAATCAGACCTGTTACCTAACAGACAGAAGAGGAAACATATTAGCTCTAACTATTATTTGAGTTTGTAAACATGTGGGGTTGCATAACTTGTCCCATCCATTTCAATACGTCTACTCTAAGCAAGACTAACATCTGATACAATTCTCTGAACTTTATAATATATGTAGGGCTGACCCAGGACATTATGCTTCATGAGGTGAAGAATAAGTTGGCATCTCCTCCCCATCCCATGTACAGTAGACAGCTGGACTGGCAGTTGAAATTCACTTATCAACAAGTATGATGGGATATTATACATCCTCCACCACACCTGAGGCTGCAGGCTAGTTTAGGGGGGCTATGACACAGCTTTGCCCTTGAGTAGAAGGGAATAGTTGGGGAGTTCAGAGGGAACAGCCACTAGGCTGCTATTGCTGCCCCCCACCATTATCTGCAGCCTGAGGAAATGACCTCACTCTGCCTAATGGTAGGGCCGGCCCTGATATTAAGGGGAGGATTCTAGCCAACCCTCTGTTACTGTTCACGACAGAGAGGAGGGGTTTGCCAGTATCCTGATTTTTGAAGGAATGAATAGCTAGCTGGGGGTTATGGGAGTTGTAGTCCAACACATACACATCTGGAGGGTACCAGATTACAGAAGACTGGGCTAGGCTTTTCAGTTTTGAAATATTTCTTTTCCCAGTAGAATTGGGAGTGGTAGCTAACTGAAGTTAATTCTTCTGAAGGAAGAGCAAGGCAGATTTTTAAAAAATAAATCTGTCATCCTCATGCCAGCTGCATAAAAATGCATGTATCTGGCATTGATCCCATGTTTCACTTAGAATGTCATGCTCCCCATGAATAAGTGCTACCATCTCATGAGAAGCCAGCACATAATGTAATGTGGAGTGCTTGAAAATCTCTTATTTGTTATGATAGCATCCCATTAATACCATTTTTATGTCAGAAAAGCTGACACGTCACTGTTTTATTAAAGTAGTGTAATTATTATAATACCCAATGTTGTCTCAAGAGGTAAGGCTCTCTCATCAATGCCAATAAAACTGCATTTCTCCCTAGTTCAGCCTTTGGCTAGTCTTCTGGTCACACTTCACACTATGACAAAGTCGGAGGGATCTGGCTTGTTGCAATTGGAAACTGAATGGACTTCAGTCAGATTGAGCAAGGTGATTTTTAGGTTCTTACATATGAGAAGACAGGATACCCTGGAGAAGAGGCTGATGCTAGGGAAAGTGGAAGGCAAAAGGAAGAGGGGCCGACCAAGGGCAAGATGGATGGATGATATTCTGGAGGTGACAGACTTGACCTTGGGGGAGCTAGGGGTGGCAACGGCCGACAGAAAGCTCTGGCGTGGGCTGGTCCATGAAGTCACGAAGAGTCGGAAACGACTGAACGAATAAACAACAAACATGCCTGTGCCAGTGATAGTCAGTTTGGTAGATTTATTGCATTTATATCCCACCTTCTTTTCCTCCTTAAGGAACCCAAGGCGGCGTACATAATCCTCCTCCTCTCCATTTTATCCTAACAACAACCCTGCAAGGTAGGTTGGGCTGAGAGTCTGTGACTGGCCCAAAGTCACCCAGTGGGTTTCCATGGCCGAGTGGGGACTAGAACACGGATCTCCCAACTCCTAGTCCAACTCTCTAGCCACTATACCACACTGGTGATAGTCATATCAGGAGTTGCCAGAGGCTCAACCTGGGTACAGTCAGGTCTAAATGCAGCTGCTCCACTGATCATCTGCATAGGCCAGCTTTTCCCAGCTGCTATCATCCCCGACCTGCATGGCCTCTTATAGACTTTCCTGTCCTGGAGAATCCAATGGTTAGCCTGGGTGGACCGAGTCAAACTTGGATGTGAGGGTACCAAGCTGTTGGTTTTAACGGCTTGTAATGTTTTTATTCATGTTTTATATAAATGTTTTAGTCATTATTATGTATTTTAATGTATTTAATTTTCTTGTACACTGCTTAGAAATAATTTTAAATATGGTCAGTGGTTTATAACTCTATTAAATAAATAAATATTTGTGCCATTGGCAACAACTTTACCACTATTAATAAAGGGACTGTCACCGCCACTACTTTCTACATTTAATTTCCTTCTGACCTCACTGTTTATGTTTCCTGCTGAATGCCCCCGCCCACATATGCACTGTATGTACACCTCAAACTTTCCATAATTGTATATTGTTTTTATTTTATATTGTATTTTTAAGGTTTTAATCTTTTGTAAATTGCCCAGAGAGCTTTGGCTACCTTCCTCCTCCTCCTCCTCCTCCTCCTCCTCCTCCTCCTCCTCCTCCTCCTCCATGTATCTGGTGAAATGGGCTATAGTCCGCGAAAACCTAAGCCAGAATATATTTGTTAGTCATAAGGGTGCTACAAGACTTTTGCTGAAATGGCAACCCTCCAGAAATTGTTTTCTGGCTTGTTAAGCAAACAGCAGGCCCTTTGTGCTTGGTGGCACACAAAATTGGGCCTTTTCTTTTCCAGTGTTGATGGAAGATCCCAAATGATGGATGTTTCTTCCATCTTTTTTCTTCTTCTTCTCCTTCCAAAGCATAGTTCACAACTGAGCTACTAGAGATCCTAAGTTTACCAAGCACAAAACTCTCAGGAATGTGTGGCTGGGGTGTGTGTGTGTGTGTGTGTGTGAAATTAGTTTATGGCTAACTGTGTTGCAGTTTGGAGTTGATTCCAGGAATGAAATGGTGATCCTGCAGTAATGAGGTACAAAGGTGTTCCATTCTTCTCATTAGTAAGGCTGGATAAGTCCATGTCCCAAGAGCGCCTCTCTGTATTCTTATTTATTAAATGTCAAGGTTAATCCTGTTTACTGAACTTTCAGAGCCTAAAGACAATCTTACCCAGTGCAATGAACGGCAGTTGTCTATCCCATTCTGTATCATGTTTCCAACAGTGCCCAATTACCAGGTCAGCATATACCAGTCCCAGCTATTATGAATGGAATATTCCATTGGCTTTCGTTCATGCTTGCCTGTCAAAGTTTCATATTTAGAGATGTGGCTACAGCAGCAGGATATGTATTCTGACCAATCTTCCATATGCAGGCCTCTGCCTTTGAGGTCATGCCTCCATTGCAGAGAACCCAGCTTGCAAAAACAGCATTTCTCTTAGACATTTTCATTGCACCCTTTTCTAATGCCTTTGTAGATAAGGAGGTTGCTAACAGCATGCAGCTGCAGAATGTCCCAAGTGACTTGCCTACCGCTCACAGCGTGACAAGCCACATCGTCCTGTTTCCCCTGTAACGGCACCAGATTTGCCGAGATGTTTTATCTAATGTTTCAGTTTTTAAACCTCATTAATAATATTTAGTGCCTATAGAGTAAATTGTGTCCAAAGTGCCCACTTTTATTGGGGCTGTTCACACAACATGCTAACCCACACTCAGTGGTTGAGGGTGGATTGTTTTGAACCGTGGGTTGGTTGTTGAACCGTGGGTTAGCATGTTGTCTGAACGCAGCCAGGATAACTCGTTAATCTTTCAGTGTGGCTTACTTTCTTGAACAAGCTACCTTGACAACCCATGATTTGTTGTTGGGTTGTTTAGGGTGGTTAACAAGCCACACTGCATGGTTAATAAGCCACCCTGGCTGTGTTCAGACAACATGATAACCCATCCACCGGAAAATGTGCTAGATGGGGTGTGTTTCCTGGGAGGAGCCAGGAAGTAGTTGAGGGCAACAGCCACTGCTTCTGGCCTGTGGAGAGAGAGGCCACAGCCTAAGAAAGCTCTGTGGAAAGGGCTTTGTTTAAATAAAATATGTGTGTGTGTATGCAAATTTGTAAATAAATACTATACTATTAGTAGAAATACAATACATCTCACTGGAGTGTGGAAGGCTGGACTCGGAACAGAAAGCTCTTCAAAGAGAGCAGCCTTTCCCAATCAGGTACCTTCCAGATGTTTTGGACTTCAACTCCCATCATCCCAATGGTCAGGAATCATGGGTCTTGTAGTCCAAAACATCTGGAGGGCATAAGGTTGGGGAATTTTTGTAAACCGCCCAGAGAGCTTCGGCTATTAGGCGGTATAAAAAATGCAATAAATAAATAATAATACTGAAATAGAGGGTGCCTTCAAATACAGGGCTGTCCTCTGTAAAGTAGGACACATGGACACCCTGTCTGATGGACAGATACTTAATATTTCAAAACAGACCCAATATTTTCCCCAAATCACTTCTGTTGAAAGGAAGTGAAATTCTGTGGAATTAAATGGAGTATTCTTCTGGAAGTAGCAGATTTTGTGCAGTCTTTCATTTTCCAGAAGCAATAGGTTTAGGTTCAGGAATGAAAAGTTGGGGTGGGAAGTAATGGAAAAGCTTTAAATCTCAGCTTTGAAAACTCACAGCCACTTGGTACGTTTAAAATATTGACCCAGATCTCATTTGTACTGTTTAGCTGTCTCTCTAATTAGCACTAGGATATCTTTAGAAATGCTTTGAGAAAATGAGTGTTCTTTCAAAGCAGGATATTGCTCTGTGTGAACCAGCCTTTATTCAGGATGGTGGCTTTACCTTACCTTGGACACAGCAAGAGTGGGAATATGAATTTAAAAAGTTATGTAGCATATTTTCATCTGGGTGGATCCCAAATCACTCTACAGAATGTATATATATATAAACCCTGAAGTGTAGCCATCTCTGTGGAATGGAACTTGGTGTCCAGTTGGCATCCCCTGGTAGTTCTCAAATAAGGGAAGGAGATATTTTTGGCCAAGGGCATCAGGCCGAGTCCCTCTCATTACAGAGGGTGTATTGCAGTTTTACAGTATAAGGTTGTTTGTTTGTTTTTAGGAGGGAAATGATGTCAAGGCAGAGCAGAAAAGCAGCAAATGAGGACCCTTTCCCTACACTGCTTCTTGGCTCCAACTTGTCCCTTCCGGAAGCTGCTTTGCCCTAATAGCAGTGGCCACTGGGATTTTGTTACGTATGTTTGCATGTAATGTAATTCTTCCCATAATCTGTTTGATAGGGTTTATGTACAAAAGGAAACTCTTCCACTTGTCTAATCTGGGAACTACATCAATCTGATGCATCTTCAAATCATAGGACCTTCTTTCCTGGATCAGACAAAATCCTCTCTACTTCACTGTTTCCAGCAATGACCAACCACGAATCTTTTGGGAGCTTAAAAGCAGGGTGTGGTTATGATGATTTCCCCCTATATTGTTCCTAATGTCTTACATGTAGGATGCAAGTCTGTGATCCCTGGGAGGGCATTCCATGGCTCCACACCATGTAGCTGATCTCCTGATCTCCCTCTCTGCAGGCTCACCTTTGGACAGGGAGACCCATCCTTGGGGGCCTTCCTGTTGCAATGGTGGAAAGATCTGCTACTGGTGCTCTGGCGGGGCAAAAGAGGGGTGTTCCAGGGGTTGATTGAAAGAGGCTTTAGAGCCACCAGATCCAAAGTTCCAACCATCACTGGACATGAACCTGGATCCCTAGAGATGTCATATGGATTTCCCCTCCCTTTGAAATCAGTGAAAGGGATTTTTTTTCTTTAAAGAATATAGCAGCAAAACCATCCCCTCCCCCTATCAAGCTACCAAATAAGCCTGGCAGGGGTTTAGATTCTGCAGTTTCTATGGACATATCTACACTACAGACTTAATCCACCACTTTATCAAGGCTTTCGTTTTTGGATTCTTAACAAAATTAAGATTGGCTCCTTTCCATGTGTTCCCCCACCCCACCCCGGGTTTTCCTTTCTCTTCCTTTCCTTATGTTCCATTACATGAGCACTAGGTGGCACTGTGGTGTAGCGCAATTGCGCAATTACATTAGGCTTTATCCTGCCATTCACAAATATTACCACACTTTCCTTGTTAAAAATCTCACTGCTTAATTGGTTGCAAAGCATGGGAGAGGACCTGGAGGGTAACGATATTGTGTAAAGGACCCACAAATTACTGTAAGGGAGGAATCATGAGCGGACAATAAATGCCTCATGTAGAAAGGCTCTCTGTCACAGGTTCTTTCACTCTGCTCCCATAGAATTGCTCTATTCGAGGTACACTGCCTCTGCATTTGGAAGGCCCATTTATTTACCATGGCTAATAGTTCCCTTTCATCACACTCAGTAAATTTAAAAATGGAACTTCCTTTGCAAATTACAGTCATTCCTACATGCACAGAAGAGAGGCTAAAAGACCGAAATATGGTTTCTATTTTGTTTCCTACAGCTTCAACAGAATTATGAGATGGCATTGAAATCATCTCATAATGAGTTTCACATGCTATAGGAGTTGGCAGGGCTGGAATCTATTATGAAAATTTTATTTTTACTTTTTGGCTAGACGTCTTCTACAGATTCAGGCAAAAGGCTGTAAATAAATAAATGTTAAAGCCTATTGAAATACTGAAAGCACTTGAAAACATGCCAAAACAGAACCAAGAAAACCCACTGTCCTCAAAAATTCATTCAAATTGTTCTGAGTTGTTGTTTTCCATTTTATAAAGATG
This sequence comes from Elgaria multicarinata webbii, assembly GCF_023053635.1. Classification (NCBI taxonomy): domain Eukaryota; kingdom Metazoa; phylum Chordata; class Lepidosauria; order Squamata; family Anguidae; genus Elgaria; species Elgaria multicarinata. The sequence continues at coordinate 84,918,996 of NC_086177.1, forward strand.
AATTCTTGATCCTAACAAAATCTGAATAGCTGGTCTTCCAAATTTGACAAACCTGGACTTTTAGGCTATTGTCTCCCAGGGAAGATAATACATATTAATTTATTTGAACACTTCAAATGGACGTATGTATATGCTATGTTATTTATTTAAAGATTTATATGCTGCACTTAAAAAAAACTTTCCCCATTGCATTATTACATAGTACAATAATAATGTCATAGTACAATATATAATAATAAATATGCAAATACCAACCTATTACAAAATTTAAAATGACAAATGACAGAACAGTGTAAAAAAAGAAAAGAAGGTGCTGGAGGAAGCAATCCTATTTCCCCTAGACAGCCTCTGGGGGGGGGGGACATAAGATTGTTCGATTTCCTGTATCCAAGTTCATAGACAGGGCTCAGAACTGGTAGCTAAGAAACTGTGCTCGCTGCACACACACCCTCGTAGCTGGTGTGGAGAGAACTGTGCTGGCTACCTCTCCACACTCGCAAAACGGAGGGTGGAGATGGGGGAAAAGAGGCCTTCTCAGGGATGTAGGGTGGGAGGAGACTAGAGACATGAGGCTACAAGGTATCCCCAGCTGTCCCCAGCCTCCTTCCTCCCCCTCCCCGAAGCCGTCTAGCTAAAATGCAGAGCAGGAGGTGCAGTGGGCCTTCCGTTCTGCATTGGATACTCATAAGTCTCCAAGTTCAGAGCCTTAGGAGTACCCAGGGCACATCCCATAAGATTGCTCCCTTAGAGAGCAATCCTATGGTCCCAGGAGAGCTTCCCAGGGATCATAGGATTCTTTAGAGCCCTCCTCTTTGGCCATAGATACCGCTGTGGCCCAGTTGTCAGGAAACGTTCATTAACTGTTTACTCCAGGAACGGGCAACTTTTGGCCCTCCAGATGTTTTGGCCTATAGCTCCCATGATTGGCAATGCTTGCCATTGGCTATGCTTGCTAAGGCTGGTGAGAGTTGTAGGCCAAAACATCTGGAGTAGTGGTGTACGACAGTCCCCATAGCCACACCCCAAAGGACAGTCACGGGCAGCTGTGTTGATCCATATCATCAAACCCCTTCTAGCAGTTTTCATCTTGACTTGGAGTAAGTCTTTTGTAAAGCTGATGAGTCTTAATTGCCCATTGCCATTCCAAAACACTTCACATAACAACGGGGAATAATATAGTGTTTCCTTTAGTCCTTCAGGGGTTTATGGAACTTTAGTCCTCTAAGCAAGGCCAGGTGCTTGGTGTTCAAGAAGCATTCCCAGTTAACATCAGGATGTGCTTGGCTCGAGGCAGGAGTTGGTATTAAGAGAATATTTCCACAGGATTTGATTATTTGTTTCTGGTAAAGCAAAACAAAACAAAAAAACAGCCCCAAAAGCTTTTTGCTGCTAATGGTTATTTTCCCCAATAGATTCCGGTTTTAAAAAAGAAAGGAGAAAACCCCAAGTGACCTTTACAAATGGAAGCAATATTTTACAGTTTCATGGGTGCTGTCACCATTCGTGCAATATGAGATAAATCAGAGCTCTTATATAACACAAAATGGAACAATAAATGCTTTAACTGATTTATTTCCCACAGATGCTCTAGTAAAAGGGTTGTTAAAAGTTGTAAAAGGACTAAACATTAATGGGAAGATATTTTAAATAACATTATTACAAAGGGTCAAAGGACACTAGTTCTGTGAGGGCACTCCTTGATTAATTACAATCCTTTCACAGCCCTTTAGAGGGGTTATGGGTTTGCATTTCTAGGAAACAGAAAGAGAAAGTTCAGTCATCACTGTACCAGGCAAATCCAAGTGTTATGGCTGCTGCTCGTGGAATTGCTTTTTAAAGTGATTTTTGCAGGGTATGTTGTTAGCCAGTGTGGGGATCTGGCTGACTAGGCATAATGACAGGGCCGACTCAAGACATTTTGCTTCCTGAGGCAACGGATAAGTCAACACCCCTCTCCTTCCATGAACAAAAGCTGACTAGACAAGTTGTTGATATCAGAATGTTCCCCTGCAAATAAGGCAGCCAGCTAGTGTAAAGGGCACAGAGCAGGTCATGTGGCACACAACCCTGTCCTCCAATACCTTGCTGCCACCTCACAGCATCTGCCACCTGAGGCAACTGCTGCATTCTGCCTAATGGAAGAGCCGACCCTGCATAATGAACCTAGGACCAGATCTACACCAAGCAGGATATAACACTTTGAAAAAGGTTTGAAAATGGTATATTAGGGTGACCATATGAAAAGGAGGACAGGGCTCCTGTATCTTTAACAGTTGCATAGAAAACGGAATTTCAGCAGGTGGCATTTATATATATGGAGAACCTGGTGAAATTCCCTCTTCATCACAATAGTTAAAGTGCAGTACTGTGACCAGATTTAAAAGAGGGCAGGGCACCTGCAGCTTTAAGTGTTGTGATGAAGAGGAAATTTCACCAGGTTCCCCATATATACAAATGACACCTGCTGAATTTCCCTTTTCAATACAACTGTTAAAGATACAGGAGCCCTGTCCTGCTTTTCATATGGTCACCCTAAGTATATATAATGTGTCCTGGGCCCGAACAGTTGTCAAAACTGTTATAAGCCATTATAAAGCAGTAGTGTAGATCCTGTCCTAGTTTCTGAGATTCCATTGTAAACCCCAAACTCCATCTTGGAGTGCATGTGGTTCAGAAGGTGGTGAGGAAGAGAAGAAGCTTTTTTGTCAATGTGTATTGATTATCAAATTGATTACTGATTATGTGTATTCCTTAAAGCCCTCCTTCAGGTAGGGGAATAAAACATTAGACATTTAAAATGGGCTCTGAATGTCAGGTACTTACTATTGGCAATAGCTCCTGACATATCTGTCTTGTAAATGCAGTGCCTATGAATCTAGTGCCCGCTTTCCTAGACTAGCAATTCTATGAAAACAAAGTGAGTAATTTTATTACTACAGTCACATGGCCTGTAATACACTACACAAACTATGGAGGACAAAGGGCAAGGACAGATCAATACTGCATTATGCAACAAGACTGTACTACTCAATGTGAAACAGATAAAAGAAAACAATTGCTTGAACTCCTGTTGTGTATGTTTAAGCATAACTGAGTTTTGAGTTATGCACGGAGTTATGTATGTTTAAACCTTAGTACCGGAAGGCTACTTTGAGGAAGGCAAGACAGGGTCCTAGTGCAAGCCAGGCAAGCTCTGGGCTGCTGGCAAGTTCCACATAATATTATTAGTATTAGTATTAATTATTATTTATTTCATTTCTATGCTGCCCAATAGCTGAGGCTCTCTCGGCGGTTCACACAAACACACACAAATACAAACTAAAACATTATAAACATTATATACCATTACATAATACAACATTATAAAAAAATAGTCCCAAAAAATTAATGTACAAAGTTTGAAACAATTTGAATAGCTAAAAACAATTTCAGTAAATAATTTCAATAACAGACCTGTTCAAGACAGCAGACATAAGTACACCATCACATGCCATTAAATGTCTGGGTGTAGAAGACGGTCTTAACCTGGCGCCAAAAAGATGATAGCGTTGGCACCAGGCGGGCCTCAGTGGGGAGCTCATTCCAAAAGCAGGGGGCTACTACCGAGAAGTCATCTTTCTCTCGGTGTACCCGATTGTGCCTAGGCTGGCAGCTGGTGGGATGGAGGGGGAACACAGGACGTTGCCTTATACTAACTCAAACTCTTGGTCCATCTAGCCCTGTATTGTCAACAGTGACTGGCAACGGCTCGCCAGGGTTTCAGACAGGAGCTTTTCCAGCTCTACCTAACTGGGACCTTCGGCATGCAAAACATGTGCACTACCACTGAGCTACTGGAAGGGAGTCGTCTTTCAGGGGGCTGGATTTGGCCCAGGCGCTTTCAGTCCCTAGACTGATGGAAGAGCCATAGTTCAGTAACAAAGGACATGTAAAATGGGCGCAGAGTCAATCCCTGGTATCTCCAGTTAAAAGAGGATGAAGGAGCTGGTAGTAGGAAAGACCTTTGCCTGAGATCCCTGAAAAGTGGTGCCAGTCAGAATAGATTATAGTGGTCCGGATGCAGAGCTGTCATTTCATCTAACAGAGCAATCCAATGATCAGCCACTTTTTATTTATTTATTATTACATTTCTACCCCTCCTTTTTTTTACCTCTTGCAAGGAAACCAAGGTGGTTGACCTGATTATCCTCCTCTCCTTTTCATCCTCACAACAACCCTGTGAAGTAGGTTTGGCTGAGAGTCAACAACTGCCCCAAAGTCACCAAGTGAGCTACATGGCTGAGTGGCGACTAGAACCCAGATCTCCTGAGTCCCACTCTAACCACTAAGCCATACTGGCTCTTCTGCTGGGCTTGTGTTAGGATGGTCACTTAGGAATCATCCCTCCCCAAAAAGGGATACACATTTGCATAAGAGTCACATATGCTAATTTATATGTAAATATAGAAATAATTATTATAATTTTGATTGATTGATTAATTAATTAATTAACAATATTTATATACCATTCCCATCCAAGGATTTCGGGATGTGAACAAATAGAATAAAAACCAAATAAAAGCACATTAAAATGCATTTTAAAAGAAACAAAGTGCAAATTAAATCATGGCTTGTCATTCAGGGAAAGCTAATAGAAACACAGTACATCTAACTATAGTATAAAAGACTGTGAACGGGTGTCCTGAATGCCTGCCTGTTTGGGCAACAGTTCTTATTATGGTTCTTTATCTTTAAATTACAATTGAACAGGACAGGCCTTCAAATAGAGGACTGTTCTCTCTAAAAGAGGACACAGGGCCACCTGACAATGGTGCACATTCTTGAGCCTAGCTGTAAGCTATGGACCATGGAACACCTTACATTTGCCGCCTAAAACTTTTAACAATTGAACATAAAATTAATAATTATTCTAAGGGTGCTATCCTCTGCATGTTTAGACAGAAAAAAGTTCTACAGCTCCAAGCATTGAAAGGCCTTTTTTTAATGCCTAAACATGAATAGGATTGCACCTTAACTAAACTAAAAACACACCTTTTTTTCCAGACAGAAAAAATGACTTTTTCTGTCTAAACATGCGTAGGATTTCACCTTAACTAAACTAAAAGGCATGCACGTAATTTTTTTTTAAAATTAAAACAATAAGTTTTGAGGCCATGTTTTGCCTCAAAATATTTACCATACCATACAGTCAAGCTTGGGTTTTGTAATATTGTTCAGAAGCCGCTTATGGCCTCATATCACTTATTCTGCTGTGAGTCATTCATTTTTAATCAGAATTACTACGCATTTTGCATGATTGCTGCTGAAAGCAGATGCTCATTGAAGAGAGTTTGGGCGAGGTACGTGCAATTATCCTTGTGTTGTAACCTATGGGGAAGAGTATAGAACTACCTCAGCTTGCAAAATGGTGGCATCATATTTCTAAGACCCACCAACCCTGTTGGATGTGATGCAGCCTGGTGTGTCTCTCTCATCCCTTCAGTGCCAATTTTTTATTCAAATTGTATGAGGCACACCCTCGGATCTCCCTTTAGGCATTTAAACACAGTAGCTGAGTAATTTCTCATTTTCTGCATTTTATCATGAGTGTGGTAACCCCTTCTCACCCAACGCTGACCTATATGTTCAAAAAAAGCACAGCTATAATTACAATGTAGGAAAAAAGCAGTGTTGGAAGAGGGTTTGACCCTTTCCCTAAGCTAAATTCCAAAAATTTTATTGGACTCGCAGCCCTGCTGAGCTGCATCTGAAGGTTGGCACAAGTTCAAAGAATTTGTTGAAAAAATACTTAAGGGTGTTATGGTGTGGGAGGTCCCCAAATAGCTCGGTGAACACTACACTTATTGACTAAGGCCCTTCTCTAGGTGCCTCTTCTGAGGGAGGCTTGGGAGGTGGCAACAAGGGGCAGGGGCCATAGGGCCTTCTCAGTGGCAGCCCCCAATTATGGAATGAACTCCCCAGTGAGGCCCGCCTGGCACCAACATTGTTATCTTTTCGGTGCCAGGTTACAACCTTTCTCTATTCCCAGGCATTTGATTTGGCAGCATATGATACTAGAAGACTGAATAAAAAGGTTGTTGTTACAAAGACAAGATGGTGTCAACCTGTTTATAAGATAGAACAATTTGGATATTTGTTGGTGTATGTGTGTCTGCTCTGTTTAAATGTTTATAGCTGAACTGTTTTAATGTTATAATAGTATTGGGCTCATTCAGAAGACACTTAAACCATGGCTTTAACCATGGTGGTTAAGCCAGAAAGCCAGGCCATGTTCAGAAGACACCTTAAACGATGGCTTTAACCACAGTGAATAAGGCTTTTTGCTTTATTCACCATAGTTAAAGCCATAGTTTAAGGTATCTTCTGAATGGGACCATTGTACTTTTAAGGTTTTTAATCTTTGTAAACCACCCAGAGGGCTTTGGCTATTGGGTAGTATAGAAAAGTAATAAATGAAAATGAATGAAGACTCAGCATGCTCAGTGGCCGCAGTCTATGTGGAATGGAGTATTCTGGAAAAGGCATGGCTCTGGAACTCTGAACTGCAGCACCTCACATTGCAAAGATGTTGTCACAGAACCCAGTTGTATTATTATTTGTTGTGTTGTTGTTGCTATGTTGTTTTATTTGATTATTTGCTTTATATGATGCTTTTAATGCAATGCATCCGAGACGGCTTATAACAGCGCAACAAAAACACAATGATAGACACCAAAACACACCCAAAGTATTGCCTTAGGCAACTGCCTAGGGTTGCCTAGCAGCAATGCCATCCTTGCAAACATGTTAGGGGTTTGTCTGTATGAACAGATCTAGGGTTTTAGAAATAAATTTTCACAAACCCTTTATATTAGTTAAGATGTCTTTTATCTCACCTGCAAATCTCGGGTTTACTTCACAGTATTTAATTTGTCTTTTGCACCAGAAAGAATTTATGTACCACTCAATTATCAGTTATCCCAACCTAGTTTATAACAATAAAAAGCTGTGCATTTCGTCTATGCATGGAATGATTTGCCTTTATAGAGGCTCTTCTGTGGAACCCCACATTTAGCTTCTGGATCATGACCATTCCATATAAAACTATGATTGGTTGGGTGTGAAAGAAATGATATGTGTGTGAAACCCTATGCCAGAATCCCTTCACAGCTTGAGACCAGTGTAACTCAAAATTGACTTGCTCCACCAGAACTTACCTAGAACATTAGATTTATTTCAGATACCCTGGCATGTGGGTGGGTGGGTGCGCACACACATACACACCCTATCTCAGGTGAGGCAGCAGGTGAATGGGATAGGGCTCCTTTGTGGTGGTGCCCTATCTTGGGAATTCCTTCTCCAGAGAAGCTGACTTGTTAGATTTCCCAAGAGAAGTAATATACCCTCTGCTTATGTGACTTCTTTGGGGCTTAATTAGAATAAAACTTGCAAAGATATAAACTGAACAAAAACATCTTTAGTAAGAATCACAGTTATATAAAAACATTGAGCAATTGCCCCAATACAAATAAATGCAACGAATAGTCCTTCTAAGTCATAATAATAATAATTATTGGATTCTTGCTTGCAACTTTGTAGTTAGCCAATCTCTGGTTCAACAAGATGGTGGACATTTTGTACCCTTTTGTAGATGCTTTAATTCCAAACCACAGGACAACCACAAATGAATACTGTCGTTTTATACTGTTGTTTTTATATTTTTGATGGTTTTAAATTTTGTATACTTTTTAATGTTCACTGTTTTTAACTTTTGTAAACTGCCCAGAGAGCTTCAGCTATGGGGCAGTATATAAATTTAATAAATAAATAAATAAATAAATAAATAAATAAATAAATGGCAGCTTATAAACTGTAGCTTCAAGGTCTTAGCCCTGCAATAGCAATACAAATATAATAAATACCGGAGATACAAAAGATGTTTCCCATTTCCCTTGCAATTCAGCTGTACACACACATCAGGTCAGTTTACCTTCTACAAGTAATAAGAGCCCATAATAATTAATCAGTTCTTCAGCATTCAGCTTCCCAGCAGAACAAACTGACTCTTTTCCTTCTAGCTTTCCCAAGTGAGGACTTCATCCCAGAAGGAGCATTCCTAAGGCCAATAGACTGCATCTGAGGGGCCATAAGCTAGTTTGGATTCCCCAATCTGAGGTTGGCGGCAGCGCTCTGAACTGGGGGAGCGGGTGGGGGGAATTGGAGATTCGATTCCCCTCCCCCTTGGAGTCTGCATGGAAGGAACTGCACCTGCTGGCCTCTGAAGTCAGGAAGTCAACCTCAGAGAGGGGGCAAAAGGGGCGTTTTGGTGGGCAGGGATGGGAGGAGATTGGAGAGGCCTGGATACGAGCTATCCTGAGGCTTCTCCAGCCTCCTTCCCTCCCTCTCCGAAACATCTTCAGGTGACAGGCAAAAAAGCACCCTTCTAGCAAAAAATCCAGGTTGGAGAACGGGGAGGTGAAGATCGCCTGTGATACTCCTCACATAGGATGATCGTAAATCTCAGTGTTTGGGGGCTTGTAATCATCAAGGGCGCAACCCATAGGATTGCACCCTAAGGGAATAAACCCTCCAGATCATAGGAGGTACGCCAACAATGGGCAGTTTTACTTCCTTAGTGCATCCTCTTCCTGGGCCAAGAGAGGTCAAAAAGGATATGACTAAAGTTGGGTGGCCAGGTGTCCAACTTTACAGGGTCCTCTCTTTGAATGGCTGTCAGAGGATAATCTAGTAGGTGGAGCACCCTCTGTTTCAAGGGCTGTCCAGTCCAAGTCAAGTTTAAAGGTAAAGATCCTGAAGAAGGGAGAGCTGCAGGGGCCTTGAAGTTGCCCATCCACAGGTAGCACCTGGGCAATAGACTGAGCAGGCACACAGGTCACCTGGTCACAGTCGTCATCATCATCATCATCAAAAATATTTCTTACCCACCTCTCCATTCTGATCGAGGTGGGGAACAACAGCAAATGGTACAATACGTAAAACTGAATTAAAACATAATATACATTGTTAAAACATCCTAAAAAACATTCTAAAAACATCTTAAAATTCCACTGGATAGATCTGCCGGAAGAATCCAGTCTTTATAGTTTTCTTGAATGCTAATAGACTGTTAAGTTGATGAGTCTCCTCTGGCAGGCCATTCCACAGTCTGGGAGCAGCAGAAGAGAAGGTCCTCTGGGTAACAGTCGTTAATCTAGTTTTTGCTAGCTGAAGTAGATTTTCCCCAGAGGACCTGAGTGTGTGGGGCGGATTGTACGGGAAAAGGCGATCCCGCAGGTAGCCTGGACCCAAACCATGTAGGGCTTTAAAGGTAATAACCAACATTTTATACTTTGCTCGGAAACTAATTGGCAGCCAGTGAAGAGATTTTAAAACTGGTGTCATCCCTCTCTGGTGAGATGTATGGTATTTCTCTTTAAATTGTAATTATTTTAAAATTTGCATCAATACATATAAATTAGCACATGCAAGTTGTATGCAAATCTGTACCCTCTTTTGTCAGATGATGTTTAAATGGCCACCCTAAAAGAGCCCAGGAAGATCAAATCAAAGGCCTATGTTAATGCCCAACATATTTTTTTTCCTATAGCGGCCAAACACATGCCTGTTGGGAAGCCCAAAATAGTGGTGCAAGTTCAAAACTCCTGACCTAGGAATTCCGTTGTGGGAATTATCCAAACCTCTCTTTCCGTCTCAAATTGCCAAATTGTAAGCGGCAGTGTCTTAAGACTTTTGAACAGTTCCCAGGTTGAAGTAAAATTGCTCCACAATTCCTGCCAATTGACTGAGAAAAGAAAGTGGTTAAACACAGAAAACAGGTCAAAAGATGCCTTTCAGCCTACCTTCTTTAGGGAGGTTCAAGAATGAATGTGAAGTTATGTAAACTTGGGAGGGCTGGGAACATGTCTAAACCTATTCTCTGATGTTGACGTGTACAGTGTTTAAGTACAGGCAGCTATACATTGTCATAGAGCCTTGATCTCAACATCCTCCCGTCTTAGTAACAATGTAAATATTTGGCGTTTTCATAATGAACATGGCATGTTAATAATTTTCATGTAGTTGAAATCATGTGCCTGAAATCTATTCATGCTTGATTTGCTCATTTTATTATGATGGATTTTCCAAAGACACCACAAGAATGAATGTTCATCAGACGCCCTCTTAATGATCTGGGTCAGTCACTCGAAACCCAGTAGCAAAACTAACAACCTTACTAATAAACCTTCTTGGCAAACATTATCAGCTCAAACAAAATGAAGGATTTTTCCAGCGGCACTTCTTCAGGTAGCGCCAAATTTTATACATCTTCAAAAAGGGTGGGAGGAGAAGGGTGGTTTATAGACATTTCACTAAAAATGCTTTTTGCCTTTCCTAGATCTGTAATACAAGCATTAAGTTTATGTTATCAGTAATGTATATTGAGTTTATACTTGGCTCTGCTTTGGTCTGAATAGTGTGTAGCTGCTGATTGGCTAGCAGCCTGTGTTGACATGAGTGGCCCACACCAGGAACTACTAGCCAATCAGCAACCACGCACTCACATGCTGTGGACTGAGCCATGCCCAGCCTCCACCACTGTCTCCTGATGGCTGATGTTAAGGACAGACTTTCCCACCATCTCTTGATCACCATGCAGAAGCAGTAGGTGGGTTCTGCCAATGAACCATATCAGCTTCCATCACATGGTTTTCATGCATGTCATGTTGCCATTCACTGCTCTTAGATCCCAACACAATCCCCTTGCAAGGTTGACAAGAAGAGCTCCATGCAACCCTGACTAGAGGATTAGGCTGAGCATTTCAAACCATGATGGAAAAGGTGTCACTTTGTGAGAGGGAAAACATTGTTTAAACCCCCCTCATCCGATCATGAATTTGATGTTGAACAACAACTTACTGACTGACACCTATCAATTTTAATACCACTTAGTTTGTATAGAGCTATGTTCTGCATTATTGCTTTTAGAAATTAGTTGTACTTGTGCTTTATTTTTATTGATTGCATTATATGGCTTTATTATTATGCTGTATGCTGCTACGGGTACTTTTGGTTGAAGAATCAATTGTCATCATCAAATCACTTGGCATACATCACTTTGTTGTACTACTTGCAACAGCCCAGTTTGGTTATTCCTCTTCCTCTGTTGCCTTATAATATGGGAAGAGGGAATCCCAGCTCTATATTGCAGATTCTTGCCAAAGAAACCACTGAATCATGGGGTTGGAAGGAATCTTGAAGGGCATCTAGTCCATCCACTATTCAATGCAGGATCTACACTGCAGGGTGCAACTGCAGCACAAGCCTATGTGTGTTTACTCAAAAGTGAACCACCACTATGTTCGATAGGACTTAGTCCTAGATAGGAATACATATGCTCACACCCCTAGTGAGTTCATGGCAATGGTAAGATTGGAACAAAGAACTTCCCGATTTGTAGCACAGACTCTCAGTCTTTATGCTACACAGGCTTGCATTATTCTTGTCAATCATCAGGTGTCATACATGTACTTGCTCTCCACTGTAATTATTACTGCCAGGAATCGCTGTCAAAGCCGATAACAACTCTAGGTAGTAACAACCCATTTACGGCATAAGAAGCAGGAAACAAAATATTGTGAATCATCTCTCTGGCAAGTCTACACATGATAGGCGAGGAATGCACCTACAGCCAGAGGTTTCCCAGGAGAAAGTGTTTATGCAACAGAATGTTTTTTTTATCATTGTAACCTAGTTCACTTAGTATTTACAATGGCCAGTCATGTTGTTGCCCAATTTTCAGCACCAGTCTCCTTTAAGAGTTGTTAACTTGCACAATAGAGGAGCCAACATGAATAATAATAATTATAATATTCATCTCAAATGTGTTCTGACATCAAAACAATAACATACTGGCCATGAATCAGGAAGCGGGGAAAGAATAAGCCTTCCCTGCCTACTGTGTTCTCACAGCCACACCTCTCTTTCTTGATGACCTCCTTGACTTCCATTTGCTTCCGAGAAATTACACCTGAGATTTCCAAAGCTGCCTGAAAACTGGGTGTCCATATCCTTTAGGAAATGTTGGAAGTTCCAGCTGACACGCAGCCCTTTCAGGCTCAGGAATTTCCATTTTAAAACCAAATTATTTATTAAACCCCTATCCTGGACTTACAACATAGGACTTGCAGTGGATTCCTACCCCAAGGGTCCACACTTGATTCACTTCACCAATGCTGCCACATCAAGTACTCCCAAGCCATGCAGAACTGGGATTTACATATTTAAAGCATCTGTGAGTGACTTGCTGGCTGGTTATACCCGGAAATATTATGCAGGAATTTGTAATTAATTTTTATTTATGAATTTTGAATCCAGGGCCAGTGAAGCAACAACCTCAGGCAGCAGATGCTGGGTGGCTGCAGCTGCATCCCACTGGGTATTCCTCCTGAGCAACCCATGGCCATTCCTCTGTCTTGGAGGCAGGGACGGTGTCAAAGGTAGGCATGTCTGGGCACCTACTGAAGACCCACACCCCAGCAAAAGAGCCCCTCTGATGTGCTTCCCCTCCTCAGCAGTGCAGCCTGCTTGTTTAGCTGTCTGTTGCTCTGGCCCAGACAATGGTGGTGGTGGTGCTGAGAAGGAGGAGCAGTACATGCCTCTGCTTCCCTGCTCACTGGCTCTCTGACTGTCAATCAAGTAAATTCGAGTAATTATGAGAAAGAGGATGAGGAGCAATAGCAGCTGGTGACAATGGCAGTGTGAAGGTAGACTCACTATTGTTTAAACCAGAGGTGGGCAACTTGTGGTCCTCCAGACATTTGAGCCTTTCAACTCCCAACATTCCTCACCATTGGCTATACTGGCTAGGGCTGATGGAAGTTATAGGCCAAAACATCTGGAGGGTCACAAGTTGCCCACCCTGGCTTAAAGTAACCCCAGTTTGTCCTTGTCATATGTAACACCAAACACCAAACATCAAGAGGCAGCTGGACAAGCATCTGTCGGGGATGCTTTAGGGTGGATTCCTGCATTGAGCAGGGGGTTGGACTCGATGGCCTTGTAGGCCCCTTCCGATTCTGCTATTCTATGATTCTATGATTCTTCAGATCATGATCTAAAAGCCTGAGGCATTTCATGGTTCAGTCCATAGCGCTAAACTATGGCTTATGTCCAAGGCCGGCGCTACCATTAAGGCCAACTATTCCCTCTTTACAGCTTTACAGCTATTCTTTACAGCTATTCCCTCTTCTGGTTCCTACCCCAACCGGATAGTTCCTGGCGGCCTTATCAGCTTGCTCCCAGGTCTGGTGGTGCTGCTGCTGAACGCCAGGTCAGTCCAGAATAAAATCTCCCTCATCCATGATCTGATTGTGGATGAGGGGGCTGACCTGGTATGCATCACTGAGACCTGGGTGGGTGAACTGGGTGGGGTTGCTATCACCCAGCTCTGCCCTCCTGGGTACTCGGTGCAGCACCAGCACAGACTCGAGGGCCGGGGAGGGGGGGTTGCCGTGGTCTATAGAAATACAATCTCCCTCTCTAGGCTTCCTGTTCAGTCGAGTGCTGGTCTGGAGTGTTTGTACTGTGTGTTGGGTACTTGAGACAGATTAGGGATTCTGCTGGTGTACCGTCCACCCCGCTGCCCAACAGTCTCCCTGCCTGAGCTGACGGAGGTTGTCTCGGACCTGGTGTTGAGGACCCCCAGGATGGTGGTTCTGGGGGATCTCAACTTCCATGCCGAGGCTGCTGTATCCGAAGCGGCTCAGGACTTCATGGCTGCCATGACAACCATGGGGCTGTCTCAACATGTCATCGGCCCAACACATGCAAAGGGACACACGCTTGATCTGGTTTTCTCGACTGGGCAGGAGGATGGTGATCTGGAAGTGGGGGAACTAACATCTACCCCCTTGTCATGGTCAGATCACTTCCTACTGAGGTTTAGACTCTCGGCGGCCTTTCCCCTCTGCAAGGGTGGGGGGGCCTACTAAAATGGTCCGCCCCCGGAGGCTAATGGACTCCGATGGATTCCAGAGGGCTCTGGGGGATTTTCCTGCTGATATGGCCGGTGCTCCTGTCAAAGCCCAGGTCGCTCTGTGGAATGCAGAGATGACTCGGGCGGTTGACACGATTGTGCCCAAGCGTCCTCTCCCTCTGAGCAGAGCCCGGTCAGCTCCTTGGTATACACCTGAGCTGAGGGCAATGAAGCAAGAGGGGAGACGGCTAGAACGCAGGTGGAGGAAAACTCGTGCTGGGTCTGATCGAACACGGGTTAGAGCTCACTATCGAGCCTACTCTGTGGCGGTGAGGGTGGCAAAGAGGCAGTTCTTTTCCACCAGCATTGCGTCTTCTCAGTGTCGTCCAGCGGAGCTTTTCTGAGTGGTTCGTGGCCTGTTACACTCTGGGCCAGGGCGTGAGATAGTGGAACCCTCGGTAGCACGCTGTGACGAGTTTGGACGGCACTTTGAAGATAAAGTCGCTCAGATTCGCCATGAATTGGACACCACACTTAATGCAGCACCATTAGTAGAGGTGTTCAGAGCGCTGTCCGGCTCAGTTTTATTGGATGAGTTTCAGTTATTGAGGCCCGAGGATGTGGACAAGGTGCTTGGCCAAGTCCGGTCGACCACCTGTGTGCTTGACCCTTGCCCCTCGTGGCTCATTACATCAAATAAGGAGGGGATTGCCGGCTGGGTCCAGGAGGTTGTAAATGCCTCCATGAGAGAGGGAGTGGTGCCGGCCTCTTTAAAAGAGGCGGTAATTAGACCACTCCTGAAGAAGCCAAACCTGGACCCGGAGGATGTTAACAACTACAGGCCAGTGGCTAATATCCCTTTCCTGGGCAAGGTGCTTGAGCGGGTGGTTGCAGGACAACTCCAGGCACTCTTGAATGAAACGGATTATCTAGATCCATTTCAATCGGGCTTCAGGCCTGGTTTTGGAACGGAAACTGCCTTGGTCGCCCTGTGGGATGACCTCTGTCGGGAGAGAGACGGGGGAGTGCGACCCTGTTAGTTCTCCTGGACCTTTCAGCAGCCTTTGATACCATCGACCATGGTATCCTTCTGGATAGGTTGTCTGAGCTGGGAGTTGGAGGTACTGCTTTGCAGTGGTTCCGCTCCTACTTGGATGGCCGATTCCAGAAGGTGGTGCTGGGGGATTATTGCTCTGTGCCGTGGCTCCTAAGCCATGGGGTTCCGCAGGGCTCTATCTTATCCCCTCTGCTGTTTAACATATACATGAAGCCGCTGGGGGAGGTTATCCGGAGATGTGGACTGAGGTGTCATCAATATGCGGATGATACCCAGCTCTACCTTTCCTTTTCATCAAACCCAGGTGAGGCAGTGACTGTTCTGAACCAGTGCCTGGGCACGGTAATGGACTGGATGAGGGCTAACAAACTGAAACTCAATCCAGACAAGACGGAGGTACTGTTAGCGGGTGGTTCATTTGTCCGGCGAGGTGATGTTTGCCCTGTCCTGGATGGGGTTGCACTCTCCCTAAAGGATCGGGTCCGTAGTTTGGGGGTGCTCTTCGATCCAGAACTGTCACTTGAGGCACAGGTGAACTCAGTGGCAAAGAGCACCTTTTATCAGCTTAGGCTGATATACCAACTGCGCCCTTATCTGGACAGTGATAGCCTAGCTACAGTTATCCATGCTCTGATAACCTCTCGTTTGGATTACTGCAATGCGTTATACGTGGGGCTGCCTTTGAAAACGGTCCGGAAGCTTCAGCTGGTACAAAACAGGGCAGCCCGTTTACTAACAGGGACTGGCTGGCGAGATCACATTACGCCAGTCCTTTTACAACTTCATTGGCTGCCAGTCCAGGTCCGGCCCGATTCAAAGTGCTGGTATTGACATTTAAAGCCCTAAACGGTTTGGGGCCAGGTTATTTAAAGGAATGCCTCCTCCCATATGTCCTACCCGGACCTTAAGATCATCTACAGGGGCCCTTCTCCGTGAGGCAGGTGGCTACTAGGAGGAGGGCTTTCTCCGTGTGGCACCCCGGTTGTGGAATGAGCTCCCCAGAGAGGTCCGCCTGGTGCCTACACTGTACTCCTTTCGTCGCCAGCTGAAGACCTTTTTATTCACTCAGTATTTTAACACTTAATTTTAACTTAAATTTAAATTATACTGTTTTAACTCTGTATTTTAACCTTATATCAATTTTGCTGCGTGGTTTTATCCTGGTTGTGCTTTTTCTACTGTATTTTGTATTTGTGTTTTTAACCTGTTGGTTGTTTTATGATGGTTTTAATTTTTGTGAACCGCCCAGAGAGCTTCGGCTATTGGGCGGTATTAAAATGTAATAAATAAATAAATAAATAAATAAACTAGGCAGCCACCTAGGGAGCAGACATCAGAGGGGCGCAGACTGCCCCCTCTCCCCACTCCTGGGGTTGGAGGTTTTGGGGGGTGGGGGCTTGGCTTGCGTGCGCCCCCGCATGGCCAGCCTTTTCCTGCAGCTGCAATCAGAGGCCCCGGAGAGACGCTGCTCATTTCCACTGTCCGGGGGGTGGGGGTTGCTTGTTGCAAAACCCTCGGAGATGATGTGGAGTAGACGGAAGAGGAGCAGGCCAGCCCAAGGCTCTGGAAAGTGCAAGTGACACCACGAGGTAGCCCCCCCCTCCCCACCTGCGCCCAGAGCTCACCTTGCCTAGGGCGCAAAATAGTCTGGCACCGGCCCTGCTTATGTCCCAACCAGGCCCCTTTCCGCCAACTGAATGTGGCTCCATCTATCCCTATGCCGTATGTGAAGACCCTCCCCAGACATTCTGTTCTCTTAGGGGGGCTTGTTTTCCTTCTCTCACACCTCTGCCTACTTCATCCAGCATTCCCTAAGGTGACGGCTGCTATTTTCCAGCCCAACTGCCACCATCATCACACAAGTTCTCAGTTCTCTCCCTGGTAATTTACTGAGCCTGAATCTTCCTGACCACCTAGAAATGCTGTTTCATTCTCCCTCTTTTCTGACTGGGGCACTGGGTGAACTTCGTTATTATGCACCTTTTCTCTACGGCCGTTCATTCTTGCTCCTTGTGCCTTCTGCTCTTCTTTTCTTCTTGCCCCTGCCCCCAGTCTTAATTTAACCTGTACTGGCTTTCCTTTCCACTCACCACCTACTTTGCCCGCTTTCTTCAGCAGCCCTGTTTCTCAGCAACCTTCCTTTATGTTTCCTGCCTACTGGAACCTCTTTGCACTTCCTCTATTCTCCTTTCTTGGCCACTCACCTCATCTTATCCCTTGGCCCTGTGTGGTTTTCTTTCCAGCCAAACTAACCTTTTGCTTCCTTCACAGAAGCTGCATTGTTTGCAAATGTTCTACTATTGACAGCCCCGCCTTTCCAAGCAGTTAGAATTTTTGTAAACATCGTTCTGTGACACTGCAGCACATTAACCAATGGGAGGCTTACGAACAAGCAGGCAAGCAATGTCTCCCCCCTCCCCCTCAACACACACGCTGCATATAAAAAGATAGTTAAATGAACATGTTTGTAACAAATGCCTTTAGGCTGCAGTCCTGTATCTACTTGCCTGGGAGTAAGACCCATTGAACCCAATGGGGATTTTTTCTGAGTAGACATGTCTAGGATTTGTGCTGTTCATTAATAAAAAGAGAGAGTTGCATTTATTTATTTATTTATTTATTTATTACATTTCTATACCGCCCAATAGCTGGAGCTCTCTGGGCAGTTCACAAAAATTAAAAACATTCAAAGTATAAAACAACAGTATAAAACCATAATATAAAATACAATATAAAAGCTCAACCAGATTAAAACAGCAGCAATGCAAAATTACAAATTTTAAACACCAAGTGTTTGTTATTGGGAGTCAAGAGCTTAATGTATTAGTTAGGAATGATGTAATCTGTTTCCTGCACTAAGCTTTTATTATGATATTGAAGACAAGGGCGAAAGCAGAGGAACGGCAACAGCGCACTCTAGAAGTACAAGAGTTTTTAGCAGCCTTTGGCATTTTGAGGCTCTCATGAAACATCCATAGAAGCTACATTGTTTTTTCTCATAATAAATAACACTTAAATGCTTCTCTGTGCACCCAAGGAAAGTGAAAGTCTTTGCAGAACAGCAAACATGCATTAATGTTTTAATGTTTTGATTTTAAATATTTCATTAGTTCTAGTATTGTACTGGTTGTTATTTTATTGTTGTTTTGGATGTTTAATGATTACAAACCGCCTTGGGGCATTTGTCAGTTGGATGAGAAATAAATTTTACAGATAAAGGAATACAATGTCTGATTATGCCTGCAAGTCTCCATAAACATAACCAAGCACATGAATGCTCCTGGTCAGCGTCACTGGGTCTATCCTTATGCATGAAATTATATACAATAGTTTTGGAGAAATTAAACAATGATGCAGGAAAATGAACTAAATTTACAAAGGTTTTAAAAAATAAATAGTCAGGGCCCCAATTAACTACCAGACGACCAGCAGGGGTTAATATAGGACAGACAAGGCCCTCTGGTGATGGAGAGCAGCTCAGCCAGTACGTGTGTGTGGCATGGGGGGTGCCTTCCTGGCCTGAAGTCCCCAATTACAGCGATGGAAAGTTCCGTGGGTGTAAATCTACTATTGGAGGTAGCTTCCTAATTCCAGCTTTCAGGATTGGGGCAGGAACAAATCAGCTTGAGCTCTGCTGGATCACAAGCCTTTTCCTCTGTTGCCTTGGTTGGCTAATAGGAATAACTCTGCATGCTTCCAGACACTAGGAGGCAATAGAGAATTGTCTATTGCTTTTGTCTCCCGAGGCAAGGCAAGTATTGCACCCCTAATCTGTGGACCTTTAGCACTCCCTGAGTCCCTTCCACCAGTCCAGTATTGAACCCCTTACCTGCCCCACCAAGCACATGTATTATATTTTAAGAAAATACTGATCTATTTAAAGTAAAATTAATTTAATACTAGTATACCGGTACTTACATTTATTTAAAATCGCCTGGTTTTAATATGTGCAAATTTTGCAATAACAGTATTGAAATCTACATTGAAATCTCTCTCAACTGATAGTATTGCTAGGTTACTCAGTCTTTCTTGGGTCACTGCAGATCTCTGATACGGTTTGATTAATTTAAGTTTTGAGAAACTTCTTTCACAACTGGCAGTTGAAACAGTGATAGTTAGAAAGATTCTTAATGTCACAACAAAGTTTGTCAAACTCTCTTACAGCTTCCTCTTGTACACCCACCGAAGCAAATCTAAAGCTGTCCAGTTAGCAATCTGCTCATCAGGACTGACTTCCTTATACAAGACAATGTGGCGCCGAAAGCGATTTATTTCAGCGTTCATAGCTGTGCATAGCGACAGCATTCAACTCTGTGTACTTAGCACATGTGTGCTGAATTTGTTCATTGATAAGATCATCATTTTTAGTATCGAGCAATGTCTGGATTTGCAGGAAAGCAAATTGCTGGTGAAGCGTATTCATTGCATTGTGCACCTGATTTTTTTATTTAGCATCATGGCTGATATGATGCCCTTGATATGATAACTGATCACCTTGCAGGCTGCATTTCCTCCCAAACGGGCCTCTCTAGCATACACGTCGCTGCTCTGTCCTCCTTCTGGATGACTTAGAAGGTTGCCAGAGCAGCAACACGTATGCTAGAAAGGCCCATTTGGGAGGAAATGCAGCCTGCAAGGCCTTCCTGACCTGCGCGCAACAAGAAAAATGCTGTAAAATGTTACATGGCAACGTTTATTTGCCGCATCTACACAGTTGGATCTACACAGATTTTTATTTATTTATTTATTATTACTACTTTCTTTCTTTTTCGAAATTTTTGTACCTCTAAGAATTTTGCACCCAGGGCAACCGCCCCAAGCCCCCCCCCCCACGCTACGCCACTGTTTTGTCTTGTTCATCCCCCTTGTTGTCCTGTAACTTCCAGTTCCTTTTTCCTGCTCCCTCACCTTCCTCTTCCTTCTTTTTCCTCTGCCTTTGCCACAAGCATGAAGTGGTTTCTCCAGAGAGGATGCAAGTAACCATACCTGTTTGCTTAAACTAAGGCACCCAGCTTTAGGGGTTGCTTGTAGTTAAACAGTGGCCCCATTCAGAAGACACCTTAAACCATGGCTTTAACCATGATGGTTAAGCCAGAAAGCAGGGCCGTGTTCAGAAAACACCTTAAACCATGGCTTTAACCATGGTGGTTAGGCCAGAAAGCAGATTTCTGGCTTAACAACTGTGGTTAAAGCCATGGTTTAAGGTGTCTCCTGAACATGGCCAGTGTTCGATATCATTCTCTGACAGTGTATGTAAAAGTACTACTAAAATAAGTTGATTTGAACTACTTCTAAACTGGCTCTAGCCTGTCTTTATTGCCTCCAATATTAAATGATGTTTTCCACACTTTTTCTATATGAAGCAACTCTGCTGTAAGACACACCAGACTTTCCAACAGCCCCAAGAGGTCATAGGCGGTGGTGTACTGGTAAATCTTGAAGTGGAGGCACGCATTACGACAGTCCCCATGGCCGTGCCAATTTTGGACTCCCAAAAAGAGTCCAAAATTGCAGGCAGCTAGCTGCATTGATCCATATCAACAATCCAATTCTAGCAATTTTCACTTCCACCAGGAACAGTTTTTTAATATTGCTAATGGGTCTTAATTGCCCATTCAGGACCAAGCCACCCCAAATACTTTCTA
The DNA here is from genome assembly GCF_023053635.1 of Elgaria multicarinata webbii. Classification (NCBI taxonomy): domain Eukaryota; kingdom Metazoa; phylum Chordata; class Lepidosauria; order Squamata; family Anguidae; genus Elgaria; species Elgaria multicarinata. The sequence goes on from NC_086177.1 coordinate 84,939,652, forward strand.
TTACAATAATATATTATTGCCAGGAAAATCCATTCTCTCTCCCCCCCCCCCCAGTGCCTCCTCTCCCAGCTCCTGTGAGGATTGCAGCTAAGCTCAGAAGGAACAGGGAATTCTGAGTGGCATGGCTGATGATGTCAGCATCTCTGCTAACAAAAAAGTGCTGGTGCTACTTTCCTATAAGCTCTGGCTCCACAATACCACTGGTGGCAGGATCAGGCCCCTCATTAATGCCAGTCTGAAGCAGGCATAGTTAATTCCCTCCACTGGTTTCAAGGACAGGAGTGGGGGGATTAAAAAAAATCCCCTTGGTTGAGCAATCCCCCAACTGATGGCTTGTACTTTCTACTAAGAAAAAACACACTCAGGGCAGCTTATCATTGTAAATAAAACTTGATTAAAACAATAATAAAACTACCCTGTGAGGTAGGTCAGGCTGAAAGACTGGTTGACCCAATATAAGATTTTCATTAATGGAAATTACTTATAAAAGTGAATAAAGTGTCACTCTTCAAATAATAGGCTGAGATTGCTTACTTTAAATTAAATATGGTTGCTTAGCATTCTTAATAGAGTCTTTCCCAGCCAAATTTGAAGGTCAGACTATAAACATTTCTAAGTCTGACCAGGCTTGTTCTGTTTTCAGTTTACAGACTGGGCAAATTGCTTAATTGGTTCATATCAGGGGAACCACGCCATGTAATTGTTCCTTAGGAGAACATGTGTTTCTGGCTAAACCATTACTCCTAAATATAGAGGGGGGCTGTTATGTCCATATTTTTGGTTTTGTGCCCATGGAATGTTAAGATCGTTTCCCCTGCAGAAATGTGTTGTGCAGATTCAGAGGAAAATGTATGGATTTGGTATTGTTTATTTTTTTTGCCATTTTGGAGATTTGCCAGCCTTGTAATCATATTAAATAAAAATTAGAGATGACTGATTTCCCCAAGGCTCCCCCTCTTTGAACTGGGGTTGTGCATACACATCCCAGTAAGCATTAGGCCACCCCCAAATCATACACCCAAGACTGTCCTCTAGGCAATGGCACAGAAATTGCATGTGGCCCAAAGCCTTCATATCTCTAAATCCAATCCATCTGGAGGATGCCAGATTGGGAAAGTCTGTTAAAAATTGTGTTAGTTTCCTTTCTGAAATCTTGAAAGAAAATTTAAAACCTATATCCGTTAAAAACAACACACACACCCCAAAACGACAGAGTCCTAAGGCATCTTCAAGATTAACAAATTCATCATGGTCAGATCCGACTTTTTGAGACGTGTAAGTTGTAACATACCAATGAAGCAATGGAAGAGCTATTACTATGCAGAGCCGTATGCAAACAAGAGCCAGTAAAATAATCAAAGGGGTTGTGTGACCCACTCCCAACTGCCAAAGTAAGATTAAAAGCATACATGGACACCTAACGAGGGCCAATGCAATTATGTTCTGCAGTGAACGAACGCCCCCACCCCCGATTCCAAGTCTGATAGTGTCAAATCTGCATATGAATTCTTACTCAGTAGCTTCAGGCTGGGGTCTCTTTGAAACATTTTTTCCACTGACGTCTGGCAACTTTCAAGTCCTCCTGAATGCCCAGGGGGATTGCAGTGTTCCCCTTTTCTGAGTGTTACTCCACTGTGTGAGACTGTTGAGTTGGGATTCATATGCAAATTTGACACTATCAAAATTGGGTTGAATAGAGACTGGGAGTGGCTAGTTCTCTACAGAAGGTAATTGTCCCTTGTTAGGCATTTATGCACAGGGGTTATAATCTTCCTTTGCCAATTCATTAGCGGTTGCGAATGGGTCAGACACACTCAGATTGAGGGAGTCCTTTACCCTTTTTGCTGGCCCTTGTCTGCATAGTAATTGCTGTCTTGCACTGCCTGGTTGTCTAGCCTCATTCTGTAATCACTTCCCCCTCTTTTTCTCTATTTGTATGTGCGTTTTCTTATGCATCTGATAAAGTGGGCTCTCATGCCTCAATACATGTGTTAGTTTTCAAGGGTGCAACAGGACTCTTTCTTGTTTTTGCTGCAGCTGATGAACACAGCTGTCCATCTAAGTGTTATTTTCCAGTAGTTGGCCACACATTGGCCTATACAAATTAGCTGATCATACATCGCTCAGTAAATTATAAAGGTCACCCAGATCTTATGCAAATTTTACTATATTATAGAAAGAACCCATTGTGCGGCTGCTGGGAAAACTTCATGTTAGGCATCAGAGGCAGCATGTCCATGTACATAGTTGCAGGGGAACATGGGCTGGACGAGGGTCTGTTGCACATTGTAGAAAAAAATCCAACATGGAGTGTGTATTGCAGGTGAGAGAAGGAACTTATTATTATTATTATTATTATTATTATTATTATTTATTTATATAGCACCATCAATGTACATGGTGCTGTACAGAGTAAAACAGTAAATAGCAAGACCCTGCCGCATAGGCTTACAATCTAATAAAATCATAGTAAAACAATAAGGAGGGGAAGAGAATGCAAACAGGTACAGGGTAGGGTAAGCAGGCACTGGGTAGGGAAAAACTAACAGTAGAAAGTAACAGTAGAAGTCTGCACAACATCAAGTTTTAAAAGCTTTAGGAAAAAGAAAAGTTTTTAGTTGTGCTTTAAAAGCTGTGGTTGAACTTGTAGTTCTCAAATGTTCTGGAAGAGCGTTCCAGGCGTAAGGGGCAGCAGACGAAAATGGACGAAGCCGAGCAAGGGAAGTAGAGGCCCTTGGGCAGGCGAGAAACATGGCATCAGAGGAGCGAAGAGCACTTAAAAAATGTTGTGCTTAAAATGGCATTTGTTATGTTGAACTGTGTATGTGAAATCATAATAGAGCTCTGTGTAGAAACAGTGTATACTAAAAGAACTGACAGGCATGTTCAGAAACATTTTATCTGGAAACGCTGACTTCATAATGTATTTAGCTAGTTCTCACGGAAAAGAGACATATGCACTGAGATTGTTTACTTCGTGATATAGAAAGCCTGCTGTAACTATTCTCTGGGCTTCTCCTCTCCTATCGGGGTTCAACCCTCATATGTGCTAATTCTGTTTTTCTGCTGAAAATAAAGCTGTTGCTAATGTCTCACTAGTCTCGTTGTCAGTGCCTTGGAAATCCACGACAACACATATTCTGCCTCTGGGTTTCCTGAAAGCAATTGGTTGTCCACTGTGTAAACAGAATGCTGGACCAGATGGACCCAGCATAATCCAGCATGGTTCTTCCTATGTTCTTAAGAAAAGTTTGTAAAAATTCTCTCCAAATCTTTCTCCTTGAAGCCTTGCTATGTGAAGGTTGTGGGGAGGGGACAAGGAGGAAAAGGCATTCTGCATGTGCCGAGAGACTTTACCTTCTTTTGACGCTGTACAAAGGTCATAGATTATACTAGTTAATTAGACAGAAAAAAGTCCAACAACTCCCAATAATTCCCAGCCATCATTTTTCTGTCTAAACATATATAGGATTGAGATCTTAACTGTGTTGAAGTTGGACTTGGGAAACATGGGTTTAAATCTCCACTCAGTCATGAAGCCCACTAGGTCATCTTGGGTCACTCACTTTTTTTTAGCTTAACCTACCTTACAGGTTGTTGTAAAAAAGAAAGAAAGGGTAAGCCCCATGTCTGCTATCATGAGAATATGGAGCGAAGGGCAGGATGCAAATGTGGTTTCTTAAAAAATTGAAAACAGGTTGTAGCATGTGCCTAAACTAACAAACCATAAACAGTATTGTTATGGAGTAGGAATAAATCCCATTCCATCCAATGACGATTCACTTCCTTTTTGGGGATTTGGTGAATGAATGAACTGACAGCGGAGGGAAAAATTAGGACGTCTTTGATTGGTTTGCATCTAAGCTTGGTTCAGGGCGGAAGTGGTGGACAAGGACCTGGCTTTGCCTCGGTACGTGCAGGAACTGTCTTCCGCCTGCTCCCTCAATCCTTGAATAGGACGTTCCACGTAGCCCTGAAGTAAAGGAAGGGGATGCTGGCTCGGCAACAGGGGCACTAACAGGAAGTGAGAGGCTGCCTCTCCTGCAGTCGTGGGGGGTGTGCTCGAGTGGGACCAGGCGCTGGGAAGGAGGAACGAGAGACCCGACTTCTTAGGGCTGGAGAAGCCGGCGGGAGGAACACCTTCGAGTTCATTCACAGCAGCGGCTGGAGATGGAAGAAGGTGAGCGTTTTGTGTGTGTCTCCCTTTCCATTCCGCCCTCCCCCAACAACCCGGGGGCTGCCAAGGAAGCTGCAGGGTCAATGGCTGGGCGACTCGAAAGGGGGCCGCTGAAATGCAAGGAGAAATTCGGGCATTGGGAAGTATAGGGGCTTGTTAGCAACACGAGAATGACCGAGGGATGTCGGCGTTTCCCTGTGAAGTTTTGCCTCTCGATTTTGCAAATAATTTCTGATCTCAAGTCCGATTTTCATCATGCGGGCAGGTGACAAAAGTCATTGGTTTGTGTTTCTAAGGTTTGCTTTGCAGATTACACAGTTGTATTCGGAGTGAAATCTTCATGTCAGAACGGCACATGCACAAAATGTACGTGTAATGATGAGCGAGTGTGCTGATTTCTATAGATGGGTGTTGTACGTCTTCCTACACGGAGGAGCTTTCTGTGTGGAAAAGGTATAACAAGTAATGGCTCTAATTAAGCCTTCTCCAACCTGGAGCTTATTTTGGACTACAACTCCCATCAACCACAGCCAGTATGATTGCCGATGGTTGCCCTGGCTGCGAATGGTGATGGGGGTTGCAGTCGAAAATATTCAGAGAGCACAAGGTTCGAGAAAGCTGCTCTAATATCTCTTGTTATTCTTTGGCTGTCTTTGTCCTTCAAGCCTTTGAAATCTTAATTAATTTTTACAACATGCATTTGCCAGTAATACGACTTCATGGAGCCGTCTGGTTGGTTTCTAAATGCAATAAATACCAACCTATAGATATGTAAAATAATCTATTTTAAACTGCCTTAAAAATGATTTGATCAAAAGGCAAGATATGAATCTTCAAAAATTTAGAATCTAAAAAATTTAAATAGCATATTGTGTAGAGAAATTAGCAGCACTAGAGAAAAATGTATTTCTACAATACACTGTCTGAACAATTCTAGAAAAAAAAATCCTTAAGGCATAATCCTATACATGTTCAGGCAGAAAATGTCTTACAACTTCCAGCCATTCTCAAGCTAACACTGGGAGTTGTAGGACTTTCTGTCGAAATGTGCATAGGATTGCATCCTAAGACACTTGCCAGCTTGCTAGGCAAACTTCCCATCCTCAAGGCTAAAACAAAAAGATCTTCCCTAACCTTCTGAAATAAAAACCAAGATGGCCTGGCAGGTGTATTTGAGAAGGGAGTTCCGCAATGAGAGTGCTGTTACAGAAAGGGCCTGGCTTTTTATCAGCAATTTAGCCTCTTGTAAAGATGAGCAGCAGCCCACAGGATGATCTTGGTGTGTTCTTGGTAGCTTTTATGGGGTTAGGCATAAACTGGATCAAGGCCATTTAGGGCTTTAAAGGTGAAAACCAGGACTTTGAGTTGTGTTTGGAAACAAATTTAAAGCTACTGCCAGATCTCCTACCATGGGTTTAATGTTGTCCGAGTGGATACTAATAATCAGGCTGCCACACTTTGAATTAGCAGAAGTTTCAGAACAATTTCCAAATACATCCCCATTATACAGCGGGTTGTAGTCATTAAGTTACCAGCAGTGCAATCCTATCCATCTCCACTCAGTGCTTGCTTCTGTTAAACTCAGTGGGATTTATTCCTAGGTACGTGCCCTTTGGATGCTTTGCATTTCAACTCCCACCAGTGCCAATCAGCATGGCTAAGGGTTAGGAATGTTGGGAGTTGTAGTCCCAAGGACAACTGGAGGATACCAGGTTGGAGAAGACTGGTGTATGGGATTGCATCCTGAAATATGTGCCATGGTAGCCATACATTTATGTTGTCTGTTTTATGTTTTCAAAAGATGTAGTCCGGGAGCCAGGGCGGGATTTATTTACCCGAAGAGTGCAAAAGCTTAGTGAATATTTTTTGATAATATATGACATAAGTGTCTCAGAAAAGTGAGTCTTACAAAGTTCCAGTGGTGGGGAGCGGGCTGAGTGATGACGTTATCAACATGGCTGCCATGCTATTATGTAGTTGCCACATTTGAATATGCATAACTTCTCACCCGTTTATGTTACAGAGATGATTTTTTTTCTGAAATGTTTCAAATTTATTGACAAATATTTTTTGTAATTACACATTTTTGTTAACTCCATTAGTTTTGGAGATAATTTCATTTGAACGTATAAAATCAGTGTTCACATTGGTTATGTGTGACGTTTAACCATGATTTACTCTAAAACTATATGACTTTTGAAAGAATACTCAATAACAAAAAAGTTGCATTTTTTAAAGAGGATTAAGAAAATGTATAATAACATGGGGTTTACCCCAACACGTTTGGAATTATGAGTGATACCTCGTTATACGTCCACTTTCTCAGGATTGTATGATTTTACAGTTTATCATACAGGGCTTTCATTTCAAAAGCATCCACCCTGAATATCTCTCGATCTGATGCACAGATCATTTTGAACATGTTCAACCATGATTTTTACAGTTGAACATGTTCAAATGTTTTTTACAAAATTTCAAACAGGACGAGTATGATGAAATATTTGAAAAGACAATTTATTAAGTTGAATTGTTTTCAACCAATGTTTTTTAAATCTTCAGCAAAAATTTACAATTTACAAAATAAATACTATGTTCTGTGAGAAGGGTTAACAAATAAATTTAACCGGATGTCCTCTTCACTTTCATTGGAACTGCTATCATCACTGTCAAAATCGCTTTTCTCGTCTTCTTTTTCACTGTCCTCTTCTGTGGCTGTTTCAAGATTTTCAGGGAGTGTTGGACCATCGTACCATTTTATGTGGTACCTGCCATTTTCCAAGTACCAGCCGTGTTTACCAGGATCAAGGACGTTGTCAGGTTTTCTACAATCTGTTCATTTCCACAGCCATGAAACTGAATTGCTTCTTTTAATCTTTTGGATCAAAGCAGGTTTAGATGTAGGTGTCATAGCAGAGAATCCTTTCCTTCGTACCTATGATGCATCTTCCTGAATCATCTTTCCTGCATGGCAGTGGTTTTTTATATTTTTTAAAAAGCATTTATTTATGTCAAGGGAAGCTTTTTAAAAATACAATTATAGCAGGAAGGGATGGTGGTGGCTATGGGGCTGAAGGGGAGGCCCCTCGGGCTGCATCTTGCCCCCAAGCCGGAGGTTCCCCACTTCTTGCCTTATTCCTTCAATTAGATCAGTGTCATGCAGGCACAAGCTGCATGGCTGAGAGATAATATTCTGCAATAACTAGTTTCTTTAGCCTTTGAGTCAAAGGGGGAAGGAGTACATTGATGAGCAAATAAACCATGGCTTGTTTTCCCTATTCCTTGTTAGTTTCCCTTCTGCGCATTTTGCCAGCCTTCAGAATGGTTTCTTTTTCAAACTGTTCTTGCCTGGTTCCTCTGTTTCAGGGCAGACTGCAGCGCAAACAACCTAGGGATAAAATAGGGTGACCATATGGAAAGGAGGACAGACCACCTGTATCTTTTAACAGTTGTTCATCATAACAGTTAAAGCTGAAGGAACCCTGCCCTCTTTTGTAACTGGTCAAGATGGAAGGGCTCTTGCAGCTTTAACTGTTGTGATGAAGAGGGAATTTCACCAGCTGCTGCAGGGGTACAAATGACACCTGCTGAAATTCCCTTTTCTATACAACTGTTAAAGATACAGGAGCCCTGTCCTCATTTCCATATGGTCACCCTTGATAAACCACAGTTCTGGCTTCTGACATCGCAACAAGCCATGGCTTAAACAAGCCAGACTTCATAATACAGCCACAAACCATGACTTCTCTTTGTAGTTTGTGGCTGGTTGACAAACCATGGTTTGTTTGAAGCGATGGTTCAAACAGGACAACAAGCCAGATTTCATCCTGTGGCTTTTGTATGAACCAGGCCAGTAACTGAAAGAAATCTTATGTTTAGTTCTTAAGTGTGGCCTTATCACATTGAAACACTTCTGGCTTTGTTGCACAAACTGGTGTCACTCAAATCAGGTTTGTTTAATTTTGTGAATATTTCCACTCTCAGGGATCAGGGTACTGTGTTTTAGATATCCTAAGCATCTTGACAGGCAGGGTTAGGGGTGGGGAGAAGGGAGATCTGGATCTACTGCTAGGCTTCATGGTGATCTTTCAGTGGAACATCAAGGATTTCTGGCTCCCAATGACTTAACTGTAACGTAATATCCTATCTCTGCGTGTGCAATGATGTCCTGTCCTGTCCTGTCTCTGGGCATGCACAAGATACCACCATACTGACTGATATGATCTCAGTTTGTCTTAGTCTTTCGAGATGAGTGAGTTCTCTTTTTTCATGGTGATGGGTATGTAGGGTTCTTGGACTTCCAGAGCCTGGTACAACCATTTCGTAAGGCTGGGGCCGGGAACACTTTCTGCTCAAGAGCTGAATTCAGTTTCGGAGAAGCTCTTGGGGCGGTGGGGGGGGGGGGCGGCGCATTCCCATAGTGGCCGATGTGAAAGGCAAAAGAATATGCTGACATATTCTAGCTTAAAGTCTTTTTTCAACCTTTTAGAATGGAGAAAAAAACTGTAAAAGCAGGGAACCCAGTGAAGGATGCTGTCAGTGGTTGGGTGGGGGGAAGGAACCCTGGAGGCCATATTAGGACCCCGGGAGCTCTGGATTTGTTCTAGGGGCTGAGTTTTCCCATCTCTGTCATAAGAAGAACCTTGCTGCATCAGGCTCAGGAAGGCCCAGCAGTTGTCAGCCAAGTACCTCTTTGAAGCTTATAAACAGGGCAAGGATACAACATGCTGTTGTTTTTGTCCCAGCATCTGGTATTTAGAGATGTTTTTGCCTCTGAATATGGACATTTTGCTTTGCTTTTGGCTAATAGATTCATGTTTTTCCCCAACTTCCTTGCTGGGGTCTTTTGAAATGCTAGCAATACTAATTATGTGTGAGAGAGTGGGGGTGGGGGAAATCTTGGCTCTATTTTTAGCACTTACCTTGCTTGACTTTTATTTCACCTTGCACAAAGTATTTAGGAGTGAAAACGTCTTCCTTATTATTTTTAAACTGCAGCGAATTAAACGGAAACAGCATGCCTGTATATTTTGGTAACAGTTCACTGGTCTGAAAAATTGACATGTCCGTAATTTAGCTGACTGGTCTATGTTTGACGTAGAATGTGGACGGTTTAATGGTTTCCATTTTAGGCTTCCTGTCATCAGTAGGAAATTCTAAAGCTTAACTGTGTGGAAAAAGGTTAACTTGCTTGCTCTCATCTGTGTGCTGTAAAATAGCCAGCAGGATTTAACTGTAGTGTTCAAGGCTGCATCTTATTCCTAGGAGATCACCTGCAACAAAATGTTACAGTATGGAGGGCTCTCTGTTCAGTATTCTAGCCAATCTATTCCATTCACCTGTCCCTGGTTTTCTAGTCCCTCCCCCTAGGTTTTATTAAAATATTTGCATCCCATCTTTTGACATCTCACAGCCCCCACAAGGTAGCTCACAAACATTTAAACAATCTACAAAACAAAGTCTCAGTTGGAAAAGAAGAAAAAGAAAAGCTAAAAGTCAGAGGTCAGATATTATAATCACAGAAGTGGGGTGGGGAACGAAATCAAACCAAAGGAGCACGGGACCCAAAAGTATGACAAAACACCATAAAGAGGGAGACAATCAGACGTCCCAGGTTATTTTTATCCCCCCCCCCCTCTTTTAAGTATTTCTATACTGCCTTTCAGGGCAGAACACCCTCTCAAATAAAGTCATACAACAATTTAAAATATATAAAAAAACAGTCACAATAATGACATAACAATAACAACAGAAAAACATTTCACTCTACACCAACAATAAATAGCAGCAACAGTTAAAATGGCAGCTTAAACCAACATCCTTGTTTAATTAAAAGCAGATTTAAACAACTAGGATTTTAAAACTCATTGGAAAATAGTAAATGAACAAGCCAAACATACTTCCTCTGAGAGAGAATTCAATAATGTCAGGGCTACCACTGGAAAAGCCCTATTTCTTGTGCCCACCAGACCAGATAGATCAGTGGTTCTCAACCTTCCTAATGCCGCGACCCTTTAATACAGTTCCTCATGTTGTGGTGACCCCCAACCATAAAATTATTTTCATTCTTCTCTACACGATCCATTGTCATGGGATGGTTTGCTAATGAAAATAATACATAACAATAGCTTTAATAATACAAAAGATGATACATGACATAGTTCAGTCAATACAGTTTCCTAAGACCATCGGAAATATGTGTTTTCCAATGGTCTTAGGCGACCCCTGTGAAAGGGTCGTTCGACCCCCAAAGGGGTCCCGACCCACAGGTTGAGAACCGCTGAGATAGATGTTACTGGTAACCCTGTGAGCAGGGCAGAAGTAAGTAAGACCCATTGAGTGCAGAAGAGGTTTAATCTCAGGAAAGCGTGCATAGGATTGCCACCTAAGAATAACTTCTGGATGTGTTGACAGGAGCTGTAGAATTGAGGCAAAGAAAAAGGCTAAACTATACAGAACCTGAAGAAAAACATCTCGAAAAAACCAAAGAAGAAAGCAAAAAGTCAAAAAAATCTGCAAGATGTAAGTGGTGTCATTTTCTCTCTTAACATTTCACTTCTTCTGTATATAGGTATGAGATTTTAGTGCATGTTTTAAATGAACTTGTTTATTGTCCTGTTAGAATATATGAAAACATTTACACTGGGGAAAAAGCGTATGGTTGCAGCATGCTATGTGTCAGTGCAGCTTTGCAAATAAGACCAAAAAATGTCTAGCCTGTTATGAGGCTAGTGTTCAGAGGAGGGCAACCAGGATGATCAGGGGTCTGGAAACAAAGCCCTATGAAGAGAGACTGAAAGAACTGGGCATGTTTAGCCTGGAGAAGAGAAGATTGAGGGGAGACATGATAGCACTCTTCAAATACTTAAAAGGTTGTCACACAGAGGAGGGCCAGGATCTCTTCTTGATCCTCCCAGAGTGCAGGACATGGAATAACGGGCTCAAGTTAAAGGAAGCCAGATTCCAGCTGGACATCAGGAAAAACTTCCTGACTGTTAGAGCAGTACGACAATGGAATCAGTTACCTAGGGAGGTTGTGGGCTCTCCCACACTAGAGGCATTCAAGAGGCAGCTGGACAACCATCTGTCAGGGATGCTTTAGGGAGGATTCCTGCATTGAGCAGGGGGTTGGACTCGATGGCCTTGTAGGCCCCTTCCAACTCTGCTATTCTGTGATTCTATGAGGCTAGGAACCTGCATGTCAATCCTGGCAGCAGAGGAGGGAAGTTCCCTCTTCCCAGTCTGCATGGAAATGCAGGCTGTTTGTCTGTTAGGCAAACTAAAAATATTGGCTTGCATCAAGCAAGCTGGCAGATCACTCCATCCCTCCTCTGCTGACCTACTCATTCGCCTCCATGAAATTCCTAGTCGCCTGTGGTGAGTAGTTAAATAAAAGGCTATATTTGTGACTGATATCACAAAATCTGGCTGCCGAACTGCAGTTCATGCTGGTTTCACACTTTCCCCCTGAAAGTTAGTGGTGTAGTGGTAAATTCTAGTTAGTGGTGTAGTGGTAAATTTTGAAGTGCAGGCACTTATGAGAGTCTCCATAGCCGTGCTATGGAGAGTCCAAAAATTCAGGTGGTGTTCTTGATCCACATTAACAAACCAATTTTCATCTCCTCTAAGAGCAGGTCTTTTGTAAAGCTAATGGGTCATAATTGCCCATTCAAGTTCAAGCCACCCCCAAATACTTTGCATTATAAAAGGGAAGAATATATATTTGCTGGGAAAATTCATTTCTGTTTAGCTACTGTAAGAATTGCAGCTAAGCTCAGAAAGAAGGCAGAAGTCTAAAGTGAGTGGATCCAGGGCCTTTGCATCCAGGCTCCACTATACTACAGTTACCAGCGAAGTATTGCTATAGATGAATGTTCCTTGAAGCTAATACATTCCTTTCTTGGCCTACAGCAGTCTTTCTAAAGGACGTTCTATTGATCTATATGAAAAATGTAAAGTAGCTGGAAACCGATTTGCCTTGTTTTCCCTCTAAAGAAGTATGGGTTTTGAGGCCCTGTTCATGCTGTGGCCTACGGATTTCCATTTGGCGACAACACAGCCCTGGTTCACACATAATGAGAAGCCACTGTAGGGGAATTCCCTGCAGTGTTTCTCATTGCGGCGGCAGCAGCCATTTTAAATATTCAGGGTGCGGTGGGGGTGGGCCATAGCTTGTGTTATGTGTGACACTGGCGAGGGTGGTTTGAAGTGGTTGACAAGACACCTCCTAAAACAGCCCATGAGTCCTGGGTGGCTGATCAAGCACCCACCCTCACTGGATTCTCACGTAATGAGAAGCCATGACAGCAATGGGCTTTGGGTTGCCATCCTAATGCCTGTGGGTGCTACAACTTGCACAAGGTACTGGTTCTCCTCTATTTGGCACTGGTTAGGCCTTATCTCGAGTATTGCGTCCAGTTCTGGGCACCGAGAAGGATGCAGACAAGCTGGAACATGTTCAGAGGAGGGCAACGAGGATGATCAGGAGTCTGGAAATAAAGCCCTATGAGGAGAGACTGAAAGAACTGGGCATGTTTAGCCTGGAGACATGATAGCACTCTCCAAATACTTAAAAGGTTGTCACACAGAGGAGGGCCAGGATCTCTTCTAAATCAACCCAGAGTGCAAGACACAGACTAATGGGCTCAAGTTACAGGAAAAGCAAGAGATCTAGCCTAACCCCTTATGGCTAAAACAGTGAACTGGAAAGAAAGTTCACTGGAAAGAAATACCACTGAGGAAGACCCAAATTGGGTTGAAATGCATTTGGTTTGGTTTGCTTTTAAAGTTTTTATTTGAGGGTATATATAATATTTGAGGGTATATATAATATTACACAGTTAGGATTTATTTGAGGTATACAGATTGGTTTTAGTACATAGTATATTAAAGACTTCTTAAGCATTTCATTCACCTGTACCAGATTATTGATAGTGGAACGATTAGAAGCTTTCCCACCCCTTTCTTTCCAACTCAAGTTACAGGAAGCCAGATTCCGGCTGGACATCAGAAAAAAACTTCCTGACTATTAGAGCAGTATGACAATGGAACCAATTACCTAGGGAGGTTATGGTCTCTACCGCACTAGAGGCATTCAAGAGGCAGCTGAGCAACCATCTGTCAGGGATGCTTTAGGGTGGATTCCTGCATTGAGCAGGGGGTTGGACTTGATGGCCTTATAGGCCCCTCCCAACTCTACTATATGATTCTATGAACTGTGGCTAATAAACTATGATGGGCTGCAGTGATTGTACAAACCAGGTCACAGAGATTAGCCTTTTCTGTGGTGGCCGCTGCTCTGCGGAATGATCTACGCTCTGTGGTGTGTCAGGCCTCAGTGTGCTGTGTGTTAAGCTTGAAAATGTATCTCTTTATTTTGGCATTCCTCCAGCCATGTCTTGAACAAACTATTATTGCATATTGCATTGTATTGTATTATATTCTGTGATATTTTAATTTTAAACCACTTCGGGATTTGTGGAAGTGAGAAGTTGTTTTTTGGTGTTTTAACGTTAAACTACTTTGGGATTTCTGCAAGTGAGAAGTGGTATAGAAATATTACTAATAAATAAATGACCTGTGAATGTGGAATAGTTAAGAGTCTCCTAGTTTTTCTTCACAAAACTTAAATCTCCGGGGGTTCCTTAGTTGGAGCCAAAATACTAAAATCATCTTGCAATTGGCTTACATTTGTAGTGTATCAGACATGTCCTAAGGGGAAAATTACAAGAATTTTGCACCTAACAAACTCCACGAGTTTTTGGAAACTTTTTAATTAAAAACAGTCTCTGGAGGCTGTGATTTTTTGATCAGAGGAGGAAAGAAGAGAGAAAAATAGTTTAACTATTTTTCATACTGAACATTTCCCTCAGAATCAAACCTCTGTCTTCAGTGTTCCAGACGCATAAGTACCCTTGTAAACACTCATGTAGTGTTTATTTTTCTGTCGTTAAAAATAAAAGCCCCCAATTTGTGATGGCTTCATTATACACATTTACCGTGTATTGTGTACTTCTGCCCCTCAGTATCTTTTTGCTCTAGGAGGTTGAGAGAACCTGAATCCGTTTTATTCATCTGAAGAGCGCTCAAGCTTGAATTAAAGAACTAAATGAATAGTTTAAAAAGAAGAGTGAAATGTTCTAAAATGGTTGTCATGCTATGAACAAATGTGTAGCAATTTCCCTTAAACATAGGTTTAAGAAAACAGAGGCAGCTGTGGGTGGGTGGAAACTCACTGGTATAATACAAGCAAGCTCTATTTGTTGATTTTGTAGCAAGTATTAATGGGAATTATGCTTTTTATGTGCATCTATTTTAACAGAATGTGCCTTACTTCCTTTGCGCACTGAAGTTTTTTTTTTAAAAGAAAACCATTCAGAATAATCAGCAATCCAGCTGATGGAATTGGAAGACCAATAACTGGTAGCTAAGGGCTCATACATACATATTCTTCATGTATGTGCTATTGCCATTTCTTAGTAGTAAGGCAGGATACACATCAAATAAATAAGTGGAAAGTTTAGAGGACTAGTTAGGAAAATTTAGAAGACCAGTTTGGAAGCTAGGCGAACTTTATTGTTTTTTTCAAATAAGAACAGGAGACAGAAAACACCTGATTCCATCAAGATATGCCTAAGTTCGCCGTCACTTAGAGACTGTATTGTATAATGACACCATGTACACAGCAGCAGCTATAGGCACTTATAAATGCTTGACCAAATCAGCAGTACTGGCTGCTGATAGGAATGCTGGATTAGATGGACCATTGGTTTGACCCTGAAAGACTGCTCTTTATGCTGAAAAACTAGAACTTCCAGGTGGCTTTATGTGATGTTGATAACATTCCTTTACAGATGCCTTAATTCCACGTTTTGCAAAGCTTTTCTTTGGATGTCTAGCGGCAGTCGTAAGTGGAATGATGTATGCCATATACCTCTCAACATACCATGAACGTAAATTCTGGTTCTCTGGCAGGCCGGTAAGGAAATAAGATATTTAAGAACAATACAGAAGAGACTCCTACCTGTTACGTTTTGCAGGAATGGGGCTGGAACATGGAATGAATAAACAAGGCTGCTTCTGTAATGTCTAGAGTTGGGAGGGTGCAATAAAGCCCCGGGATGGGACTCCATATTACCTTTGACTCTAGTCTCCTCCTTTCCTTATAGCTTCGCTAATCCATTTGTAAAGTGCTTCAACACTTCTTTCTTCTCATCCCACAACTTATTTATGCCACCAGCCTTGTCCATCCTGGTGCCCCCCAGATGTGCTGGCCTACAACTTCCCTCATGCATGGTGGCTGGGGGATGAAAGGAATTTATTTATTTATTTATTCATTTTTATACCGCCCAATAGCTGAAGCTCTCTGGGCGGTTCACAAAAATTAAAACCATTCAAAGTATAAAACAAACAGTATAAAAGCATGATATATCCTGCCTTTCATCAATGCAGAGGCGGATTCCCAGATAGTATCTTGTCAAAGTACTGATTGCAGCCACAGATGTGATCAGCTTCAGCAAGCCTGCTATATCTTCATGTTCTACTTTCGAGCCTGTTAGCTGTTCTGAGAAATGTTGAGCTGTTTAGGAAGATAGTGATCTGAATTACTCACCCTGCAGATAAGATGATTTTCCCACTCATAAGAGGCTGAGGCCTTTACCCAGGAGGCCTGTGCTTGGCATGTAGAAGGATCCCATTTCACTTCCCAGCGTGTCTGCTTAAAAATAAGTTTGTGGAGTAGATCTGGAAAAACACCTCCTGAGCCTCTGCTCCCTGGCAGTGCTGACTTTACCAAGTTAGTTGGGCCGTGGTTTCAAATGAATGTAAGGCAGCTCCTTGTAAGTCCACAAGAAGAGCCCTGGTGAATCCGAACAAAGGCCTGCCTAATTCAGCATTCTGTTCACCCAGTGGCCAACCAGACGTCCATTGGAAGCCCACAAGTAGGACATGAGTGCCATAGCACCCTCCTCCTCATCTTCCCCAGAAATTGGTATATAGAGCCATACCGCCTCTGATATTGGAGGGTAATATATAGCCCTCATGACTAGTAACCTTATCCTCCATGATTTTGTCTAATCCCCTTAAAAGTTGTCCAAGTTGGCAGCCATCACTACATATTATGGTTGCAAACTCCGTAGTTGAACTAGGCACTGTGTGAAGAGGTATTGCCTTTTGTTTGTCCTGAATTTCCTACCAATCAACTTCACGGAGTGGCCCTGGGTTCTAGTGTTATGAGAGAGGGAGAAAAATGT
Source organism: Elgaria multicarinata webbii (assembly GCF_023053635.1). Lineage (NCBI taxonomy): Eukaryota > Metazoa > Chordata > Lepidosauria > Squamata > Anguidae > Elgaria > Elgaria multicarinata. The sequence goes on from NC_086177.1 coordinate 84,956,077, forward strand.
CTCCCTATCCACTTCCTCCACACCATGCATAATTTTGTACAGCTTTGTCATCTCTTCCCTTACTTGCCTTTTTTCTAAGGTAAACAGTCCCACATGTTGTAATCTTTCCTCATAGGGTAGTTGCTCCAGCCCCTTGATCATTCTGGTTGAAATTGATACCCCAGAATGAGTCCCATGATTGAGTCGAGTAAGCAGGCTGTCATGTTCATCGGGAAGCTGCAGCTGTAGCCACAAGTTACCCAGGTCGCTCCCTATGACTGGAAATAGCAAGAATGTCCATTCCCCCACCCCCACCCCCATGATTTCCTTACAAATAAAGTCTGACTAAAAGTTCAGTAGATAGTCATTTATTCCAGCAAGCAAATGTAAAAGGTGAACATAATTTTGTTTTGTTTTTCTCTTCTAGGAGCTTGAACGAGAAATCACATTTCAGGGTGATAGTGCCATTTACTACTCATTTTACAAAGAGTTGTTAAAGGCGCCTAACTTTAAAAGAGGTAAGGCAAATATACTTGCTCAATAGTGAGTGAGACAAATTATACAAGGTAGTACTTGGTAGTTTCTTATTTTGGCCAACATCTTGGGGATGGGGAATGAAAGCATGCAAGCTTTCAGATTACATAGAATCCTTGAGTAGTTACAGCTAAAATGATTACAAAACTCAGAGGTTGCACGTTCTCTTATCCACCACAAGCTGGTTCATCAAAGTTTTCACCTACCTATTTTACCTCTTGTTCTCTGGGAACATCTGTTTCTAATCCTATTAGGATTAGATATTCTAATCCTATTTTTCCAGGTCATCTGGAAAAATCATTCCAGTGGTTAGATTAAGGAGGGTGTATGCAGTTGATCAGTTCGAGGATCGTAGTCCACTGAGATTCCCATGTTAAGCCACTGTGAGGTTTCTCAAAGAAGAGCAAGATTAAAAAAACCCAATTAAGTCCATAGGAATTTAGGCATCTCTAAATCCCACTGGGACCAATGAATGTTAAGAACACAATTCAGCAACGGATGGGTATTTTTCTCTAGATGGTACTGCAACACATAGATTACAGCAGGGCCTGCTGGTAAATTGCAGGTTAGATTTAAGAGCAAGCATAATGAAGCTTGCACTGGGGTTGTCCAGGGAACTGTGGATTTCATTGCATGACTGATGGGCCTGTCGGTTGTCTGACAAATTCATCATCCACATGTGAGTGCAGGTGGTGTTTTTTTTTTTAACAGAAAAAGTTTTAGAAGGAAGCTGATTGGATGATCTACATCCCCAAAGAAAGTACATGTAAATTCTCTCCAGTATATCAGTCTAACATTGCTTTTTAATGTTCTCCATGAATATTATGAGAAGCTGTACAGCTTTGGCTGTACTGAATGTTGCTGAAATTCCTAAATTCCAAGCCATAAAGATACTGTACTTCTTTAGAAGTAGTCCTCGCAGCGTAGCAAAAGTAAAATATTGCAGAAACCTTGGTCAGGAGAAGTTGCATAAATAATGTAGATTGTTTCTCTCTCTCCCCCCCCCCCCCCCGGCATCCTCAGGCATCTATCACCTTACCCATGACAACAGAACTCTGTCGCTGAAGACCATGAATGCAGTGCGACAGATGACTTTGTATCCAGAGTTGATTGCCAGCATCTTATATCAAGCGTCTGGCAGTGAAGTATGCATCTTTCTCTTGCTTTTATTTGCAATCCAGAGTGATAAGTAGAAGGGATGTGTGTTGCTTAAAGCAATTGGCTTATTTTACATCCGAGCGTGAATAGTGTAGCCTCAGCGGCTGACCGCCAAGCTGTTGGAGGACCACTGCGCTGTGGATGTTCTCCATGCACTCAAAGTGCAACTCACTCTGTGCTGTGCAAATCACCCCTCTTTAATTGAGGCAGGGAGACAAGTACAAAAAGGCAAATCCTAAAACCATTAAGAGTGCTACATTATTATTATTATTGTCTTTTTCTCGCTCATGGCGGACTAGACGGACATGACGGGCATTGCCAAGTCATGCTGTCTTTTACAGATTCAGGAATTTCCTGACAATTGAGCAAGTTTTAATTATGACTGCTTTCTGGATGGTGGTGTGGATGTATTTTGGTAGGCCCAGTTTCTGAAGGTTTTCTGTATAGTTTTTTGATGTGATGCCGGTGACTGATGTGACTAATGGAGTAGTAGTGACTTTTTCCTGTTGCCATAGTTCTTTGACTTCCATGGCCAGTGGTGTATATTTTTCTCTTTGCCTCTTCCTTTTCAACAACATTTTTGTCATTCAGTATTGCTATGTTGATGAGGTATGTGTGTTTTTCTTTTTTGTCTGTGACTGTTATGTCTGGTTGGTTGCAAGGTATTGTTTTATCAGTATGAATTGTTCTGTCCCAGTTTATTTTTTATATTATTATTATTATTATTATTATTATTATTATTATTATTATTTCCTGCATTTTGCCCAATATTGAGCCTCAGGGTGGCCTTACAAAATTAAAACATACACATTTTAAAACCTATGAATAGAAATATACAGAAGTATAAAATATATTCCAATATTAAAACATTAAAATATTTAAAATACATGACAATTATAAAAGACCTTAGCACAGACAGAGGCCCAGATTAATTGCCAAAGGCCTGCCAGAACAAAAAAGTTTTTGCCTGCCTCTGAAAGCACATCAAGGAGGGAGTCAGTCTAGCTTCCCTGGGAAGAGAGTTCCAGAGCACTGGAGCAGCCACCAAGAAGGCCCTCTCCCATGTTCCCACCAGGCACGCCTGTGATGGTGGTGGGACTGAAAGAAGAGTTGTATGCTCCCTGGAACCAGCCCCGGTCAACACTCTGGCAGCTGCTCTGTGAACCAGCGGAAGTTTCCAAAATGTCTTCAAAGGCAGCACCACGTAGAGTGCATTACAGTAATGCAAACTGGATGTAACTAAGGCATGTGTCACTGTGGTCAAGTCTGACATCTCAAGGAATGGGCACAGCTGGCACACTAGCTTTAACTGTGCAAATGCACTCCTGGCCACTGCTGAAACCTGGGCAAGATATCTGTCTTGAGCTTTAAATTGCTTTGCAAACAGCAGTCAAGTCAACTGCTTACTTACAATAAGGCTGCCTTAACATGGAGAAAGGACATGTTGAAGTATTCTGTCTCTGAAAAGGGCCAGGGATGCAGCTCTTCATTTTTTTGCAGATGGCAGGTCACACACAGAACCTGTAACTGGTGAAGTGTGTGAGCCAGCTGGTTCTTGATTCAAATCTTGACCCTACCACAAACTTCCAGTCTTGGGCAAGTTCACGTTCCATCAGCCTCGCTTCGGCTCCCTGAGCTGCAGTATGGGATTCTACTACTAGCCTATTTCTCAGGACTTTTGTAAAGATTACTGATGGAATGCATGGGAAGCACCTTAGATACATCAGATCCACAATATCACACAGGGCCAGCCCTACCATTAGGCAGAGTGAAGCAGTTGCTCAGGCAGCAAATGCTGTGAGGTGGCTGCAAGGTGTTGGAGGAGAGACCAGCGTGCCATGTATCCTGCTCCGTGCCCCTTAAGTTAGCCTGCTGCTTTCTGGTGCGGTGAAGGATGCTGTCCCATCATCAGTGTTGAAGACAGGTTCACCTGACATCTTCTGAGGAGGTGGGAGGGGACATTCTCTTGTTCTTTGCCTCAGGCAGCCAAATGTCTTGGGCCAGCCCTAATATCAAGGGTGTTGAACCTTAGGCCAGCAGGCCAAATCTGGCCTGCATGGAGTCCCAATCTGGCCCTCCAGGGCTCCCCTTTTTCTCAACCACTAATTGTATGGTGATTTCCTGGCTTTTGCATCTTTCCCACATTCTAAAAGGTTGAAAAGTCCGTCCTAAGGCTCAGTTACTGGCAGTAAAAACTTTCAGCCAAAATATGCTGGTATTTTGGGCATTTTGGCCTTCTTTCTTTCGGCCCCTCCCACCACTGGAATGCAGCCCCCAAAACTGAATTTGGCCCTTGGGCTGAAAGAGGCTTGCCACCCCTGCAATATATAAATGCTAAAGTAAAATAACTATTATTCTTGGGCTGGATCCCAAGCATCCCTTATGGGAACGGAAAGACTCCACAATCCAGCAGATAAATCCTGCGTGAGTCTCGCCATGGAGGAGATGATCTTGCTGATTTCCCCTTTTCCCTAGATCCCCCACGCTGTTCCAAAGGGTCTCTCAACCCCCTGGAGCACTTTTCAGAGGGCACGGGAGTTGCAGGAGGAAGGTGGAATTGGCAGAAATTGCCTCCACTGAGGACCTCAGTTGGATCGTGGAGCCCTTGTGCAAATGGAAGAGACACTCTGGATCCAACTGTTGTTGTTGTTGTTGTTGTTGTTGTTATCATCATCCGAAGTAGACTTAGGAGTACCTTTGAGACCTCCAAGAAAAGGTCTGTGTTTTATATTTTTAAGAAGCAACAAAGCTGCCATTATTTTTATGAGAGTTCTTAATGCCCCATTCAATCCGTCCTCCAAGCCCTCTCCTTTGCACCTAAGTCTTGGGAGACAACAGAAAGTTGCCGCTGGTGCTTCCCTGTCGATTTCATAATACTTCTCTTTGCATTTGTGCATTTCAGGTAGTGCAATCTAGTTCTGACTGTGCTGCTATTATAGCCTGTGTGTTGTTGTTGTGTTTTAAAGTGTTAATATTTAATTTTCAGGAAGTTATTGAGCCGGTATATTTTTACATTGGTATAGTATTTGGACTCCAGGGGATCTATGTGACGGCACTGTTTGTAACTAGCTGGCTTATGAGTGGGACGTGGCTAGCAGGGATGCTGACGGTTGCCTGGTTCATTATTAACAGGTAAAGCAAATATTCAATTTTTACATCATTTAAAGTGCAATCCTAGGCCCCAGATCCTCTGTCTGGAGGGATTTAGGATAGGGTCAGAAGGCTGACTCCACCCTGGCAACCCCATTTGCACTCTCAGAAAGCTGCACAGGTGTAGATCTGCTGTCAGTGGTGTTCCCATCAGTGATAGATCCCAAACTAGAGTAGTCCAGGTTGGCCTTGGATCCATCAGAGCCAAAGTCCTTCTGTTCCCCTGAGAGTTCCCACATCTGGTCCTTCAGCTGCAACAGCCTTGAGATGGCAGACCCAGTGGAGGCTGGTGGCTCTGATGTCAGTGGGGCTGTAAATTTATTTTAAAAATCCATTATTAACCAATATCTAACTTCCATGAAAGGTACAAACTGCAGTTGGATTTGTCAGAAGAATAGGGCATGGATTGTGAGGATAAGTTTGGAGTTGTGGCCAGTCATTCCCGCCCCCCCCCCCCCATGTTCTCATTTTGTCGATTACTTTTGTTGTGTTTTTAATAGGTTGAAATAGCACTTTCAACCTATTAAAAGGGTTTGTCTGGCAGACGATCAAACAAACCACAGTTTGTTTTTGTCAGTTACTGGATTGTTTGTTTCCGTCTTCCTTCACCCATTCCCTCCCTGTATCGCAAATGCTTTTGCAGTGCTGTAGTATTGGTATATAGAGCAGCTGGATTTTTTACCACTCTTGCCTGCTGCCTCTGTAGCCTGGTGAAGCAACTCATGAAAAACCCACAGTTCTGAGTTCACATGTAATGATAACCCAAGGTTTAAACAAGCCTGAGTTCACAGCCCAACAACTAACTATGGTTTCTCTTTCTGGGTTATTCGTGGTTTACAAACCATGGTTTGTTAGTGCAGCTAGGTTTGCACATCACAACAACCAGAATTCAACAACCTGGTGGAACTTGCTCCTAGCCATATAAAGCATTCAGGATTAGATAGCAGGGCTATTTATAAACAATCCCAAAAAAGTTCTTGTCATTAAGACTAATGCTGATATGTAGTTTCTGTTAGGATCAGTAGTCGCATTCCATAACTAAATATTCATGTTCCAAAAGCAACTCAGTATGTTTTGTTCCTTTTTTCTACCCTGTACCTTCTTCAGGGCTGATACAACAAGAATAGACTACTCTATCCCTTCTAGGGAAAACTGGGCCCTGCCATATTTTGCTTGTCAAGTTGCAGCACTAACAGGCTACTTAAAGAACAACATAAACTCTTCTGCTGAGGTAAGATGAAAGAGTTTTAAATATAAATATAAATATAATAGTATAAATGGGTCCCGCTCAGACATAACAACCTTGATCCAATAAATGAGCCTAGTGCCCCCTCTCCCCTCCTCCCTATGTGAATCTGGCTTTGATGAAGATACTGTGATTTGTTAAACCATAGTTCCCAGAGATGTCTGAACGTGGAAACTATGGTTTAAATGCTGCTTACAAACCAGAGCCAGATCCTAATTTAATAATCATAGAATCATAGAATAATAGAGTTGGAAGGGGCCTATAAGCAGGGCCGCCTTAACAGCATTATAGCCCCCGGGCAAAGCAGTGCACTGGGCGATGCCTACACAACCACTCACAGGAATAAAAATGTAAATTATCGATAAAATAAACTTATATTTATTGGTACCTCCAACAAAATCAGTGTTTTGACATTAAAAAAACAACATGCTGTACAGCAAAGATTAATCAATACAAACATTTGGACAATATAACATGAGCCTTGAACTTGAAAAACAAAAATTTCAACATAAAAATGGTACTTCGGTGGTAAATCATACTGGCGGAGATGGTTCAGGTGCACAGTATGAAATTACTATGAATTATTTGTTATTCATCAAGTGGTCAACACAAACATTTGCGAAATTTCTTTGCAGAGAATTCCTTTATAATTGGCTTGAAGTCAGTGGTCTTCAGGATGTCATTTTCCATACACTCAAAACATTACGTTTCATTTCTGTAAATGTTAAAATTAGTGTTAAATTCTGGTCTGTGCATAGATTAGCCTGGGGCCCCTATGCTCATGGGACCCCCGGGCAACTGCCCAGCGTGCCCATGCGTGAAGACGGCACTGCCTATAAGGCCGTTGAATCCGACCCTCTGCTCAATGCAGGAATCCACCTTAAAGCATACCATGCACAGAGGAACATGTGGCTGTTTGGATCTTGGTACTTGTACTCCTCTCACTACTGCATTGTCCCTGTGTCTCCCCTCTTTCTTCCTCTTGTTGTGCAACGGGCATATTTGAGAGAGTCGCTTGTATTTATTTTTATTACGGTATGACCTCAACTAACAGACTGGTGAACATGGCTTTGTTTAGGTAGTCAGCACTTTATGTTCTTCACCTGTCTTTAGGTTCCCGTCCTTGTCTTTAAAAATAATAATAACAACACGGTTTTCTGGAGGAAAAATATAATTAAGGTGGCAATCTTATACACACTTACCTGGAAGTAAGTGCCAATGAATTTGATAGGACTTCTGTGTAAACATGCCCAGGGTTTGTGCTCTAACAAAAGTTTCCATTCTTCAGAACTTTCAAGTGCCTTTCCTTTTTCTGGTGCTCAAAGCTCACAGAGTTCTATTGTAATAAAATGCATTCAAGGTCGTTCAAGACTTTATGTGTAAAGATGGATAAACGATGGAATGTGCTCCCTCAAGAACTTCAGCCCCCACCTCTCTTAGCTTTTAGAAAGGCATATTTTCAATTTAGCCTTCTGAAATGTGTAATATGAGCCAACAGTGCGATATGGCTGCAAGAAAGGGAAATGCTATTTTGGGCTGCATTAATAGAAGTATAGCTTCCAAATCACGTGAGGTACTGGTTCCTCTCTATTCGGCCCTGGTTAGGCCTCATCTAAAGTATTGTGTCCAGTTCTGGGCTCCACAATTCAAGAAGGATGCAGACAAGCTGGAGCGTGTTCAGAGGAGGGAAACCAGGATGATCAGGGGTCTAGAAACAAAGCCCTATGAAGAGAGACTGAAAGAATAGCAGTCTTCAAATACTTAAAAGGTTGTCACACAGAGGAGGGCCAGGATCTCTTCTCGATCCTCCCAGAGTGCAGGACACGGAATAACGGGCTCAAGTTAAAGGAAGCCAGATTCCGGCTGGACATCAGGAAAAACTTCCTGACTGTTAGAGCAGTGCGACGGTGGAATCAGTTACCTAGGAAGGTTGTGGGCTCTCCCACACTAGAGGCATTCAAGAGGCAGCTGGACAACCATCTGTCAGGGATGCTTTAGGGTGGATTCCTGCATTGAGCAGGGGGTTGGACTAGATGGTCTTTTAGGCCCCTTCCAACTCTGCTATTCTATGATTCTATGATTCTGTGAATTTAGTGTTTTTACCATTTTTAATGGTTTCATTGTTTTAAATTGTTGAACACTGCCTTGATGGCTTTTTAGCAGACAAGACAATATATATAAATGCAAATAAATGCAATGCTAATGTGATTCCCCCCTATACTTTTTACTGTCCACCCCCACCCACCTTCCAGAGGTTTTGCTACTTGTTGGTGAGTGCTTCAACGTACACTTTTATGATGATGTGGGAATACAGTCACTATCTACTGTTTGTCCAGGCTACCTGTCTCTTCCTGCTAGATATCACAGGCCTCACACAGACAGAGAAGGTATGTTGAAGTTTGAAACTTGTTAAATAACTCTTGACACGCGATTCCGTCTTCTTCTTTTTTGGCCTGCCTTCTAGAAGCTTCGTCTGTTAGTTCTGAGGTAAACACAGAATATGCTGGGAGTAAAAGATGTGGGTTTATATCCAACACTGCACTAGTGAAAGAGAGGTTTCAGGAGTTAGCTTCCTTCTACCAGCAGTCCCCAGAGCCCCTCAAAGCCTCTTCTGATGATCAGGGGGCCGTTCTGAATAGGGTGGGTTATGGTGTAGGGTACTGAGAGGAATGGAGGGACCCCTAAAAGTCAGGCCTAGGCACATTCTGTGAGCAGGAGCTCCATCGGCTAATGTGAGGAGAGGGGTCTCGTGGCCCTCTAGATATTTTGGCCCATCAGCCTTTGCCACCAGATGGTGAGGAATGATTTGAGTTGTGGGCCAAAACATCTGGAGGGCCACTAGTTGCCCCTCCCCCCATGCTAGTGGAACAACACCATTCCACTCTCATGGAGGAGAAGGATATCAATGGCTACCAGTCCTGATGGCTCTGTGCCACCCCCAGTATCAGAGGCTGTATGTCTATGGACACCAGTTAGTGGGGAACGTGGGCAGGAGGGTCCTGTTGCATTAATGTCCTGCTTGTGGGTTTCCTGTAGGCAGCTGGTTGGCCACTGCCTGAACAGAATGCTGGGCTAGATGGACCCTGGATCTGATCCAGCAGAGTTCTTCTTATGGATACAACCTAGCAGGTTATTGTTTCTTGCAGCTGTGGTCCTGTTGCTTAAAGGTTGAGATGTTTTATTTTATTTTATTTTTCATCTCCACAGGTACATGAAGTGTATAAAATTTACCTGTTTTCTCTCTTCCTGGGTTACATGTTACAATTTGAAAATCCTGCTTTACTAGTATCTCCACTGCTAAGCCTTGTTGCAGCTGCCCTGCTGGCAAAATACCTTCAGGTAATAATTGGGACACCATTTGGTCGTTCTCTCTTTCCCTCGCGCCTTTCCTCCAGGGAGCTCAAAGTGGTGTAGATGTTTCTTCCTCCTCCCCGTTCTGTCCTTGCCATAGCCCTGTGAGGTCAGTTAGGCTGAGAGGTGGTGACTGGGCCAACGTCACCCAGGGAACTACCGTATTTCTTCGATTGTAAGATGCCATCGATTGTAAGACGCACACTAATTTCAGTACCCCCACAGAAAAAAAAAACCTAAGACATGCCTGCAATTCTAAGACGTACCCCGTTTTTAAAGATGTTTATATGAGGGGAAAAGTGCGTCTTAGAATTGAAGAAATACGGTACTTGGCTGAGTGATGATTTGAACTCAGGTCTCGCCAGTCCTAGTCCCGGTAAACATATTGGCCCCGGGGGCACATTTGGCCATTTGAGAAACAGCCCTGGGTGCTACCTCAAAATGGCTGCTATGGGAGGCGTGGCGGGTTACAAAGGATAAGTAACTTGCCCAGAAGACTAAGGCAGAAGTGGGTTCTGAGCCCCAACACACACAAAAACTCCTTTACACCTAGCTGGCTCACCTAATGCCACTGGCTTTCTGCTGGCTTCCCTGACCCCGAGATGGCTTATCATTGCCTTTACTAGCAGTGCTGGCTCTCTTTAGCCCAGCCCACCATGTTTACCAGACCGAGTCCCCCCTTCTTTTTCTTGTTGGCTAAGCATGCTGCAGAGATAAGCATCTTACGGGGGTGGGAGATGTAAATTTTGAGGCAACAATGGATGAAGGCCAATGCACCACAGTACAGAGAACAGCTCCAACAGTGTCCCAAAATAGTGTCTGCAACAAGGTAGGAACAAAGCCAGACTATAAAACACATGGTCTTCGATGTCTATATACTAATGCCCAGAGCATGGGAAACAAACAGAATGAACTTGAACTCTTATTACATGAAGGCAAATACGACTTGATAGGTATAACTGAAACTTGGTGGGATGACTCCCATGACTGGAATATAGCAATTGAAGGATATAACTTGTTCAAAAAGAACAGAAGAAATAGAAAGGGAGGTGGAGTTGCACTATATGTTAAAAATACCTATCCCTGCACAGAAATACAGGCGGATGAGATTGGGAGCCCCGTCGAGAGCGTCTGGATTAAAATAATGGGGCTAGGAATAAAAAGAATATGATAATCGGAGTCTACTACCGACCACCCAATCAAGGAGAAGACGAGGACGAAACTTTTGAGAAACAAATTACCAGTGTTTCAAGGAAGTGTGATGTAGTAGTGATGGGGGACTTCAATTACCCTGATATCTGTTGGGAAACCATTACTGCCAAAAGCGGCCCTTCCAAGAAATTCCTGACATGTATGGGTGATAACTTTCTCCTACAGAAAGTGGTGGAAGGAACTAGAGGATCGGCAATCCTTGACTTGTTATTGACCAATAGGGATGACTTAGTGGATAAAGTGGCAGTTACGGGAACTCTGGGGGAAAGTGACCACGTCATACTTGAATTCTTGATTATGAAGGAGACAAAAGTCGAGCGTAGCCATACACGTACTCTGGATTTTAGGAAAGCTGATTTTAATAAACTCAGAACTATAATAAGTAAGGTCCCGTGGCAAGGGAGCCTAAAGAGAAAAGGAGTGCAGGATGGGTGGGAGTATCTAAAAAATGAAATTTTAAAGGCACAGTTACAAACAATTCCAACAAGGAGAAAAGATAGAAGACAACAGAGGAAACCAATGTGGCTCCACAAAAAGCTTATTGATGAACTGAAAACAAAAAGGGATACATATAGGAAGTGGAAGGAAGGCCAGGCTACAAAAGAAGAGTACAGACAAGTGGCGCAGAAGTGCCGAAATGGCGTCACAAGCTGTGAATGAGCTGAGATTAGCGAGGGATGCTAAAAGCAATAAAAAGGCTTTCTTCAGATACGTGAGTAGTAAAAGACAGAGGAAAGAAATAGTGGTTCAACTGCTTAATGAAGATGGCAAATTGATAACAGATGACAAAGAAAAGGCTGAAGTGCTCAATTCCTACTTTGCCTCGGTCTTCTCCCAAAAGCGGGTCTATGACCCCCCTGGAAAAAGTGAAGCAGAAGTTGAGGGGGCAGGATTGCAGTTTGAGATTGATAAACAAATGGTCAAAGAACACCTAATTTCCTTGAATGAGTTCAAATCTCCAGGGCCCGATGAACTGCATCCAAGAGTAATGAAGGAGCTAGCGGAAGAACTCTCAGAACCTTTGTCTATTATCTTTGCAAAATCATGGAAGACGGGTGAGGTGCCGGATGACTGGAGAAGGGCTAACGTTGTCCCTATCTTCAAAAAGGGCAAAAAGGAGGAACCTGGGAACTACAGACCAGTCAGTCTGACATCCATCCCTGGGAAAATTCTGGAGCAGATTCTAAAGAAGTCAATCTGTAAACACCTTGAAATCAATGCAGTGATTACTAGAAGCCAACATGGATTTGTCAGGAACAAATCCTGTCAGACTAATTTGATCTCATTTTTTGATAGGATAACCTCCCTTGTGGACTGTGGGAATGCTGTGGACGTCATATATCTTGACTTCAGCAAAGCTTTTGACAAAGTACCACATGACATTCTGATTAACAAACTAGCTAAAAGTGGGCTAGATGGAACAACTATTAGGTGGATCCACAGTTGGCTACAGAATCGGACTCAAAGAGTACTTATCAATGGAACCTTCTCAAACTGGGGAGAGGCAACGAGTGGGGTGCCGCAGGGCTCAGTCCTGGGCCCAGTGCTCTTCAACATTTTTATTAATGATTTGGACGAGGAGGTGCAGGGAACGCTGATCAAATTTGCAGATGACACAAAATTGGGTGGGATAGCTAATACCCTGGAAGACAGAAACAAACTTCAAAGTGATCTTGATAGGCTGGAATGCTGGGCTGAAAACAACAGAATGAAATTTAATAGGGATAAATGCCAAGTTCTACATTTAGGGAATAGAAACCAAATGCACAGTTACAAGATGGGGGACACTTGGCTCAGCAATACTACAAACGAGAAAGATCTTGGAATTGTTGTAGATCACAAGCTGAATATGAGCCAACAGTGCGATATGGCTGCAAGAAAGGCAAATGCTATTTTGGGCTGCATTAATAGAAGTATAGCTTCCAAATCACGTGAGGTACTGGTTCCTCTCTATTCGGCCCTGGTTAGGCCTCATCTAGAGTATTGCGTCCAGTTCTGGGCTCCACAATTCAAGAAGGACGCAGACAAGCTGGAGCGTGTTCAGAAGAGGGCAACCAGGATGATCAGAGGTCTAGAAACAAAGCCCTATGAAGAGAGACTGAAAGAACTGGGCATGTTTAGCCTGGAGAAGAGAAGATTGAGGGGAGACATGATAGCACTCTTCAAATACTTAAAAGGTTGTCACACAGAGGAGGGCCAGGATCTCTTCTCGATCCTCCCAGAGTGCAGGACACGGAATAACGGGCTCAAGTTAAAGGAAGCCAGATTCCGGCTGGACATCAGGAAAAACTTCCTGACTGTTAGAGCAGTGCGACAATGGAATCAGCTACCTAGGGAGGTTGTGGGCTCTCCCACACTAGAGGCATTCAAGAGGCAGCTGGACAACCATCTGTCAGGGATGCTTTAGGGTGGATTCCTGCATTGAGCAGGGGGTTGGACTCGATGGCCTTGTAGGCCCCTTCCAACTCTGCTATTCTATGATTCTATGATTCTATGATCAGCCCGTGACCATCCGCCATCTTCATTTCCTAGGAATGTCTCTAAGCCCCATGTGTAGCCCAGAAGCACTCTTGGGAAGGGAAGATGGTAGCAGCTGGAGATCTCTACTTTGCTTTGAAACAGTTCCAGCTGACATCAAGAAAATTGTTAATTAAAAATAAAGTAGAAAAGATAGGGAACCTCAGGAGGTTGCAAGGAAGATGTCCGTGGACACCCCAGCGCCCGTGGACACCCCATTGACCACCCCCACTCCAACTACTGCACCACACTGCTTCTGTATCTGTCTGTATTCGTGTTATCAATACAAACCTAACGGTTGCTTCTTCTTGTTTTTGCAGATGAATACAAAAAAGGGGACACTTCTTTCAAAGTTGCTGAAAGTCATTTACTTTTATTTGGTCTTCACAATAACAGTGACTTTGAATTTTGTAGTGAAGGTAAACACCATTTAATAATAATAATAATAATAATAATAATAATAATAATAAATAATACTTTAATCATGCTCAATAATACAGGCATTTGGCTGTTTTATTTATCTATTAATAATACTTGCAAACCATCCAAGATGTACACAAAAAGGGAGAGAAGTCTCAGGATGCTATAGAAAAAGTTTATTGTGCAAAAGGCCTCAATAAACTTTTCTATAATATTCTGAGACTTCTCTCCTTTTTGTGTAAATTTATATACCGCCCAACTGGCAAATGCTGTCAGGGCAGTTTACAGTAGCTCAGTGACAGAGCATCTGCAGAAGGTCCCAGGTTCGATCCCCAGCATCTCCGGGTAGGGCGTGAAAATCTTCTGCCCAAAACCCTAGAGAGCCACTGCCAGTCAGTGTTAACAGTACTGGGCTAGATGGACCAATGGTCTGACTCAGTCCAAAGCAACTTCCTATGTTCTTAATCAGTTATTATTAGTATAGCGCTTATGATACTTTCCCTGTGCTTTTGAAGAGTGGTTGACCATCGTGTATCTTCATCTGAAAGCAGTAGAAGAACCTCTCCTAACTTGGGGTCCTCCAGAATTTTGGACTACAACTCCCATCGTCCCTGATGTTTGGCTATGCTGGCTGGGGTTGATGGGAGCTGGGGACCAACACGCCTGGACGACACCAGGTTGGAGAAGACTGCAGTAGAACGTATAGAAAGATCCCTGCAGTGAAGGGAAAGCTCTGCCCCTCCAGATATTGGATTCCAAATCCCATCAACCCTAGACTGCATGGCTATTGGTCAGGGATGATGTGAGTTGTATTTCAACAATATCTAAAGGACCATAGTCTCTCTATTCCAACTTTAGTGAAAGCAACATGGCAGAATTCTTATATAAACTCACGTTTTGACACTGGTAGAAAATGTGATGGTGGTCATTGAAAGATGCTTATCTGATTCAGATGTAACTATTTGTGATATATGACACTTACTTGACTGAAAAGAGTGGTGCTAACACACAATTTCCTTGCTGTTTGCTTTTCAGACATTTATTTCCCACAAGGAAAATGAACATTTAATGAAAGTTCTTGAAGTAAAATTTGGTTTAAACATAACTAAGTAAGTTGAAAGTGATGATTTTGCAAAATGGAAGTAGCACTATGTTATGATCACTGCCAGAGTGCACTGAGTCACCTTGAGAATCATATTGGCTCCCACCTCGTGATAATTCTCTAAAGCAGAGGCTTTGTACACTCAGGGTTTTTCTACATGAGGCATTTATCTGCACATGTTATTTCCTATTTACAGTTGTTTACGCATTTTTTAGAAGATGGTGTGACCCTCTAATTTTGCTTTTTTTGTCTAACAAGCACTTTCGGGGAGGGTGTTTTTTTTTTTAGAGCAGGGAAAATGCAGCTTGTCATTGTGAAAATGAAAAAAACCATTTTTTCACTTGTGTCTTTGCATTATTCTGCTATACCACAGTGCCACCTAGAGGTTATGTAACAGAAAAGCAGAAAAGGAAATGCTCAATCTGGGTTCATGAAAATGAATGCAAAACAGAACCAGCAAACCTGAGGGAGGCAGAGCATTCACTTGCTCCCGCATAGCCCCACCAATTCATGGGTTAAAACAGCCCGTGAACTGGTGTTTCGTCTGAATCGGGCCATTTTATGAGAGATCTGGGAAGGAGCATGTGGACAAGAAGTTAGCATAGGAAGAGAGCCCAGGGCAGGGAGAGCTAGCAAGAGAAGAGGGTAAAATTTTCAGGAAAGGGTAAGATGAGTAGGGCCAGTGGACTGAGGAGTTAAAATAGGCAGGGTTGTGGCCAAGGGAAGGGGGGAGTTTATGGTGAGACGAGAGAGAGAGAGAGAGAGAGAGAAAAGCCTCACAGGCTAGGGCTTGGCACCACCAACTACGGAGGCCGAGACTAGCCAGGCCTGTGCTCCCAGAGGGAGGTGGAGAGAGGCTCAGCAGTTTTCCAGGCCAGGAGGTTGAAAGGAAGCAATAAGGCAGAAATTAGCCCAAAGACTAAGGGGGGTGTTGGTGGAGGAAATCCGAATTGTAGATGCAGTTGTTAGATCTGGCAGTTAGTGACCTGGCTAATAGTATAACGGGGTGAGATAGCTGCCATACCTGACACTGCAACCTGGAGCGATAAAGCTGACAAGTTGATGTGGACTTCTACTTCAGCTATTTGTAGGTCAGGTTAGGGGGGCCCTGTGACGTGGAATTGCCTTTTGCAATTCCCAAGGGGACACACCTGAACACAAAATGCTTCTGCTTCAGAATTACTGTTTTTATTTCTGTGCAAAACAGATCATTTGATTGATTAACTAAAGGCGCAATCCTATGCATGTGTGTGTGTGTGTGGGGGAGTCCTCCTGCCCATCCTATGCAGAAAAAAGTCCTACAGGTGTCAGGATTCCCCAGGTTGAGGGGGAAAAGCACCACTGAACAGGTGATAGACGAGAGATAGGCTCTGGTGCTATTGAAAAGTATAAAATCTTTAATGGTTCTTTTTGTATCAAAAGCTCAACATTTCGGATTTATACAAAATCCTTCCTCAGGAGCTACAAACAGATAAGATTTGAACAGTTAAGAATGCAAAATTCCCCAGCCAGCCATGCACATCTTGGAGTGAGTGATTGCTCTAATTATTGTACACGACAACAACAAAAATGCAATAGGTGGGATAGAACCACATTGACTTGAGCTCATGATCACCCCTGTTTACTTTTCTGTTCTGTTCTTTTTTTCTGTTCTTTTTTTGGATTAATAGGAACTTCACGATTAATTGGCTTCTTTGTCAAGAGTCCCTTCAGGCACCATCCCAGGATTTTTTCCTGCGGCTCACTCAGTCCTCGCTGTTGCCTTTCTACATTTTAGTGCTAATTATTTGCCTTGTCTCTGTTGGCCAGGCCATCTTTAGGAGAATTACGTAAGTTGGCTTCTATCCATTCTCAGCCCCTCGTTCAACAGCTGCTGCTATTATGACCTTGGATGTGAATTGCTGGATCGTCATTGATCCACTTTTACTGGCCAACCACCCGTCAGTGCAAAAGGGCTTCCAAGGGGGAAAATCTGGTTGTGGGGCAGTGGGCCTATGGAGGCGCTGCCTTGTTTCTCCTGCATATGATGTAACATATGCCTACAGATCTGTTTGCATGAATACTTGATGCCTCAGAAATTATGTAGAAGAACTGAGTAAATCCGTGCTGTTGCGTGTACAAGTGTGTCTATGTGTGTGTGTATCCTTGTGCGATGCATCCCAAAGACTGAGCTGTAAAATGTTAGAAATGATCAGCTTTGCTGTGTTTAGTGTTTTAATCATGGCTGGGTTTAGGCAAGCAGTGATTGTGTTGAACAATGCAACTACTTCAAAAGAGGTTGTGTGTGTGTGTGTGTGTGTGTGTGTGGTCACTGTAAACCAGGGATGGGGGAATCTTCAGCCTTAAAGCTTCTTTTGCTGTTATCTCCTATCACAGATGCGAGGGCATTTAAATGAAATTAAGCTTTAAATACCCTGTAAAGAATAGAAGTGTGCATTTTTCAGACATTTTATGTATTTGTTTAATTATTTGTGACACTTAAATACCGCTGAATATAATAAAATCCCTTAGCAGTTCACAATAAATGTTAAAATCATTTAAAATACAGTATTAAAAATGCAACATTAAAACCACTTTCAACTACAGTAAAAAACAACACACAATTCAAGGAGCAGAAAAATGGAGTGACATGGTAGTTTAATTGCAGCCCAGGGGAAGTGTCGGTGAACAAGTGTGTTTTCAGGAGGCATTTAATACATGCCACGTTTTCTGCCTCCTCAACCGCACGAGGGAGTGTTTTCTAGATGGCCGGTGCCGCTACAGAGAAGGTCAGCCATCATAGACTTTAAATTTCTGTTGTTTTAAATCTGTTACTATATTTTAAGTCTTTGAACTTTTGCTAGGATTCATTTTGGTTTTTATTTTATGTTGTAGTTCTAAATATTTTAACTTACATTTTATCATGTTGTATTTTATGGTTTTGTTGTAAACCACCCAGAGTGCTTCGGTTATTGGGTGGTATAGAAATGTAATAAAGAAGGAAAGAGTAATGAGGAACACCATTGCTAGCTGCTTAGTTATCAAACAGACCTCATGGATGGGAGAGGTGACACCAGTTTTCTTTCTCTTCCAAATGCCACAGTGGAAAACCAGTCAGCGAAACTCCTACGCTTGAGAGTGGGAGGATTGGAGAAAGACCAGAAGTTGTGTATCATGTACTTCACACAGTTTCACTGGGGTTACTTGCCATGATGATGGAAAGGTGAGTTGGTAAAGTGGGTGCATACATTTTATTTTCCCTGGCAGGAAGTATTGCTCTTAACTTGCTAGAAATGTACATGTGTTTGTTTGTTTTTAACTCTTTCTGGGCATGGATGGTGGGGAAATAATTTCAGAAGAAATACTCGTGGCTGGTTCATAGTTGGCTTGAATGACAAGGCAGCCAGTTTAGTACAAGAAAACCAGTGTGGTAGAGAGGTTAGAGCGTTGGACTGGGATTCTGGAGTTCCAGGTTCTAGTCTCCACTCGGCCATGGGCTAGACTCACTCTCAGCCTAACCTACTTTACAGGGTGGTTGTGAAGATAAAATGGAGAGGAGGAGGACCTTGGTTTCCTTGCAAGGGGGAAAAAGGCAGGATAAAATGTAATAATGAACAATAAAATAAACAGCTTTATGCAGGAGATGGGTGGGGATGAGGCTCATGTTTAGGGAATGTGTTCTCAACTACTCCTGCTGCCATTATTGCTTCTCTGCTTACCTTTTATGCTGCTGACTGATGTTGCCGAAGACCTTTTGTAGCTGCACTGTAGTGTTTCGAAGCAGCAGGATAGTGCATAGGAATTTGCTACCACAAGGATGTGGTGATGGCCACCAACATAGATGGCTTTAAAAGGTGATTAGATACATCCATGGAAGATAAGGCTAGCAATGGCTTCTAGTCACAATGGCTCACTTCAGACAACACGTTAGTCAACGCATTCAACGGTTGAGTTCTTAGGGTGTACTTCCCGCACAACATGTTCTAACTCCACCGTTGTGTGACAATGAGCTACCGTGGAGTTGAGTAAAATCCATTGTGTTGTTTGAGTGATAGTTCCTCCCCCCTCTCTCCTCCCCCAGCCCTCCCGATGGTATCCCATCAGCCATTGCTGCAAAAAACCAATCCTGGCGGCTCTCCTTTCACCGCTCTTGCCAGAGAACTCTAGCCAGTGGGAAAAGTCAACTCCACACAACGGAAAACTCCACGGAGCCTGCCACACAACATGCAACACAACAGTTATGGAAGAACTCTCCTCTATACCGCATTCATATTCTGCATGGAGTGTTTTCCAAAAAAACCTCCACCATTGCATGGCATTTTCCTGCCAGTCAACACATTTCTCAACAGGGGTGTAAACTCCAGTTCTAACACCGTCGTTGAGAAATGTGTTGTCTGAACTGAGCCAATGGCTATACAGTACTTCCAGTTTTGAGGCAGCATGCCTCAGAATGCCGGTTGCTGGTGAACATGAAGGGGGGAGGGTGCTATTGCACTCAGGTGTCATTTGTGTGCCTCCCTTGGGCATCTGGTTGGACATGGTGGGAAGCAGGATGCCGAAGTAGATAGGCCATAGGCCTGTGGCCTGATCCAGCAGGGCTCTTCTTATGTAGGACCTTTATAAACAGAACATGATTCTTTTTAGGGAAGCATCATGTACTCCTGCCAAAGTGAGACTCCATTTCTGTTTTATGTTCCTATGACAGCAGCTTTGCATGCATGTTTTGGATGCCTCAGTCAAGTCTTGACATTAAGAACATAAGAAGAACCCTACTGGATCAGACTAAGGATCCATCTAGTCCAGCGCTCTGTTCACACAGTGGCCAACCAGTTGTCCACCAGGGACCCACAAACAGGAGATGAGTGCAACAGCACCCTTCCATCCATGTTCCTCAGCAACTGGTGTATCTTGGCTTATTGCTTCTGATACTGGAGGTAGCAAATAGCCATCAGGACTAGTAGCCATTGATAGCCATTGCTTAAGATAGCCATTGCTTAAGTCTAAAGCAGGAATAAACCAGCTGGGGGGCCCAGATGCTTTGGACTGCAACTCCCTAGCTTATCTATAATTTATACTGTATGCCACCCTGGAACCTCAAGTGATGAAGAGGCACAGTATAGACATATTTTAAATAAACAAGTATGTGCAGAAGAACTTGGTTAGAGTGGGCCAGAAAATAGTTAAAGGTTTCCATGCAGTTGTTGAGGGTACCTTTTGAGTTCTTAGAATCTTTCACAATTTAATGAAAGATACAATGACTGTGGAAGTGGTTGCTTTTATAATCTCTACAGCTATTACAAGGTCTCATGTTTTGGGGGCGATCTGTGTGGTTTTTTTTTTATTTTTGTAGAATGAAATATGTGTGGACTCCCTATGCTTGCATGATGGCTGCGTTTGGAGTTTGCTCTCCTGAGCTCTGGATGACACTTTTCAAGTGGTTCCGACTCAAGGCTGTACACCCCATCGTGCTGGTGAGTTCCCAGCTCTTCTTATAACCACAAGATGGTGGGCAGATGGAAACATTTTGTTTTATTTAAAAGTGTTTTAGGTACTGCTTTTGAGGCAAAGTAAAGTTTGAAAGCACTAAAATATAAAATACGGAAATGTCGATTTATTTTTTTGAAAGAAACATTGAAGGTAATGCAAAGCAAGACAGTCCAAAGGTGTATTCAGATGAAGTCTCTTCCTCATCATGGCATGCTATTTTACCAGGTGGGGATAATTCATGAAATGGCTTCCCTGTGCCAAAACTGTAAGGGTAGGAGTCAGTGGAGTAAATCAACAGAAAAAAAGTAATTAAGTTCAGTGGGACTTTATTTATTTATTTATTTATTTATTTATTTATTTACAATATTTATGTACCACTCCCCACCCAAAAGATTCCGGTGCAGTGAACAACAAATTAAATAAAAGAATAAAAACACCATATTAAAAATTACTATTTTTAAAACAATAGACTTACTCCCAGGTAAGCATGTATAAGGTTGCAGCCTTAAAGAGTGTGCTGTAGTGATAGCATCTGAGATTAGAGATGAAGACTAAAGAGGACCTTGTAACCTTTTGTTTTGTGTGTGTTTGATATTTCAGGCTCTCATCCTAAGTATGGCAGTGCCAACTATCATAGGCTTCAGCTTGTGGAAAGAGGTAAGAATTACAATAAAGTATATATAGTGTAGTATTTAGCATTGTAAGCCAGTTAGGGTATTGGAAGAAAGGTTCTTGACAATGAGACCAAATCAGAGTGTGTGTGTGTGTGTGTGTGTGTGTGTGTGTGTGTGTGTGTACGTGTACGTACGTGTACTTCACCATATTCTACTACTATCTTTTGTGTTTGGATTTTCTGACAGTGTAGCTTGGCTAAAACCTGACAGCTGAAATTGTAGCAGCAACATGATTTGGCCACTAGATAGCACTGTGTGCGTGTCAAATGCAGGTCTGGTTGGGCTGCCTGTTCAAACAAAGAGAGAATTCAGCTGATGGTGAGGAACTGTAATGAAACCAAAAAAGTTAACTTTACAAAACATTTTATTTGTACACTGAAGATTTTATTGGGAGTATTTGTGTCCTTGAATTATGAATTACGATGAAGAATAAAAATGGATTCTGTTGTGCTGGAAGCTAACCCAATAAAATAGCAGAGGGAGCCTGAACATTTATGCCTTGGTATGATGGTAAAGCTAGAAAGGTGTGTTTAGCCTGCTTTCCTGCATTATTTAAAGTTCTGTAATTTGTTTTCCCACAGTTCATAGCCTTGGTACTTCCTTTTAGTTTTTTCCTAGGATAATGACAGAACTTTCAGAACTTCAAGAATTTTATGACCCTGACACAATCGGACTTATGACCTGGATCAAGTAAGGAATCCCTATTCTTTATATTTTTTGCATTCCTCTTACTGCAGAATATGTTTGTCACAATAATTGCTTCTCTCTTAGTCGGTGCAATCGTGGTTTTGTGTCTGTCCAAACTTGTTGCTGGTCTTGCTACTCACCATTGTGGCTTGGCGCTCGTGCAGTCACCCATTCACCTTAGTGAACTAATCGTGCGAGTTTTAATCAATGAAATAACACGTTTTGTTCTTGCAACATTACAGCTGTATGCACGTCTCCAATCCTGTTGACATGGGCAGGGTTTATCTTTGTATTCTCGTGCAGTTATCTTGTCCCAGTCATGCTATCTCTCTCTCTCTCTCTCTCTCTCTCCACACCTGCCCTGTGAAAAGACTTGCATTGTCAAACTGTGCTGTGCTGGCCCAATTTGACCATCTTTGGTTCCTCTTGATGAAACATCACAACTTGCAACATTGCACCCAAACAGTGTGGGATGTAGCTAGAGCAGCCTTCCGTTCAAATGTGTTGGACTTAGGACTGGCTGAATCTGTCAGTTTTGCTTTTTCCTTCAGTCAAACTTTTAAAATCTCGAGTTCTTTCTCTCTCCAGTAGGAAGAACTTTGCAGATGACCCACAACGAAATCCTCACCCATCTGCATCAGCCAAATTCAATAGGTACAGCTATTCCTAGCATGGGGAGAACCATGATGTATATATCTGCCATGTAGCTGTTAAAGATGGAGAGCCTGTCCAACAGAGCACCGATTCTTTTCTGCCTTACTGATTCCCTTCCGCAAGTGGTGGGTCCTACCACTTATGCAAGGGAGGTTTTAGGGCTTCCCCTAGGAAGCACTAAATGAGTGGAAATGCTCATTTTTGGAAGGAGACAGGTCAGCTGAGCTTCTTTATGCAAGCTGCCACCGACCTGCATCCTTCCAGAAATGAGTGTTTCTGCTCGTTTTGGATTGCCCTGGGAGCGCTAAATCACTGTTGCCCAAGCGGTGGAGATATTTGGCGGGGTGGAAGAGAATTGGTGGGGGAGGAATCTCCCTGTTGGATTCTGTACCTCGTTCAGCACTGACTTGGTGAATGCAGAGGGATTCAAAGAGCAAAGAACTCAAGAGCCCTGGGCCTGGATGGACGAATGTGTCAGTTTTGATTTCTCCCACACTCCTTGTTCTTTAACCCCATGTCTTTTTGTACCTAATATGGAGAACTTTGTGAATTTTGGTAAGTTCTTCTCAAAACTGAACGGAAACAAACTTCACACCTATCCCAGTTGGACTGCAATCCCTATTGTTGCAGTCTGACACATCTGAAGGGCACCAGGTTGGAGAAGGATGCATCAGATAGTATTGGGAGGATCCAGGTTCAAATCTCCTCTTAACCATGAAGCTCATTATCTCAGCCTAACCTCCTTCACAGGGTTGTTGAAGATTTAAAAATGCTGGTCTGGGGATGGGTGGGAAGGATTTTTTTTTTTTACAGCACCTTGAGCAATTTGGAGGAAATGTGGGATATAAATAAAAACAGTTTCCACTGCAGTGGAAAGGCGTAATATTGAACCTGAAGATTTTATAGAACCATTGAACGCTGAGCTAGGGCAACAGAATGCTTGCAGTTGAGACATCTACCTTTAAGATTGCCTTAGCTACTCCTGGGGAATCTTAAACCATTGTTCCATTAGTGAGAGTCCCTCAACTATTGTGAAGTTTAAGAGTGAAGGGACTTCATACTCACCTTGGAATTGGATTTTTTGTGTGAAAAATGACCATATTTGAGTGCAAGTTTGTCTAATGCTTTAGCCATCACATAGCATCATCTTCAGTGAGATTACAACTGAATGTGCGATGTCTAAATACACCAGCATTTTCATAGCTTAGACGTTTGGTTTTCACATGGTGATTGATTGGGGATTTTGAAACCAGCACCAGTCATGGATATAGATAATACTTACTTTTTAAAAATGAATATTCCACTGTTGCATCTTAGAAAGATGGGGAAAAAAACTAGGAGTGGGGTTTCGGGGGAAGGGATAGGAAATGCCAATAAAAGAGTGACAATTAAAGAAAAAACAATATGGAGCAGGTTAAAGAAACAATGCCATATAAAGAAACCCCGTTCTATGGCTGCGGAAAAAGGAAAAATGGTGTTACAGCTGAAGTTATTCAGAGGCCAAACTAAAAAAGTTAAAGGCTCAATGTTATGATGAAATTTCATGAGTAGGTCTAGAAAGTTCCATAGCCTGGCTGTTATCACAGAGAAAGGGGCCTTCCCATGTACTTCAGATGGTCATGAGACTCAAAGCGTGGCCTCCTCTGTTGATCTCAGTGGGTTGGTGAGACGAAATGAGAGGAGATGGTCCTTTAGGCGTCCTAGTTCCAAGCTGTATTAGGGCTTTAATGATAACCAGCACTGGCAGCCACTCATTGAATAAATGGAGTGATGTGCTCAAGTCAAGACCTTTGGAGCTGCATTTTGCACAAGCTGAAGTTTCAAAGGCAGAGTGAGCTAGACCTCTTCACTATAATACCAACCTAGATGTATAATGAAAGCATGTGTGATGATAGCCTGATCCACCTTCTCCAGGAAAGTGCATTGTTGGCACTCCAGCCTAAACTGTGCCAGGATCACCCCTGCTACCTGGCCAGATTCCAAGAGCACTCCCAAACGATACGATATAATTGTATGGAATACATGAGAGAGGTTGTTGTTGCTGTTGTTGTTGCAGAAGACAGGCACCTGTTGCTGCTGTGTTTGCTGGCAGTCCGCAGCTAATGGGTGTGATCAAATTGTGTACTGGATGGATGGTGACAAATCTGCCCCTGTATAATGATGAGGACCTGCAAAAGAGAAACGAGCATGTGAGTCTTCTTCATTTCTTAGAATTGTGTAAAGCACAAACTTCCTGACTGTTAGAGCGGTACAACAATGGAACCAGTTACCTAGGGAGATCGTGGGCTCTCCCACACTAGAGGCCTTCAAGAGGCAACTGGACAACCATCTGTCAGGGATGCTTTAGGGTGGATTCCTGCATTGAGCAGGGGGTTGGACTCGATGGCCTTAAAGGCCCCTTCCAATTCTGTTATTCTATGATTTCTAACATTTGGAGTGTTCTGCAATGTTTATCTCAAGACAGTTGCCGCTGTTCCTGACCTGCACATAGGGAATTGAGGCTGAAAGTTGCTCAGATGCTTTAAGTAAGATACACCGACTTAAAGTACATTCCGCAGCCAGTTAGGCTTGTCCAGATTCCATTGAAATTGGCAGAAATTGACCCCTGAATTGTATTCTAAAGATTTTGCTAATGATTCTCGAAGCACACATCATTGCGAGTTCCGTTGAAATCAATAGAACCTGGTGTAAGTGTGTTTAGAATTCCAGTGTAAAATCTCATTTATTTTTTAACAGGCCTTAGATGTGCCTAGTAGATGGCATCCTTTGTTGACTAGGGCGAAGTGGTTCTAATATAAATGTCTCGTATGTGTAACAATCTGCATGTACAAATGCAACATTGAAATTGATTGGCAGTACTGCTACTATACATACAGTTGTATTCTTAAATAACAAAGTCTTGTGCCACTAACAAATTTATTATAGCATAGGTTTTCGTGGACACTGCCCACTTCACCAGATGCAAGGATTTCCACTCCATTCAGCTAAATCTGGTGCCTTCCATTTTAACAGTTTTCCAGAGGGGTAGCCGTTTTAGTCTGTTGCAGTCAAACCAACAAGGAGTCTTGTGACACCTGGAGCACTAACAAATTGATAATGGCATAAGATGCATCAAATTGATTAGCTTACGCCCTAATCAATTTTTTAGTCTTCAAGGTGCCATAAGTCCCCCTGTTGGTTTCGCGGAAAGAGACTAACATGGGCTATTCCTTTGGAAGCTGTGTTCCTGAAGATAACTGTTTTTGTTTGGGGTTATGTTTATGTGTGTGCAGTATATGAAAAACCTTGTTAAAATCCTAGCATTGACCCTGCTAAATATTCCCAAAAGAATTCCATTCATTTATTTTTTAAAAAATATATATTTGATTATCTTTTAAATCTCACAGATTTTTCAGATCTATTCCAAAAGGTCAGCTGAGGATATTTATAAGATACTCACATCATACAAAGCCACCTATTTGGTTATAGAGGATTCGATTTGCAACGAGGTGGGCCCTGTGAGAGGATGCCGGGTCAAAGACTTATTGGATATTGCCAATGGCCACGTAAGTAACAACTTGATATTTTCCAAAGTTCAGCTACTAGTATAATAATAAGGCTTCCCTTTGCATAATACATAGTTTTCCTGTAAGGACTATAGCAGATTACAGGATGTATTAATAACTTCTCTTATAACTTCTAAAGTAACTGCTTCATAATCCAATCGGCCTGATCCCTGTGCATGTTTATTCATTCTATGCATGATCTATTCTTTTGATAGGTTAAACTGTGGTTGCGTTCAGACAACACAACAGTCAACAGTGGGGTAATAATCAACTCGACAGTTGTTTAGCTAAAAAGTACTCCCCACACAACATAATAATAAATTGTAGTGTGGATTAGGATCAGCGTTGAGTTGAGTATTAGTCCATGTGGAATTGACTTACTCATCCCCCATCCTCTCTTTCCCCTCAGTCTTTCCGCTGGTATCCCATCAGCCATTGCTGCCCCAAATCTATCCTGCTGGCTGGACTAGAGCGACAGCCACTTCTTTGACAACTCTTGCCTTGCGACCGTATGGCTGTCGAAAAAGCCAACACTTGCCGAGGAAATAATTAGCGATATTCTCCACACAAGATGATAACCAATGGTGGTTCAAATAGCCAACTCTGCACAACGTTGGTTATTTGCATTGATTATTTCGGCCAAATAACCAAACATTGCTTTAAAAACTCCCTCCACACAACATGATAACCCATGGTGGGTTAAATAACCAACCGTTGACTGTTTAAACCACCATTGGTTGTCGTGTTGTCCGAACCCAGTCTATGGGATTTTGGTGTGTGTGTGTTTTAAATGTAGTCTTTTTCAAGATTGTCCATTTGTGGCTTATCCTGTTTGAGTTTAAAATGGAGTAAAATGCATTTCAAACCTTTAGACTCGTTCTTAGTACTTAGTCATATGCTTCCTCATGAAATTCTATTTGAATATTATGAACATAGCTTGCATAAGATTTTCTTAGACATGGTAACTGATGCCATGCTGTTAAATGAACTGATTATACTTGTACAATTTTCTTATTTTTAGAAATTTTTGCTCTCCAAATATGGTTCTTCTCCAGAATTTTTAAACTAGAAATATTATTGACAGTTTCTTAGATTATGGATTTTTTTAAAAATCAGCTAAGGATCTCTCTTTTACAATATTTGTGTTAGGTTTCTCTTCACACCCCAAGTTAAAATACATTATTTTTTATTTTTTTCATCCAGGTGTATTATGAAGAAAGTGACAGTTATGGCTATTCAAAATATGGACGATTTTGTCAGGAGATCAAAATGAACTATTCTCCATATGTGAATTACTTCACCCGAGTATACTGGAACAGGTCCTATTTTGTATATAAAGTCAACACTGTAATATCCTTCCAGTCCTGAGAAGTCATGGAGTTGAACTTTTTGAAGATTGACTTTGTGCGCAGAATTCTTCAATGGGATGAAGTTATTTACAAACTATTCTTTTATACTGCATATGCATCACGGACAGACGCAGAGGCGCGTCATTGAGAATGTGCAAAAGTCTATCTCACTGGAATACTGCATATTGACTGTAGCACAGCAAGAGAGTGAAATATGCTCCCAGGCCATGAAACATAGAAGACATGATAGTCTTCCACATTTTTAAATACCTCTTCCCAGGTATTCTGGTTTTAATAACCTTATTTTAATGCCATCGATTTTTCTGGTTTCAATTTATAGCAGTTACAGTCTTTAACTAGGATTATTTACTCTAAGAAATGCAAAAAAGGCAACGTATCAGCTTGCTGAGCATGATCCTCAAGTTATGCTTATGTATATATCTGGGGTTGCGGCAGTGTGGTGTGGGTGGTTGTTGTTACTTTTGCAGCTTTGTCCTCCCACCAAATATTTGAAATTCATGGAATTTGAAAAAGTGGGATACCATTTGGGGGGCCAGGAGGATACTGAAGATAAATAAGAATGGGAAGAGGAATTAAGTAATCCCTTGGCTGAGATCTGACTCCTCTTAATCATGGCTGCTAGGTATGAGCTGCCTTCGATTCAAGATGCTTCAATTCTTTGATTTCTCATGGAGTACAGTTCTACCATGTCTTTGGTGAAAGATTGTTCCCTATATAGGTAGATTGTGTGTCATTCATATATAAAGATCAGTGTCCCTAATAAGTGCTGGACTAAATACAGATCATTTTCTTTGAAGTGTGTAGATCATCTCTTGTGTTTTAGTCAGATACATTCATCTTCTTATGGAGACCACCTAGTTGTAATAAATAGACAGTGCAGTCCCTATACAAAAGGTAGAAGGCTTAAATTCAAGGAGATTTAGTTTAACTATTTGGCAGATTTCAGCCATTAGTATAACTAAAGGAGTGTATCATTTTGTCCTACTTAAAGACTGCACTCAGATGTCACATTAAGCCAGGAATCCCTTTTCAATAAACCATGATGTGAATGAGCAGTATGCTTGTGCACGTAGTTCGTTTGGTCTTCCCTTTGCGCAAGTAAACAAACCAGGAAGGGATAGCTCTGCATAACATCTGAAATGTGTCCGAACAACCTATGATTCATAAGCTGGCTTTAAACCAGGATCATGGCTTGTTTGAGCTCACTTAACCGTAAGCCTGTTGTGTTTGGGGTTGAGGTGGGGTTTTTTGGTTTTTTAAAAATAAATGTATATTCCTGTTTTATGGTAGTATTTCTCTCTACATCTTTTTTGTTTTGTTTTTATTGTTGATCATCTTTTCTACATAATTGCTTGTTCCTCTGTTCACCCCACCCCACCAAGCTTGATTCTATGGTCTTGAAGCAAACTAAGAGTTTTATTTATGTTTAGGTGGTGAAAACCTTCTCTATGTGCCTATTGGCAAGTATTCTCTCCAGAGACAAGAATGGCAATTTATCTACTAACTCTATTCATCCATAGTACATAAATATGAGAGTAATTTTGCAGAGCAAGAAAATTTACTGTGTGCACATTTTATCACATGCTTGATGTATGGTACTTATTGATAGGCTAACGATCAATGCCACCTTATTTTATGTAAGTCAGACAATTGGATTCAGGGTTTGAAAATCAATTGTTGCAAATGTCTGATTATTAACTTCGTTCAGTTGAAGCTGAAGGCCTACAACTGAATCAAATCAGTTGATAGAACTTGTCATTGTTTTCCAGTCTGGGGCCCTGCAGATATGTCGGACTACCACACCCAGCATGCTGATTGGGGCATGCTGGAAACTGTAGTCCAAATCATCTCGAGGGTAACAGGTTGGAGAAGACTGAAGTATAGTGGGGTTCTCTTTTGTGCGTGGAGATGGGTATATTGCAATGCTGAGTGATTGGATGTAAAATCACCATTTAATACGTGTAGCCTTGACGTATTCGAGAACATTTGTATGTGTGCAACAGTAGTTACCTGTGTTCTGTACAAGTACATCGATGTCTTTGCACTGAATATTTTTCTGTTGCTGCAGTAAATGACAACAGATGTACCTATCTTGTATTACTGCAAAGGAAACTGACTTTTCAATACTATTTTATAGTGCTAGAAAAGTTGCTTTTCTGAATTTTTTTTTTTGGAATAGCTCTCTTAACACTCCCAGTTCACCAGGCACTCATGTTGTGCATGCAGTCTACTTTATTTCTATGTTGCTTCTGAGCCTCATTGAAATAAACACAGCTTGCACAGTAATTTCAATGTGTCCGGTGATCGCTGATAGAATGCCATTGGTCAGGGTTAACAAACACCCCTTGCTATTTCCTCTAGTGTTCCTGAATTCCATTCCCAGCTATTGTACCGGGCAGACTGAATTGCCTTAACCTTTTCAACCCTAGTAGTTCCACTCAAAGTGCAGTTATATTTCAGCTCCTGAAATGGGATCCGTTTGAGTATTACTCCAGTGCTTAGTGTGTAAGAGTATATGGAGAGAGAGAGAGAGATGTGCTAATAATACAAAAATGTTCCAAACAGTGAAGATAAACTTGCCTTTTGTTCATATCTTATTTGAGCTATATATATATTGTAGTGCATAAGCCTTACCCTGATTTAAGTAAAAATGCTGTATCCGTATCCTGTTGATCATGCTTGAAGAGTATTGAAATCTGAAGGCATTAATGTTTTAAGTTCCAGAAAATTATTACATTACTAAGTTGTTGCAACTCTTTGAAAACAGAATGTAACTGGGTGGGAGAGGAGAAAGTTTGGTAACCCCAGATGGAGAGTGACACGAATCATTAAGTGTTAAACTGCAAATCTGATCAGGCTGGTTATTGGACTAAGCCAGAAATGAGAGATAAATGAGAAGTCTGGATTTGTATTTTGCTTGTATAAAATGCAGCATTTCCCTGTTATTCCCTGAAGAATTTGGAGATATAATGAGACTTGGAAGTCTTGCAAGCATCACCCTCAGTAGCTGTTTGCCACACATACCTGCTAGGATTCTAATGAAAGGAGAAATAATTGTAGTTCTTTAAAGATATTTTTGGGGAACATTCAAATCTCTTGCTGTCATTGTTGCAATCCAGTTGGAAAATGTGCCTTGTAAACTTTTATTAAAGAAACGAACAATTTTTTTGCATTTTGTATGTTTTTAAACTTCACAGTTGAACAGGTGAGATCCTTGTCTTCTTTGTTTTTAAGAAGGATGAATATGCTTCCCCCCCTCTGTAAAAAGTAATTGTTGGTAATATGAAAGATATAGGTTTGGCTTTGTTTCTGTTGTCCCCATTTCCAAAGATTTTATCAAGTCCACCGGCCCTGCTTCTCCCCTGAATGTTGCCTTAAGGCAGGGTGGGGTAACTTGTGGCCCTCCAGTTGTTGTTGCCTACAACTCCCATCAGCACTAGCCCACATAGCCAACAGTGAGGGATGATGGGAGTTGTGTCCTATCAGATGTTTTGGCCTATAAGTTGCCCATCCCTGTAAGGGATTTATATAGATACATACAGGATTGCCCTTACAATGCAATCCTGTATGTATCTAATTGGAAGTAAGCCCCATTCAGTTCAATGAGACTTACATCTAGGTAAGTGTGTATGGCATTGCAGCTGCAGGTTGCTGCCTTATATCAGCCTTCCTCAACCTGGCATCCTCCAGGTGTGATGGACTTTAACTCCCATCAACCCCAACCAGTCAACCCCAGCCAGCATGTCACAATACACAGTTGGGATCAACCAATGACACTGGTTCTCTGTGTTCTCTGTGTTTGCTTGACACTGGTTCAAGCAAATGGAAGAACTAATTCAAACAGCACTAAAATTAGAAGAATTGACTGGCAAGATGTGATGGTAGCCATTAGCTTATATAGCATTTTAAAAAGTTTGGCACCTTCCCAGATGATAGGTCACTAACAAGCTGTTTACCTATTATAGCTATGTGGAATCTCCCAAGCCTAGAGATCAGGTATCGCCGAGTCAAGGGGCTATTGTTTTTATGTTGTATTTGTGACCTTCTCAGAGGCCTATAGCTGTCCCCTGCTGGAGACTGCACCCTTGATGCCATCCAGCAAGGCTCTCCCTATGGTAAGACCAAGTGTAGAAAGATCTATCAGATTACGCCAGCCTTCCCCAACATGGCGCCCTCCAAATTGGTTGAACTGCAACCCCATCATCCTCAGACAGATGTGCTGCCTGAAGGATAATGGGTGTTGTTATCCAACACATCTGGAGGGCACAAAGTTGGGGAAGGGTGGATTACAGGATAACAAACAATTGCTGCCAACTT
Organism: Elgaria multicarinata webbii; assembly: GCF_023053635.1. Taxonomy (NCBI): domain Eukaryota; kingdom Metazoa; phylum Chordata; class Lepidosauria; order Squamata; family Anguidae; genus Elgaria; species Elgaria multicarinata. Next base: position 84,987,459 of record NC_086177.1, read on the forward strand.
GTTACAGGTTATCTAGGTATCCATTGTGGAGAGAATACTTCTCTTGCAAGGAAAATTGCATTTTGTCAACATTCTGCTAATATTTTGTCACTGAGAATATAACTCTCTTCTTACATACCCACTAATGAGTTGATTGCTGTTTTTAGACAGTGCTAGGAAGTAGCTGGGTAAGCATCATGGGAATGCATTGGACAGTGCCTGTGTCAACGCCAGTAATGTGAAATTCTATACCCAGCCTGTGCCATATATAGATAAAGCACATGTTTATTTTAAGTGCTCTTAGATGTTAAGACTGTGCTTGTTATACCACCAGTTTAAGGTCAGCAATACCCATGTGGCCCCCTCATGTGCAGTCTCACATTATTTTAATGCAGCCTTCCCAAACTGGCTGCCCTCCAGATGTTTTGAACCACAACTCCCAGCGTTCCTGTCCATTGGCAATGCTGACTGAAACTGATGGGAGTTAAAGTACAAAACATCTGGAGAGCATCAGGTTGGGGAAGGCTGGTTTAAAGTAATAAAACCTTCCTGGGGACACCAATAGATTTCCTGCAACCTGTATTGATATTGTCTGTTAAAGAGTGTGTCTGATAGAAGGACCTACATATCTATGAATTAAATTGAACCATGTGTATCAGCACTGATCAGGTTTGAATGAAATGCTGTGGCTCATCATAGGTGGTTGTTGTTGTTATTATTATTATTAATTTTCATGGTGCTGTACAGGACAAAATACAAGATGAGCCATGGTGCCCAAGGGCACCAGGTTGCATATACCACACTCTTGGGGTTATCTTGTGCAAATCTGGTTAACACGGGGTATGGAAGGGTTAAATAACCTTCACATAATTCCAAAACAGACCATAGGTTATTCAAGGGCTTTTTAACCCTCGCATAACCCACACTTGCCTGTGTTTCATCAATGCGGTAACCAACCACATGCGATGCAGCCTCACTGTGGGCTGTGGAGAAGGCATGCTGGCTCCCCATTATTGGTATAGCTAGGTAATTTTAAACCTTGGACTTAATAGTATTATAAGGGGCCCTTTATATCGCCATCTGTATTACTTCAGTTGTGAAGCACACAACTGTTTGTCTTGGACCGCAACCACCAGTTCATGCTTTAGAACTGCTTCATTGTTCCTGACACAATAAACGAACAAGACAGTTTGCCCATCATGATAAAAAAGAAAGGAAAAAATACTTTGAAGATGTGTAGTTTCCAGCGGAGGCTGGTGTCTCTAAATTTGGTGGGGCTATGAATCCATTCTGGGTTTCAGCCAGACCTCTAACGCAGGCTATCCATGGTGCTGAACCTAATTTGGGTGGTTTGGATTCAGCACCTTGGGCAGCTCCTTTAGAAGTCTGGCTGAAGCCCAGAATGGATTGAGCGGAGCCACCCGTCTCCCCTGGCAGTTTCCTATTAAATTAAAGCACTTAAAGCATCATCATAGGAAAAAAGTGGAGTTTGGCGAGAGGGAGTCCCAGGCTGCCTCTGATGTCTCCCCACTTTGGTTTTGCACGCTGATCTTTCAGCTGGGAGAGAGGGCAGGGCGGGCTTTCAGCCTCCTTCTCTTCCGATTGGTGAGCTCTGAAAGGGGCGGGGGGCGCCCGGGCCGTCCCTCCACGTGGACTGGCTTCACTGGCGCGAAGGCTTCGGCTGTCAGACCAAGTCCGGCTCCCTCCGACGAGCGCGTGGCGCTGCAACCGTGGGGAGGATGAGGGTCCGGGTCCGGGTCCCGCCTCTTTCCAGGCTGCCCTTTCTCTGCCTCTGGCTGCTGTGCGGCTGGGGCAGCTCCGGGTCCCGCCCCGCGTTGGGGAGTCGCCGGCTCAGCCCTCCCGGCGCGCTCTGCTTCTACGGGCAGGTGCCCGAGAACAGCCCGCCGGGGACGTGGGTGCAAGGGCTGCGGGTGCCGCTGCGGAGGCTGCCGCTGGCCCCGGCTCCGCCGCCAGGGGAGTGGGCTTTGGAGGGCGACGGCGCCTCCCACTTCGCCCTCCACTGGCGGCCGGCCAAGGCGCGCTCGCTGCTGCTGCTGCGGACGGCCGAGCGCCTGGACCGGGAGGCGCGCCCTCGCTACAGCCTCGCCCTGCGGGGCCCGTCGAGGACGGCGCTGCTCCGGCTGCGGGTGCTGGACCGCAACGACCACCGGCCGCGCTTCCCGCCGAGTCCCGCCGGGGCGCTGGAGGTGGACGAGCTGTCGCCGCTGGGCTCGGAGGTGGCGCGGCTGCGCGCCCTGGACGCCGACGAAGGCGCCAACGCGCTCCTCACTTACCGCGCGTGGCCCGGCGGCGGCGACTCGGGCCGGCGCCTCTTCGTGGTGCCGCGCAGCGGGCAGGTGCTCACCGTGGGCTCCCTGCTCGGCTTGCGCCGCCTCAGTCTCTGGGTCTCGGCCCAGGACCACGGGCTGCCCCAGCCCTTGCGCAGCCCCGCCAGGCGCCTGGAGCTGGCGGTGCGCAAGAGGACGGGGGCGCCGCGGCGGCAGCAGCAGCAGCAGGAGCACGGCGGCGCCCTCGCCCGGCCGCGCAGGGCCCGCGCCCTCGCCTCGTCGTACAGCCCCGTCTACAAAGTGCGCATCCCCGTCGGGGCGCCCTCTGGGGAGCCCATCTTCACCGTCCCGGACACGCGCTACCAGGAGGCCGGCGGCAGCTGGTTCGAGCTGGCCCCTCCGGCCGCTGCGGGCTCCTTTCCGGTGGAGCTGGACAGGGGCTCGGGCCGACTCTCCCTCAGCCGACCGTTGGAAAGGGGAGGCCAGACCCAGGTGAAGGTCAAGGTGCATCGCATGGACGGGCAAGGTAAGGCTGAATCGGAAGCATAATGGCCCAATCTCGGGACATCAGAAGTTACGACGTGTGCCTCTGAGCATGTGTAGAGTTTAAACCTGCAGGAGCATCCCCCATCTTTGAATAAAAAGATAGGACTTCAAGGCCGGTGAGCGTGGCTACAGGATGGATTGAGCGTAGCTGGCCTATGGCAGGCTTCCCCGATTTGGGACCCTCCAGTTATTTGGGACTTCAACTGCAATCTGGACTAGGCAGTGTGGCCAGTAGTCAGGAATGCTGGGAGTTGTTGTCCAAACCATCTGGAGGGCACCCTGTTCACGGAAGGCTGACTTAGGGAATTCATTGCCATAAAACCTGCCCAGTGGCTTAGATGGCTTTTAAAGTGGATTAGAAAGTTGGATGAAGAAGAGATCCATTGGACCTTGTTGGCCATGAGAGCTGCACACGTACATGGGGCTGGGGGGATGGGGATGCGTTGTGCACCGTGAAATATATGTGACGTTCAGATAGGACCCATGTGGACTGTACTGCATTCTTTCTCATGCACAAGAGCTTTTGATTCTTGAGGGGTATTATATTTATAAACCCTTTTATTCACTATACCAGTGAATTAGCAGAGTAACAGCGGTTCTTAACTATGAAAGTCAGCAAAGACCAAATTAACTTCAAGACAGAGTCTGTTTTGTTTGGTACAAAAATAAAGTATTTTACTGATAGAAAATAACACAGTTTATGGCAATACAAATTTACACCAACATACTCACACACTTGGTCATACACGTTACAGCAGGGCTCACAGCAGCAGAGAGAGAATATTTTAATCTGGTTACAAAGTTCCAAAACTCTCTTTATATACACTTCCCTGAACAAATGATGCAACCACTAATTGGCAATGGCAAGACAATTAGACTTTTGCATCATCCCAATAATTCAATAAAGTCCACCTGCAAACTTGACCTTTAAGCTGATTGACTGATGCTGAGTCTTCAGTTTCTTCCAGGTTTTGCAGGCTTGTACAAAAATATGGAAATCACAAAAACCAGTCCTAATTCAGGACTCCAACATTGATATAGGGAAAACAACAACCACATGAAATGGGCCTTGCAAAACTAAATGGGCATAATTTGGATGTAAGCAGAATGGACTTGGGCAGAGTCTGATATGGTGAAGACACCACAGGATGCCTTCTGTACCAGTATAGCTTGCAACTCAAATTGAATTTAGGCTCCCTTTGCTTTCAGCAGTTTTGTGGAAGTTGCCACCTTAGTACTGTTTACCTGTGGAGCTGGTGGCTCTGATGTCAGTGGGGTCATGAATCCGCCCCGGGTTTCAATCAGAACCAATCAGACCTCTAAAGGCATTGTCCAAGGTGCGGAAGAGTTCCGACCAAAACCAGGAGTGGATTCACTGCTTCTTATATTGGAGCCACCAGCCCCCACTGTTGCATACTCTGACAGTAGGGGGGCTCTGGGGTCTTCAGCAGAAGTTCTTCCCCATCACCTGTTACCCAATTGTTTTAGCTGATGAGGCTGGGGATCAAACCTGACACTTGTGAAGCATGTGCTCTGCCACTGAGCCCTCTAGCAAATGGGGTGGGGTGGGTGTGTTGCACATTGGGTAGTGTGGAAAGCACTCACAGGGTTGCTTTCCCACTAGGACTGGTCCAACGGCATAAGCAACTTGGGGTGGGGAGGCAATATTGTTGTGGGAAGGGAATGCGAGTGGCGCAGCCTGCAATCTCAGACATTTTAGCATTCTCTGTGACTTTGCAGGAGATCCCCAAGTTGCACCTATAAACTCCCTTTCGTTATTTTGTGTTGAAGCATAAAAAGGTCGGTGGGAGATCACATATCCAATAAGTTAGAAAACCATTCAATAGGAATAGAAACGTACAGAGCCTACATTCTGCTGTTCATCTAGGGATGCTGGAAAAATTCAAGACGGACCAAAATGAGTTCAGTTTTCCAAGAATCTGACCCGTGGAATCCACTGTAGACGGTGTACTCAGGCTGCACAGAGTCTTTAGACTTTCGGATCATTTTTTTACTTCCCCAAAAATTCACGTACGTTTATTCATAGGGAAATATGCATGTTTCTGCTGAGACTGAAAAATATATGGGTGGAAAAGTTGAATGGAATGGGAGACAGTACGCTAAGTGTTACATAGTAATGTAAATTATGTAAATTGTTGCAAACCCTCTTAATTGGATTATTTGTGTACTTTTTTGCATAAAAATAATCCATCTGTAAACGGATACCAGAATGAACAACACCACACAATCCACAGAACACACAAGGGGTGGATTTCACAAAATCCAGACACCCCGTCTCTCCCACGCACCCCGCAAACGAACAGGGGAGAGGGCCGTAGCTCAGTGACAAAGCACCCACTTTACATGCACAAGGTCCCAGGTTCGATCCCCGGCATCTCCTGGTAGGGCTAAGAAAAATTCCTGCCTGAAACCCTGGAGTGCTGCTGCTGGTTAGTGTTGACAATACTGGGCTAGATGGACTAATGGCCAGAGTCAGTGTAAGTCAGCTTCCTATGTTCTTATGTATCTAACATTCTTCAGCAGGTGATAGAGCAACTCTCTAAAGTTAAGGTTCGTCTGAGGCTCAAACTATGCATCATATGCAGCTGTGTGTAATTTTGCCCAGACTTCTTAAATGCAGAGTCGCCACAGGGGGATATTTATGTATTTATTTATTTATTACATTTGTAGACCATCCAATAGCCAAAGCTCTCTGGGTGGCTCAATCATCATCATCATTATCATCATCCAAACCCTAAAAAGGGATTGGGCTACAATATTTGGCACAGGGGTTATTGGATTGGGAAGACATGTTTGACCATTTCTCCCAGCTGAAGTAAAGGTATAGTGCCAGTTCGCACTAAACAACCCATGGGCTCTCATGCACAAGGGGGAGAGATCAGACAACCCATCAACAAATCATGGACTAACCCCAGGGGTTTTCAGCCCCTAAACAATGCTGCTGTCTGGTTTCAGATGACATGCTCAGCAAATGATAAAGGAGACTATTGTGGGGTGCTGAGTAAAAGCAGAAGGGGTGGGTATGCTGACTCTCCCACTTGTGCATGACAGTCCATGGGTTGTTTAACCCACAGGCTGTTGTTGTGTGTGAACCAGGTCAGAGTCACCATATTTTTTCCCTGTGCAGAGAAAACTAACAGGAGATCAATTTTGAGCAGAAAAGTGGCCTAACAAGTATCCCCTTTTCTCCCTGTTCCCTGCTCAAGATTGTAGCCTTTCTCCGTTGCTTTTTAGAAATAAATATTAAGAAAGATCAGGGAAGTTCCCAGAAATTACATGTCATGTGCTGTTTGGATGACAATGGTGTTCATTCTTTTATTCATTTGAAGGTAGCTTGCACCTTTTGGAAAGATTTAAACAGCCTGGCAAAGCTATAGAATCTTGAGGTATGGTGCAAACATTCACAAGCAAATGTAAGAAATGTTGAAGTACTCTTCAAGCTGTGCTTTCCTATTATCCTTGGTCAACAATGTGTAGGCTGAAGGGTGCTTTTCAACCTGGAGCAAATGATGGCTTGTTTGCCCAAAACTGTAGGTTGTTTGCAAGCAGCCATTTGATTTTGTATTAATGCTGCTTTGTTTTTAAACAAAGGAAATTAAGCGGATGTAGCAATATCTGCAGAACAGGTAAACGTTTCTATCTTGGTCCATTTCATGAAAGCACAAATTCAGCATCCTGAGAAGCCCAGCTGTTTCTTCGGTTACTTTTATTTAAAGAAAAACCATTAAGTTTCTTTCCCTCAAGACTTCAAAGATGGAACTGGAAATATATGGGCAATGCCAGGTGTCCCAGGAACCATTTGTGTGTAGAGTTGAGCAGGGCTCCCACTTTTTAGGGGTTGAAGTGGGATTGTAGTAAAATGTACTTCCTTGCAAAGCCCTTTGCTCATCTTTTCAACTAACAAAAACAATTTAAATTATGCAAGAAGACGACACAAATTTGCCTCTTTTTCAATCATCCATACAGATTTCAGAATCTGAGTTATTTTGGTGCTGAATTTTGATGGTTTTAATGGTTGTTTTTAATCAGCACTGCTTTGTGTGTAGGGTGGGTGGGGCTTGGGGGCTTGGCTGTCTATTCTTCCAGTTGGGTCAATAGGAAAATACGTCCCATGTCTATATGTTTTGGGTCCGTCTGGAGAAACTGGGCTAAACTAACTTTGTACTATACTAAGATTACATGGCTTGCAGGTTTGCACAAGAAGCAGCTTGTAGGGCCACTCGACCTCACCATCCCCATCCCAATTTGCCTGCCTGGGTCTCTGCCAGGAGATGTAGAACTGGGTGTTTCCCACTCCATGTTTAGGTACCTCCCTCAAATGGTCCATTCCATGAAAGTCCTAGTCTAGACAAGGCCTTTGTGCAGGTTTGTTCTAACCTCGTCTAGTCTAACCTAGTCTAGACAAGGCCTTTATTTAGTTATTTATTATTTATTTATTTATTTATTACATTTCTATACCGCCCAATAGCCGGAGCTCTAACGATGGTTATGCACTTCATTTGGCTGGGTGCACACAGCTCATGTCCTTGTGATTCATTGTTAAGCTGCATTTTTGCTTGTCTTCTTTCGAGGGCTAGTTGCCTATTCCTTTTAATTCTCCGCTGTTGCAGGTTTGTTCTAACCTAGTCTAGACTACCCTAGTCTTGACAAGGCCTTTGTGCAGATTTATTCTAACCTAACCAAATCAAAGCAGGCAATCTCAGTTAGTGATGAAAGCTGTGGCTGTTTTTACTTATGAAACCAATGGTACAATCAATGTACCATTCTTTTATTTATTTACTTTAAAAAGAACTCTGTTATGATCTTTACTGTGATCCTCTTATCAAAGCAGTGTTCTACTTCATCCTGTGCCCGATAATGTATCGACAAGACAAAGGCCTCGGGGTGGAAATAATTCCAGTGATCATGTAGGACAAGGTCATGGCTACACTTCTTCTAGGGCAGCTGTTCAAAATTTAGTTAGAATTGGATTAACCACAAAATAAAACATGCTGGAAAATCTCTGTTTGGTTTCTATAATTGTTTAATTACTCAAGGTACTTTCAAATTTGTAATGGAGTTGTATAAAACATAGGAAGAGGTCTAAGCAAACTGTAACCCTATTATTAAATGTGCTGCAAAAAGAAACAGAATTTTTGACATGGAATGGGGGGTGGCTACCATCTTGTCTTTCACCTCGGGGCCTTAGGGGCACAATCCTATGCATGTCTAGATAGAAAAAAGTCCTACAACTAGCTGAGAAATGCTAGGAAGTGTAGGACTTTTTTCTGTATAAACATGCATAAGATTACCGCTTAGGTTTCTGTATTTGTATGTCTATTGGAGTTTTTTTTATAGCCAATAAGATGGTAGAGAAAAAGATATAACAGTAGAATTCAGTTTTCAGTACTTATTGAGAGCTGAGCAAACTCTTCCCAGAAATAGGCCCATTTCAGTCTCACTCCACCCAGCTAAAACAGTGGTGTTAATGTACCTGTTATTTATCAAGGCTTTGATGGATTCTGAGTGGGGATATACACCAGTGTGGTGTAGTGGCTAGAGTGTTGGACTGGGAGTCGGGAGATCCGGGTTCTAGTCCCCACTTGGCCATGGAAACCCACTGGGTGATTTTGGGCCAGTCACAGACTCTCAGCCCAAACCACCTCACAGGGTTGTTGTTGTGAGGATAAAGTGGAGAGGAAGAGGAATATGAACACCGCCTTGAGTTCCTTAAGGAGGAAAAAAGGCGGGGGATATAAATGCAATAATAAATACTGATTGACCCTGCTTCCAAAACCTAGAAGGATTTGGACCTTTAATACCTTGAAATTGAAGAGTCCTCTGCCAAAACCAATCACTCTTATATTAAGTGTTAGACAGGACAATTAAAAAAAGAAAAAAGTAAAGTTCTATTCTTTCACTTTGGTCATTTAAGCAGGCAGTATGACCCCTGCCCCTGATTTTGTGTTTGAGAGATGGCTTTCTTTTGGTGATGATTGATTAGTATTGACAGATAGCTTGGCTTTAACATCAAGCTGTTTGTGTCAATGGAACAAAATAATGTGTGACTATATTGATTGCTGAATGCTTTTGAATGTCTGTCTGATCTTTTTGTCAGGCGGGGGGGCTTGCTTGAAAACCAGGAGAAGGAGATGGAATTTGTACAGCTCTTCTTTCCTTGTCTCTGTCTCATGCAGCCATAACGCGCCCCCCCCCACATGCTGCATTGTCATGTGAGAGCCATATCACTAGTTTTGTCACCTTGCAACAAGGACACTGGGCATATACATTTAATAAGTTTAATTAAATCCTCCACTGCATTGGAAAACTGGGCTCCTGCTTGTCAGAAGAAGTGGTGGTGAGTGGAAATGGCAGGACACGGGAGAGGAGATCTGTGGGTGCCTTATTTCCCACTAAGAGTGGCGGGTTTAAAGGCATCAGAGCCAGTGTGATGTAGTGGGTAGACTGTTGGACTAGAGCTTGGAAGATCTAGGTTCTAGACCCCATTTGGCACACTGGGTGACTTTGGGCCAGCCACTGACTCTCAGCCTAACTTACCTCACAGGGTTGTGGTGGGGATAAAATGGAGAGGAGGAGGACCATGTAGCTATTATTATTATTATTATTATTATTATTATTATTATTATTTACAATACAACAATCCATTCAACTCTACTAAATGCAATTTTACAGCAGAAATATCACAAAAATATTCAACAATATACTACAACAATATTTAACAAGATACTAAACAATACTATCATAATACTATTCAAAAACATACTAAATACAAGTTTACAGCAAAACAGAACAGATAAGAAAAAACAACTTGGTTGGAATAGAATCTCTCTTTCTGAAGCAGCACCTCAGAAACTTCAGCTCCAGCCTTGGTCTCCAGGTGTGTGTGTGGTGGGGAGTGTAGGGGAGTAGGTGGAATAGCTCACCCTTGATGGCACAGCAGCTCTTCCCCTGAAGCAGCACCTCCCAAACTTCAGCTCCCGCCTTGCTTTTAAAGCCACTTTGGGTACTTTGCAAGAGGAAAAACAGCGGGATATAAATGTAGGAATGAATGAATGTGTTTGGTGTCCAGGTTGCAAGGTGGCAGGCCTTCGCTTTCTCTTGGTGTGATCCCCCATAGTTGTGGTAGGTGTGAATCACAAGATTGGCAGTGCCCATGTGGTTGCCATATACTCTCTCTTACACACACATACACACACACACACACACACATCCTGCAGCTGCTTCAGATGTATTCTAAACTAGTACATATTCTAAACTAGTAAATACTAGATGTATTCTAAACTAGTACTAGGGAAAGGATTTCATAAGTTGCCCTCTGTTTGAAGGGATGTCTAGTTCAAGTCCGGTTTAAGGATAAAGAACCATAAGAACAGTTGCCCATCTGCAGGTAGCACCTGGACAGCAGACTAAATAGGCAGGTATAGAGCTCACCTGGCCACAGTCATAAGAAAACAGGAAGAGCCATGCTGGATCAGACCAGAACTCTGTTCACACAATGGCCAAGCAGCTGTCGACCAGGGACCCACATGCAGGACACGGGTGCAATAACAGTCTCCTGACCATCTTCCCCAGCAATTGGCATCTATAGGCGTACTGCCTCTTTATGTAAAGTCTTTATGCACTGTGCTGAAATGTACTTTATTTCTATTTAAATTATAATAATAATTTCTAAATTTGCATCTATACATATAAGAATACGTGCAAATTTTATACAAATCAATATCGCCCTTTGTCCTCTTTTTTGGTGATGCATATCCCCTATTTCGGTAATTCAAAAATGGTCACCCTATAAGCAATGCTTGTTCTCTCTTTCTAGGCAGCTTTAGTTCATTGAGTTTTCACCTCAGTCTGGTCTATTAGGGTGCAATGCTGTGTTTGTTTAGGCCAGGAAAAAGTCGTACAACTCCCAGCATTCCTTAGCTAGCCAAAAAGTTGTAAGGTTTTTCCACCCCTGTATAAACTTGTGTAGCATTGTGCTCTTATTCAAGTAAGTCAAGCCTTTCTGTGTCTGTGTAATTGATGGCCTGCCTTGCAGGATCGTTATGAAGATGAATAAAATGAGGGCCAAAAGGCCCATTCAATATACTGAAAGTACTGCAAAAATGATGGCAAGGATCTATGCCAAATCAGGCCTACAAATAAGCTATGCTTGTACAAAGAAGAGTAAACTGATTGAGGTCCAGATATCTCTTGCTATTAGCGAACCTACCCGTACACTGCGCTCAACATCTAAGGTCCTCCTCCGAGTGCCTACTCCGAGGGAAGCTCAGAGGATGGCAACAAGGGAGAGGGCCTTTTCGGTGGTTGCCCCCCAACTGTGGAATGATGTCCCCGACGAGGCTCGCCTGGCGCCAACATTGTTATCTTTTCAGCACCAGGTCAAGACTTTTCTCTTCTCCCAGGCATTTAACACCATTTAACAATGCCAAGTTTGTTTTTTAATGGACCCCCAGAACTGTTGTTTTAAATATACTGTTGTTTTTATACTGTTGTTCTTATGTTTTTAATTTTGTATACTTTTAATGTTTACTGTTTTTAACTTTTGTAAAACACCCAGAGAACTTCGGCTATGGGGTGGTATATAAATGTAACAAATAAATAAATAAATAGTGTGTCTTGCTGGCTGAGTTTTGGAGCTCACTGATGTTCATAAAGGCTCAAGTTTAGACGCAAGCCAGATAGCATTGATTGCAATAGTGTTATCCTCTGGCTGTGAAGTGACCTGTGTGTAATTAGCGGGAAAGCCCGGAGAGTGGTTTCTGAGAGCTTATTTGCATGCTGCCATGATGGCCTCAATGCCTTGTGGGATTTTGCAGCATAATGGGAATGCACGTCACAGTTCCAAATCAGCGGGTTCACTTCCTTTTGCATGAATAGTTGGGAGCTTTCTTCCACTCACAACCAGTGGAGGTTGGTGTCTTGGATTTCAGTGGGGCTGTGAATCCGTTCTGGATTTCAGTCATTACCAGCCAGAACTCTAAAGGAACTATCCAACGTTCTGAACCTATTTTGGAGATAGGCATCTTAGACATCTCCTTTAGAGTTCTGTCTGGTTCTGACTGAAACCCAGGATGAATTCACAGCTCCACTGAAATCAAAGACACCAGCCTCCACTGTCCACAATTGATTTTTATATTCCAGGAGGTCAAAGGGCTATCTTGCTAACAGAGAATTGGCTCACCGGCTGAAGTCTTACCATTCTCAACCAAGGGCATCCTGAATCTTTTTTCCTGAGCATCCATTGGTGATAATTGAAGTTTGTTTCCCTCTCAGGTTCATTGCTATGATAGGATTTTCAGGGGGAATTACCACTTGCCTAACCCCCTCCCCCCAGCAATTAGGTTTAGGGGGGGAAATCTCACGGTTGCCAGTGGACGATTCCTCCCTAAGCTTAACTGCCTAATGAGGGGTATTGAAGTTGGCAAAGGAAGGGTTAACTCTCCCCTCTTTACTTACTGTAAACCCCCTCATCCCCCCCCCCCCCCGCCAATGTGGCAATTAAGTTTAGGGGGAGGAAACTTCCATTGATTTTGTCCCTATGCTTAATTGCATATATGATAACAATTTTCTTCAGGAAGGAAAGAGATGAGCCCTATGCAGGCACCCTATGCAAAGGTGCAATAAAAGCCTTGTCTGGAAGAAACCTCTTAAAATCTAATTGGAGAATCTCATGCACATCTTTTTTAAACTCCAAGAGTGTCTGTGTAAACTCCAACTTCCGGTTTATTATTTTTTTAAACTTGTGTGTGTATCTTTCAGACAGTGACTGGTATTTGTGCCGCGTGGTGATTGTTGCTGTAGAAGAGGAGCCCATCTCTTGGGGAATGTATCCATACCCCTATTTGGCCCGTGTTGACCCTGATGCCCGGGCAGGCACCGTAGTCTATCAGCTCGTCACCCATTACAGTAACAATGAAAATTCTAGTGCTGGGATAACCTATGCTCTGGTTGCAGGTAAGTAAGTACTGTGTTCTGTTTGAAGATTCTAAGCTTGGGAGCTGAATTCAGTTTTGGAGAAGATCTTCAGGGGAGGGGTGCATTCCATTGCTGGGTGGGGTGAAGGCAAAGGAGGTGGGGATAGGAAACCAAAAAGTACCAGCATATTTTAGCTTAAACCTCTTACTGCCCATAATTAAGCCAGTGTGGTGTTGTGGCTAAAGTGTTGGACTGGGAGTCGGGAGATCCAGGTTCTTGTCCCCACTTGAAGCTCACTGGGTGACTTTGGGCCAGTCACATACTCTCAGCCCAACCTACCTCACAGGGTTGTTGTTGTGAAGATAACATGGAGAGGAGGAGGAGGATTATGTACACTGCCTTTGGAAAAAAGGTGGGATATAAATGCAATTTAAAAAGCCTTAGGAAAGACATTTCAACCTTTTAGAATGAGGTAAAAACTACACAAAAGTTGGGAAACCACAAAATATCGGTTGTTGTGAGGGAAAGGTGAGGGATCACAGGAAGGGGCGTGGCCTTCTGGGGACTCCAACATTAGATTTACCCTTTAAAAAAAACCACTCAAAATTACTTCCAGAACCTAAACAATACTTTTTAATGTGTTTCATTATTGGTTTTATGGGTTTTGGTTTTTTTGTACGTTGCCCTGAGAGCTTTGGCTTTAGGGCGACTTACAAATCAAATAAATAAATAAGTGGTAGCAGGTCAGAATATTTATCTATCTAGCTCAGTATTGTCAGCAGCACCTGGCAGCAGCTCTCCAAGGGCCAGAGGCAGAATGGGATATCTCCCATCACCTGATGTTTTTAACAAAATATGCCAGGGATTGATCCTAGTGCTTTCTGTATGCAAAGCATCAGATCTGTGTTCAGCTATGGTCCCTGCCCATCAGTGTGGAGGTGAAATTGCCCCAGGTAGACCATTTTTGCAGCATCAAAGCCTTTTGTTAAGTTGCTTTGGGTATGTATAAAAGCCAAAGTGGCGGGTGTGCTGCTCATGCACGACGGCCAATGGGCTGTTTAAGCCACGGGCTGTTGTGTCATGTGAACCAGATCAATGGAATGCCCACAAAGTATCCTGGTGGCTCCTTGCAGTTGTTCTACATTGGCTTGATAACTAGAGTACTGTGTTTCTGTTTCTGTTTTATGCTACATTGGCTGTTGAATATTGTTTAGATCAGGGGTAGACACAACACATCAGGTATTGGACCACGAACTCCCATAACCCCTTACCATTGGCCATGCTGGTTGGGGCTGATGGGAGTTCTAGTCCAAAACATCTGGAGGGTGTCAGGTTACATAACCCCCTTGTTTAGCTGTTTAGTTCTGGCAATAAAAAGTGTCACTCAGTAAAGACAACTTAGACTGTCCATTACAGTGTGAAAGAATAAGTAGTAAAAGGTGGTGGTAGTGGGAACGGAATGAGAAGGAAATCTTGTAGTCGAAGAACTAAAAGTTTAAATAGTGTCTGGTGGTCCCTTTTAAAATTTTAAAAATATTTTCATTCAACAGGTAGTGAAGAACGGTTTGATCTAGATATGGACACAGGGGTCATTATGACGACCGGCTTGCCTTTAACTTTGGACCAGGAGTATGTGGTCACTGTGCTGGCCATTGATGAATATGGTGGCAAAAGTCCGTATGCTTTTATCTCTATCTTGGCTGGCTCCAGGCCTCCACAGTTCACTAATATGTCTTACAGTGTGTTTGTTCCAGAAAATACTCCAGCAGGTGAAAAGTAAGTATGTAGTATGTGTGTGTTTGTGTGTGTCCATCATGTCTAAAAGAGTACAGTGTAGATTCTTAAGTGCATTTTAAAAACCTAGGAAGCTAGCACAATATCTTTTTAATGTATAATTGCTGTGCTGCACACTCTGCATGGAGCTGCCTGACTGTTCAGAAGCTTCATCTGGGGCAGAATGTGGAGATTGGATTCCCAATTGGAACAAATTGATGGGTGTATGTTAGACCAGTGCTCTACTTTTTGCACTGGCTTCCTCTTGCCTTCTGAGCACAATTTGTGTCTTCAAAAAAAAAAAAACACCCTATAATGTCTAAGTGTCCTTATCTGACCAGTGAGAGGGTTGAAGTCTCATTTAATAAAATTTTTAACTTGGTGTTTAAAATTTGTAATTTTGCATTGCTGCTGTTTTTGTCTGGTTGAGCTTTTATATTGTGTTTTATATTATGGTTTTATACTGTTGTTTTATACTTTGAATGTTTTTAATTTTTGTGAACCGCCCAGAGAGCTCCGGCTATTGGGCGGTATAGAAATGTAATAAATAAATAAATAATAAAATAAATAAATAACAAATAAATTTCAGGAGTTTCCTTTTGAATCCAGGAATCTATAGTGTAAACATGAGAAGCAGGGGGCGTATCTGTAAGGACAAATTATGCCATGAATGATACTTGGGCAAGGTAACCTAGTTCACACCTTCACTCTCTCATTCCTTTCCAAAAGTAACCAGTAGTTTTGTGGCTGATCTTTCCTTTTCAGAGTGGCTGTTATTGAGGCAGTTTCTTTCCAAAGTCAGCCCCTCGCTTACACTCTCCTGATGAATCCCAGTGGCCTGTTCAGCATGGGCGAAGAGACTGGTGAGCTCAGTTTGACTCATACAGTGGACTACGAGAGCGAACATCACCTCTACCATTTTTTAGTAAAAGCTATGGAAGCAGAGAGCTTGTTCAGCAGCGTAATTGAGGTAAGAGTCAGGATTTTCCTTTTCCGCCTTAGTGCGCCTTAGATAATTTTGTATTTTGTATTTGTATTGTGTTTTGTATTCTGTTTTATTTTGTTCTGTACAGCACCATGAACATTGATGGCACTATGTAAATAAATATTATTATTAATAATAATATAGATGATGCACATGGAGATTACCCTAAAATCTTTCTATGAACCAAACTGGGTTCAGCACCTTGGATAGTTCCTCTAGAATACTGATTGGTTCTTACTGAAACCCAGAGTGGATTCATCACCCCACTGAAATAGGAGCCACCAGCTTGCACTGGTGTGAGAACCTCAGTGGGTTCCTTTGTCTCCCTCTGTACCTGAGTTCTGTCATCGGCTGAGGGCCCTGCTTTTTTAGCAAGCCTGTGGAGTGGCTCCTGCTCAGACGAAACAATAAAGAGCTCACGGACACACAAAATGTATCTACTGCCTTGTATTGTGCTGGTTCTTCTTCTTATTTACTTGTTTAGATTTAATTATTTTTAAATTTAACATTTAGTTTAATTAAGAACATAAGAAGAGTCATGCTGGATCAGACCAAGGGTCCATCTAGTCCAGCATTCTGTTCACACAGTGGCCAACCAGCCATCGGCCAGGGATGAACATGCAGGACATGGTGCAACAGCACCCTCCCACCCATGTTCCCCAGCAACTGGTGCACACAGGCTTACTGCCTTGAATACTGGAGATAGCACACAACCATCGGGGCTACTAGCCATTGATAGCCTTCGCCTCCAGGAATTTATCCAACCCCCTTTTAAAGCCATCCAAATTGGTGGCCAACACTACATCTTGTGGTAGTGAGTTCCATAATTTAACTATGCACTGTGTGAAGAAGTGCTTCCTTTTATTTGGCCTGGATCTCCCACCAATCAGCTTCATGGAATGATCCTGAGTTCTAGTATTTTGAGAGAGGGAGAAAAATGTCTCCCTATCCACGTTCTCCATACCATGCATAATTTCGTACACGTCTATCATGTCTCCCTCTCTATCATGTACTATTTAATTATAATGCAATCCTATACATGCCTACTCAGAAGTAAGGCTCATTGAGTTTGATGGGGCTTACGCCCAGGAAAGTGAGTAAAGGACTCCATCCTTAGTTATGTGTGCCACCTTTGGTATTTCTTTGTGAGCTAGAAAGGCAGGATATACATTTTCTAATACATAAATAAAATAAAAACAATTCAATTTCTCTTTCAAAAGAGGCATGCCTCCTGTTCACACTCTAGAAGATGGTCAAGGCCTTCCTTTTAATTTTCTTTTATGAGTCCATGCGTGATGTTTTTTCTGTCTCCTGTCCCATACAGGTCGTAGTTCATATCACTGATGAAAATGACTGCTCTCCAGAATTTCAGCAATCTATCTATAGTCGTGAAAGTGTTCTTGAATCAGTCCCTGTAGGCACATGTTTATTGCAAGGTAAATAATGCATCTCTTGCCTATCCACTGCTTGGTGAGTCTGTATCTCACCAAGTGCTGCTTGGTGAGTCTGTATCTGTTCTTAAGCAGCTACCATTCCTTTTAAAAGAGCTTGTGTGTGAGAGAGATTCTTGGTAGGTGGAGTCCAATGTATGGAGCCTTTATTATTGACCTGCCCAGGCATTAAGATTGTTGGAGGAGGTCTTTCTCTGCATTCCATCTACAGGACAACTGTATTATGCATGTACCGAAGAGATGGCCTTCTCTGTGGTGGCACCCTGACTTTACAATGGCATGCTGAGGAAGGGATGCCTGGTGCAGACAGTGTATTACTTTTGGCACCAAGTTAAAACCTTTGCCTATTTAAAATTATTGTATTTGCAGATGGTTATACAGTCTTATTCCCCTCAATTTTATTGTATTGTTCTTTAGTTTGTTTAGTGTTGTTTAGTATTGTATTGATTTTTTTTAATGTATACCTCTCTGAAATAGATGAAGGTGCAGTATTATGAATTCTTAAAAATGCATACATAAACCACAGAATTCTGCAGCATAAGAACAGGGACTTAAGAGTTTTGCCTACAATGAAATTTCAAGATTACTATTTGAGATTCCTGCTTAGGTGAAACGTTTTGAGGAGTTACATGTTTTGATTGAGCTTGTGAAATTTCTCTAAGAAAATCTGCACATGCTAAATTGCCATTGAGTTGGGGGAAATCTGCACATGCTAAGTTACCATTGAGTTTCCATTACAGCAAAATTTTGAGGTGAACTTGGGGGAAAACTTGCATGGGAGAAACATCCACAGAACTTCAAGGGAAGCTCTGTTAAGGCCAGTGCAATTTCTAAGTACATTCCTCCTCAGGAGCCTGTGGCAAATAATTTGAGTCTAAAATGGATGGACAACATGCATCTCATGGGCTGTATGTGGGCCTGCTGCCGCCCCACCCCACTGAATTGGACGTTGTATGTGTGGAGAAATAGTAGTTTTTAGTGCTGTGGAATACTAAAATTATCAAATTTAGCTTGTTCTCAAGTTAAATTTGACCCATTTAGTGTTCCTGTGGCCCATTCAGACAACACGCAAAACCATGCTGCTTAACCACAAAATGGTTAACGGAATGCATTTTTTAATTTTAATTTACAATTACAATTAAAATACAATTAAAATACATACCCACGAAATTACTGAAATGTGTAGAAAATTGCTACCTTATTTTAGGGTGGCCTTATTTTATTTCCAATCAGATGGGCTCTTGAATTTGCTCTTAATATATCTCAGCCTTCTCCAACTTGTGCCCTCTAGATATTTTGGACTTATGACTCCCATATTGTGGGAGGTATAGTCCAACACATCTATTTCTCTCTCTCTCTCTCTCTCTCTCTCTCTGTGTGTGTGTATGTGTATGATAGAGAGATATTCCATTGGTTTTGTATATGCTGATACACTTTTCTTTTCTTTTTAAAATTTTATAAGGCTTTCACTTTATGCTAAAAATAAGCAATGTCTTAAATGCATGCCTACTGTACAAATATGTTTTTGAATGCCTTTGCATGGTGAAGAGTAATTGTTTCTGCAAAGAATATATCAGCATAGTTTTACCACACCCAGTGCCTGTTTACCCTATCCTGTGCCTGTTTGCATTCTCTTCCCCTCCTTATTGTTTTATTATGATTTTATTAGAATGTAAGCCTATGCGGCAGGGTCTTGCTATTTACTGTTTTACTCTGTACAGCACCATGTACATTGATGGCGCTATATAAATAAATAAATAATAATAATAATAATAATAATAATAATAAAAAGAATTCTTTCTGGAAGCTTGTTTATCCCACTCCCCTTTGAACAAAGATGCCTGGTAATCATCAGTCACTATCATATTTCCCTTTTTTTATTCTGTTGGTGTACTTTGGACATCTCTTGGTCTCTTGCCCTCAATATCTTCAATGAATGCCCACTGTTCAGTGAGCATGCATCTACTTAATTGCATTGGGCGTTCTGGAAGAAAGAGTGTTTACGCTCGAGATTAAAGCCCCCACCCCCGGGTCTCGGTGTGCTTTCACTTTGTTGGCATGATGCTGAAACATCTTTTCTTTTGATGTTAACAACTGCAGAGAATCGTTAACAAGATAAGGCCTTTTTCTTTTTCTTAAGATCACGTTTGACTCCGCAGTGCAAACATCAGCTCTTTGCTAGGTTGCATTTGGCAGCCACTGAACAGACAGTGCATCAAAACATTCTGAATAAACAAGTCTTAACCAGAGAACAGCTCAGTCCTATTGGCCACTATACATGGGTGGTCTCAGTGACTTCAGCGTGGCTTAGGCCATGGGGGTGCAAGGAATGCTATCTTCATTTCTTCTGTCTTGAAACTGCAGGCACTTTTATATTAAAAAAATGACAAAAAATGGCAACCAGTTGACTTATATAAATATATTGTTTATTGTATTGTATTGTTTGCAAGCTAGATTTGACCTTTCTGTCACTCTGTAGTGCTCCAGATGCATTTTTTTCATAACAAACAACAATAATAAATATATAATAATTAATATTAATTAACAACAACAATTTGGTGGGACACATGTGGCTGACTTGCCCCATGTTGCCTACCCCCGCTGGAGGGTGAGTGACTAATTCAATGATTTAAAATAATATTGCACAATAGCAGCACAATTTAGGATTGGTATTGTTTGTTTAATGAATGTGGGTTTAGCACAGAGTGTTCTGTTGAGCAAATCCTCTTCTAGCGTGTAGTTAAATTATGGAACTCACTACCACAAGATGTAGTCAAGCTCACCAATTTGGATGGCTTTGAAAGGGGGTGGACAAATTCCTGGAGGAGAAGGCTATCAATGGCTGCTGGTCCTGATGGCTATGTGCTACCTCCAGTATCAGAGGCAGTAAGCCTGTGTGCACCAGTTGCTGGGGAACATGGGTGGGAGGGTGCTGTTGCACCATGTCCTGCTTGTTCATCCCTGGCCGATGGCTGGTTGGCCACTGTGTTGAACAGAGTGCTGGACTAGATGGACCCTCGGTCTGATCCAGCAGGGCTCTTCTTATGTTCTTATGTAGCGTAGCTTTTCTAATGGTGAAGATGGATGTTTGCTACACTAAAGCAGAAGTGGCCCAGCACTCTCACAGGAGTAAGCATCATTATGCATACACTGTGTCACATGTTATGTCATTGACTAGGGGGACCATATGAAAAGGAAGACAGGGCTCCTGTTATCTTTAACAGTTGTAGAGAAAAGGGATTTTCAGCAGGTGTCATTTGTGTGCATGCAGCACCTGGTGAAATTCCCTCTTCATCACAATAGTTAAAGTTGCAGGAGCCCTATTCTCTTTTGTATCTGGTCAAGAGGGCAGGACTCCTGCAGCTTTAACTGTTATGATGAAAACAAAATTTCACCAGGTGCTACATGCATTCAATTGACACCTGCTGAAATTCCCTTTTCTATGCAACTTTAAAGATACAGGAACCTTGTCCTCCTTTTCATATGGTCACCCTAGTTATGTTATATGCACAGTGTGGGGCATATGCATTGCCCTCTCCTTTGCCTCATCCCTCTCCCGTCTCCTTTCTCAAGGTGCCCAAAGCTCGAGCTTTGAACTTTTATGAAGTTTCAAAAAATTTCTGTGTTGCTCAAGTTTCAGTTTAAAACACAAATGAGCAAGTTTGGTCTTGTAGATCTCTAGTAATAAGCCTTAGACTACTGTATTCTTATATAAGATGCTTCAAATGGGCTAATCTTTTAAAAATGTTTCACATAAATGTATATATGTTTATTTCTCCAATATTTGCATATATATATATATATATATATATATATATATATATATATATTATAAAAATGAAGCATTTTTAAAAGAGTAGCAAACCTTCTGGATTTGGGGGAAAGGGAGAAGACACCTTGTTGATATCAGAGGCACCAGCTAATCAGTGCTGTGCACAGCCGACATCTGCTGCAAACTTGCAAAACAATCCCCATCCCACCCACCCCAACTCAACACTGGAGAGGAAAAGGTATGTTTTGAATTAAATGTGGTGAAGCTACTCTATAAACATTAAACGTATCTCCACTCCATGATTAGTTTGATTCCTAGTATCTCCCCTTCCATTCTGCTACAAGGCACTTGTAAAATTGGTGCCAAAAAGTTCTTGTGCTTCAGGACAGTTCTTTGTTAATTACTGGAAACCATATTTAATTAGAGTTAACGAGCCTTGTATGTAATGTTGTAACCCATCCCTTTTGTCCTCACGGCTTTATCTTTTTAAATGCTCCTGGTTTCAGTTCTTGCAACAGACTGTGATTCTGGCTCCAATTCCGAGATCCTGTATTTCATTCAGAGTGCGGATTTTTCCATTACGCCTGAAGGTGCCATCAATTCCAACCAGAGACTGAACTTTGAGCGATCAAACCACATGTACGAGTTTGTGGTCATTGCTGTCGACAGAGGGCACCCTCCTCGGACGGGGACTGCGTCGGTGCGCATTCGCATGACCAATGTGAATGACGAAGTCCCGGTGTTCTCCCAGTCTGTGTAAGCATAATTTCGTCTTTTCTACTCATCAGTTTTTACTAATCCTGTGCAGCTAATGTGCAAAACAGTCTTATTATCTCATTGGTTTGCAAAAATGAGGAAGACAACTAATTCAAAATCAATGGCCTAGGAGAAAACATCATTTAACAGATCACAGCTATGGGGAGTATCCAGTGCTGCCCATCTGTCGTGTTTCTCAGAACGCTCTTACTTTCGATGGGAGGTAAATGACGAGGCTTGCTGAGTAATCCACAAAGCTTTTATTAAGCAATAAATGTCTCTTCTACCTGAAGAGAGTCTAACCTCTTGGAGACGTCCCCCTAGGCAAAACTATGCAAACTAAGCAAGACAATTGTCTGTTCAAGAAGAATAGGAAGCCACTTCTCAAACGCCTGTAACTTCAGAGAGCCTAGTGCGGAGGCAGGTTCTAGCGCAATCCTACTCAGACCAACTTTCTCACGCCTTCCTTCTGCTATGTGCTTTTGAGGTTCTGGCGTACCCTAGCATCAGCTAGTTTGTCGGGACGCTCTCCTCCGGAAGAAAGCTCACTTCCCACTGAGTGTGTAGGATTTGGCCTTGAGGAGATAAGCTCTGGAGAGGGCTGACTCTCAGCTGGGGAATCGCCCCTGAGAGCTTCCTCCCCCACTGGCACAGGCTGGCTGGTGTCTGGTGCTGCATCTTCTAGTTCTGAATCTGATTCTGATTGATTACCTGAAACATCTTCTCCCAAAACAGGGGCAGTAGGGTTAGACATGACACCATCCATGAGTGGGGCCCACCGCTGCTTCTGTTCTATGAGTAGCCAGCCCACCCCACCTATTCCCTTCTGCAAGCTGTGCCTACAGCTTGCAGAATGGAGATTTAGTGCTTCTGGGGGTGAGTCCTGAAATGAGTGGAAACACTCATTTCTGGAACGGGGCAGGTCAGCAGAGGTCCCTTATGTGAGCACTGCCCTCCCGCCCCGTTCCAGAAATAACCATGTCTGCTTGTTTCAGGTTGACTTCAGAAGCACTAAATCTCCATTCCGTACCACTTATGGAAGGAAACTGATGGGACTGACCACATGTGGGTGGTCTCTATTGGATACATCTTCTGAGTTGGCCTTCCCTCAACCTTGTGCCCTCCAGATGTGTTGGATTGTAACTCCCAATGGCCATGCTGCCTAGGAGTTGGGCCTGTTGCAGTCTGAAACTTCTGGGAAAATACTACTACTACTACTACTACTACTACTACTAATAATAATAATAATTTATTTATTTATTTATTTATTTATTACCCGCCTCTCCCATTGGATCGAGGCGGGGAACAACATTAAATATAAAAATACTATAAAATACAGTAAAATACATACAACTGATTAAAAACATATAAAAACTAATACATTATTAAAATATCAGCCAGGCATCTTAAAATTCGACTGGATGGGCCTGCCAGAAGAGATCAATCTTTATAGCTTTTTTGAATTCGGAAAGTCTGATAAGTTGGCAAATCTTTCCCGGCATGCCATTCCACAGTCTGGGAACAGCAGAAGAGAAGATCCTCTGGGTAATGGTTGTCAGCCCAGTTTTGGCTGATTGGAGGAAATTCTTCCCAGAGGACCTGAGTGTGTGGGACGGATTGTACGGGAGAAGGCTGATCTAAGAACACAGTACTTAGCGATTTAGAAAAGCTGTGTGTGCATGTTCCATATACATGCCGTTGGAAAGTAGATGGCATAATGCACTCTGGAAGTTTTATGGAACAATCGGCCACACCAATCCACCGTCAAATCATGCTGCATCTTACAGAAAACAGAAAATCAGCCATGACATGACTGGGTGGTAGGTGTCAGCCAGTTGGTGGCCTGTTCCATATGTGATGAAAATGAACATTGCATGCCAAATTCTTACAGTGAGTTTTAATTAACATTTATGAATTCAGAATGCATTCCCTTCAATTCCTCAAAGCTAATTTTTATTTATTTATTCAGAATTCATTGAATTTAATGCTTCCTCTCCAGTGGTATAAATATTTTCCTGGCATTCATGGGGAAGACAGACTAACAATTCTAGTATTGCACAAAATAGATACCATGGTACTTTGTGACAAAATTTAGAACAGGAGGAAAAGAACAAGATGTACCCTTTCTCCTAGAACAGGTGACCCCCTCGCCGGAAGCAATTTCCCCTCCCCTGCTTAATATCTTGCACTCCCTTAAGTACTCCATTTAGTATATCAAGCTTGGTAGTGGTGTGCTCTGAAATCTGATTGTTCCCATCTCTGTCTGCATCATCTGTTTGTCCCAAACATTCAGTTGCCATCACTGCCCCCCTGATGCTCTTTGGACTTTTAGTCCACAACACTGTCCATTTGTCCTCTTTGTATCTGTTTTCTAATGACCAAGTCAGCAAATGTTTAGTTCTTTTACCTTTTGAGCTTCCTGTTTCTGCAACCTTCCTTGGCCTTGCCATCCTATCCTAGTTTGGCTTCTTGCCCAAACTTCAGCTCTAAGTTGTGCTATGATGATAGGCCTTCTGACCTATACTTATTTATTTATGTATGTATTTATTACATTTATATCCCACCATTTTTTCCTCTTGCAAGGAACCCAAGGCGGCTTACATGATCCTCCACTTCTACATTTTACCCTCGCAACAACTCTCTGAGGTAGATTAGGCTGAGAGATAATGGCCATAGCTAGACCCAAGGTTTATCCCTGGATCATCCAGGGGTCAAACCTGTTCATCTAGGTGACACACAGGGGATTCAGTGCTCAGGCAGGGGCGAACCCTGGATGATCCCAGGAAAAACCTTAGGTCTAGCTGTGGCCAATGACTGGCCCAAAGTCATCCAGTGAGCTTCATGGCCAAGTGGGGACTAGAACTCGGATCTCCTGAGTCCCAGTCCAACACTCTAACTAATATATCACACTGGCTCTATACTATGGTCATATGCTAGCAATGTGATTAATATGCTGATTAATATATGATTAGTAAACAATGTGTTTTTCCTTCATTTATAGTGGGTCACACTATTGGTCCATCTAGCTTGACATTGACTACTATGGCTGGCAGCACTCCACACCTTCTACCTGATCCTTTTACCTAGAGATGTCAAGGATTGAATCTGGGGCATTTTGCCTGCAAAGCACAGGGTCTACCGTTGTGCTATGCCTCCTCCATAGTATTTATTCCAGCCTTCCCCAACTCCAGTTATACTGGACGACAGTGCCCATCATCCAGATGTTCTGGACTATAATGCCCATCATCCAGATGTGTAGGCCAACCCATCTGGAGGGCACCAGGTTGGGGAAGGCTGACTTACATTAACTAATTTTATATAGGTAATGCTATTTAACGGGCTGTAGCTGGCCAAGTAAGTCGCTTGAGTGCAATCCTTTTTAATCTTCTTTGTATCAGTTACAGAACTTTTCTTTCGGAAGATGCAGGCCCCGGTATATTGGTGGCCACCATCCATGCAAAAGATCCTGATGGAGATGGAGTGTTGTACTTAATTACTGGAGGAAACGAGGAAGGCAATTTTGAACTGGATAGCCATAAAGGTAGGAGAGGATGTCAGGTGCTACTCTTCCTCCATTAGGCTTACACACACTTACACACACACACATGACCCACTGTAGGCTGTGGAGGCTGGTGGTTCTGATGTCAGCGGGGTGGTGAATCCACTCTTGAGTTTCAGTCGGAACCAGTCAGAAGTGGAAGCACCTTTAGGGTTCTGAGTGAAACTCGGAGCAGATGCCTCGCCCCACTGACATCAGAGCCGCCACCTCCACTGGCTGTACACCTTTCCCAACTTGGTACCTTCCAGATGTGTTGGACTGTAACTTTCCATAATTCCCAGCCATCGCTCTTAGCCAAAACCCAGAAAGGGCGACACCTTTTCGCCCCTGCACTCTGAAAAGCTTTCTTTCCAGGGTTCCAATTTATTTATTTCTATCTTTCTTTTTCTTTAAGCTTATTCAGTTTGTAGCTTCCTATGAATTAGATTGAGATTGAGTCATCCTGGGAGCAGACCCATTGAAATCAATGGGAATTAAGTCAGTTGTGACTAAGTTTTGATCCGACCTTCTGTCTCCTGGCTTAACTCTAGAATGAAAAGACTTTGCTGGCACCACGGAGGTAGAATGAATGAGCCAGTGAAAGGTGTGGTGCTAATAAATGACATCAGCCCACGTGAAGAGGCTGCCTGCCCACCCTTAATTGAACTGACCATCTGACCAGTTGGGTTATCTTGCTATTTATTTTAATGGCACTGGCTCAGTTCAGACAACATGTTTCTTAATGGTGGTTTCAGAACTTCACGGGGGAGTTTTTTTACACCACGGTTGAGAAATGTGTTGTGTGGTAGGAAAACGCTCCACACAGAATATTCACGCTGTGCAGAGAAGAGTTCCTGCACAGCCATTGTATTGCGTGTGGAGGGCTCTGTGGGGTCTTCCATTGCATTGAGTTGACTTTTCCCACTGGGTACAGAGTTCCCTGGCAAGAGTGGCGAAAGGAGAGAGTGCTGCTCTAGGAGAGCTGCCAGGATTGGTTTTTTGTAGCAATCGCTAATGGGATACCATCAGGAGGACTGGGGGAGGAGAGGGGATGGAGGAACTGTCAATCAAACATCACAGTGGATTTTACTCAATTCCATGGTAGCCCATGGTGGAGTCAGAACGTGTTGTGTGGGGAGCTAAAAACTCCACCGTTGAGTGGAGTTTTCACACTGCGTTGACTAACGTGTTGTCTGAACTGAGCCACTGTGGTGTTTTTTAACACAGAGGTGCAGAAACCCTGGCCCATGGGCCAAATTTGGCCTACCTGGGGTCCCAATCTGTCCCCAGATGACCATGCTCCCTACTCCCAGCCCCAGCCCCTTTTCCCAAGTGGCCAAACATTTGGTAGTTTCCTGCTTTTTTTTGTGCAGTTTTCCCCCATTCTAAAAGGTTGAAAGGCCTCTCCTAAGGTTAGTGTGACTGGCAGGAAATGCTTTAAGCTAATATATGCTGGGGGTGGGGAGGTTTGCATATTTTTGGCCTCACTCCTTTTGTCTTAGGTTTCTCCCAATTTGCCTTTGGCTCTGCCCAGCATTGGAAATGTGGCCCCCGGGAGCTTCTCAAAATGAAAGTCAGCCATCCAGCTGAAAGAAGTTCAACACCCCTGTTTTTTATTTATTTATTTATTATTGCATTTATATTCCACCCTTTTTCCTCCAAGGAACCCAAGGAGGTATACATAATCCTCCTCCTCTCCATTTTATCCTCACAACAACAACCCTGTGAGGTAGGTTGGGCTGAGAGTCTGTGACTGGCCCAAAGTCACCCAGTGGGCTTCCATGGCCAAGTGGGGACTAGAACCCGGAATTCCCGATTCCCAGTCCAACACTTTAGCCACTGCACCACACTGGCTTATTGACTCAGCCCTCCTCCATTTACACTCATTGAATCCCTGTATGCCCAGTAGGTGAGGTGCAGCCTTTTCTTTGTGTTGTTGTCACTTCACTTCCCCCCCCCCCTTCACTCTTCCTGAATCTAGGTATCCTGAGACTTCGCAGAAACCCTCCGCCTAAACTGAAGGGCCCGCAGTATGTTTTAAACATCTCTGCTGTAGATGACAATTCCTCTGGGGGACCAAGATCTCTCAGCAGCTTTGCTGAGGTCGTGGTAGGAATTAACGACATCAACAACAATAAGCCTGTTTTCAGGGAGGTGAGCAGATTGTCTGCAAACGTTTTTGGATAGCGATTCTTTTGTTAGTAGTGCAATTGTTAGAAATTTCGGGTTGGTTGTTCACATGGGGAATGTGAGTTCCTGACTGGTGTGGAAAGGTGAATGTGTGAAAGAGACAGAGAACATTTGCCTTCTGTGAAACTGGCGTTGTGCCTTCTGTGAAAAGGAGCTGAAAACGAGGTCAAGGCTGTGTGTTTTAGGGCTTGTAGTAAGGTTCTTGGGCAAGTTACTCGTCTTTCAGCCTCACCAATTTGCCTCCTATGAAATGGGTGTTTTGTGACTGGCAATGGCCACCACAGCAGCCATTTTGTAATGGCACCAACGACAGCCTTCTAAAATTCCAAACGTGTCCATGGGTCCTAAAGATTCCCCCCACCCTGCTTAGCATAACTGCCAAGGGGCAGAACAATCATTCCCCAGCACCACCTTCTAGATCAACTGACCATCTGCGTAGGAGCAAAACCACCACAATGCTGCACCTCCAACTCCTAACCCAGCGAATCTATCCAGAAGAATAACATAGCCAATGGTATTGAAAGCCAGCCAGAGATACAACAGGGGGTGCTTCCAGACAGAGGGCTCCTAGGGCTACCAATTGCAAGGTGTTGTGTAACAATGCCATCTTTTCTTTCTTAATGGATTTTCCATGGTAAGAAACAAGACAGGAGAAAGGGTAGGAAAATATGGGAAGGTTACGAGTGGAAGACAATAACGACGTCTGGATCACCCGTAAAAATTATGTGAGTGAGGTAGGGTGATGGCACTATTAATTAGGGATGTGCTCCGCTTCTAATCGGACCAGCGAGTTAGAAGCGGAGCGGGGTGCTTCGCCTCCCCTTAAGGCAGAGGCGAAGAGGATCGAGGTGAAGGCGGATCCTTCGCCTCGATCCGGAGCTCTGCTGGAAAGGTAAGTGGGGTTTACCGGGCCCTGCCGCTGTCGCTGTGGCGACAGCGGCAGGGCCCGGTAAACCCCACCTCCTCTCCCTTACCTGCGTCCGTCCGCGGTCTGTCAGCTTCTTCAATTGAGCCCGCGGTTCAACCAGGAAGTCTGGGCCACACTTGCGGCCCAGACTTCCTGGTTGAACCGCAGGCTCAATTGAAGAAGCCAACGGACCGCGGACGGAGGCAGGTAAGGCCCCCCTCCCCTTTGGTCCCTTACCGGGCTCTGCCGCCGTTGCCGCACGGGCGGCGACGGCGGCAGGGCTCGGTAACCCCCCCCGCCCTCCTCTCCCGGCCTTACCTGGCGCCACTCCCCTCCGCTACGGAGCTCCGATTCGGAGCCGGAGCTCCGGAGCGAAGAGGAGCGGAGTATGGGCGGAGTGGCATAGAGCGGAGCGGGCCGATCCGAAATTTTCTGATTTCGGAAATTTCGGAGCGGGGGGTCCGTGCACATCCCTACTATTAATGCCATGTCTGGAAGCACCCCTTACCTTTTCCTTTTTAAAAAAAATTACTCTGATGCTGTGTGCTTTCCTGCACTTTGTTCGGATTCCAGTGTGCTGAGTGTTACTTGGTAAGTCATTTCTGTTAACTTGCTAATTTTACTTGCATTTTAGTGTGCTTACTACAGTGACAGCACCTGGGTTCTAGAAAATCAGCCACCAGCCACCTTCGTTCTGCAGGTGGAAGCCTACGATGCAGACCTTGGATTGAACGGAGAAGTGAAGTATGGCCTCATGCACAGAGATGGAGCTTCTCCAGGCTTCAGTATTGATCCTGATTCAGGTAGGAACAGCCGTACATGTTCCACCTCACCCAGCTGTCCTGCAGCGAGTGGCCAGATCCTGTTGAATCTGCAAGTGTCACCAGCACTTTCACAGCTCTGAGAACACTTTTTCTGACTTTTGTAAAGCCGCCCTGGAAACACTACTAAAAGAAGGGCAATATATAAACAAGAAATAAAATATAATAAATCTGCTTCCACTGGGGGAGAGGAGAAGTGGTACTAGGGAAAAGAAGAATGCATAATTGTGTATATTTCCAGATTTAAAGCCCAGTGTGTGTGAGGGGGATGGGGATGAGGACGAGGGTGGGGGAAGAGCCATTTAGAAGGGCGATTTGGCAGGAAAGAGCAGGAAGACAAAGGGTTAAATGCTCTCAGTTGCTCCCAGGGAATGACTTTTCATCATTTAAATTGGCTCTTAGGGTAACATTATCTGCTTCGATGTGTATATCCTAGTAACACCCTCCTGCAACCAGGCACCCTCCAGAAGCACTGGACTGCAACTATTGGCCATGCTGCCTGAGGCTGGTAGGAATAATAATTCAGCACATCTGGCGGGCACCAGGTTGGAGAAAGCTTAAGGAGAGCCTGGTGTTGTGTTTTTAAAAAGAGTTAACAAATTCCTTTGGATAGTATCCAGTGTTAGTCATACTTAGAGTAGATGTATTGAAATGAATGGGACTATTCATTTCAGTGGGTCTACTCTAAGCAGGATTAACATTGGATACTATATATTTGAATACACAAGTATTTATGGGGGGTGGAATCTAAGACTCGTAATGCATTTCAAGTGGATTGTTGTTCTGCTTATTTCAGCAGGAATTTATGATGCTTTCTGCCTCTGCCTCTCCTCCTCCCATTACTTTTCTATACCGCCCCATAGCTGAAGCTCTCTGGACAGTTTATATAAGATTAAAACATTAAAAATGATTTAAAAATTTTAAACCATAAGAACATACCACAGACAGCATATACAAGACAGTATACACGTTTTCTTGCTTTTTCTTTTTCTTTACCCTGAAGAAAAGAAATGGGCTCAAACACATTGGGAGTTTGGAAACTTCTTCAGAAAATGTTTGTGCACCTCTAGGCTATGTTGAGAAATATAAGAAAGGGAATGGGAGAAAAAGGGAGTCCTTTGTGCAACCCAAAACTTTGCTAGGGAAAGGCTTTTAGGGAGCTTGAACAGTGTGGATAAGTGTGGATGAGTTGCTGCAGTTTGTTAAAAACGTCTGATTAAAGCCAGGGAAAGGCCTGGTTTCTCTCTCTCTCTCTCTCTCTCTCTCATGGCATTGTTCCTGTTCAGGTGTTATCACTACAACACGAAGTTTCGACCGAGAGAAGCAGAGGGAGTATACTCTGTCTATAACAGCTACAGATCAAGCTCAGGAGCCACTGATTGGCATGTGTCAAGTCACTGTCTTCATTGCGGACATGAATGACAATGACCCAAAGTTTGAGAACAGCCGCTATCAATGTGAGTAGGCACAAACTGTTGTTTATTTTCTGTGTGCAAAGGGTCAGAGTTAATAGCAGGGATTCTATTGCTGTTCTGTGCCAGCAAGGGAATACCTGCGGTTATCTCCAATTTCAGATTGGAGGTAACCACAGGGGTGCCCTTTGGTCTTCTGGAGGCTTGGAACCTAAGCCCCACCCCTGAAGGAACCCCAAGAGGCTCTGCAGGCCAGATTGGAGTAGGTTCTGCACCCCTTTTGTAAGGGGATGATATCATCCTTATCACCATCATTATCATTTACATCATTGTCACTATCATTGTCATCACTTTCACCATCATTGTCATTACTGACATCATCACTGTCATCATGATTAATTAGGATGTTGATCTTGATGCGATAACAGCCAAGCAGTACTTAATAGTTCAGAGGCTCTCCAAGGAGATGCCATAGGAAGCTGTCTTACGCAGAGAGGACCATTAGTCCATGTAGTTCAGAGGAGCCCGCACTGAGCCACAGGCCTTTGCCAGAGACAGAATGCTGAGCAGGATAGACCCATGACTTAATCCAACAAGGCAGCTTGTATGTTTCCATGAGTACAGGGGAAAGGCAGCACAAACAGGTATGCAACAAAAGAGAGCGACTTTTGCCATTAGACTTATTTTAGCCTGCAGGACAATGCAATGTTTCCATCAATTGATTATGTCACTTAACAAGGCCAGCATGTGGTCAGAGTGAACAGTGTGCTTATCTTTCCAAAGACTTCCTTCGTGAAGACACCCCAGTGGGAACAAGTTTCCTCTGTGCCACTGCCCATGACGACGACCAAGGGGTGAATTCCGCCATCACTTACTCCATGTTACAGCAGGAGCCGGAATACTTCAAAATCAACCCCAGCACAGGCTGGGTGTATGTGAATCACTTGATCTCCCAGGTATCCTTCTGTTTATAGCGTATCATTTTTCAGCAGCTGAAATACCTGCTGGATCTGCTTTTTGCAGTCTGTTCTAGCAAATCGATGTTCACATTTTAGTGAATGGCTGTTGCAAATTCTTTTGCAGACATTTCAGATAAATAGATACATCCTAGCCACAGACGGAGGGAACCGGAGCAGCACTGTGGAACTGACAGTCACTATTACTGATGTACTTAATCAGTCGCCGCAGTGGGACAGAAGTGCATATTTCGTGGCAATCCCAGAGAGCACCCCTCGTGACACCAAGATAGTGGTATGCTCTGGGGTTTTTTAAACGTCTCATTAATATCAACCTTAAGATTATAGGAAACTGCATTATATTGGATCAGACACTTTGTCTATTGAGACTTGTATTCTCTACTCTGCCTTCCCCAACCTAGTATGCTCTAGATGTTTTTGGACTTCATTTCCCATCAGCCCCAGCTAGCATTCCGCACCATTTGCCTTAAGGCAGTGGTGGGCAGGCTTCAGGCATATGAGATCTTTGGATTTGTTTGTTTTACTGGGACTCTAAGCTCCACCTAATTCACACCCTTAGAATTAAAGTATTCTGACCCCAGGAATTTGCGTTGGGTACCAGAACTGAACTGAGCTCATAGTTGTTTCACAAAAAAATATTTTCCTGGGAACCCCAAGTTCTCTTCATTTCAGCAGTATAATTTAGAGCAGGAAGGGAGTCATTTTGTTGCTCCTATTAAATGCCAGAATTTCTTAATGATCTATTACAAATCACCCAGTTATCTACTGATACAAGCCCACATTGAGTGAAATGGCACCATCTGCTTGTGCTGCCCAGCAACTGGCATACAGAGGCATGCTGCCTCCGATACTGGAGGTACTATATAGCCATCGTAACTAGTAGCCATTTATTACTTTCCAGTAATAAAGCAATAAAATGTTAAAACATAAACCATAGGGATTCAGTACCATTTACTAAAATCAGCACCGAAAGAGTTGGCATGATGCCTTCTGAAGATCTGTTGAAAAAAGGAAGGCTTTGACTTGATTCCTGAAGGCTAATATAGAACTCCCTACACAGGGTTCATTGGAACATGGCCTTATACTGAGTAAGAGTTAGGAGAGCCAATGTGGTGTGGTGGCTAAAGTGTTGGACTGGGAGTCAGGCGATCCAGGTTCTAGTCCCCACTTGGCCATGGAAACCCACTGGGTGACATTGGGCCAGTCACAGACTCTCAGCCCAACTTACCTCACGTGGTTGTTGTTGTGAGGATAAATGGAGAGGAGGAGGATTATGTACACCGCCTTGGGTTCCTTAAGGAGGAAAAAAGGCAGGATATAAAT
Organism: Elgaria multicarinata webbii; assembly: GCF_023053635.1. NCBI lineage: Eukaryota > Metazoa > Chordata > Lepidosauria > Squamata > Anguidae > Elgaria > Elgaria multicarinata. Next base: position 85,020,113 of record NC_086177.1, read on the forward strand.
GCAATAATTAAATAAATAAGACCCTTGGTCCATCTTGCTCAGTGTTGTCAACACTGAATAGCAGCAATGGCTCTCCGGGGTTTCAGGCAGGACTCTTTCCTCGCCCTACCTGGAGAAACCAGGTATCGAACCTGGGACTTTCTGCATGCAAAGCATGTGCTCTAGCACACTGAGCTATGGCACAAGGCAGATGAGATGCCAGTGGTGCGCCTAGTGGGCACCAGTTTCCTCAAAGGTGTCTATATACAGCATATGTCTGCATCTCTGATAAACAGACCACCCCCGCCAGGGTTTGGTTCCTTTAGCTCCAAAGTTCATTTGTGTTCTTGCTAGGATCTGGATCCCCATAGGAGATACATGTGGCAGTGGTTAGAAGGGTGATTACCAGCAGGGAAGGAGAGCTCTGAGAGAATAGAAGAATTGTTATATTGGCTCTTTGCTCTAAGCTCAAACTGGCCTGAGGGAACAGGTGTGTACACTTGTCAGTACACCTTCCCACATGTTGTTCTTGCTTGCTGTTTTTGTTTCTTTCCAGACTGTCAAAGCCACGTCCCCTCTTGGTGATCCAAGGGTTACATATCATCTAGAGGAGGGTCAGGTTCCGGAGACGAACATGCCGGTGCGTTTCTACCTCAAGCCAAATAGAGCAGATGGGTCCGCTTCGCTTCTCGTTGCCGAACCCCTTGACTTCGAAACCACCAAGTTCTTCATGTTGAGCATCAAGGCTCAGAACGTAGCTACAATTCCCTTGGCCTCCTTCACCACAGTCTGTGTTAATGTGACAGGTTAGTTACCTTTGTGGAAAACAATTCCTTACTGCATTATATTTTTGGACGTTACTGAAACATGTATGATGACGCTTAGGGCACAGAAGTGTATGGATGTTCAAGGCTCACCAGCTTCTTCCCAAGGCCCCAACTCAAGCAAGGAAAAACTATTATAAGAACATAGGAAGCCATCTGATACTGAGTCAGGCCCTTGATCCATCTAGCCCAGTATTGTTGACTCTGACTGGCAGCGCCTCTCTGGGGTTTCAGGCAGAAATTTTTCCTCCCCTACCTGGAGATGCAGAGGATCGAACCTGGGACCTTGTGCATGCAAAGCAGGTGCGCTTCCAGAGAGCTACGGCCCTTCCCGGAAGGCCCTTCTCAGACCAGCATTGGCAAAGGGAGCTAAGAAATGCCCCCCTCCCTCCTGAGCTAGTGGGGCTGTGGGGAGAGGCCATGGCTCAGTGGTACAGCACATGACTTGCATGCAGAAGGTCCCAGGTCCAATCCCTGGCAACTCCAGGTAGGGCTGGAAAATTCCTGCCTGCAACCTTGGAGTAGGGTGACCGTATGAAAAGGAGGACAGGGCTCCTGTATCTTTAACAGTTGTACTGAAAGGGAAATTTCAGCAGGTATCATTTGTATATATGGGGAACCTGGTGAAATTTCCTCTTCATCACACCAGTTAAAGCTGCAGGTGCCCTGCCATCTTTTAAATCTGGTCACTCTTGTATAGCTCCTGCAGCTTTAACTGTTGTGATGAAGAGGGAATTTCATACAAATGACACCTGCTGAAATTCCCTTTTCTATGCAACTGTTAAAGATACAGGAACCCTGTCCTCCTTTTCATATGGTCACCCTACCCTGGAGAGATGCTGCCAGTCAGTGTTGCCAATATTGGGTTAGATGGACTAAGGGTCTGACTCAGTACAAGGCAGGCAGCTCCCTATGTTCTTAGTCTCCTCCTTCCAGCCTTACATAGTGAGCCCCTATTGTCCAGGTGGTTGCCCCGTTGTGTGTCCTGTCGTGCTCTTCAAAAGAGCCTTTCTCTCCCTGGGTGGATCGTGAACCCTTGATCTTGTGCATACTCTGTGCAGGCCTCCTGTTGTGCTCCAGAACAGTGGTTGTGAGGAGCATAAGGGGATTCAAACCTCTGCTCATGGGGATGCCAGAGGGCCTGCAGCACCAGGGTCACTGCTGTTTATGCTACTGGGGCTGATGGAGTGGGGGGTGATGTGGCACCATTGTGGTGATACAGGAGAGTGCTGTAGGCCTATCCTTGTCACTGTGAGCAACCGGGCACCCTCTGTGTGGGGGTGGCAATGGTGGCACGAACACTGCAGTACAAACATAAAGACGACTCCTGTATTGGTAGTAAGGACTGATTCATATCATCAGCTTTGCCTGATGCAATCACCTGACAAGGATATAATCCCCTTTTCTTGTATTAAAAGGACACCCAGAACTGCAGAGTCTGGTCTGAATGAAACATGCAAGCCCCCGTGGCATGCTTGGTCTTTGCATACAGAATAGTGGCTGTGAGTGGACAGTCTGGGCCGCGACCACAGTGTGGTGGGGAAGAAGGAATTTAACCCTTTGACCCTGCTGCAGACCTGATCTGGGTTAGCTCCTCTTTGCTTCAGACACTATTTGCCTGGGTGGAAAGTGACTGTTATCACAAACGTTGCGTTTCCTCCCAAGCAAATAACAATCTGGGGCAGGAGGTGATGGGGGGGGGAGATGTAGATCAGAACCACATTCGGGGGGGAAGGCTTAAATCCCCTCCTCCCACCATGCTGTGGTCCTAGTCTGGATTCGGACCTGTTGCAGCTGCTATTTAGGAAAGACAAAACCAAGCACGCAAGAGCCAGTCTTGTGCTTCACAGCATCCGTGGTTTGACCGTGTGTTCCAGCGACAGCATGTGTGGAGGGGTGGGATGGGGTGGGGTGGAGTTTGGTGGGGGTTTTTGTTCTTGCAGAAGAGCTATTCGACATGGCACAAAGCAGCAGTGGGGCGGGGATGGGGGGTGGAAGAGGGGCAGCTTTAGTAGGATACAATCCAATACAGCAAAGTCTTGTTTATGAAATGAGAAGTGTATGCCTGGTGTACCTATGAAATAGGGATCAAAGGTGTTGACAGCGAGGCGGAATGTATTCCTCACATGGCTTTAAGTAAACATTGCTATATTGAATTAAAATGGTGTATCTGATGTCGTGGCCTGGATGTTGCTAAGCATGCCTTTTGTTCAGCAGATGTCAATGATAATGTCCCATTCTTCACATCTTCTGCTTACGAGGTTTCTGTTCCTGAAGGAGCAGCTATTGGTACCTCTGTTGTACAGGTTCTAGCTACCGATTCAGACTCCGGACTCCATGGAGAGGTTCGTATTTACCTCCTTCCCCTGCCCTTTTTTTTACTAAGAGCAAGTGAGAAAATACAACATATAATGTTATAAACCAGCATTCCGCAAACTGGTACCCTCCAGGTGTGTTGGACTGCAACTCACCTTATCCCCTGCCATCATGGCCGTGGATGGACGTCTGATCCTGCAGGGCTCTTCTTATATGCCTGAGATTGTGGAGATATACTGCCAGGGTAGAGACATTGGGCTAAACTCAGAGCATCTCTGCATAAAGGGAAATTGCATTGTTTACCCGGGGCTGTTGTGCTTCCTGGTTCTTTGGCATAATTGATATGGGCTGCATTACATAAGAGGAGAGGGATGACAAGGGGGAAGATCCTGCTGTTTCCCAGGACTCCTTTAAATAGCAAACTTACTTGGGAGTAAGCCTCATTGAACACAATGGGACTTACTTCTGAGTAGACACATGGGTAACTACTAGCATAAACTAAACAGAAGGAAGATTTTTTTTAAAAAAAATCACAAGCATAACTCTAATAAGGCATAAGGAAGAGTCTCCATTACTTGGGACTAAGCCAGATCTGCCTCCCTTTGTTGCAGGGAGGCATTTTACCCTCTTCTCCCTCCGATGACAGGGAAAGTCCTTCCTCAGCAAATTTATAGCATAATGTCAACTTTACACACTGATGGTTTTGCGCCATTAGGGCTTTATTCCATCTTATCTCTGATTTTTTTAAAAAAGGGAATAAGGTGAGGGGTGGAAACCATGAGAGACATCCTGTTTGTTTACAGTGTCATGTAATCCACCTGAAAACTTCTATGAGAGGTCAGTCACAAGCATGCTATAAATAGTTTGTTTAGAGAAGCCCGCCACCTTCCCTATTCTGGTACTTTCCAGAGGTTTTGGACTGTAACTTCACCAACATCCGTGCACATGTTGGCAGTGCCCTCCAGGTTGCTGGCCTTGCTACGGAGAATGGCAAGGTCTGAAGGTTTTTTTTACTCACATTTACTTGAAAATACTTGAATGTGAGTAGAACCCTCTGTGCAATCAGGAACCCTGCTGAAGCAAGGCTCCCACTCGTGTGGAGGGTTCTACTAACCTTGCTGCTCAAGGTGGCAAGTGGATGTTAGGGGCAGGGCTTGCATGTCTGCCCCCCCCCCCAGTTTTTAGACCTCACATGTGCAGGCTGAACAGCCTGCATAGGGCTTGTCTCTCTGCTCCTCTTTCCTTATCTGTAAAAATGTGATGACCTATTTCTAGGTAGTTCTGAAGGAAGGAAGATGATTTAAAGATTACAAAGCATAAGCCTCATTTAGAATATTCCTCAACTGCAGGTCCACTACTCAATATTGAAGGACCCTAGTGAAGACTCCCAGTACTTCACCATTGACTCCAGGTTGGGAATCATTTCCACCCAAGCATCTTTTGATAGAGAGAAGAGAGGATCGTACTTGATTGAAGTTCAGTCTCAGGATTCTTCTGAATCAGCCAGGCCTGGTATATATGGGCAGCCTAACACAGGTAACCTCAGTGGATACATATATGTAAACTCAAGGAGTGAAGATAAAGCGCTAATACACTAAGCAGCAACAGCCCGACATAAGCCCTATTCAGGAGTTTAAATTACTAATGTGATGAGGGAATGCAGGGATGGGTGTGCTAGCTGCTTTCATCACCGCTCTTGCCACCACCACCACCACCCCTTGACCCAGAGGCAAATGTTTGCAGCAGGGAGCCTTTTTTTAACTTGTTTTTGGCTCCCCGCGCAATCTAGAACCCTGATTTCCCAGGTTTCTAGATCACTTGGGGAGGAAGCCCATGCAAAAAGGCTCCTCCAGTTTGCCCCCTGCCGCTGACAGGGGTGAGGCAGAGCTAGCACATTCCTCTCTGCTCCACCTCACATCATCATGTGAATAACACCTGAATAGGGCTGTTAATGACTCAGATTCTACTGTAGGGGCATAGAACCTTTTTCAGGCCAAAGGCCAAAAGCCATTTCTCGGTGAGGGCCCTCCAGTAGTGGGCAGGGGTAAAAGGGGTGTGGCCAAACATAAAGGGCATGGGGCTGAAATACCAGCATATTTTCCACTTAAAGCTCTTTGTGCTGGTAACTAAGCCTTAGGAGAGGCTTTTTTTTTTAGAAAAAAGGAAAAGCTCCACAAAAGTCATGGGTGAGGGAAATGGGTGGAGCCGGGCAAAGGGGTGTGGCTTTCAGGGCACCCTGGCAGGCGGGATTGAGACCCAGGTGGTCCAGATTTGGCCCTGGGCCCGAGATGCTGCACTACTCCCTTAATTTCTAACAACAAAGCCGTGTCTTGAGACTTCAGATGAAATATTTGCAGCAAGTTCAATGAAGCCTGCCATTACCAGGAAGTACCCCAGAACGAGACTGCTCTTCTGTTCTTTCTGCTGTTCTAAGGAAAGTCTCTTGATGCTGGGTGGCAAGGGGAGGGCCTCCTACATCCCCCTAGCCCCACGAGTTAGAAGAGAGCTCCAAATGTTTATTCTGAATAATGGATTATTTGTTTTTCAGATACGGCTTATGTGAGGATTTTTATCAGTGACATAAATGACAATGCTCCTGCTTTCCCACATTCGGTGTATGAAATTAATATAGATGAAGACAAGGACGTGGGGTATAGTCTTTTGATGGCAACTGCAAATGATAAAGATGAAGGTACAAAAACGCAACTTCCTTTTAGGTGCTGTACAATCTTGACCGAAGTGGCACCTTGGATTAGGAAGCGGTGATGGGAATGTTGACAGTGGCTGAGATGGCAATTGCTTTCTAATGAAAGAAACCTTTCCCCTCTGTGGCATAATAGTGGGTTTCTAGAATATAGGACATCGCAATAATGATAACAATTACATATCATATACTTTGCAAAATAAATGTCTCCAGAAACTAATGATTTTCAAACTATGTTTGCAATGTTCTGGGAGGATAAATGCTAGGGCTGTGCAGAGAAGATGTATTCACCTCAGAACCCTCCTCATTGGCTCAGAAAAGAGTTACCTCAGAACTGCATCATGCTCTGAAGCAGAGGCCCTCCAAGGCTCGTTTTCTGAAGCCTCTGATGTCCTCCGCATTGACTATAATGGGAACATCAACAAATACCTACAATTTCCCCCCCCCCCCCGAATTGGTTGAAATTTGCAGGCATTTCTGTCAAAAGGTTTAAAAAATTGATAGCCATTTGTTCATTTTCCTCAGGTAAGTCAATAGGAGACAAATGAAGATTCAGATTCTCTGAAGCGAGATTCTGTTCAAACCCGAGTCGAAGCAAGCATCCTCGGAAGCAGTCTGAGCTTACTACCTTAGTGAAGGCCACCAACTGCGATGGCTTTAAAAGGGGGCAAGACAAATTCATGGAAGAGAAGGCTGTCAATGCTCCTTGTCCTGATGGTGACATGCTACCTCCAGGATCGGAAGCAGTATGCCTATGTGCACCTGTTGCTGGGGAACATGGGCAGGAGGGTGCTGTGTACTGCTCGTAGTTTGGCCACTGAACAGAATGCTGGTCTAATCCAGTATGGCTCTTTGTATGTTCTTAATAACCCATTTTCCAAAGCAGGAACTGAGCTGAATCTTGGTTTTGATGCATAGCCCTATCTGGAATGCTTCAGTGAGTTGCCTTAAAATATAATGGAAGAGAAGGCAACTCAATGTCCAGAGTCTCAATTTGTTTTTGGAAAATTGGTGTGTGTGTGTGACTCTTCTATGTTTTCCTTATTTTTTTGAGAGTTCTGAAAAATCGGAACTGGCTCCTAATGCCCAGAGAACACTTGTGTGGTGAAAAGGATAATGCGGTGGCAACCATGTTTGTTTCCTGTTTTTAGGATCTAACACCAAGCTAAGATATCAGGTCACTTCAGGAAATGAGCGAGGAGATTTTTACGTGGAACCTGAGACAGGAAGCATCTTGATAGCCCAGGGCCTTGACTATGAACAGGAGCAGCATTACAAGCTCCAGTTGGTAGCCTCTGATGGAAAATGGGAAAACCACACTCTTGTTATCATCAATATAGTCAATAAGAATGATGAAGCTCCTACCTTCTCCCAGGACGAATACCACGGCAATGTCCGGGAGGAGCTTGCTGACCTGCCTGTGGTTGTTTTACAGGTAAGCCATATACATCTGGCTTTGAAATTATTTTATTTCTTATTGGGCCTGTTCAGACAACACACTAAACCATGGTTAGTCTGCTAACCCTTTTGCAGCAAATGGTTAGAGAGTGTGTTTAAACTGTGGTTATTTAGCCACCATGGTTTGGAATGGTTCATATGACATGCTAAGTCACGGTTCATACGACGCACTAAACTGTAATGTTTAGCTCAAAATGCTTAACCACTGTGGCTTAGCATGTTGTCTGAACAGGGTCATTATCAAAAGTATTTATGAACACACTCTCTGCCTAGCAGTCCCCCAGGATGATATACAATAGAACTTTAATAAAAACTTTTAAAACTTCTGCATTGTAAAAACACCCCCAAAAACAATATACATAAGAGTAAAAGCCTTTTGTACAATTACATTAGAGGGTGACAATGAAGAGTGACATAAAATGTTAAACAGCACTAAAAGCTTGATGGAACATAACAGTATTCACTAACGGTCTCAACCATAATAAAGAGGGAGCCAATCTAACCTCTATAGAGAGGGAGCAACACCCCACTGGTTAAAGATGACCCAATAGAAAACACCACAAACTCAACATTGTACTTGAAATGAATTAAAAAGTTGAAACAATACAGGGACAATAGAGATCAAATTGTTTGTTAAATTGTATAACTCCTATGACAACATAGTAGCATAAAGGAAAACCTATCAAGGCCTAATACCGCAACGGAAAAACCTATTGGTGCATTAACATGTGACTAATTGAATAATAATGTGACCAACAGAACAAGGGAATTGACAAAACAATTAATAAGAAATAATCTAACTAAGAATAAAACCAAGTTCTATATCAGGTCACATTTATTACACCTTCTTTGTTAAAGCACATGTTGGTTAACACAATAGCGTGCACTTATCTGAGTGCAGCCCCGAACATGCAAGAGACCTTTTTGCTTTGAGTCAAGATGTACTCTTTAAAATAGGCATCAGGAAAAATAAACCTGAGAAAAGGATTTTCCAAGCAATCATGAAATTGATTAAGGAAAAATGAGTACAAGAACCATTATTGATTTAACACTTCTATATACCAGTCATTGGTCAGGGTGTGTGTGGAGGACACCAATGACCACCCCTTCACATTCATTTATGATTATCTGTCTTGATCTGCTGATTTTTCTACCCCCCTCTAGAATTACTGCAATTCTGGAAATGAAGTGTCTTACAATGCAATCCTAGGCAGTAAGTTTCATTGACCTCAGTAACACTTAACTTCATAGTAAATGTGTTTAGGATTACAGACTGATTCAAATAATATGAATCATTGGATGCTAACAATGTTAATTTAAAATATACCACCATTGTTGGGTCTCTGCCAGATTTCCTACTGATGGCAGCTGGTTGCAAGAAACAATCATGTTTGGCTTTTAATTCCTACTTTATTTTATTATTTCAAATTGTATTTTGCCTTTCCACACATCAGGGACGCAAGACGCAGAAAGCAATTCTATGGTTCCTAAGAGAGCATCCATGGGACCATCGGATGGCTCATAAAACCCCTCTGAGGTTGGAGATAGTGTTTCAACCTTGGAAGGGGAAGTTGGAGATTCGACCCCAGAACCGTCCCCTTTGCAGCTGGCAGGAAGGGAACCTCACATGCCTGACTCTCCAAGGTTGGAAAAGTGACCTCGGAGCCTCGGGAAATGGGGTGTTCCGATGGGAGGGGAGGAGACCGGAGAGGTTATCCTGAGCAACCTTCAGACTCCTTCCCTCCCCTTCCAAAGTGTCTTTGCTATATGGGCTGAAAAGCCACATTTACCTAAAATACAGGAGATCAGAGGATGGGGAAGCAACGATTGCCTCTGCTATTCTTCCTGCTCTGCTGGTTTCAGGCCAGCAGGGCATAGGAATCTCGGAAGCCTTCATGTTTGGTTGCTTCCAAGCCACAAGGGTACAATCAATAGGATGGCGCCGTTAGTCAATTTTTGCACTTACTTTCAGGTTTCTGCGACAGACCCTGATCAGGAAGCTGATCAAAGTGCCCTTCGCTACTCACTGCATGGACAAGGTGCCCAAAGTGAGTTTAGTATTGATGAGCACACAGGGGAGATCACTGCAAATGAGAAACTGGACCGAGAGAAAAGATCTGCCTGGCGCTTCCTCGTTCTCGCTACCGATGAGGATGGCGAGGGTCTAACCGGCTTTGCTGATGTCATTGTAGAAGTGACAGATGTGAATGACAATCCGCCTCTTTTCCTTTGCACTTTGGACAGTTGTTTTATGGGGCAAATTCCTGAAGATTCCCCTGCCGACTCCACCATCATGGAGATGTTGGCAGTAGACTTTGATGACCCCAGAGCTGGGAGGAATGCTGTGTTAACCTACAGCATTATTCAGAATGTCCAAAACGAGATTAACCTCAACTTGTTCTCAGTTAATCCAGTTACGGGCACCATCTACACTGTGTTAGGATCCTTAGACAGGGAGAAAGAAGACAAGTACCTGGTTGTAGTTGAGGCAAAGGACGGAGGGGGTCTTACGGGAACGGGGACTGCCACTATTTTGGTGACTGACATCAATGACCATGCTCCAACCTTTACACAAAAAAATTATATAGCCTTTGTCTCGGAGGCCGCAGGCCTCAATGATGAGGTTGCTGAGGTGTCGGTGACTGATGGAGATGAAGGAGAAAATGCCGTGGTGACTTTCAGTATCCTTGATGGAGATGACGATCACAAATTCTATATTGAGACGGATAAAGGTGATAAGCGTGGTGTGATTCGATTGAGGAAATGGATTGACTTCGAGAAGCCCCATGAGCGGGTGTTCAACTTGACTGTGAAAGCCGAGGACTTGGATTTCTTCAGCACAGCTCACTGTGTCATCTACGTGGAGGACTCCAATGACCACGCCCCTCTATTTTATCCACAGTTCTATGAAGTGGCTGGCCTGGTTGAAGATGTTCCCCTTGGTACTAAAGTTGTCCAGGTTATTGCTGTCGATTTAGATTCTGGGCTGAATGGAAGGTTCTCCTTCCGCCTGCTAAATAAGTCAGACCCAAATAGGAGGTTCTCTGTGGCTACCGATGGCTGGGTCATAGTGGCAGGACCACTGGATTATGAGACTGTAGCACAGTACCAGCTTGTGGTCATTGCCACCGACATGGGTCAGCCTGCCCTGAGCAGCAGTGCCACTGTCCTTGTGGCACTTCAGGATGTAAACGATAACGGGCCAGAGTTTGATGCTCAGTACAATCCAGTGGTTTGGGAAAACACACCGTCTCCTCAGGTTATCCAGATGAATGAAACCTCAACGTTGCTGTATGCTAAAGACCGAGACAGCCCGGCAAATGGTGCGCCGTTCTCCTTTCATTTACTGAGTGACTTTGGCAGCGTGACTTATTTTAATTTGCAAGACTTCAGCAACGGAAGTGCGATGCTGACTGCATTGCATACCTTTGATAGGGAGGTGCACAAGGCGTTCGATCTACCGATTCTGATTGCTGACAGCGGGAACCCTCCCATGAGCTCAACCAACATATTGACGGTCAGTATTGGAGACCGAAATGACCACCCCCATGCTGCTGGCTTCATGGAATGTTTCATCTACAGTTACAATGGTAAGCTCATGGCTACGAAGCTAGCGTGCTCGTTTCGACTTAGGGACACAGGAAGCTGCCTTATACCAGGCCAGGAAATTTATTCACTTGGCACCGAATTTGGATTTCATGGACCCAGAGGTTGCATAGCTTGGAGGGCTGGTGTGTCAAGTCAGAGATGTTACCTTTACTCCGGTAATATCTTCTTATGTATCCCCAGTGGCACAATTGTATTTACAGGATATTTAAAAACCAAACATCTCATGAGAATAAAATGACAGAATGCACAATAAGTTTGTACACAGGTAGAATACCTTCTCACTTTGAAGAAAGCATACATTTCCCCCTCTTTTTGTTTCTTTTTAGGTATCCTACCTACAACAGTACTAGGTCAGATCCATGCCCCAGATAACGATGACTGGGATCACAAGACATATCACTTTGAAGGGAAAGCACCCAGGTAAATTTTCTGTCTTCATGTTTTTCTCTTAGGTGAGCATCAGAAACTGGTAATTGTTTTAAAAATTACAGACCACATTCTCTAATGCTGTTTCACATCTGCTCTCTCTATTGCAAGTTCTCATGGGGAAGATTACATTCCGATCCTTGTGGTCTGCTTCCTAATCCATCAGAAATTAAATGTTTGGATCAAAAAGGCAGCACAAAGCTTTCCTGAATATCAGATGAACAAAAGAAAAAACGTTGAATTCACTTACTGTATTCTTAAAAAGCTGTGATCACAAAATAGGCTTTTGTTCAGGGCTTTGTATATCAGTTTTATAATTATATTAGTTATGCATTATGTCAGTTAGAAGGTAGGTTGTATGAAAAGCAATACAGATGCAGAATTACTGGAATGATGACGTTTGGCTACTTTCTTGCAGCATATAAATGAATAAAGCCAGGTTATTACTGACACATAAACTATGAAACAGAATAGTATTCAAGTCCCATACCCCACTGAGATTTTTGCCTTACCTTTGGTATGCTTCTTTAGGATAAAGCTAATATGCATGTTTAGTTCTAATAGGAAAAGAACAACCAGGTAAAGGTGAATCAAATGCAATGGGCCAACACAACCATAAAAATTAAGCAGGAGGTGAGACTGCATGTATTTGGCCGCAGTTTAAACCAGACAGTGACATTTTCTTTCCTCTTAGGTATTTTATCCTCAATGATAACTCTGGCTTACTAAGTATAAAGGAAGGAACTCCTACAGGAACGTATGACATAAGAGTGAAGGTGACAGATGGCATCTGGCCTGATGTGGTCTCTACCGTAAAGGTGGTTGTGAAGGAAATCAAAGAAGACGCTGCTCACGGTGCAGGGTCTATCCGAATAAGAGGTATAAGATTTCTACGTTCTGGTTATCGGTAAATATTAAGCAGTCCACGGATGCCCACCGCATCCCACAGTTGAGTCACCAGTAATTCCTGATCAGTGGTCTTGAAGGCAGAGGTCTAGGAGGTTCGATAGGGTGTCATTGCAATGGGGTCCAGCTAGTCCAGGAAACAGAAAGTGAGAGCTCGCTGCCAACAATTTCCCCCTATTAGGTTGGCCTGGAGCTCAGTTGGTCCACAATCTTAACAGCAGTGCAGGAGAATCAGGATTTGCTCCTTCTGACATTGATCATCGGGTTGTGGCATGCCCCAATTCCAGATCAGGGAATTCCAGGCCAGTCAAACAGTTTAGAGCAATGTTCTCCAACCTGGAGCCCTCCAGATGTTTTGGACTTCAACTCCCAAAAGTCAAAGCCAGCATGGTTGAGAAAACTGGGAGTTGTAGTCTAAGCCAAGCATTTTGGCTACTCTGCTCGCAGTGTTCTGCTGGTGTGTTGGGGGAGTTCTACCTATGTATCTGTCATCCTCACAGTGTATCATGAGTTCTGTCATTATTGTGGGGCTTTCACCAGATCCCAGAGCCCCTCAGTCAGTGGATCTCAAGTATAGAGGCAAGATCCAATAGTGCTTTTGTGCAGGCACTAGGTCTGTTGATCCTGATGTGTGTGTGCAGGGCTGTCCCACCAGACACAAGCACGCTCACGGTCTCTACCACTGGCAGCCATGATGTAGAGCTTCAAGGACAAATGGAGATCCTTGTGATATAGACCGGGATACAAATGATTTGTTAATAAATAAATAAATAAATAAATGTTTTCAAAAGGGAGAGGTCGTGTCCCTTCTGGAAATGAGCGTTTCCACTCATTTCCACTTGCCCCCAGAAATTCTACATCATGGCCACCAGTGGTAGTGGATGCGCATGCGCCGGGGCTAGTGGGGACAGCCGTGCATGCACTGGGATCAGTGGATCTGGCTGTTCATGCAAGGGCACCATTAGATCTTACCCAGGATTGCACCCTAATGCTCTTTCTCTATTGTATGTTGACACGATTTTCTGAAGCACAAGTGTGTGTGTGAGTGTGTGTGTGAGTGTGTATCTTGACTCCTATTCAGGCATTCTTTTTTGATGTTCAGTCAAAAAACGAGAGAAGGGAGCACTCTAGCTCTTCCCCCGTACTTGCGTGTTTCAGTCACCCTGTACTCATGGGGGTCATGTTTGGAACAGAAGAGTGTCCTTTATCTGGAGGCTCTATGCTAGCAAGAACCCTGATTTTCCAGTGTCCTGGATCCGGTTGGAGAGCTGCCACTTCCTATTCTCATGTGTTGATTGTACACTGAAAAAAGAATGCCTGGTTAGGGCATCTATCTATCTATCTATCTATCTGTCTGTCTGTCTGTCTGTCTGTCTGTCTGTCTGTCTGTCTGTCTATCTATCTATCTATCTATCTATCTATCTATCTATCTATCTAATATATTACAGATATCACTGCAGAAGATTTTATATATCAGTCATCTGAGAGTGAAAGTAAGTACACTCAAATGAAGAAGCTCTTTTCAGAAATCATACCAGCCCAACTTGAAAATGTCCACATCTTCAGTGTCTTGAATAGTCCAGGGGAAACACAAGGAGTAGACGTGTGGTTTGCAATTCATGGATCACCCTACTACAAAGCAGAAAAACTTAATGGTAACGTCGCTGTATCCAAAGCACGGGTATGTATTTTTCCCCTCCATACAAAATTGTAATCCTAGGTAACATTTTTATGTGCCTCTAGTTAAGACATGTATTAGAATGCTTGTGGGTTTGTCTCCTTTACTCCTTATTTTGAAATTTTATACTTTGGGCTTTTCTAGATAGCTGGTGGGCCTCTCTCTCTCTCTCTCCCCCCCCCTTCTCTCTCTCTCTCTCACACACACACACACACCCCTCTTCCTCTCACACTCTGATACAAGCAGTCCCTCTAGGGACTACTGCTTTAATTACAAATTACTGTTTCACTTATGATTGCATCCCTTTGAGTTCAAGGACTACTGCAGTGGAGACCAAAAAGTATTTGTAGTATCATTCCTGAAGGTGCCCATAGCCTTCAGTCTGATCTTCTAGGCTAGATGTTTTGTGACTTTTTTTAGTGCCTTAAAAAAAGAGGAAGTTGCTAAAGCTGAGCATCATCAGACGGGGGGAAATCACGTTTCCTTACCATCGCTTCCCACCCACCCCACTTCTGTCCCATGATATTTCCTCTTTCTTCACACAGGGGAAGAAAGAGGAAGTAAACAACAACCACATGGCCCATTTAGTGGCCGTTTTTATCATGACACTTTTCCTGCATACATTAGGAAATGGCGGCACATTTCGTGTTAAAAAAAGAAGCAGATTTAAAGAGGTCTATTTTGAGACAAAGAAGGCAAGAAGGAGTGGGAGACGCATGGGAGGCGGATGTCATTGTGGCGTTACACCCCACAAGTCAATTCCAAATGTATGTCTGCAGTTTGTAAGTCTGTGGTTTTTAGAATGTTGGCCTGAGTGGGCGGAGTTAGAATGTCTTGGGAGGGGGGAGGAGTGATATATAAGGGAAGGACTGAAGGGATTGAGGGCTTGTTCTTGTTCTTTTCAGGAAAGCTTTTCAGGGAGACTTGTTAGGTACTCTTAGAGTCTGTAGTGCTCTCTGGGTTTATGGTACTTAAGTTCTGGGAAATTTGAGAGTCAGTGTAGTGAGTGGTGTCTTTAGGGTGTGGTGTGCACGTAGTGGAAGTATATTAATCAATACTGATAATAAAGAAAGTTCAAGAGTGATTGTGTGAGAAAAAGGAAAGCGCGAATGTGAGAGTGACAAGATTGTATGGAAGGTTTCAAAAAGGTTTTTAAATGATGTTATTTGAAACAAAGCTTATGAACTTTTAAAAATAAATTTTGATTGTTTGTTTTAAAACTACCACAAAAATCCCACGTGTCTGTTTGGCGTTTATCATCTTAAGTTTACACATTCAGCACCCACTCTGACAATCATTCACCTAAGCAGATATAACTCACAGCGCATTATTATATATATTAAAATCCATTCTCCATTTTAAACCCCTTTCTCCACATAGTTTGGAGGAAGGTGGGCTTTATCCCTTGCCTCAGACGTACCAAGCGGTGGTGCTTGGCTTGAGCAGGGAGTAGCCTCGGCCGGGTCTGGTGTTCAGAGCCTGTGTTGCCCCATAAGAAGTGGTGGCAGACGAGAGGTCTGGGGTTCAGAGCCTGTGTCGTGCAGTCATCATCAAAAGGACCTGTGAACATCCGTAAGTGGACAGTCACGAGCGTGCGTCTGATGATGTTCTCTATCTTACCCACAGCTGGAAGCCATCTTGAACATCAACATCACTCAGGTTGGCATAGATGCGTGCACGATTGCAAACTGCACCCATAGCACTGGATGCATCAGCAAGAATGAATTCAGCCCTCTCCCCACAATCATTACTTCCGGAAATGTTTTGCTGGCTTCTGTGACAGTACTGAGCAGTTCCCAGTGCATTTGTGAAGCACGGGAGAGAAAGCACCATTCATGTTCTTCCTACCGGATAAATCCGTGCTTTAATGGTGGCACCTGTACGGACACCGACCTGGGTTACAGGTTAGTAAAATGATTCATGATTAATTTCCTTTTAAAAATAAAAATAAAAATGTATACCTGGCATTCATAATTTCAATATGACATGAAGATGGCTTGTACAAATTCAGTTAAAACAGCAATAAAACAGATATCAGTCTCTGATGATGGCTGAAATCATTTTCGATATTATTTATTTATTTAGCACGTTTCTTATCTGCCCAATAACTAATGTTCCCTGGGCAGATTACAACCAGTTAAAAACTAAAATGTCAATTTAAAACACAGTTAAAATAGAAAATATTTAAAAGAATAAAATACAATATAATGCAAAGCAATAAGCACAGGAATTGATAACTTTGAATTTGGTCTCTATAACACCCCTGGGAGAAAAGAAAGCTCTTTGCCTGGTGCCGGAAAGGTAATGACATAGGTGCCAGGCAAACCTAATAGCCAACTCATGTAGCCAAAACGATCCTTACGTAGCCAAAGCAGCAGCATCCACATACAAGAAGGAGGTATCAGCGCGCTTGGGGAAAACCCAAGGCTTACAGAAGTACAAAAGAAAAACTTCATTGGGAAAAGAGAATAGGAGGGGAAATGCCCAAATCAGCCCAATGAGGAGTGAGCATGCTCAGTGGTCACACAATGCTGAGTGACTGGTGGAGGGGGCGGGGGAGACTTGGAGCTTTTCTACAATGAGACTCTTAACTGCTGTATCTATTTCAGTTTAGTCACAGAATTGAGATCCAAGCACTATCCGAGAAGTGTTTCCTTCCCTGTTTTTCCACTATATAACCTCTTGGTGGAGCTGTGTTATAATGGAATAGTGCAAATACACAAGGAGTAATAGCACCATTCCCCCCATTTTAAAATAATACCCCATTTCCCCCATTCTAAAAACAACAACAGGAATGTGTTCTGAAAAAACAGAAGCCAAACTGGAGGATCATTTAAACGACCCATAAATAAATGTTAGTCAGGAATCATGAGAGTACAATAAATGCCTCATGTAGAAAAGCTCTTGAAGGCGGCAATGGAGTATACTGGAAAAGGGCATGGCTGACTAGCTGGTGCCCTGAACAGGAGCATTCCTCTTGGGGGTTAGGGATCCACTGTAACACTTTGTTGCAGGTCATCTTTGAATTGAGAACTGAGGTGGTCAATTGTATATGAGTTTGGGAGCAAACTGGGGCCACCCCAAAATAAGCTCTTGGCTTCTACATTCTCAGGGGACTTCTCAGGTACACAGAAGTATGTACATTTGTCACTTAGCAGAAAAAGCAAAGACCCCTTCAGAAATTACTCAAGCCCAACACAGACTAGGCATGCCCAGTGGCCTCCAAGACCTATGGAATGGTGTAAATGTCAACTGGGATGAAACAAAAAGGGCCGGATGGGGAGGCTTAGCTTGCTTGAACCCTTATATAGGATGACCATACGGAAAAGAGGACAGGGCTCCTGTAACTTTAACAGTTGTATAGAAAAGGGAATTTCAGCAGGTATCATTTGTATGCATGCAGCATCTGGTGAAATTCCCTCTTCATCACAACTGTTAAAGACACAGGAGCCCCATCCTCCTTTCCATAGGGTCACCCTAATTTATACCCATTATGCTATGCATTTTTATGGTACTATTATTAGAGTGACCATATGAAAAGGAGGACAGGGCTCCTGTATCTTTAACAGTTGTATAGAAAAGGGAATTTCAGCAGGTATCATTTGTATGCATGCAGCATCTGGTGAAATTCCCTCTTCATCACAACTGTTAAAGACACAGGAGCCCCGTCCTCCTTTCCATAGGGTCACCCTACTTTATAGCATTCTTCCCCAACCTGGTGCCCTCCAGATGTTTTACACTACAAATCCCAGGATTCCTGACTAATCACCTGCTGGCTGGGGCTGGGGGGAATTTGAGTCCACAACATCTGGAGAGCAGCTGGTTGGGGAAACCTGGATTATAGTATCCGAGGCAGGGTGGAACTCCAAACAGTGGCACTTAAGTTTGTGGGAGGTGTGATACATTGCAACATGTTGTTGCTGGTCCCACTTATCTCTCCTAACTTGCAAGTCAGAGAGATGGAAAAGAGATTGTAATACTTACATAGCGCTTTAGAGCTGGAGTGGGCAACCTGGTACCCTCCAGATGTTTTGGACTGCAATGCCCATAAACCCAAACCAGCATGGCCAAACATCTGGAGGGTACCAGGTTGCCTCCCCCTGCTTCAGAGTGTTTTTCATCACTCTGGTTCATTTAGACTTTGCTCTGCATTTAAGAGGCACCCACAATTGACTAAATGGTACAGAGGGTCACATCATACATTACAGGAGACAAACATATGTTTTTAAAGATCTGTCAGTGCAACATGGGACCCTGGCCAACTGCTAAGCCTCTATCATATGTCCATGTCAGTGTACACATCTTTGAAAGTATGCATCTTTCTCAGATTAGTTTTAGTGTGTAGAACAGTGGTTCCCAATTGGTGGTCCATGGACCCCAGGGGGTCCACATAACCCACCCAGGAGGTCCGTGGCACCATTCACATATTCACCATTCATTTCTGGAGTCCACTGACAATGAATTCCTACCAGAAGTAAAATATTACATCATTGAGCACCTGCGTGATTTAGCGACTAGCTTCAGAGATTACTTCCCTGCATCTAATCCTGAAAACTCATGGAGAAGGAATCCTTTTGAATGTTGTGATGTACAACTAACAACTCTGTGGAAGAGCAAGATGCACTTGTTGACGTGACTTGTGATGGTTCATTGAAATCATTTTTCAAAGAATATAGACTGGACCAATTCTGGGTGAAATTTTTACCTGATTATAAGAAGTTAGGTGAAAAAGCTTTGAAACATCTAGCTCCCTTTTGTTCCACATATCTTTGTGAACAAACATTTTTGACATTTTGTTATATGAAGAACAAGCATAGAAATCAGCTCGATGTTGATCCAGATTTGAGATTAAAAGTAGGAAATATTGAACCGGATGTGGAAGGGATTGTTCGGGACAAAAAGAGGCATGATTTCTCCCATCACATTTAGGTTTAGTAGCTGCTAGACAAGTCATAATTTGTTCAATTGTAAACTAGACATTAGTAAAATTAAATTCGTCTTTATATTCCTAACTAAATCATTGTAATTTTTGCGTGGTAGTATCACAAATATCTCAAATTTTATGGTCTGTTTTTTAGTATACCTAAAATCCTTTGCTTATTAGGGTCTACCCCTTATTTTCTCCAAAAAATTGCTTTTCACAGGTAACTACCATAGAGATAACAAATTTTTCAAAAGTAGGGGGTCCATGGCTTGGCATTTGTAAAACAAGGGGTCCGCAGTACTTAGCTAATTGGGAACCACTGGTGTAGAATTTAAGTGTGTCATATTCTTCCAGAGCACTAGATGGCAGTACTGGGCTTTATAAAGTGAAAACTCTTTTCTCTCTCTGGATTACCTTTCCCCCTAACTTCTTGCTATAAATCTCTTCACAAATTGCCAATTAAATATGAATAGCAGTGGACACATTGAATTAAAAAGGAAATTATTTCCTTTAAAAATGTAGAGATTTGACATGTAAGGTGGTAGATTTAAATATTTTTTGCATTTACATTTTAGCTTGTCCCCACAAGCTCAAGGCAGCGTATATGATTTCCTCCCCACCTCATTTATTTTTTCCTCACAACAACCCTGTGAGGGAGGTTAGGCTGAGAGATGCAGTAGCAACTGGCCCAAGGTCAACCAGTGAGCTGAGTGGAGATTTGAAACTTGTTTCTCCCCAGTCCTAACCACTCCGCCGAGGATGGGGAATGTGTGGTCCTCCAGATGTTGAGAACCAGTGTGGCGTAGTGGCTAGAGTGTTGGACTGGGAGTCGGGAGATTCCCAGTCCTGAGTCCCCACTCAGCCATGGAAACCCACTGGGTGACTTTGGATCAGTCACAGACTCTCAGCCAAACCTACCTCACAGGGTTGTTGTTGTGAGGATAAAAAGGGAGAGGAGGAGGATTATATATGCCACCTTGGGTTCCCTGGAGGAAAAAAATCGGGATATAAATGTAATAATAAATAAATATTGTTGGACTTCAGCTCCCAACATCTTTCACCATTGGCTAGGCTGGCTAGGGATGATGGGAGTTGAAGTCCAACAACATCTGGAGGGCCAGGCATTCCCCACCCCTGCTACACCCTTTTAAATCCATGGCCACATCCCTGATGGTGGAAGTCTATAATCAGCCCCACAGCAGGAGTAAGGAATTTCACTCCCAACAGCTGGAGGGCCACGCTTTCCTCATTCCTGCAATACATCCTGCAGACTCGCAGATGTGTGCTTGTCCAGGTGTGGCATGAAAAGAGAGGTTGACACAATGCTTCAATTTGTTTCTACAGCTGCAAGTGCCCTATGGCGTTTCATGGGCCTGAATGCCAGCAGACACAGCACACTTTCAGAGGACGTGGATATGCTTGGTTCCCGCCCCTCAAGCCGTGCTTTCAGAGCCTTGTCTCCTTGGATTTCATTACCGAAGATGCTGATGGCCTTCTGCTTTACAATGGGCCAGTAGCCCATGTGCAACCTGGGGAAGCGGAGGACTTCATTGCACTAGGTTAAATACTTACGCTTCTTCTTCCAGGGACATTAAATCTTTGCTTCCAGGCAGTCCCAGCTCCAGGTTTTTGAAGACCCTTGGGCAAGGCAACCTCAATGGCCCCCCTCCCTTAGTGGGTCTGCCTTCACACCACCATTGTCACCAGCTGCTAAAGGTCCTCATCACTGCTACTGCTTGCTTGCTTGACCGGCAGAGAGCCAGTCACCTAGTAGTCACTGGAACCTACTGCTCCTCCTTCTCACCACTCTCGTTGTCTAGCCAGATTGAGAGGCAGGTGAACAATCAGGTTGGAAGGGTGAAGAGGAAGAGCAAGTCCAGGGGGCTGTCTTGACGTTGTCTTTGCCCTGGAGTGGCTCTGAATCTGCGCAACGTTGGTTATATAACGCAGATGCAGATTCGAAACCACCCCAGGGCAAAAAGGTGAAAATGCACAGCTGAAAATTGGGGACTTACCCTGACTTTTCCAGCCAGAGCAAGGTCAGCCCAGCTCTTCCACTTGTCTATCCCCGCTTGGAGCCACTCCAGGGCATTCCTGGGCTGAAGGTGACTTCCTATTGGTTGCTGGAAGCCGTGAGAGAGAGAGAGGATGGGCCTGGCAAGCCCAATGGCTGTCGGAAATCCCATGCTGCCTCCCCTCATAAAGACAACTTGCTGCCGCTGCGCACCAGTGGAGCGGCACCAACCCGGCACCATGAAGATAGACCCCTGTAACTCTTGCCAGTGGGTCCCTGTTGGGGTATGGGCCCTTGGCAGGTGCCCAACCATGCCTACCTGTGATGCCGACCCTACTTTCAGGAAGTGTAGCATTGCATCTTACACACACAAGATTGTTTGATGAAGTGGAGATAGGCAAAACTCAGCAGCCACAATGCAGAGTACTTCCCAGGTATGTAATGTGTTGTGCAGGCCTTTTGAGTGCTCCTACCCACCACCCAACTAATCAGCAACACACACCTGTACAAGCTACTACAAGCAGCTTTGCAAATTTACAGAAATTTCTAAACAATTTGTGACATGGCAAAAGTCCTACGGGGTGCACATCAGCCCAGATAATCTCTTAATTTTGCTCTATATACCTAATGTTTCTTCCCTTGCTAGTAAAATTTATATGGATTTTAAGAAAATGCATGAAGCTAACGCTTGCTCTTAGCTAGTATGACAGGTGCATGTTAACTGTGCTCAAGCCAGGGGGCGGAAATCATAGTTTGTCAAGGAGGGAAACCATCCAATATGTTTTCTGTTTTGTTTTGTGAAATAGAGCTCTCAGAAGGTGTTCCATCGCTAACTTTAAGCCATGGTTCAGGAGCACTGTTCTTGCAGCTGTCGGAGAAAGTCAACGTGGCTGATCGTCGCTGGCATAACATAAAAATAATAAGTGATGGAAAGGCAAGTGTAAAATGTACCCCCGAATTACTCCTACGCATTTGAGTTTTTGCATCTAGACTTCCTTTGAGAGATACCCATTAATTCTGTTACATTTTCCTAAATGGAAAGTGCATATGTGCATGATTGAAGGGGCAAACTAGATGAGACAGCAGAAGATCTGGGACTGGATACTACAGGGGGTCTCTGTATTTTTTCTGGGTGGAGGGAATTGGATTGGCTAGCTCCCTCTCCCCGTCTCCAGAGTTCCAGCCTGAGTCAATATAAATATATTTTCCACTTTAGAAAGTACAACTAATCTTGGACCACTGTGTGAATGTCTCCATTACAAATGACAACAGTGTCTTGGAGAAAGTGTCAAAGATGGATCAATCTGCCTGCAAAGTTTCTTCTGAAACCCCAGGAAATGAGAGGTAAAACGCTAGAGCTACAAGTTTTAATCAATAGATGAATCAACTAAAGTTTGGTTGACTAACCAATGTGGGCCAGTTTGAACTGGTGAATTAAGTAAGTAAATTTTATTTGGCTATATGCCATATGGGTTAGCGACTTGTTTAAAGATCGCCTTTCATTCTGTGGTCCAACTCAGACATCACACAGCTCAATGGCTTCCCCCGCCCCCTTCCTTCTTTGGATTCACGCACTCTCCCATTCCTTCCCTGGCTAGCATTACATATAAATTGGTGCAGATATTTAACACTAACTTCAGTTGGATTCTAAAATAGATATTGAAACCATGATAAGAAGGTTTGAATAAGGTTTAATCTATGGTTTAGAAACAAATTTACTGTTCAGAGTTAATGCTGAAACAATAATTAATACTAAACAGGGAAGGGATGAAGAGGCTCATGGACTGTGCAAGACCATAGAATGCTCCCAATCACCAAACCATGATGTAATGTTTTAGTTGAACCAGGGCTATTAGTGGTGGCTCTTGTCTGTTAAATTGTAAATTGCATCAAAATTCAGTGTCTCAAAAAGAATTCTTAAATTGGCTGGCAGGCAACCCTGGTAAAAATACAGCAGTGCAGGACAAAAAAGAATAATAATCCCCCATCCACCCCATCAAAGGCTAGGAGTTTTCCTCCTCTACTCTTGATTTGTAGGTTTATTAGTTTTTTGCTTTCCACCTCTCTAAATTCTCTCGCTATTGGCAGATTTCTCAACGTCCACCAACCTCTCCAACTGGGTGGTGTTAAGAAGGCCCAGCCGTACCATACTTCACAAAAGCATTTCAGAGGGTTTATTGGCTGCATCCGGAATGTTGTCATTGATAGCCAGGTAAGATCATTAAGACGTTATTGCACTCTTTCCCACCCTCTGCTATATCTAACTGCAGTTGCTTATTTTGGGCAGTATCCAATGCTGTGACAGTGCTAATGATGTTGCGTTACAGTCAACCAGTGCTAGCACAACATCATTAGCGCTTGCTAGGCAAAGGGGAAAAGCAGTGATTTCCTGCCCTTTTCACTGTTTGCCTGGCAAGTGCTAATGAGGTCGCACTAGTGTCAGTTTGCTGCCCCTTGATTCTTTTTACTTATCTTTCCCCCATAGGTATATAATTTAGAGCACCCTGCAGAGTCCTTAAACAGTGCACCGGGTTGCTCTCTGACTGATGGACTGTGCCAGAAAGCCAGGATACCATCCTGTGGCATCCATGGCAAATGCATTGGTGATTGGGGTTCTTTTAATTGTGACTGTTTTACTGGCTACACAGGATCAAGATGTGACAAAGGTACAGTTTGTACTGGGGTGGGTGGGTAGGAATAATTAATCCCAAGGAAAGCCTTTGGGAACAAGGCAACAAATTCATTGTGGTGCAGAGTTCATTTAACGTTTAGTTTTGATGAGCTGGATCTGTTATTTTTACAACTAGAGCCGTATTTCGTGCCATTCTCTCATCCTAGTCTAAATTCTGCAGTTGGATTTATGCAAAATAAGTGAAATTACATATGTTTTGCTTAGCTCTGCTTAATTCCTTTTGCTTCCATGATATGGGCTTTAAAGAAATGAGAATATTTTAAGGAGCACTAGACCATGAAAATGTTGAGGACTAGATACAGAAGTTATTTTTTAACAAAAACAAAATGAAGGATAACATTCTTGGGGGAGACAAGTAGAAGTGATGGTCAGCTACTTATGTGGGCACCGCAAGACTTGGTCTTGGACTAGCAAGTCTTGTAAGACTTCCTTATGGAAACAGTAAACATGTAACCTCAGAGTCCTTAGGAGAACGAAAAAGAAGAAGCCCAAATGGTGATACTAAATGTTTTTTTGTGTAATCGTTCACACTTAGCTCTTCCAGAATGGACCTTCGGAAAGGATAGTTGGATTCATTATGAACTGAAAACTGTGTTTAATGCATACAACACTCGTGTCCAACTTGTAGTACGCACCAGAATGTCCTCCAGTACCCTTCTCAACATGGCATCTTTAGATGGAAGTGGATACATTAGAGTGGAGGTAAATAACTCACAAGCTTTGGTCTATTGTGGCTATCCAGCACCAGGAAGTCAAAACTAAAAAACTGAAACTGAAAAAAAATGGAATGAATCTTTGTTTCCCAGAGCTGGAAAAGAACCTGAACCTTTATCTGAAAGTCTCTGTTGAACGTAACCTGGAACAGAACTGGGAGTGGGGGTGAAATCAGGTTACTGAGAATAAGCATTTAACCAAACAACATAAGGCCTGATTTGGTGCACTCCTTGGCTCCACCAGAATCAGAATGAGCACATAAAATGAAACCATGACCTGAAAGGATTTATATACTGTATGTCCGCTTCAAGGGCCTGGAAAGCATTAGGCAGGAGTTGGCCTGGAGGCTTTCCCTTTGTGGCAGGGAGTAATTTCCAATGTCACAGCACTAGAGGTAATGATATTGCACTGGCGTAAACCAACACCGTTTGCACAAATCTTGATGGGGAAGGAAGTAACAAATCTAAGGATTTGCAGTGCACCTATTGGAGGAAGGAAAAGGGCAGGAGGGCCCTGGCCCTGCCTTGACGGCATTGGGTTGCCGCCATGTTTAAACTCTCCTGAGGGTGCAGGCTTTCCGGGCCTGCCCTCTGCCCGGGCAGACAGCAGCAACTACTCAGGGGTCACTATCTGCCTGGGAACGCCTCCGCGCAACACCAGAGCAAAGTTAGATGGCGGTGCAACATATTCACCTCACTCTGGCGAAAAAGTTGGGGTAAGTTGGAGCAGCTTCGCGGGGGTTGCCGCGCTGTATAACCGAAGCAGCGCCACTGTGCACCCAATGCGGGGCTTTCAGAGTGTCTATGCAGCCCCCCTGTTGCTGTGGAAATGCTTGGAAATTATCATTTTCACTAATTTGCCTTATATTTAAATTTTTTCTTATGAACCAGAACTGAACTTGTTGGCTACAAGTGCAAATTGTTTACTGAATCTTTATTCTTCTGAATCAGCCCAACAAGAACAGCTTCAAATGCAGTTGAACCTGAACTAGAACTGAACCAAAAAATGTCATGGCTTGACTCCTTGAGCACAATAATTCAAAAATACATTTGGTTTTGTATCTCAGTTAAATGGGAAGGCAGATATCTTTGGAATAACATTGTAATTTGTGAAACTTCAAAGATGCAATTGAAGCAGAGCACTTTTGCTAGTGTAAAGAACAACAGTTCCCTCCCATCCTGAGTTTTATTTAAATACGTTGCATATGTTGTTAACAAAAATTATACATAAAGTCCACAATCCTCTGTCTCTGTACAGGTCGTTGGAGGGCATTTTGGTGTGAGTTTCAATTTGGGAGACAAAGATCACGCACTTCAGTTAAGCACTGTGCGCATAGACCAGGGCCAGTGGGCTGAACTAGCTCTGGAGAGATATCACAATGAATTTTCTTTGCGTATTAATGATGGTGGAGGGGATCATGAGGTGTCGGCCATTCTGGGATCAAGAGGACGGTTTGAAATGAATTTGGCAAGCATCGTGCTAGGAAATCGCCTTGCTAACCGTTCGGAAAGTGATTTTCAAGGTACGTGGTGTGTCTGAAGGGAACTGAAAAGGAAAAATGGAAAAATAAAGAAGATTGTTAATAGTCTTCTGTAAAGCTACTAAGGATGTGTAGTTCTAGAGGGTGGCAAGGTTGGACATTTGCCAGGGCCCCAGGACCAGCAAGGGGTCCCCCACCCTAATGGTGCTACTATTTCCAGACTGCACAGAGTATCCAAGATCAGATGCAACCTAAGGGAACTCTCCTACTGCATGTCCCACACCTCTCAGATTAGCCCCTCCCCCCCGGTGAGGGTGTTGTGCCTGCATGCCCCCCAAATCCTGGAACCAGCCCTAGTGGTAACTACTATAACATCCAATTGGCAGATAGACGTCCTGTTTCACCCTATTTGCTTTGTCTTGTAAGCTGCCCATAAAACTTTGGCTAATGGGTGATATAGAATGTAATAAATAAATGAATAAGGATGTTATGAACCTGCCTTCTACTGAGCCAGATTGTTGGTCCATTTAGGCCTTTACAATCTACTCTTGATTGGCAGTAGCATTCCAAGGTCTTTGTTGCTGGTCTTTCCCAGCTACGCTATCTGAAGTCCTTTCTCCAGAGATGCTGTATATTGAACAGGGGAACTGACATACATGCAGACTGTGCAGTCTGCCCCTTGAACTGTGGCTCTTTTCCATGCCGTGTCGACTGAATGCAGCGTTAACAGGTTGCTTACAGTTATTAGGCAACCAGTGTTGTTGCACTGCTGCCAGTTCTGCAGTGATGGGAAATCCTTCAAGATGGTCCAAAGGGGAGCAGTTCCCGTTGTCATGCTGAGCTCCATCTGTGCCTGTGCCATGGAACAGTTTGCACAGTGCCCTATCTGGCAAGAGCGACCGTTTCCTGCGTAGCTGCATCAGCAGGGTGCTCTGGTACTAGAGTGACTTCAAGGGTCTGCTTACATTAGTGCAATCCGCTTCCACCACTTATGATGTTATGCCACTTTTGGACCACCTCCTGAGCTCCCATTCAAGTAAACGCCTTTATAATGAAGCTGATGTCGATCTCCCTTCCTCCTTCTGTCTCCTGTAGGCTGCATGAGGGATGTCCGGCTGAATGGCCAGCCAATTCTGGTGGACGGTAAAAGCACTGAATACAGCTTCATTGTGCAGCAACAAGGCATCACCATCGGCTGCCATTCCAGCTCTTGCAGCAGTCAGCCCTGTTACAGTCCTTTCCACTGTGTAGACCTATGGAGGAAGTACGAGTGCAGGTATATCCTTGTGTTGCCTTCTTTTCTTTTTAAAAGATCTGTTTTCCTTTGTAAGAGGAAGTGTCTCCTCTTTCCTTTAAAAAAAACCGCAACAGCACCCTACAAGGGCTGCATATATTTGAATAGCCCTAGTCATGTTAGGCTCTGTAACTGATGTACCTTTTGTGTATTGTAAATGTATTCCTTCAACATCTGGAGTTACTTTGATCAGAAAAATGCAGTGTTTCATTGTGGACCCACAGTTCCCATATCTTGTTTAGCACAAGTATGTGAAACTTCCCTTCTGTATTGCCAGTGTGAATGAGCTCCAGCACCTGGGCAGGTAGCAATCCTGCACCACCTCCCTGCACTTGGGGCAGAACCCAGTGGGTTGCTTACACCCCTGCCGATTCCTTTATGCCCTACTGAGTTTCTTCTGCAAGTGGTGAGTCTCTTGCTGATTCTTTTGTGCAAGTGGGACCCACCAATTACACAATGGCAATTTAGTGCTTCCCATCTCTACCTTATAGAGGGGCACTGGATGTGGTCCCTTTGATCCTCCACTCATCACTAAGAGCCCACAGGAAGTATTGTCTCTGGCACAACACTCCAGGAGTGCAGCCACACAAGACAAAGGCCATAGAGACTCAGGTAGGATTAAATCCAGCCCAGAGCTCAAGGTATATCTCCCGTTTTTTCATCAACTGTGCTCACTCCTATTAAGGATCTGTGACTCCCCAAACTGGGAGCTTTTCTACATGAGGCATTTATTGTACGCTCATGATTCCTTACTCACTATTTTTTTCAGGCTCTTTGGACAATGTCGTGATCCTCCAGTTTCAGTTCTGTTTTTTCAGAGCACATTTCCGTTTTTTGTTTGAACGGGGAAAATGCGGTATTATTTCTGAAAGCACTGTTTTTACTTATGTATTTGCAATATTCCACTATAGCACAGCACCACCTAGAGGTTATGCCATGGAAAAACAACAGCAAAGGAAAAGCTCTTTGTGTAGAACTTGGATCTCAATTCTCCAACGAAACTGAAAGTAGATACAGCGAAAAACAGCCTCGTGTAGAAAAGCTCTGGATTCCTATGAAGCGGCTCTGGGGAGGGGTTTCAAACCCTCACTACAAAATATTAAGGAGCAGCTAGACATTTATATTTACTTTGTAAAAAGAGTGGGCTTCTTCTTCCAGGTGTCCAGCTGGCAAAGTGGAAGTGACAGACAACCTTACGGGCCTTAAGCAATGCACGTCATCACCCTGCGGACATTGGAACTGTAGGAATGGAGGCACCTGTGTGGCCCAGTCCCGAGACAAATATGTCTGCCAGTGCCCTGAAGGTTATAAAGGAAAATGGTGCGAAGTCAGCCCTGTGAAAGCAGGAAGACCAGTGGGACTCAGCTCTGGTTCCATCCTGGCTATCAGCATGTGTCTGCTTGTTTTTCTAGGTAGGAAATTTTGACCTCTCATGTTACCCTAATACTGCAGAGGTGCAGAACATTTTTCAGCCTCAGGGCCGAATTCCATTTTGGGGAAGATTGGGTGTGTGTGCATTCCAGTGGTGGTGGTGGGGGGCCTGAACATAGAAATGGGCAGGGGCAAAGGACACAGGCCAGGAATATCAGCATGGTTTTGCTTCCAGCTCTTACTGACTGCCACTAAGTCTTAAGGGAGGTGTTTCAACTTTTTAGAATGGAGGAAAAATCCAGTGGAGGTTGGTGGCTCTGATATCAGTAAGGCTGTGAATCTGACTGAAACCCGGAGCAGATTCACCGCCCCACTGACATTGGAGCCACCAGCCTGCACTCGAAAAAACTGCATAAAATCTGGGAAGCCTTCTGGGGAGAAAAGGTGGGGCTATGGGAAAGGGCATAGTCGTTTGGGCTGGATTTGACCCCTGAGCTTGAAATTCTGCACCCCTGTAATAGTGCATGGCATGCTATTGAAATGAGGATTTTGAGTAATCAATGTCTCTAAGTTCCTGCACTGATTAATAACTATTTTATTTATTTATTACATTTATATCCTGCCTTTTTTCCTCCAAGAAACCCAAGGCAGCATACACAATCCTCCTCTCCATTTTATCCTCACGATAACAACCCTGTGAGGTAGGTTGGGCTGAGAGTCTGTGACTGGTCCAAAGTCACCCAGTGACCTTTTATAGGCCAAGTGGGGACTAGAACCTGGATCTCCTGGCTCCCAGTCCGACACTCTACACCACACTGGCTCTCAAGTATAGATACTCCCATGGAGATGTGGCTATATCTCTTCTTTCTTTTCTTGCCGTCTCATATATAATTTCTCGTGCATCCCTTCTCAATAGTTCCTGGATTAGGTTGGCCCGCAGGCTAGGCCAAACAGAAATTTGTCCACTGTGTCTGAGTCTATCAGCATCAGGCAGTTCCTGGGGGCCACTGCAGACCTGGGCACCTCTTTAATCCCTCCCCACATTCACAGTGCTCCAATCAACATGGAACAGCTGGGACTAGGAGCCAATATTTATATTTCCCACAATGCCTCAAAGCAACGCTGTGCTGGCGGCATTGTGGCAAACTAAAATGGGGGCTACTGGAGTCGAACGTCTAGAACTGATGAGAGTGCTTTTCTCATGAGCTGCTGCCACTAAGTAAGCCTTCCAGGGCTCACCCACATAGGAGCGCCTTTTTGTTGAAGCCCCCCACCCCCACCCAAAACCTGGAGCTGGCCTTCCTATACAGGTTACTGCATGGTTGCTCCAGCCTGGTGTGCTTCAGTCCCAGTGAGACCATTTGGGCCAATAACAAAGGTGGAAAAAAGAAGAAACATTTATGGGGTTGCATAGTAACCATAGGGCATACTTGGTATGTTTCATTAATTACACATAGGGCTGTTTTTCTTTCTGAGAACTCAGTATGGTTTAGTACAAACCTGTCCTATCCAGGTAATCATCAGGGCCCGGTTGGCTCAGGTTTAGCAGAAGAGGGGTCCTGTGCTTTCCAAGAATTCTCTGGAGTAGGAAAGCTGAGGTTAAAATATTATTTTATTTCAAATGATTTTTAGGCTGCCTATAAAGTCTATAAAGGTAAAACCCTCTCAAGGGTTTCCAATGTTAGAAGAAACTGAGGCCATCGTCTCACATAAGATCAGAGCCAGGCCTCTGTTGAGGGTTGATTATGTTCTTAGTAGCTATGCTAGTCAACCAACATTATTGTTGACATTAAGAGCCAGCACGCTGTATCAGTTCTGATAAATATGCTCCCCCCACCCCACAAGACATTTCCACTGTTCAGGGTTTTCTGAATGATCCATTGGTGACCCTGAATAGGCAGGATTCCTGATTGCATGGACAGAGTTTTCGCATGTACCATTTGTACACATATAGGACAGAACCAGACTTTCACGTTGTTCACAAAACATGACAACCCAGAGTATGGGTTGTCGTTGAATTGTGGATTGGTTTTGGATCATGGGTTGTTTTGTTGCGTGAAGCCAGCTTCCCTAACAAACCATGGTTTGTTAACCACGAACAACACATGAAGAGAACCCATGTTTTAACTGCATCTATTGCTTTTAAATTATATATTGTTTTAACTTGGATTATGGTTTAATTTGTTTTTAACTGTGTATATTTATTGTTTTATACTGTATGTTTTTATCTGTATGCCGCCCTGAGATCTTAGTGTTATAGGGCAGGATATAAATATTTTAAATAAATAAATAAATAAATAAATAATAACCCATGGTGTGTTGTTGAGTTGTAGCTAACAAACCATGATTCACATAACAGAACAACCAACGATTCAACAACAACCCACAATTCAACCTATACTCTGGATTGTTGTGTTGTGTGAACCCAGTCTTTGTCCTCCTCTCTTCACCCCTACAACCCACCCCTGACTTCTCAAAATCTGTTCCAGTTGATCCCCCCAACCCTCTGGAGCAAATTTAGAGGGTGCACCAGAAACAGCATTGGGGAGAAGCACTGACAGAAGCAACTCCATCAGCAGGATGAGTTAAATGGCTTCCACCCATTGGCATTTTTTTCAGGCATCCCAATGAATGCACGCTGGCCACTGGGTGTGATCCTTTTCTCCCTCTCCCCTGTATGTGTATTCAGCACACTTCCAAACAGTGGTATTCAAGCTGTGAGCCAGAGTCAAATGCACATGCTGGGCTCCATTGTCTGGTGGAGCTCTGTAAATGCATGGGCTCTCTTTCTTCCACAACTTGGCAGTAGGAGGGCCTTACTTGGACCTGAGAAGCTGCCTCACTAGTTTAACTTTGTGCAACTGTGTTGCAAAACTGAACTCTAATTTTAAATGAATTGTTGACTCTCTAGAAATGGAACTAAAAGCCTTCCTCCAAAGAGTGTACATATTTCAGAAAAGTAATGACTCAAATAAGTAATAATACCACTTTAATCTTCATTAAAACAGTGTTTTACTTACTTTGGGTATCTTATTTACTCAGGATTGGTGAAAGGCCAGAGACTGGCCAAAATGCCTTCTATTTAAATGTCCTAGTGGATTCCTGTAGGTAAGTAAAATACCCTTTTAATGAAGCTTGATTTTAAGATATAGATGATTCATTACCTTCCTGAAAAGTGTACCTTTGTTTATTGGACCCTTAACTTAAAACATTGCATTTATACTCCATAGAAATATAAACATTAAATGCTAGCTTATTTTCCTCAGGTTATTTTCATATTATAGAAATTACATTACTGTGCTTTGCAGGTAAAAACGATTATAACAACTACATCTTGTCTTTCTTTCCTCCCTCAGGTTTATTAGTCTCTTATACTGTGTGGAGTCAGTGGGGAAGATCAAGGTTTCGTAAAGGAGGAATTTACCACATTCCTGAGGAACATGAAAGTTGGGAAGATGTTAGAGGAAACGTCTTCAACTATAACGAGGAAGGAGGAGGGGAGCATGACCTGGTATGGTTTTGCCTGACCTGGTATGGCATCACGACAGCATTTTAAATTTGTAATAGCCCAAATTTAATATGCTTGAGAGATGTAAAAAAAGAAAAAGAAAAATGGTTTGTCAGGGAAGAAGTTAAATCATTTCCAATTGTCAGTGCAATCTGCTGTCACCACTGACAAAGAGAGGTCACCTCAAACTAAATGAAAACGTTGCTGTAAGTCAGCAACTTTTTAAGTGCGCAGTTTTGGGGGAAAGCCTGGGGTGGTTGCAAGTTTGCGGCTGCATCGTATAAAGGAAGTAGCGCGACTGCAGAACCACCACAGGGTATGCAGGGCATATAAACAGCCACCAGATGTGTTGAGCTACAACTTGCATCAGCCATCACCCATTGCCATGCTGGTTGGGGATGATGGGAGTCATAGTCCAACACCTATGGAGGGCAGCAGTTTGAGGAAGGCTAATGCAGCGCATGTCATTTTTTTTAGGCCCCAAGCTGTACCAGTGGAACCCTATGCTGCAGTTTGTCAAGTGCTTGATAAGATCCCTGTTGTGTGGTCTCAAGTAAACAACAAAATAGGACGTTTTTGAAGCACTGGGAGGTCATGGTATGTGGATGACTGTCACAGTATGGGCTTGAAATAGGTCTGAGCAAGAAAAGACAGAAAGCGCACGGGGGTGAAAGAGTCACAACTGCTTCCAGATTTGTGATAGAACTGTTCCCTCCAAGACAAGGCCCCATTTTCCCTTAACTTTTTATCCCTATCCTGATCTGGCATGCCCTCCCTGCTCCAGAATCTGTTTAGATGTAAAGTGGTAGATAAATGTTGTAAATAAGCATTAATTTTAAACCTGACTCTGGCCTCTTAGCATCCTGGACCACAAACAGCCACCCACCTGAACGTCTTTGTCTGAGATAAACATTGTGAGTTCCTATAAACCAGGGTGGGGAATGTCTTTCAACCTGTGGGCCAAATTCAATTTCAGAGAGGCTCTTAGCCCTGTCTGCCATTTCCAGTGGTGCGCAGAGCCAAAAAGCGAGAGGTGCGGCCAAAACTACAAAGAAACCTCGCCTATTTTAGCTTAAAGCTCTTACTGTCAGTAACTAAACTTTAGGAGGGGCATTTCAATCTTTTAGGATGGGGGAAAAGCCAGAAAACCACCAAAAGATTGATGCTTGGGGTAAAGGGGGTGAGGCCAGTGTAGAGGGCCATGGCAATTTAGGGAACCCAAGTACCAGGTTGGGACCTCAGGAGGGCCGGCCTAGGCCCCTGGGCCTAAGTTTCCCCATCACTGCTATAGACTTCCTTCATGTGACATGTTTCACATCTTCTTTTTAATTTATCATTGTCACTTCCCTGTGAGTACTCCAGGGCTGGCTCTGGGGAATGGTGAAGAGGGTATTTGACAAGGCCCCAAGACTACCAAGGGTTGAGCACTCCACCATTCTTCTTTTGCATACAGCACACCCCCAGCCCCTGAAGGTCCGTGGCAGGTTGAAAGGATTTTCAGTTTGCGTGAGCTGCTTTTTCCAGGTTAAGGGGGCCAAGGTTGGATTGTCCAAAGGCCCCCCAAAATTCAAGAGTCAGGCCTGGAAAATTCACATTTTTTATTGGTCGCTACATTTAAAGGAAGAAATAAAACTGAATACAGTCCTTTCAGTTGAGGCTAAACCAACATTGAGTAGAAAAGGTACTTACTACCTATACTGTCTTCTTGTATATGGTATCAGTTAACTTAAAAAAAGGCTTTGTACATTTTAAATGTGTTCTCACCCCTGTCCTTGTAGTTTGGAATCAACCTAAGGTCTTGCTCTTGGACTGGAGTTTTGCTAATCACTTCATCACAAATGGTCTTTGAAAGCTTTTTCAGGCGCAATTCTATACATGTAGGACTTTTTTCTATTTAAACATGCACAGAATTGTGCCCTTCATATAATAACATTTCCAAGAGTTCGATCTCCGCTTGGAAAAAATTATATACACTGTAATTTGTAAAGATGATGGGATTTGTAATCAAGCATCTCTTGAAGCTGCTAGGTTGGGGAAGGCTGAGGTATAGTATGAGTGCTGTTTCCTAACATGAATACATGGATTTTGCAACTGCCCATTCAGTGACTTGCAAGTCTGTGAACTTGCAGCAGGAAAAAAGAACCTGCAGGAAATGTTTGTATGAAGCAGCCTTGTTGATGTGTAGAAGAGTGTACTGGGTGGGGAAAGGATAATATGTAAAGCAGGGGTGCAAAAGTTGCTTTCTGCCCAAGGGCCGAATTCCATTTTGGAGAAGCTCATTGGCTGCAATACAATAGTGGATGGGGCCCAAATACCAAAAATACCAGCTATTTTACCTTAAAACTCTTAATCACCAGTCACTAAGCCTTAGGAGAGGTCAACCTTTCAGAACGGGGGAAAAAACTGCACAAATGCAAGGGAACCACCAAATGATCCATAGTTGGGAGAAAGGGGTGGGGTCAAGAAAAGGGGCGGGGCTTTCTGAGGACCTCTGGAGGGCCAGATTGGGACCCCTGGAGGGTCAAATTCAGCTCCAGGCCTCAGATGTAAAGGTTCTGCATCTCTGATGTAAACCACTGGCATCTATTTGACTGGGTTTCAGAGAATCAGCACAGCCTAGTAGAGAGCTGAACTTGGATTGGGAAGACTTAGATAGATCCAAGTCTACTATGGCCTGACTGTGGTTTTGGGCCAGGAAGTGGCTTGTTGGGCAAGATACCTCTCTGCCTTGGTCCCCATCTGTAAAACAGGATAAGTAGTAACTGACAGACCTCCAGGTGATTTGAGATGGTAAACACAAGAAAGACAGTGAAGTATTCTACAAATAAAAGATGCTGAAAAATAATTAAAGGGTTTTTTTCTTTAATGTTTCCTTTCTTCCTCCCCTCCCTTTCCCCAGAATGCTTTTAATACAGAAGCATTAAAGATCTCAGGAACTGCTGCTCCATTCCTCAACTCATGTTCTGGACCACAAAGAAACCCACTCGGAAATCCTGTATGCTTGAGAGAATCTATGTCTTTGGTTACCAGTGTCCCAGACTTCAAGCATTATGTGTCCCAAATAATCCATGATGCAGACAATGACTTGCAGAGTCTTCCAGCAGACACGATGCATTTCTATTGCGTGGAGGGCCAACCCTCTTTGAGTGGAAGCTTGAGTTCCTTAGAGACCTCCAGCATAGAGGAAGATCTAAATTACGATTTATCTCAAAGAATGGGGGCCAAAGTTTGTAAAGCTAAAAGAGCTCTATGAAGTTCCTACTGAACCGTTATAAAACATGGACTCAACAACCCAACACATTGCTGATATGAATCCTGTTCCTAGGAGAACACACTTGAGAGACATTTTTAGTATCTTATTTTATGAATCAAATCATTGTGTTTATTTATGCTGGTTATTTGGGAACAGTACAGTAATGCTGTCAATCTCCTCACTTTCCTTTAAATGATCTGAATACAAAGGTTTTTATATGTGCTGTATAATTAAAGTTAGAAAAATATTTGTTATGAAGTTTCCCTGAGTGCTTTGAAACAAAGGCATTTTGTAGCATTAAATAGCATTAGGTACCACTAACATGTGACACTCCTGTTATATTCAGTAGATGCTATTTACATTTGTGCTATTGCTTATTATACTAAATGTTTTGTGTTGCTACATTTGTATACTTGTTTAGTTCTATCTATATCTTTTGTACTTGAGTTTCAATAAAAAGGTTTCATACTTACTATATTGTAAAATATTGTGGATAGCTCAGGGCCAAATTTCACTGCAAGGAGTGTGGGATGATAGCTAGCATTTATCTCATTTCCCTAAAGTAGGGAAGGAAAATAGTTGGAAACGGGGGTGGCAATAAGAAACACAACGGAAATATATCATTTGTATAAAGTTTGTGTGAAGATGGTAGGTATGGCCAGACCAAAGGTATGGTGGACAGATAGTGGCATGTGCAATATTACATTTGATGCAAGTTTCTAAAAACTACTATGGGGACACACACACATTTTGGAGGGGGAGAATTGAGATCTGCCTTCCTTTGGGTGTACTCTGAAACCAGCAGAGGGTGGGGACCAGAGCAAATAGTGAAGCCCCTTTCTCTCTTCTTCTCCATCCAATGGGCTCCCAGAGATCAGATAGATGGTTCTTGCTAGGAATCTGTACTGATCCACTTGTAGAGAGCTTTTGAAATTTGAGTGAAGGCCCCAAAGTTGCCCACCCCTGCTATTCAGTTTGCACCTCAGTGGTGATCATATTTTCTTACAAACGTATGCTCTGATAAAACAAAACTTAACGTAACATGTTATCTTTCCCTAGAAAGTGATTCTTAAGATTTAGCTTTTAAAGCCATGTCAAGAAAACAGGATGGACATTAAAATCAAAAGATTTTGAAGCATCTTAAGTGTGTCTGTGTGGCTTTGGTTGCTTAGCCATTATTTACATGTTTTCAATCCTGTCTCCTCAACCCTGAAGTGTCAAGATTTAATGTAAGAAAAACACATTCTCAAGATTCTTAAGCAAACAAAAGTCAACCACCTGCACCAACATTCTTTGGAAACACATGTTGTTGTCCAGTGTAGGCACATGTGAATTTCAAGTGTGGATTGAAGTACTCCAAGGCATCTCTTCACACAGGAGCGTAAGAACGCAAACATTCTTGGTGTCTTGCCACATGTGGAGGTGGACATTCTTTTGCACTCTCTCATGAACAGAAATAAACCTCTCATTGTTACGGACAGTTTTATTTCCCCTTCTTCTAGGCGGCTCCCCCACAAGTAGGCGGCTCCCCCACAAGCCTGCGAGGTAGGTTAGGATGAGAGATAGTAACTGACTCAAGATCATTCAGTGAGCTTTATGGTTAAATGCAGATGAACCCAGGTTCTTAGTCCAACACTCTAACCACATAAGCTAAAATTCAGAGCAGAGGTTCATCCCTTTCCTCTCACCGCAAGAAGGCAGTTGCCTGTCCACCACCAGCAGCTTTTATTCCCTCCCCAAAAGGAAACGCTTGGGCCTAAGCTTACAAATAGTTGAAGTGGACTCAAGGGAGCAGCAGGAACCTGGGTTGTTAATGTTTTTTTGCTCTGCTTTTATAGCCAATCTAGTCCTGCTTGAAAGGTAGACTGTCATTAGTTGGAGCTGATCTACTTTGCTTGCTAGTTTGAGTCTTACACTGACTAATTTCTGGCCTTCAATTGCTCAGAGCAGTTTCTCCAGGGCACAACGCTATTGACAAGAAAAACAAGACTGATGAAAGCAAGAATTGAGGGCTAGCTTGAGATACTTCGCCAGTTTTGGTAGGAAAACAAACATCCCCCCTCCCTTTTTGCACCTTGACCATTCACAAATACTGTGGAATAATTTGACACATATAATATTTCTACTATTTACTGTGCTTTATTTTATCCCCTGTAAAATGCTATCTGTAACTTTACCAAAGAAGCAGCAGCAACTCTACCTGTTACACTGCATTACCATGGGTGACCTCCAGTAAAATGGTTTTAGCATCTGAAAGAGAAACCGAAGAGGAGGCCTGCAGCAGAGCTCCCTGAATTTCCGGCTTCTCCTTGGGGACGTGGCGCTGCGGACTGCCAGGAGGAGCACCTGCTCTTCAAAATGTACCACTACACAGACCCAGAGACATAAGATCGTTTCCTTACCCGAGGATTAATAAACTGTTAATATTTGTTACCCATGACATCGCTACACCAAGGAAAATACCCGTTGGATTTCTGTTTCGTACGCACTTAGGAAAAGCACGAGAGCCCGACCAGATTACCACAGGCCCTAATCCGGCTTTCAACCCCCATGCTCCCTTCGGGGTGCTCTTGGGCAAGACATAGCGCCCGGTCCTGCCACTGAGGTAAAAAGGCGCTGAAGAAGCGCGACCTGCCTGCCAGCCAGCACCGAATCACGTCAAAGCCGGGCCTGCCGCCGTCTCTTGAGTAACCAACTGAGGAAGCGAGGCGGAGCAAAAGCCCGCCCTGCTTTTTCCCCTCCCCTTCCGGAGGCAAAGGGAGGCGGCGAAAGAGCCGGGCGGCGGGGGCGGCCGCCATTTTGGTTGGTTGGTGGGTGGGCGTGAGGGGGGGAGGAGGGTGCCTGCGAGGGGTTTGCGGCAGGGTGAAGTAAAGAGCAGGTGAGAGGAATGGAGCGGCCCCCGCGGTCATGCGTGGGTATGTGCGCGTGCACATATCAATGGGTAGTATCCAATGTTAGTCCTGCGTAGCTAGACCCATTGAAATGAATGAGATTTAAGTTAGTCAAGGCGTACTTGTCCCATTCATTTAAATACTCTACATAGGACGAACATAGGCTAGTACCCAATGTTAGTCCTATGTAGAGTAGACGCATTGAAATGAATGAGACCTAGTCAAGGCTTACTTGGCCCATTCATTTCAATAGGTCTGCTCTATTTAGGACTAACACTGGATACTACCATATGTATGTATGTCCATGTGTATATATGTCTTAGAGAGTGAGAAACCGCCATGGCTGAGGGAACGGGGAGTAGTTAAAGGCAGTGTTCTATGTCTGGGGTTGCTCTGAGGGTTTGTTTGGTTTTAACTGTTAATGTTGTAAAGGATGGTGTTGGCTAAGAGAGAGGGGTATTGATTGGGGCACATACAAGTAGTTGGGGTTTGACAGGTAGATAGATCTCTTGGAGATTTGCAGTAGATCTACAAGGGCTTTTGGCTCCCAGCAGCAACAAAAAGGTTCTCTCCTCTAAATTAGGCTGCTGAAATAAAGAAACCTGGGATGGGGGAAAAGCAGGAGTAGATTTTTGTGTGAAAGGATCTGTTATTTTGAAAACCAAGTCTTGGTCTGAGCCATATGTTCAGAGACAGCCTGTCCCCTAATTCTACAAAGGGAATGGTTGTCCTGGGCAGTATCAGCACCTGATTCCAAATGGTGGATCTTGCTTTTCTAGTCAAAGCAGCAATAAGAAAGTGCATCCCAGAAGCCTTCCCAACTCTGGTACAAAAGAGACGCTGGCGAGATTCTGATTAAGGAATATTGTGTTGCAGTGTTGGTCTTCCAAGTGCCACAAGAATGTTGACAAATGCCAGAGTGGCGGCAGCTGTGTATGGCTGTAAATAGCAAAAAGAAAGAAAGAAGTGTCTTGTAGTGTAACAGGTTGATTGTGTGGGATTTGTGGACTGGAGCTCACTCCTCAGGTGCAGGAATTATTAACCTTGGCTGTGCGACACACGGACACAGGTTTAGTGCAAACAGTGAAAACAATAGGGCTAAAAGGCCAGGAAATTTCTGTGCAAAGCTCATGGTTTACAAACTTTTTCTCTAGTCTTATATACATGTGTACCTGCTAACTGATGATAAGGTTGCATGCATTTAATGAATCCACAAAAGTGTATGCCACGGTCAAATCCTTAGTCTTTAAGGTACCACAGGACTGTGTATATGTGTTGGCGGGGGTGAGGGAGTGCTGTTGATTTTGATGTAAGGTTCTATTTGTTTTGTGGGTTCTTCTTTTGGTTTGCTGCAATGTTATCCAACCCAAATTTTCTAAATATGAGATGCTTCTCTCTTCTCCATCTACCTGCTTTCCAACGTTGCTGTGATTGTGTTGTGGAATTCAGTGAGAATGAGGCACATTTTATGTTCCATGGAGCAGTTCTGTTCTCGTATAAAGCATGTTTCTTTTTAATCAGAGGAGTATCGTGCTGCTATTGACCCAACGGATTACTCACAGGAACTGAAAGAAAGGACGATGAGTGCAGAAGCTGCTGACCGGGAAGCTGTCACCTCTAGCCGACCATGCACCCCCCCTCAGACCTCCTGGTTTGAGTTCCTGTTAGAAGAGTCTCTGCTGGAGAAACATCTGAAAAAAGTTTCTCCTGGTTAGTAATGCCATGACCTATCCTTTATCTGTATTAGTGACTGCAAAGGCTGAGAGAGTTTAACTGTGTTTTCTGCTGGAGTTGTTGAGATTCTTCTTAATTGTATAGGCTTTTTTGTTGTTGTACCACGGGGAACTAAAGTTGTGATTGTCTGGTGCTTTCAGTTGTATGAGGCTACAACTCTGTGCACAGTTAAGCTGCTTAAATCCCACTGAAATCAGTGGAGTTTTAGCCTAAGGATCATTCACACAATCCGTGTGTGTGTTGTGTGTATGTGTGTTTGTACAGACACATGG
The DNA here is from genome assembly GCF_023053635.1 of Elgaria multicarinata webbii. NCBI lineage: Eukaryota > Metazoa > Chordata > Lepidosauria > Squamata > Anguidae > Elgaria > Elgaria multicarinata. Next base: position 85,060,160 of record NC_086177.1, read on the forward strand.
AAGATTAAAAGTATAGCTTTATACTTGAATATGATAAATATTTGTAAGCATTTGTATCATAGGTTTAGCTATGATGGACTACAGCTCCCTGTTGAATAGTCACTTGTAATATGTGGAAAAGACCATATATGCACAGAGCTGCAATTTTAATCAATATTAAATAAGTCATTTTTCTTTGAAGTAAAAGTTATAGCTGTGCATGATCCTGAAAATGGTGCTGCTAGCTTTGTATTTGTTGCCTTCTTCCAATGTGGCATTTTTATCCAGAATACAAGATTTAAAACCTGTTTCTTTTGCCCAGTAGATCCATCACCAGTTCAGCTGATCGTCCAGTTTTTGGAGCAGGCTTCCAAACCTTTGGTGAATGAACAGAATCAGGTTCAGCCTCCACCTGATAATAAGAGAAACCGTATTTTAAAATTACTTGCTCTGAAAGTTGCTGCACATTTAAAGTGGGATTTGGATATACTAGAGAAAAGGTATTGGTGGATTTCCCAGTTCATGTTGTTAAGATATAATGATGCCATAGACTGTATTAATTGATATAGTGTTTATGTGGGTTCTCTGGTTTTTATTGACCTGTAGTTGTCTCTCAAGTATCCATATCAGAGTAGCACAAGCTAATGCAAATCTGATTTGCAGCAACCTTGATGAAGGTAAGTAGATCTGAGTCTGGTCAGTGCCTGGATGGGAGAGCACCTGGGAAACCTGATATATGTCGCCATAGAAGAAAAGGTATCAATGTAACAATAATTGCTGATCACCTCCTATTATAGGATCATGTTTATTCTTTGAGAGAGTTGTGTAACAAAACTGTATTCTGATCTGTGTGACATCAACAATCCTTGGTCTTCTATTTTAGTTTATCGGTCCCTGTACTGAACATGCTACTGAATGAACTGCTGTGCATTAGTAAGGTTCCTCCAGGAACTAAACATGTAGATGTGGACCTTGCCAGTTTACCTCCAACCACTGCAATGGCTATACTGCTCTACAATAGATGGTGAGACTTTAAAAGTTTTGGGTGTTGTTGTAGCTCAAATATGGAGTTAAAAGTAAATAAATCCTAGTTTGATTATAATACATAAGCAAGATTGGCCTGTTCAGATAGATTCAGGGATTGAAAAATGATTTGTGTACATTGGTGAGCATTTTCATTTACCATTTAAACCAGGAGTTGTCATAAATAAAACACTGTAGATGTAGATCCCTAACTTTAATGTTATTGTATGGTTTTACATAAAAGATAAAGGAAAGTTATAGGGATATATTATTTAATATGGAGAGACATTGACTGCTACCCACTGCACACTTTAGGTTCTGTTGAAATCAATTAGATTTTTACCCTTTCTGAGTTTGAGCTTCTCTGGCTTTAACTTGCCAATATGTGTATGCACTGATGAGAAAGTTGGCAGACTTATGTGCAGTACAGTACATGACATCTGTATAACCAGAGAGGCTTTAGGACTTTTAGATGGCCAGTGGCTATGTCATTCTTCAGGTGCTGCTTGAGTTGCAGTCACGTGAACTTTTTGTTTGAGGCCACAATGGATAACGTGGCCTTAAGATCAGACTGTTGAAATGATTAAGCACTCTGTGATAATCTTTTGACTTTCTTTTAATAGGGCTATTAGGACCATAGTCAAAAGTAGCTTTCCTGTCAAGCAAGTGAAACCTGGTCCACCTCAGTTAAATGTGTAAGTTTGTGCATCAATTTCAGACCCTTACCGATGATTTACTTAACAAATCAACTTAATTCAGGAGTCAGTTTTCAGTGAGGCACAGTGATGGTATACAAATGTTATTCTAAGTTTTTGTATTTATGTTGGCTACTTGATCAATGGAAAGTTTACAATATATTTAGAAAAGTATGTTTGTGCTACTAAAGGGGCTTTTATAAAAAGAGAAAGAGAGAGAGATTCCTGCACTGAGTGAGGTTGTTTGAATATAGCAGCAGCAAATCATGTGTTAATTAACCCAAGATTTGCAATGGCATGTGCCATCTCCATTTTGCATATCTGAATATCTGAAAAGTGATATCTAAAAAGTGACATCCAAACCATGGGTTAACTGTGGGTTGTTCAGCTCATAGTTCACCAATAGACAGGATTAGCATGTCATGGTAAGCCATGGTGGACTGTGAGCTTTGTTTGTGTCAGTGTGGCTTACTATGACATGTTAACCCGGCATGGGTAGTTTTGTGCAAGCAAGCCACCCTGAGAACCCATAGCTTGCAGTAGGCATGTTGAAGGGTGGCTTGTTCTCAGGGTGGCTTGTCATGAAGCCCAAACTCGACAGTGTGGCTTGTTACAAGTAGCAACAGCCACCTGGTAAGAGCGGCAAAAAAGCCCGTATTGTTTTTTGCAATCTTGTCATCCATCTTGCATCGCCAATGATAGCCGCCTCTCCACTGATGCTGAAATGGCAGTTTGGTAGAACCACTACCTAGGATGGGAAACTTCCCTGCCTCCCCCCACCCCACTCTGACCTCTTCCTCTTTTTGAAGGACTTACACAGCTTTTTAAAGAATCACTTTTTGGTCCTTCAAAAGTACACAAATAGGATTATAATCCCCCCACACCCAGTCAATCCAAATTATGCAAGAGCGCAGGTTTGCCTGTCTGTTACATGTAGCTTCTCCTTCTCAATGTCCTTGTTACTGTTGTCAAGTGTGCACAGAAGTGGAATAGGTAACATGAAATTGATAAGGTGAGGGTACATGTAGGCTAATCTGCGCACAGTAGCAAAGGACCAGGGAAAAACAATACTGAGAAAGTACAAAGGGGGGGGGGGGGAACGGACCGATGGACGGTCAATAACTCTCACTTGGCAATGTCATCCTCTTGTTATGCCTTGAGCTGACACTTGTCAATGTCCGTTTATCTTTCAACATTTCCCCAAGTCCCAATTAATTCCTATTTGTCAACTTCATATCCAGAATACTGTGAAATTGTTAAATGAATCAATTGTCCACTCTTCAAATCTTTAGAAAAAATCAAGGAATTTGAAATCCTACAAGTAACTTGCTTTCTTTGTAAGGTATCCAAGAGATTGTAGAAGTCTAAATATAACCACAGCTAGTATTACTTTGAATGGTTAGTTCAGGATTGCTTTTGTCTTTTTGTTTAGAATGAATCAGATTCAACAAGAAAAGGAAGTAACAGATAATATTTTGAAAGTGGTAAGTCCCTTTCTCTTTATTAGACATGGATATGAGTGGATTTTCATTTTAAACTAAGGAATGTGGAAACTTGGTCGATGGTTCCATGTAACTTTCCTGTGAAAGTTGGTACTATCCTATTTTGGGCCTGTTCTCTACTCCATGAGATTCAAGGAGTTCCTTCAAGGAGGTTTTCTCAAATAGGAGAATTATGGTGCAAGGAACTAGGCCACTAAAGCCCAGGCAGAAAGACCAAATTACTTACTTGATTTATTTCTCATGATATCGCAAAACTGTGCAGTTCTTTCAGTCATTGCCTCTTTGGTCAGTCTTGGGAGGGAAAGTTTCTATTTTATACACTCCTTCCTGTGGGCAAGTGAAAGCAGCATGAGAAAGGATAAAATAGTTTTGCACAGGTTAGCACTGGTAGGAATGGTTCAAGCTGCAGGGCGTGTATGAGGGATGTGAGTCTTTGTAAATGATCAAGGTCCTGTGTACTTTTTTATGTGGCTGACTGGCTAATTTGAAATTGACATAAGTAGGAGTGGATCCCCCAGAAAGGTGCGTGCCTGTGATGTGGAGAATTCCTTAAAGAAACAGCGTCTTAATGGTTCATTGAATGAACCACAATACATATAAAAGAAGGGGGCTGTGAAAATATCAATACTTTAATGAACCCTATAGAATACTAATGCACAATCCACAAACGTGGAAGTGGAAAACACTGTTAATAATACAGCAATACATACTGGAAAACGACACAATAGTTATTGATCTGTCTAGCTTTAAATTAACTTACTGGTTCAGGAAGACATTTATGGGAACAAAAGAAGGAATTAACACTTAATCGTGTGTTTTCCTTCTCATCTAACTTCAACATCCTGACTTATTCTTTCAATGTCCAAACAACCCTGAACTTGAAGCAAGTTGAATGGTGATTGCTTGAGGATAAAATACTTTTGTAACTTTTCAAGAGGGTGAGGATGGTTGTGGAAGCTGATTAGTGTGGATGCTGATTATATGCTGCTTATACTGGAGTGGAGGAAAGGAGAGCTTTCTCTTATATATTCTAAAATTGGAAGTGTTGAGAGTAAATAATGGAATATATACGTTTCTTTGGGTTGTTACAGCTAAAAGAGCAGGCTGCCGATTCCATTCTGGTGCTAGAAGGAGCACTCCAATTAAATAAAGATCTTTACATTCACACAATAAGGACTCTAGATTTGCTTGCAATGGAACCTGGTATGGTTAACGGAGAAACAGAGAGTTCTACAGCTGGATTCAATATCAGTGCTGATGAAATGCAGTGCCAGGTATGCCAGATGCTTTGACTGAAAATATAGCTACTATAGAATGATGTAGTAGTTTCATGGTATGTGCTTCATGCTGCCTGAACTTTCCTTTGACATTCCATATTCAAAGCTATCGTAGTTGACCTTTGGCTTCTGAGCTACATGTGTAGGCAGTCTCACATTTCCCCCGTTTCCAGTTATTGCTAAAGTTCAGTGTACTTAATTATTTAATTATTTCCAAACTGGTAGAAATATAGGGGAAAGAATTGTGTAGCCAATGTGATGTAGTGGTTAGTCTGGCCCTGGAACTCAGGAGATCTGGATTCTAGTCCCCACTGAGTGACTTTGGGCCTGTCACTGACTCTCAGCCTAACTTGCCTCACAAGGTTGTTGTAAGGAGAAAATGGAAAGGAGGAAGGCTATGTGAGCCCCTTGGGATCCTTGCAAGATGAAAAAAAAAGGATATAAATTTGGTAAAATAAAAATATAAATAAAATATTTCCTTGAACAAGAATGACGCCGCAGAGTTTTCATGTCTATAAGCATAGTTAATCTTCCTTCAACCTTTTCTTGTGTTTTAAAGATTGTGATAGACACATAAATGTTCTACCATAATTTTAACCTTGTTTGTTTCAGGTCTGTTATGATTTAGGGGCCATCTACTTTCAGCAAGGTTCCACAAACTCTGATCTGTATGGAAAAGCCAGAGATAAATTTTTTAGAACCAAAGAACTGATTTCCAAGGTGGGTAGTTTTATGATAACTTATTCTGGTTTATACCAATGTAATCAATTACTTCACATTCATGCAATGCAATCCTGTGCATGCTTAGAGATGTAAAATTTCTGGAAATTTTGAAGCCATAGAAAAAAACAATTTTTTTTCTGGGGGAGTTTGAAACAAAAAAACAAATTTTCAGAAAAATTGAAAAAAATGCAATATTATCACTTTTTACAGATTGAAAGTCACTTTGTTACTTTAGGAATATAAAATGTAATTATGTACAAGTTGGTTTGGCATAAAAATAACACAATCAGTTTATTATAAGTACAGTGTATTCAAGTGATTATTACAAACTGAATTTTTTTTTTTAATCTTTACTTTTTTTTGTAACAAATGGAGCTACAAGCTCCTGAACTGTAAGGAACCTCTTTGGTTTTGCCAGTTTATGAGGAGCAGGGAAAAAACAATTAAAACACACACAGAGAGAAGAAACCATCAACATTAGTAACAAAGAAAATTATTTGTCTCCGCTAGTCCTTTACGGTCTCAAGCCACATAAAGCACCCATTCCCATAAAAAGAACTGAGAAAAGGGGGGAACCAAGACTCAATGAATTTGTATGAAATTTAATCAGACTCATTTCCTGAGCTATCACTATCAGTTTCAGCCTCTGCTTCAGTTGCAGTGCCCCCTAGAGGCAGAAATGCATCTTGCTCTTGCATTTGAGAGTTGTAGTCTCAGTTTGCAACCTAGGACTTGCTTGTCCTCACTGCACAGAAATTGTGATAATCTGATACTGTACATAGTTTTTAGAAATCACTTGGAGAAGTAAATATCTGAACACCTTGTCTTAAACATTTTATTCATCATGCTAAAATAAAACATTCCATAATCCATTTTTCTTTTTCTTTTTAATTTTTCGGGGGGGGGGGAAGCCTTTGGAAAAAAACGAAGAAAAGAAAACGTGTTTTTTCCAAATGTTTCTGGGTTTTTTCCACCCTTCACATCTCTACACATGCTTACTCAGAATTAAGTCCCAGTGGGACTGTTCACATGACATGACAGCCTGCTGTGGGTTCTTTAACCCACAGTGAGGCTGTGGCATATGCGGGGGGGAGGGTGGCCGCCATTTTGACAACCTCCAACCTATGCTTGGAGGTTGTCATGTCATGCTAACCCAATGAGTGTGTATCCTCTTTTAGGGTTATGCAAGGGTTGTTTAATCCATGCTTGCCAAGTTTGCATGTCAGGACATCCCCTGAGTAAAGGGATGGTGCCCACAGGTACTGCAGTTTATTGTGGGTTAAATAATCCACAATGTACTGCAGTGTGTCATCCAACCCAGTTACTGTGTCCACTGGCATTTACTTCCTTTGAAGTGTGTGTGTTAAATCAGAGCCTAAATTGTATATAAATCCTTATAGAAAGATTGAAATAACTTAAAATAAACCCAGTGTGCTCTATTTTTTCAACATTTCTAATTGAAAGGTCATACATGTTAACGTTGCAACTACGAAGTGAGGGTTCAATACAGCCATATGTAGTGAACGCATTGCATATTGTGAGACACCCAAACAATACAAATATTTTATTACCTGCATTTATTCATCAGTTTCACAAAAAAGGGATAACATGATTATTAATCCATTACCCAGATAAATCCAGTGAGCTATCTGTATTTATTTGATCCTTTATCAAGTTTGAGTCCATAATAATATATAATGATCCTAGGTTAAATTATAATGTTCCCTTCAAATGTTTTGGACTACAACTCCCACCATTCCTGATGATTGGCCATGCTGGCTGGGGCTGATGATGATAGTAGTCTAAAACATCTGAAGGGCGCCAGGTTGGGGAAAGGCTGTGTTTATATATACTAATTTAGGAACTGAGTCCAATTTGAAGTAAAAGTAACTAAATATCTCTTTTGAAGGTATTTATTTAAAATCACTGATGCATTGAACAAATTTGATATATTGTTATCTTACAGATTGGCTCATCACTTCATTGCATCATAGATGAAAAGAGGTTAGTTGGTTACTGTCAAGCATGCGGAGTTCTTGCACCTTCTGACAATAACTCACAACCATCAACTCCTTACAGTCAAATCCATAGCTGCCTACGATCTGGCAATTATCAGGTAAACTACTTGCAAGGCATGCAATGCCCATGCGGTAACATTAGTTGGTCATTAGATCACCTCTATTATTTACTTTTCACTCAAATATATATTGCTGCTTGAAGTTGAAACTTCCCTATGTTACTATTTGAAGTCGTCTGCTGTATATTGGGTTTTTATTTAGTTTAATAAAGTTATCTTGATCTGTATATCATAAAAAGCTATGTTGAATTTGAAATGTAAAATTGTCTTGTGGCATATGCTTTGTGGTATAGTTTTCCAGTAAATAAAATGCTTTGGTAGTCAGAATTCCTGGGGATCTTTTAGGCATTTTCATCTCCATTCTTACACTTGTTTTATTGATCAGAAAATTTGACATCTTTCTAGTAAGATCTTTTACCACTTACCTAAGTTCTTAAAAGAAGACAGATTGAGCTTGTTTGGACATAACCCTAAACTATGGTTTCACATTACTGGTTTACTTATTGCTTTTATTGACCACTTAAAAGGTTAGTTTCTCTTTATTATTTGTTAAAATTGTATCCTATCCTTTTGCAAGAAGCTTAGAGCGGTGATTTAACCTCACAATAACCCTGTGAGGTTGGTTAGGTAGAAAGATAGTGACTTGTCCAAGGCCACCTAATAAGCTGCATGACTGAGGAGGGATGTTAACCTCTGGCTCCCATATTCAAGCTCAACACTCTGGGTACTGCATCACAATTTTAAAGCTGATATAAGGGCCCTTTTATCCATGTTGTCATAAAAATGTTATCTCTTCTCTATTTGTATTCTAGGAACTAGTGAAGATTTTTCTTGAAGATAACCAAACACCCACTTTACCTGTTCAGTTCAGACAATCAGTGCTAAGGGAGCTCTCCCAGAAAGCTCAACAAGGGTGAGACATCACTTGATTGACAGAATCTTTCAGGAGCATATGATATTTATTACTTTATAGTTAAAGCTAGGCAGAATGTATGGATTTCTGTACAGAACCTTCCTTTGGGCTTTTTGATCAAATGGTCATTTGTACAGAACCTGATGATGACTTTGCCTGAATACCATGTAGTGCACATTATTCTAAAGTTTTGAAATATTTGCTCTTCGTTATAATAGCTTTTCAAGTAAGAATGGAATAATTCCAAGTGCCAGGTCACCAAGACTCCTGTGGTATGAAAAACAAATGTTCTCAGTTCAGCACAAGGCTAGATAGTATACATTCAGTTTTTATGCCTGGGCCATGCACTTCAAAGTAGTTTGTCAGTAACACTGTATAAAATAAAATTCCACAGGGTGGAATCCAGTTAGGTTATGCCAACAGAACAGCATCTGTCACCAGAATGGCTGTGTGCATATGTGTGATTCTGTCTCCCCCTGCCTCCGCCGTGTACCCTTAACAGCTGCTCTGGAGAGTTGGCCCTTCTAGAGCAGATTTTGGAAGAGGGGAGAGGGGAGAAAGTCATGCTTGCTGGTCATGTATAATTCAGTGTATATATTACAATAAATGTCCAAAATGTGGTGACTGAACATTCAGATGTGAATGCTGACAATATCAAATGGATTTTGTGAATTCCTGATCACTGATTATTTAGGCAGTGGTCAGCATTGCCTGATGTATCTCTGAGTTTTTGGACATTCACAGAAATTTGACTGTGATTATCAGTATTCACATCTTAATGTTCACATTCACCAACTTTGAGGCATTTACTTTAACATACTTGGAAGAGTTTCTCCTTTAAAATGAATAAATTCTGACTGTCAGGTTTTAGAGTGTGCGTGTGTGTATAGCCTCACCCATGCAGCATTCATTACCTTTGCCATCTCCCCTGATGATAAATTAGCATTATATAATGGCTAAAAGAAGTTGGGTAGATCAGTTGCTTCAAGATATTCCAATATATCTCTGGACTTAAGGAAGTAAGCAGTCCATTTTCTGCAATAGTCCCATTTGTGCAATCAAATCGAGTCAATGAAAGCAAGAGGAGATGCAAACATTTTCAGAATTGATTTTTAGCAGTGCAGTTGAAAACATGCAATAAGCAGTGCAAATGCAGGAAGATAGCTTATTATACTTTTAAAACCTAAATTCCAAACCTGAAAACATGGAAATTCAGTGTCCACAAAAGTAGTAACTGTTCAAAACAGTGTCTTGAACTAGGTTTATAATTGTGAAGCAGTTTCATTCACTGAAAGTGCTGAAGAATTGATTTATTAATATATGTTCTGAATCCTATTCGGCAGTGAGGGTTTATATAAACGTGATATCAATGGATGTAAGATAGGGTCATGGGATTTGTAGGGAGACAAAGTGATTACTTTGGTCACTGGAAGCCTTTTCATATGGCTTCTAATCTCAAAACGTGCAGCAGATAAGCGTATGTCCGCAACCAAGAGGCTAGCATCTGGCTCACTTTTTCAACAATATTACTAGGATTTTCATGAACTTGATGGACCTTCTCCATCCTACATGGTGGCAACAATATGGTTCATTTATTTATTACATTTATGGTTAATTGGTATTGTGGAGTATAAAGACCTACCTTATATTTGTCTTTTCTCTTTTTCTCTTTCTAGCAATGCTATTTAAAGCTGTTTTTATTTTTATGTAGGGAAGGTGTGCTGGATGAAATATGTTTCAAGGTGTGTGCATGCAACAGTGTTTGTGATGTTATGCAGGGCCGACCAGTTGGTGTCCAGTTTAACCAGTTGTTTCTTAGACCCACCAAAGAAAAAATAGACTTTCTTCTTGAGGTAAGGAATTGTCCCCAGTTTTAAATATAACCACTTAAACTGTTTTCAAGCTGCCTTTTAATGTATTTCCTTCATACAACTTACCTGTTCAAGCATGCTACCAGGTGACTTTTTAATTGATGCATGTTTACTGCTAATTATTGGTCAGAATTATAAGGCAATCACTCATAAGCACTAGCTACTTCAGAAAGTTTACAGCTAGTTAGGAAATGAAACTCCTCATGATGAGAGAAATGTACAGTTAAATCATATGGAGTCATATTACCTTCCCTCTGTTTCTCTTCAACAAATGAATGTCTTTCAAATAACAGTTTTTACTAATATTAAAACTGAAAGTGTTGCCCTTGCTTGGAGGTGCTGTTCTCATGATCTGGTGACTCCTGGGTTCTGTCTATGAGCAGTTACAATTTCTCCTTGTCGATCATGCAATCTTTTATTACTCATAACTGTCATACTTTTCTAGGGAGGCTATATAAAAAGCTTCTTTTAAAGAAGGGGCAGCTGAATTACGATAGTTGCTATAATCAATATACAAAAAAATTGTTAACTCCACAAAATTGAATGTGTGTGTGTTTTGTTACAAAAGTATGCTGAATTTTCCACTACAGCTTAATTATTCAATATTTAAATTTCCCAGGTGTGTTCAAAATCAATACATGTAGAAAGTGCTTCTGAATCTTCAAAAAGGAAAATAGCCTATTTTCTGAAGTGAGTATGTGTGACAGTGGACTGCTTGCATTATTTGTTAAAAAAACTTATAGATTTTCAGTTTTAAGGAGTGTAGATAGTGCTTATTAGGTCAGGTCATGAGATATCACTGGCATCATGGAAAAGAGAATTGCCTATTAGAATATAATTTAAGTAGTCCTGAAGCTTCAATCCACTCCTTTTCAGTCAGTGTGGACATCCTCTCTTAGGACCATTACTTGCACTTCTTCTGAAAGATGGTAGTTAGCAGCTGAAATCACTGTCATCTGACATAATTCATGGCCAAGCTTAAACTAAATTTCCTAATACAGAACATGTTCATTGTAATGGTCTGCTCTAGTTTTATGTCTCAAAAGTTAGCTAAGGCTTTCTAATTGCTTTAGCCTACACTGCGCAAGAGACCAGTGTGGCCATCAGTGCATCCTAACAGCTGTCCTCCATTGAATCCCTTAGACACCTGATGTGATTCATTGTAAGTGCAGCAGCTGGTAGATAAACCCTTGTTTAATCTTTAAGATGTGGAAGGTGCATCAACGCCACTGCGACTGAGCCACTGGTTGGAGGAACATTCCACTCACCATCTCAGCAAGTGACGCTTTGCTCACATCCCCCACTGTTATCTCCAGTCTGTGATTGGAGATAGCAGCAGGAGTATCCATACCGTTATTTCCAGTCACAGACCGAAGAATCCAGGGAGGCTCTACGAGCCAAATTAGGCCTATGGGCCAGAGCTTCCCCTCCCCTGCTTTAAATGCATTTTCCAAATGTCATGACTACAAAAAACTGCCCCAACAAAGGCAAATATTTGCTTAATGTGTTGACCTTTGATTTTTATGCAGGAATCTGTGTTTGGGTTTGGAAGATCTCCAGCTTGTCTTCATGATTTCCTCCCATGAACTCTTCATAGCATTACTAAAAGATGATGAACGAAAGCTTCTCATTGATCAAATGAGGAAAAGGTCACCTCGAGTCAACCTAGGCACTAAGCCTATAACTTCATTCTACGATATTCCAGGTTATTTTCTCCCACTTATCTTAAAATATTCACAGACCTTTGAATTTTGTTTTTATTTTTAAAGAAAAATCACAGCAGTGGAATAAGTAAGCATTGTGTGAAGACGTAATCAGCCTATAGAGCATGCATGTGGCAGTTCTTACAAACTGTTATTATACATTCCTACTAGCCATGATAACTAAAGGTATGCCCCTCCTTCTCTGGCTACTAGAAACTGGGGATTACAGCTCAGTCTGGGATATTCACTGGCATGTAGTTTAATACTTAACCTGCTTTACTGGGGTGAGTAGCAGTTGTCTCCCAGGCAAGCACCTGAGCAGAACAGCCAACCTGCAAATGTAGAAGTGTTGCTGCTAGCTGCACTGATGACTTGAGAGAGGGAGAGCTGCAATACGTCACTACCATTTGAGGTTATGAATGTGGCTCTCTGCCTTTTGGCTTGAGGGCTACTGACACTTTAGAGCAGAAAGGAGACTCATACAATCAAGCATGCAGCCTGTCAAGGTGGCAGCGTGAGATGCCTGTGGGAGATGGAAAGCAATCTTTGTGCTGGTCTTCCCAGTTACCATCAGGAGGGCTAGTGAACAGATCGATCAAGTTCTCTTCGACTTGTGGGTGGGGGCAGAGGACGTCTTTCCAGCTGCAATTGTGATGATCCATCTTTACTTGGGAGTTAGTTTGGAGACTTCGGAGCAGGAGGGAGGCATCCTCTTGGACAGCCTTCTCCAACTGTTGTCCTCTGGGTATGTTGTCCTAAAACTCCCATCAACCCCAACCACCATGACCAGTAGACGCCATGTTTGGGAAGACTGCTCTTGGAGATGATCAGAAACAATGGAATGTTGCCGCCATGCCCTCTTGGTGAACTTCTCTGGGACTGTTTGTCAAGCCATGGTGTAGAAATTTGACTTATGCTGTTCTGAAAAGGATGACAAAACAATGTAGTAAGTGTAGCAGATATAACCCTTGTGGGAAGCCCAAACCTAATGTATCAAGAGGGCTGTGATGATTTCTGGTGTCTATGTACAACAGGGGTACATAGGGGCTTGCGGGAAACTCCAATGGTGCCCCACAAAGCTCCTCACTCCCTGTTCCCTTCAGAATGTCTTTTTAATAAAAATTGAAAAATCATTCATGTGCCTAGCTCTCCTTCCTGTTCCTGAACCGCAGACAGGAACAGAAAGCAAAGCAAAGGTAAAGAGGGGAGAGGGAAAGCGAGGCTAGGAAGGGGGAGAAACTGTGGTGGTAAACAGGTCGGGGAGAGAAATAGGGTAGAGACTGGTGGTGGAAAGAAACAGCAAGTTAAAGATACGTGGGAGGGAAAGACCCAGGCTAGGGGCTAGGAAGGGAGAGAAATAGCGAGGCTAGAGGCTGGGAGTGGCGAGGGGGAACAAAGGGAAAAGGTTTGAATGGACAGAAGAAGATTGGCTGGGCCTGGAAGCAACTTTTTCCATTCCCCCCTTCCATCCCAGCCTCTAGCCTAGCTATTTCTCCCCCCCCACTTCTTTTGACTAGCCAGCCCCCCACAGCAGCCATTATGTGACTAGCCACACTTTCCATGGGAACCATTTTGTGATGGTGCCCACAGCAGTTTCTCAAATTTCCAAACGTGCTCACGGGTCCAAAAGGGTTCAGAACCTCTGGTGTATAGTAGTGACTGACTGTTTTTGCCCCCCCTTCCTGCAACTAGTAATGAACCTTCAAAGTTTTATGTGATACTTGGCATTATTAGAATTCTTTTATTTTGCTAAGATAAAAACATCTTTGGCTTATCCCCTCTTCTCTAATTTTTCCCTTGTCCATTGTCTCTGATTAGTTATTGTTACAGTTTTAGAAGGACCCATATGTAAATTGCTCACTGACCAGTGTGATCATTTTTCTTCCAGCCTCAGCAAGTGTGAATATTGGTCAGCTGGAGCACCAACTTATATTATCAGTGGATCCCTGGAGAATCCGACAGATTTTAATTGAGTTGCACGGCATGACATCAGAACGCCAGTTCTGGACAGTATCTAACAAGGTATTTTTATTTTCCACTAAAAAATGAATCCAAAACTCTCACAATAATGCAGGGAAAAACAGAAGGTAGAAGGAAAAGAGGAAGACCAAAGAAGAAATGGATTGAAGATACAGACATAAAGTTACAAAATATGAATAGGGTGGTTAACAATAGAAGTAAATGGAGGTTGCTGATTCATAGGGTTGCAATAAGTCGAAGCCAACTTGATGGCACATAACTATTTAAATGTGGAATATATTACAATTAGTGACTAGTATATTTTTATTCTTTTAGTGGGAAGTACCAAATGTTTATGGCAACGTTATCCTAGGAATTAAAGATAGTTTGACAAGAGATTTGGTCTACATCCTAATGGCCAAAGGGCTACATTGCAGTACAATCAAGGTGAGGAAACCCTTATCTATCTTCTGTAAATGTTGCTTATTGGCATTCTTGGATGCAACAAATATAAATAATTTCCTAATATACAGTGGTTTAGTAACATTTTTTTTCAAGTGTTATGATCTATTCTGCAAGAATATTCTGTGGGTGTGTCTGTGTGTAAGTCCGTATATGGTCCCTTCCCATCCCCTGTTCCTTGTTTTGTCGTGTCTTTTTAGATTGTAAGCCTGTGGGCAGAGACTGTCTTGTTTAATTGATTATATGTAAGCCACTCTGGGAGCCTTTTTGGCTGAAGAAGCAGAATAAAATTACTTCCAATAAATAATAAATTGTACATACACAGGTATGTATATTTGTACATATGTGCACACACAAATCTAGGACTGACTGCTGAACTGGATATTAAATACATTTATTTTTAAGCCAGTACCACTTGCCTGTTTCCCAGAGTCTCTTACTCAATGTGATATCTAATGTATTTAGTGCAATGGGCAAGCTGATTGGGGATGGTGATGATGGGAGTTGTAGTCTAACACATCTGGAGGCATATTTGAACTGCCCACATAGGTGAAAAAGTGCTGCCACCAGCTTTTATCTGCTATGTGAGAAAGAAATGTGACTTGCCCTTTTAGGCTGTGTGCCTGATTTGCTTTGTGTTCCTTTCGCCTTAAAGACTTCTGGTCCTTTAAAACAGAATGGAGATAGCGAGCCAGATGTGCAGATTAACATGCCGGGGCAGAGGGATGTCCACCGGTGGGAGAAATGTACTTTTGTGCTGACCCTCTCAGCTGCAGCTAAAAGGATGAGCATAGAGTTTAATCATCTTTCTCTTTGGGTAGGGGCAGCAGTAGTCCCTAGTGTCTATCAAATCTATTAAGGGATGAGCTTGCATAGAGTAAATGTGCTTGTCTTAATGTTCCACGGGACTCTGTCTTTTTCTTGTACTACACCAGCTTTACCCAACCTGGTGCCCTCCAGATGTGTTAGTCTACAACTCCTGTCATCACCAGTCATCTAGGTTTGATGAGAGTTGTAATTATTGTTTTACTCTGTACAGCATCATGTACACTGATGGTGCTATATAAATAAATAAATAAATAATCATAATCTGGAGGGTACCAGGTTGGGCAAGGCTGCCGTTCATTAATACAGTTGTTTGTTTTTAAATTCATGTTTGTAACTGTAACTAGAAACTAGACAAACTCCTCACATTAACTTTTATTACAGGATTTTATCCATGCGAAACAGCTCTTTGCTGCTTGCCTTGAACTTGTGACAGAGTTTTCTCCAAAGCTGCGTCAAGTCATGCTGAATGAGATGCTACTTCTGGACATTTATACCCACGAAGCAGGAGCAGGGCTTTCAGGAGAACGCCCTCCCTCTGACCTGATCAGCAGAGTTCGAGGGTACTTAGAAATGAGGGTGCCTGGTAAGAATGCTTGGCTTAAATATTTGGCAAGATTTCTGTTCCATTAGCAAACGTCATAGGTTCTTAGTCATGATAATGGATTAGGATCCTTGTGAAATTTGGTATGAGACAGGAGATAACTTACACAATTGTGAATGTTACCAGATTGATTTTTTACCCCAAATTGAAGGCCAGCAGAAGGTAGATTTGGATCTATTGGTAGCTGACTGGGTGATCTGCTGTAGTGTGGCAAGGATTTACCTCCCAATAGTTTAATAATAGCAAATAAAAAACCCTAAAATAAAATAATTCTCTTCCATGTCTTGTGTTGATTGCTTATTTCCCAGCCTCATCCCTCACCTGTAAAGTAGCTCTTTGACCAGGTGTTTGTGCAGCTCTGTTAGCCAATTTTAGTGCTATGTTACTTGGAGCTGACACTGCTTGCTCTGATTGGTGAACCTCGGGGTTCTAGTTAAAAAGTAGATCTCACAAACCTGAAGTCTGCCCTAATTCTTGTGTGTCTGTGTGCACCAAAATAACTTCTCAGTTCCTCTTTAAAAAATTTTTTAGATATTCCTCTTCGGCAAGTTGTAGCGGAGGAGTGTGTTGCCGTTTTGTTAAATTGGCGGGAGAATGAGTACTTAACAATGCAGGTTCCTCTCCCTTTGGTTCAGGCCAATCCTTATGTGAAGGTAAGGCATGTTTCAGAATACATATGAAATTTGCAAATTTTGAACTGTATTTCACACTTATTTGTGCTGTTCAAATGCACGCCATTATGGATTTTTTCTTCTGTCGTCTGTATTTCTTTGGATACTTTGATTTCTGTCCCTCTCATTTGGTCAGTGAAACATTTGTATTTATAAGTAAATGTTCCCTGATAATCTTTACAGGTGCTATTCATACTTGCTTTTACAGCTGAATCTTATAAAAACCACATATACTCCGAAACTGCTGGAAAGTTGGTCTGGAGAGGGGGTGGTTAGTTGTTTTGAAGAGCAAACACTGCTCTTTCCAGAAAAGAGTAAAAAAGGACCCTGGGCATGTGCAAGTGTCTGGAGTTCCCTGAAGTAGCTGCCTGGGTTGTAGTTAAGGAATTTGTTGCCAAGTTTTCTTTTCCTTGTTATAAACCTGGTATTAGATGGCTGGAGAGAAAAACGCATAATCCCTTGAAGGACTTAGAAGACTGTCATTTCCATATTCTCAGTGGTGTGTTTTGCTTAGTTAGGACAGCTATTGGCAGCCACGTGTAAAGATCTTCCTGGACCAAAAGAAAGTAGACGAGCAGCTAAAGACCTCTGGGAGGTTGTTGTACAGATCTGCAGTGTCTCCAACCAACACAAACGAGGGAATGATGGCAGAGTGAGTTTAATAAAGCAGAGAGAGTCAACTTTAGGCATTATGTACAGGTAAGTCGCTGTAGTTTGTTATATGACCACTTAAAGCCAAAATAAACAACCATAAGCATTAGTGTCTCTACAGCCCACATTTGGAGTAGCCACAACATTGCTACACTCTTAACTTGGTCCAAATTCCTGCTAATTATTACATAAGAATTTTGGGATGTAAAAGTAATTCCTTAAAAAAAGGAAAAGTTGATTGAAAGTTATAGGCCTAAATTGTATGTCACAGTGGTAATTTCTGGGCTTGCTGAGGACAAGCAAAGCAATGGGCATACTGCCTCCTGTGGGGTCATCATTTCCACTTTCAATTTCATTGGCCCATTCCTTTGTTGTTTTGTGATGTCCAGATCCAGAAACTCTGGTAATCTAGTGGGTAAACAATCCAGAGTTAACTCATGGTTTGTCTTTAGCTTGTTTTTACTTTAATTCTGAGTGGTTTAACTGATAAACAACCCAGAGTTTCAAGTTCACATATTATGAAACTGCCAGAAATTGGATGTTTCTGGGTTAATTAAATTATTTATTAACCATCCGTCCCCACATATCCTGGATTAAATATTTGAGTTTAAAAACTTGTACATTGCCTCATCTCTCCAGGCACAGAGAGCAATGGTATAAATGTTACCAGTAAATTAATAATCAGTACTCTAAACAAATTCTTCTCTTATTTAGGAGTGAACTGCTCTCTTTTGTCAAAAAGTTACGGGTGAGTTTGCAGCTAAAGTTTTTGAAATGCATTAAAAATCACTGTTCCTATTGTATCATGTTTTCAGTGTATCATATTTTCAATGTTAAGAATATTTAGGAAGAGAGCAATTTTTAAAGTGAACATAATAATAGTCAGTGTCGCTTTTAAACTTCATTAACAGACATGGTAGTGAAAGAGGCCTTAATAAACTGTGAAGCAGATAAGAATATTGCATGTCTTTCAGAGCATTATTATCAGTCAATAACCTAACACTTTGTGAATACAGGACAAGTTTAAGTTTGTGTGAGCACAGTGAAAGTATGTCTAGAAAAATTAATTTCATTGACACTGAAATCAAGCGTTGTTTTATGTAATCTTTCATATTTTTGCACTATTCCCGTAGGAACCTCTGGTTTTGACGACAATATTATCCTTATTTGTCAAGCTGCATAATGTTCGGGTCAGTGCAGTACTCTCTTTACATAAATATTTTACCTTGATGCCTGTTTTCCCTCTTAGTTCATATTTAATATATTTCCCTCTTCCAGGAAGACATTGTGAATGATATCACAGCAGAACATATTTCAATTTGGCCATCATCTATTCCTAAGTAAGAAAATGATTTATTGTTCAAGCTCCATGAAATAGATGTTTCTCCAGATCTAAGCAGATAGTTCCTTGATCCTGGGTCACTCACCTCAAGACTTCCTTTGTGGTTAGTGGTGGAAACAGCTGAGAAGTGCACAGATTTGCTGGCTCCTCAGCTGTTCCCAGCTCCAGTCAACTGGGCACCAGAGAGGCATATTGGGTCCAACCTCAGTGTATTCAGAAAGGTGGTTTAAACCTCCCCATCCCCCTGAAGGAGGGAAGTGTGTGTATCTGTAAGGAGGAATGAGTTGTTTTTTAGTGGGATGTGAGTGTACCCATGGGGTGATAGCAGTATGGCAGTCTCCCCATAATTTGGTGACCTTTAACTATTTTGGACCAACTCCCATCAACTCCAATCATCATGGCTAATGGTTAGGAATGATAGGAGTTGACATCTGAAATGTCTGGAGGGCCCCAGGCTGGGCAAAACAGTGGTACAGTATAAACCTTAACATTTATTCTTAGATGGTTTGTATTTGAGAACAAGACATTTTGGAATTAGATACATCAGCAAGGAGGGATAGCTGGCAAAGGGATATGTGGAATGCTACTAGGCAGCCCCATATTCTCCCTAGGGTGGTTTAAACCAGTGGTTTATAGTTCCTACATAAGGTGATACCACTAATGTTTAAGACCACCTGTCTTAAATCTGGGTCCAACATATGTGTGCATCCCACAGTGATGTGTTTGGTTGGAATGGCTATGTGATGTAGTCTGAGTAGATGGATGGAACGGGCTGCGGTGGGGTGGGGGAGTTCCTAAAATGTGGCTGATGATATTAGTGAGGAACAACAGGAGATCTATCTGATGAAGCAGAGTACTCCAGATAAGCAGAGAGCCCTTTTCTACTTGGCTAGACCACTGTAAACAGAAACTCTTCAGATTGCTGTATTTCTTTCATGCTATAGATGGCATAAGACAAAAATGAAGTGGTTTTTGCCAGTATTGCAACCTAGTTTTAGCACTCCTGCTTTCTTGCTGATCACTCCTAACATCCCCAAGTAGGGAGTACTTCAGAAAAATGATTTAAATAGTGTACGATGACTTCAGGTTTTAATTACATTTATGGTTTCTGATTTTATAAAACTTTTATCTTTTTAGCTTACAGTCTGTGGATTTTGAAGCTGTAGCTGTTAGTATCAAAGAGCTTGTCAGTTATGCACTGACTATAAATTCAAACAATCACTACTGGTTAATTATTCAAGCAGATATTTATTTTGGTAAGTCAAATGCACCTCTTTTGTTACGTTTGTGGTTGTGTTGCTACCTGACTTCAGATATACTCCTGTATCTGCAGGATATGAGGACAGGTTACTGGAACCCAGCATATTGCAAAGCTTGAGACTTTTGTAACAGATTTTTGGAATTGCAAACAGGCAGACTAGCGCAAGTGTTCATTCTTCTTGTCCTTTAATCAGGAGTGCATTTTCTGCAAGTAAAACTTTGAAGATTGACCATTCCCTTAGAGTATTTTTTACCTATTCCAAGTTCTTTCAAAGGGGCAGGATAGAAACTGAATAGGGGGAAATCTTTATTGCGTGAACTTAACATTAATTGCTTTTGTGTTTGTGTGTGTCTCCAATGTAGCAACTAATCAGTACTCGGCTGCCCTTCACTACTATCTTCAGGCAGGAGCTGTGTGCTCAGATTTCTTTACCAAGATGGTACCACCTGATGTATATACCGATCAGGTGAGTTATGTTGTTATGTGCCAGTGAACAAATAAAACAGAACTATAGGGCTATTATGCTTTACAAACATAAGACAGGAATCTTATTCTGAGAATTTGTTAACACAAGTTTAATACAGAAGACCTATCAGTTAAAGTTCAAGATCCTAAACCTACTGAACATTTGAATCCATCATTCCCTCCCAAGCTTTCACCATCTATCCCAGCACTACAATCCCTGTGTAAAATGGAGTCAATGCTGCCAGGATTGTTTAAGATTTCACAAGGATGCTCTCATTAAGTACACCATCTGTGTACATCAGGTCTGCAAGGGCACACAGAAAAGCATTCTTTATGGCTTTTTTCCAACATTAAAACTCTCTTCTGGCAACTTTACCAAGCCTGTATATCTTTGGAAGTGGTATTCTGTTCAAATGGGCTGTTAATGCCCAGGAACAGGGTAGAATTATTAGTATGTTAGCTAGCTGGATCCCTTAAAACAGGGCAGGCTATACATCACATATTGTAGAGTTGTTTTTAAAAAATTGAGTACATGCCAAATTGTCAATTAAAGAAGCTGTGTAGTTTTCTCCCCCACCCCACGGAGGCAGGAATGCCTACACTGTGGCCGGATTGGTGGTCTGCAAGCTTGCCACTGCTGCCTGAACAGGTCATGCTATTTGCAATTATTTCTTCTTGACAGCATCTCCCTAAAAAGGGAAATGTGCTGCCAGTTTAACATGGGTTCATCTACCTAGTAGATGAACCTCTGTTAAGCTTCACAAGAATGTTCTATGTTGGTCCTGTTCACAACCAGCAGCAAATCGTGGGTTAATTAAGTAACCAGTGATTTGCTGGGCCATGTTCTGCCATCCAGCTGCTTCCTCTTTGCAGAATCAACCTCCGATCAGCCCAATTGGAGGGTTACACGATGCGTGAATCCAGACATTATGGATTATTCATGGGTTAAACCACCCAAAGTTAACCTGGGGTGGCTTAACTCACAAATAACCCGGTGTCCAGGTTCAAACATCACATAACAACCTACAGTTGGGCCAACTGGATGCTGATGATGCAAAGTGGCAGCGGCTTGCACGTGGCATAAAATCCTGCAAATCATGAATGAATGGATTAGCCCAGGATTTTTCCACCATTACATGCAAGCTGGGTCAGTGTCAGCAAGGGCTGGCTGAGGAGTAAAAAACATGAACTGGTTTGTAGCTCAGCTCTAGGCCAAGAGACATGGGGCAGGTATTCTGTCACCCATACATCGGAATATATTCCAAGCCCTCCATTCTGTTCTAGAAATAGTTTTGAAATTATTTGACATTGCTACTACATCTGCTGTGGAATACCTGGGTTTATCTGCAAGTAAATATTCTCAGTCTCTAGCTTGATTTCTATGTTGATTGGTTTAATTTGAGAGAACTGTATTTGAGGAATGGGCAGTCCTTACTCCACCCATTGTAGACCAGTGTCTTGGATCATCTTAGGCATACCCAGGATCCAGCAGAAACTACACACAACCTAGACTTGATATTCAGCAAGTAAAGGAGGCAAATCTTTATACAGACTTGCCTCTTTTAGTTCCAGTAACAGCAGCTAACTAGAATAACTTATTGGATATAATGCAAATAACTTTTCTAGACTTCTTGGCAGCTCAGCAGCCAAAGAGCCAGGCAAATCAGAAGCTTGTGGTATGAATAAATTCTTAATTGAGCAAAGATGGTTAATTTGCTCCCTATTGCTGTTTTTGGGCAGAAGCTAGAAATAATGTATATTTCTAGCGTAAAATAGCCCAAGTATTGCAGATTTCATGTAATTGGATACATTTGTAGGCTTGCTTAAAATAATATATCTCTTTTTCTCTAGGTGATAAAAAGAATGATAAAATGTTGTTCTCTGCTCAATTGCCATACACAGGTAAGAATATGTATCCAGCTGCTTGCTAACTATTATATGTATTTCAAATCCTACTAAAACGTTTACTAGTGTAAGAACACAGGCCTATACATTTCTCTGAAGTGTAAACTATAGTAAGAGCCCCTCAGATATGTGGTAGCTGTACAAGTAGCTCATTGTATAATAGCAAGTTTTCCTTTTTCTCCAGGTAGCGATTTTATGCCAGTTCCTTCGAGAAGTAGATTATAAAACTGCATTTAAAGCACTTCAGGAGCAAAACAGGTAAACAAGCTTTTAAATTCTCACGTACTATATAATACATTGCCATAAATTAACTAAAGGTTTCTTTTTCAGTCATGATGCTATGGACTCTTACTATGACTACATCTGGGATATTACCATCTTGGAATATTTGACATGTATCCTTTTATTTTTTTAATTTATTTTAAAAAAACCACCCTGGACTGGTTTGAAAACCAGAGTGTCTTAATACTATTTAAATCCTTAATTTCTGCCAAATAGTTTGATGGACAGCAGTGGCTGCATTCTCAAGAGGTATTTCAGCTAGGTACCACAAAAGCAGGGAAGAGAACAATGTAAAGTCTCACCAGGAGTTCCCTAGATACCAACCTGGTTTGCATATGACAGCAAATAGTGGGTTCTAGTGCAGGCCAATCAGAGGTTGCAGATTCAAAATGGTGACATGTGCCATGGCAAATTATGGGTTAATTAACATGTAAATGGGTCCACTCTGAAGAAAATCTGGGCTGTTCTTATGCTGGATGATATACAAGGCTGTTTTCCAAAGGTCTGCCTACTGAAGTTGAGTGGGAAAAGCAAACCATGCAAGGATAATCCTCTATGGTAGGAAAATCAAAGGTTAAGTATATTTCTCCACACTGACCTATTAACTGATTACTGTTCTTCAGTGTAATGTAATGGATATATATATCTGGCATACAGGTAAGTCCAACATTGTCTGCAAAATGGCCATGTGCCAAAGGTATTTGCTTAAATTCTAACCTTTCATTCCTTGAATTGGAGAGCTATGCTCGCAGAAAAAGCGCAATGCTCCTGTTTAGGGAGTGAAAAGTTAGGATCCAAGTAATTAAGGATAAATCTGAAAACTATAAAATTGGCATAGAAGTCATCTTAATCTCGAAGACTAAATATAAAGTCTTGCTTATTGTACACTTCTAGATTTCCTTAATAGTATTTCAGATCTTCATCATAAGCGAGGAGAGACAGACAAGAGACAAATAGCGGTAAGTTACTGTTTCAGAGAAAAACTTAACACTTCCACTTTGCTAAATCTGAACAAAACGTTGTAAATGTGAATCTCAGAACTGGCTTATTAATAAGCACTCATGTTGCTTTTTTACACTTAGATTAAAGCTATCGGACAGACTGAGTTGAATTCTAGTAATCCAGAAGAAGTACTACAGCTTGCTGCTCAAAGACGGAAAAAGAAGTTTCTTCAAGCAATGGCAAAACTTTACTTTTAAAGCCCTCTTTGTAATGTAGCGGTATTGAAATGCAGCAGCTACAAGATACTCCCAATACTTTATTTAACTCATGACTTTTTTTACAATACATATTTATAAACATACTGTGTGGTATTTTCCTATTTAGAAAACTTAAATTCCATTTGTATTTTTACAAGACTATACAGAAAGTAGGTTAGCTTTTGCAATGCATTACAAAGATGCAAGCTGGAATGAAGAGCGACAGCCCAAACAGTGAACAACTATGAGCAGAGCAGAGCAGAGCTCCCTCTGGTAGTTAAAACTGTCCTGGCTTCAGTCTACTCCAGTCTGTTTGTTTTCCCTTGGTTTTTGGCAGTTTGTTGAGTGGAAGATATGGTAGCACCTCATGAAGAAAGAGGTAGCACATGACAAACGTTCACTGAAGGCGTTTTTCCAGTTACGAGCAGCAAATTCTTGTCCTGTAGGAGTAGGGCCAAAGTTAGTCTCTTCACTCCCTCGTTACTTAGGCCAAAGATTAAGTCAATTCCGCCTCATTCCATAGCTACACTAGTAAGTGTATAGAGGTAGGAAGGTTGACTTATTAACCTTTTGTTTTCACAGCAGGGACTTGTGCTAGGCGCTACAATGCTATTAGGTTGACGTCTGACTAGTACTGTTGAGTGTATCGTTTCAGACTGTACAACTCAAGTCTTCTTTCACCACAGCTCAGAAGTCTTATTCCTTTCAAAACTGCCATGTGCTTCAGGCAGTTGTCATGGAAGGCTCCTAAGCTCATACACAGCTAAACCACTGACAGACTTAACTGTGTCCATCATAAAAGTGAAAGTTACTTAAGGTGATTAAACAGGTTAAAAATCCATTGTTACGAATTTAACTGTTCAGGAGACATCCAATTTCTGTTCTGGGTAGAGCTGGCTAGGCTGCAAACTTCAAGTTGAGGCCAGTTGCTTTAGAGTTTCCTTCCATTAGATTTGATAGTCTTCCCGGCCATTTGTCAAGCGTAAAAGTTATTTTTTTTGTTTGATTTTTAAGAAAAAGTCTTTATGCTATAATTCCTTGACTTGAAACGCATTCACGGATGCAAGAGTTTCACTTTTCAGAACTCTTTGGGGGTGTAATTATCCCTCCTGTAGACACTGGTGATAGCTGGACTGGTACTGCAACAGCTACTTCATAGTTAACTTCATCCTATTCAATGAAAAGAATGGTAATTACAATGAAGAAAGCCAACCATTTCAGCTTTACTATCACCGCTTTTGGTTAAGAGGATGTTCCTAGATGCATTAGATCCCACCTCTACGTTAGGTTTTTCAGATATTCCTCAAGGCCAGGACTTGATATCTGCAGTGCTATTTGAGCACAGAATTATCACCCCCTGTGGATATATAATTTTTTTACATGCTATCCATCCCCCTTCCCACTTGCCATGAGCAGAGTAAACAACCACTTAGTTGGTGAACAATAGCCAGTAGTGCTACTGGTGTACCCTTTTCTAATTTCCCCACCATTCTAACTAATGCTGAACCAAATTTAGTTTGGCAGTCAGGTTTTGTTATTGTTGAGAAACTGAGCCAAAAAACCGTTAATTTCTGTGGGCCTAAATAGTTAAATTTTTGGCCCACCTGTTGGGTGGCCCTCATAAAAGAAGCAAGTCCGCCTTTTCTTTCTTTTAACCTGCAGTAACCCTAAAATGTTATGTCCTGACAAAGTAATTTCTGAAGCACTGAGAAGGACATGCTGGGATATCACTGGAGATTCATTACCGCAACCCAATTTGTTACAGAAAGAACACACCATTTATTAAAGTAAGCCCCTCCAGGGGGCAAATGTCTTCAGAGTTTTTCCTAGCCCCAAAGAAAATGCCTGTGGAACTAAAACAGCATTTTGCATTTTCTAACAGCTGCCTCAATAGTTACAAGCAGGGCAGATGAGCTATAGCCCTCTAATGTTCCTTAGCAGGTGGTACTTACAGGTATATTGTATCAATGTAAGAGGTTCAAGATAGATATGAATTTATTTACTCAGACTTGATGGAATGGCATGCATACATCTACACTAAACCTATGCACACTCAACTAGAATAACTTGTTAGGTACCTACATTTGCTGTAGGATTATTTCTTCTACCTTTCTCTGCGGCCTCTCCTTCCTTTATGCTGTCTGCACATCCTCTCTACATTACTGTAATTAGTCACATTTAGTTCAAAATACAGGGTGCTACTTAAACACACACACAATTGGACAAGTTTGATCTGTTTCTCCTTTCCATCAATAACCAAAATTGGGCACCTTCCATGTATTGGGCTTTCTGTCTTCCGAAGGCCCAATTCTGGATCCAACACACTGGTTTTAATTTCTGATGCAACTATATTAGCAGTTAACAATGTCCATGAACTTTGACTTGGTTCCCAAGAAAATGCAATAAAGGCTGCCAATGGGCTTGGAGACTTTCTAGGCCACTTATAGTAGGCCTTGATCCTGAGAATCCTTTCAGATCTTGGTACTCAAGAATACTATTCTTCCTGATTATCAAAGGCCTGAGAAATTGTCCAGTACTGATTATAAAGAGGTAAATAATTCAGAAGGATGATCTGATGCAAGCCAAATCAACACATCAGTTACTATTTAATAGCAGCTGGAGTTATCAAGCTGTTGGCTTATTTACAAGCTCTTTACCCCCCCCCCCCCCCCAGTCACTGGCACCTCAGCTGCTGCTAGTACTTTCGGATTCTGGGCTCTCTCCCTGCACAATTGCATTTGCTTCAAGTGGATAAGGATGTAGCCAGATTTGGCCCCAAGCTCACCAGCTGCTGGCCTATAACCAGTAATCTTATACATCTCCATTGTGCTGTACAAATACGACTTTGCCCTCTCAGACATCATAAGGGGTATGCATGTTATTAGAGCTAGCAGTAACCCTTTCATATTGAGGTCTATCATCACCATGAAAACCAAGCTCATTCAAACAGAGAGGCAAAAACTCTTACCAGCATGTCCAAGTAGTTTGTGTGGGCTTGTATATTATGTCTATCTTCTGCTGCAATCTTCTTAAAGTTCTTCAATTTTACTGGGAATTTTTTTGCTGTCTTAACAAATGGTTCCATCCATTCTACACACTCAGCAATACTGTCCCAATCCAAGCCTAATGACAGGAAGACAAAAAAGAATATTTGACTTCAGCTACTTGAATTGTCTATTCACATCTCCAACATAACATGGGCTACACAAATATTTACTCCTAGTACTTATGTATAGTGTGCTATGTGGAATAGAGGAAGATTGGGTGCTACGACTCAGCAGAACCACCTAGAAAGTTCATAGCAGATGCAAGATCTGAACCACAAAGTTTGAGTTTGACTTCCTGATACACAGCTTAGACTTAGCTACAGTTCTTAGTTTCAGTCCTGGTGTATTAAGACAGGACAGAGAAAAAGAACACCTTGAAGTTGAACTAGGAAACAAAACTCATGTTCCTTATAGTTTCACCACTTGTTTTTAATTTCTGAAATATATTACATGTGTTGAGACATCATGTGTCTGGTTAAAAAAAAAAGTGTCCAAAATCAAGGGAAGCTATATGAACACAGGCCCAATCTTTCCTCTGTGGTTTCCACTGCAGCAGCTCCTAATGCTCACTACTTTTTTTCAGATCATACTGGTGTATAGGCAATAGGATTTGCCAATAGCTCTCGTTCCACCAGTAAAGTCACTTGCAAAGGAAGCACTAGTATACAGCTTTTATTTTTAGAAGGAAAACACACACACACCATAAACATGCAATATGGTGTGTTTATTTCTAAAATGTATACTCTGCACTTTCCAGTGCCAAGTGGTGAGTCCATATATGTATTGCAGCCTCAAACACAGGGCTATGTTACAAGTCAAAGGACAAACTTAAAGCACACAAGAAACATGATGGTTTACCATACCTGAAACTCTCTTAACTACTAATACTGAGGTATAACAGTAGAGTGCAGCTGCTGCCAATATCCTATACTGGAAATCCAAAGAATTAACATCTAGAATACAGAGATCTAAAAGCTGTAGAAAGAAACACACAATGTTAGAAACATATTATTATAACCAATCTCCACACAGATATCTTACAAGCACAAGGAATAACTGTTGATCATTGCACTGTAACAATCAATGCAAGATTGCGCAAAACAAAACAACAACACCCAAGCTAAAACCCACCATCAATTGCTTAGGTTCTCAGAATAGCAGCAGTACATTTGATGAATACAACAATTCCACTAAGCTCATGCTACGATATAAATGACCTTTCCTGCAACAGTTATGCTCTTGGCCTTTGAGTGAGATTGCTGAACTAGAAAGCTTTTCATCATTTTAATCAACTGGGTTCAGCCGAAACTTTTGAAACAGTGTTGCAACCTGCAGTCTTAATGGGTTTAATTCCTTGAGATCACAATGGTACTGGTGCTAGCTCAAAGGATCCCACCACCACCACCACATTCCAAATAAAATAAAAAAACTGATTCTCTTTTGTACCCACTTCCAAGAGCTCATGTGCTGTGCAGAAGATGCTTCTATCTTTTAAAAAATTTTGCCATTAAAAGTTGCGTTGAGAAACATTTTTAAATACCCAGAGACCAGGATTTCCCCCAGCCCTGCAAGAATTGTGAAGGAAAAAAGCAATATTGAGCACCTCCAAATATTTTGAGGGAGAGGAAACCATATGCCTACACACATGTCCCCTTCCTACCAATGCAACTTGTGTGCTTTGCATTTTAGAATTTCTGCTTCAAAGCAGTGTTGCGTTACAGAGTGATCTCAAAGAGAACGATGTATCTGAAGTCACACAGTATGTGTGTGGGGTGGGGTGTGTGGAAAGGAAGAGCTGGAGACGGCTATACGGGCAAGAGCCTAATGTGTTTCATGTGAAATAATAAATGTAATAATAAATAAATGTGGTTTCCTGCCCTGAATCCCAATGTCATCTTGTAAGAAATCTACCTCCAACTGACAGTGCATCAACTGCCAAGGAGCTGAAGTCTCCTGATCTATTGCTCGCTTGATGCCATTATATACCACATGTAACTGGAGTAGTAACTCACCTGCGCTATTTCAATAAACTTTTCCTGAGAATACTGAGGTAGCAGCACCTTTGGGACATCTTTCAGAGCATCCACTTGGAGATAAAGGTTCAGCCAAGAGATTATTGTAACTGGGCAGAGTTCCCACTTTAGAGCCTATAGATGTCCAAATATCATAACAAAAGCAGACATTTAGCCATTGGGCTGCATGATATCAATACCTACAATCTCAGAAAGTAAGCTTTCATTCATTTGTCCCTACTGAACATTGGCTTAGTTGTCACAAACAGCAGATAAAGCAAACCTGTTTCTGTATTATATCACTAGCATTTTAGGAAAAACTCTCCTATTGTAGCCTTCGCCGACAACATGCCAGTTTTCCATGAGGAAAGGTGTGCGAGGATTGTAAAAAAGAATATTCAAATCCTAAGCCTCCTCATGCATCTGAACACTACAGAAACCTATTCGCTTCATCTGCTGATTTGCAAGACTAGGCCCTTGCTTCATGCGATATAACCAAGAACTCATAGTGCACTCATGTTCTGGCAGTAACCCTTTTCCAGTTAAATGCTCCCATTTTAATGGAGCCAAACAAAAACAACTTCGCTGTAAAACTAAGTAGGTAGCTTCATAAACTATTCCACCATCTCCTACCTAGAACTTCCCTGAGCTATTAGTTGCTTCCTAATCCTGATGAAGCAGCTGGAACCATCCACCACCAAACACTAGGCTCAAATGATGCACTCTGCCTTCATAGAGGATGTATCCCAGCAGCTTTTATAGTACATATTACAATTATGAGTCAAGATTCAAGCCTTGGCATATTTTAAAAAGCAAGGTTTCCTGTTCTGTTAAGCCAATGGAGTAATTCCTAGGCTACCAATTCTAGAAATATATTTATTTATTTATTTGTTACACTTATATACTGCCCCCATAGCCAGAGCGCTCTGGGCGGTTTACAGAAATTCTAAAATTGAGATAAAAACAAGTATACAAAATTTAAAATTTTAAAACACAGAACATACACATATAAAGCATTAAAAACTGTTTAAAAAAACTGTTTAAAATGTGCTAAAATGGTCAGCATCTTCATTTTGTTACCTTTAGTATAATGAGCTCCATCTTTATAATATCATCTTCACTACAAGCACCATCAGTGACATACGCAAACTCCTGTAGTTTGGGAGCATATATCTCCTTAGAAAAACAAAGGGGGGGAAACAAAAACTAGTCTTAAAACACACCACACAAAGTTTACAGAGTTACCGAGTACTCTACAAATCTGTTTTCTATTACTATTTCAATTTTGTAGGTGAAAACCCAATTCAGGTGCTTTTAGATCCCTGTATAAACACCCATGGGAGTGTACTGGATTGCAAGCAAAGCTGGGTTACATCAGCACACTGAGCTGTAGAAACCCTCTCCTCAACCTGGGGCTGAGAAAGCAGTAGCTGTAGGGCCATTGTGCATGACACACCTGGCTCACTGTGGGTTATTTAACCCATGTTGAGCTGCGTTGTGAGCCAGGCATGTGCAGCTGCCAGTTTGATTGAGCAACCCCCAATTGAGGACCCAGTCATCATGAGTTATTCAAGGATTAAACAACCCTCACTTAACCCATACTGCAAAGGTTAACCCACAAATAACCCATGATGGCAGGGTTTTTGTGACATAGAACAACCCACAATCACTCCAATCAGGGTTTGCATGTTCAAAATGGTAGCTGCATACACCAAGTACAACACTGCGGCTCATCATGAGTTAAGTAACTGACAATGACCTGGCTGTGTCATGTGAACAGGGTGATAGTTATCAAAAGAAAAAAACCCAACACTTGCTGTAATAGCACATAATTGTGGTGGACAAGGGCCCAACCCCTACTCTCAAGCAGAGGAGCCATTAAACACAACTAGTGCTGCCATGCAATCCCAGAGACCATATACACACACTGGCAATTCCATGAACTCCCCATGCCAATTGCACAGGGTTCTAAAAGCTTTTTTATTGGATCACTGTTGCTTGCTCAAGACTGCCTTGCAAAACAAAAACTTCCCAAAACCAGAATTCAGAGCTGAAATTTGAATTCAGCCATTCTAGGCCTAAATCCTTCATTTTATTCCCAAACTACACTAAGCTCTCCAGATCTATAAGCATCTCAATAACTTGCTTAGATGCTTTACTCCATCTGAAGTGGCACAGTATATTTATTTATTTATTAAATTTATATACCGCCCCATAGCTTAAGCTCTCTGGGCGGTTTACAAAAGTTAAAAGACAGTGAACATTAAAAAATATACAAAATTTAAAACCATCAAAATATAAAAACAACAGTATAAATCGAACAGTATATGCCTTACATGCATTTTCTTCCCAAACACAAAAATATGTATGAACAAGCAACACAATAATTTAACACATACTGTAAGTAGGCAAAACGGTGATACTGAGCTCTTAAATCAGTATGATATTAAGATCCCATTTTTAAGCTAAAGTAGGTTTTTTATTAAGGCTGGGTCCCCTCCCCACCCTTCTGCAACACACTTTACAAGTTCAACACACTTACGGGTTTACAAACAGCTACTTACCTCAAGCTTGGAAGCAATGAACAATGTTGTAATTCCTATGAGCTGAAGCATGGTTTTGCCTATGTCCTTTTGAGTCAACATGAATCTATCAAAAAAGTCTTGTGCCAAGTAGAACGTTTCCCTATGGAGTGTGTACACTTCACATACCTATTATAGAATGAATTTTGTTTACTCAGAGACACTTGAACTACAAACAATATGCTGAATACCAAACAAAAATGTGTTTTTTCTGCTTTGTAAATCACATGCTCTTAATGTTTTAAAAATATATACAACAGGATTTCCAAAACATATCTTTATTATAAAGGGAAAAGTTTTCCAATCATTCTATTATCTATTCAAAAACATTCATTTATTAAAAATAATATTTATATACTGCCTTTACAAAAATGTTACCAAGTTGGTGTAGAAACCAAGTAACAGGGCTAGTATTTTACTGAAATAGTTTTTCGCTGTTTAAATTGCTTTTAAATTTTCTATAATTTTAAATGCTGTATTTACTGTGAACCACCCAGAGAGCTTTTGCTATTGGGCAGTACAGAAATGAACAATAATATAAATATACATAAAAGCACTATAAAAACAGATTGAAACAAGATTAAGACCACTAAAACCAGTATTTCTAAAAATTGAACCTCTGCTCCTCCTGTTATACTGACATTGCTCCTGTAAATGCACTAGGTACACCTGTACCTTACACATATCCTTGGAATTTGAGGGAATTTCTAGCATTAGGCGTACACAATCCTGGCAGCCACAATAAAATAAAAATAGGGTTTTGAGACTTAATTTTTTTAAAATAAAGATAACAATATCTTGGGGTCCACTGATAACATTTCCCCTAGAATATCACTAACAGCCTTGATTATATGCTGCCAATATTCTCTGGCCTTCAAGAAAAAACAGTAGAAGAGAAAGTTGACCTTTTCCTATCCCATATTTCCAAAAAGGTATTTGATGGTTTATTTTTGATTATTTAAACTGGCATTTGTTACCAGTCCTCTGTCACATTAGAAACAGTTTTCACATAACACAAAGACAATGCTGTATGCATTCACCTTGGTCCAAAAATAGGACCATTCTTTTACAGTGATCGAGACCAATGGATTAATTGCCTGTCAAGCCCAGGATATGCAATAACTTTCCTTTAAGTATAATAGATCTAGTCCAACCTTCCCTAACCTGGTGCTCCCTGTCCCAATAACATTGGAGTGTAACTCTCATCCTTTCAGTCAGCATGGCCAACGGTGGAAGTTGACGTCCAAGACATTGGAGGGCACCAGGATGGTGAAAGCTGATCCAGTATATTTGAGATAACGCCCTCTTCGGGTTTGAAATGAAGCCAGAAATTTAAATCAAAGCAACCTCTGCTCATAGGACCAGTGTTTTATCCAGTTCGCCCACCCCGGCCCAAATGACAGGGTTAGCCTGCTTTACCATTTGTATGCGGGTGGATGAGGAGGAAGAACGTTGCAATCCCAAGCAAGCCTATTTGGAACCAGAGACCAAGTAAAGTCAGTGGGGCTTACTTCTAACACTTGTCCTCGTGCAGAGCAAATGCTTGGAGAAAGGAGGTGTGTGCTTGGAAAGATGTCTGCAAAGGGGCACCCTACACTTGTAAGCCCCCTATTATTATATTTATTTGTATCCTGCCTTTTGCCCAATACTGGGCCTCAAGGCGGCCTTACAAAGTTTAAAACATACATTGTATATATATATAAAAAACATTTTAAAAACACAACAAAATTATAAGTCATTAACATACATGGGGGGGCAGATTATTCTCCAAAGGCCTGCTGGAACAAACAAGTTTTAGCCTGCTTCCGAAAGCCCATCAAGGAGGGAGCCAGTCTAGCTTCCCCGGGAAGAGAGTTCCAAAGCACTGGAGCAGCCACCGAGAGGCCCTCTCCCATGTTCCCACCAAGCGCGCCTGTGAAGATGGTGGGACTGAAAGAAGGGCTTCTCCAGAAGATTTTAAAGCAGAGGCAGGCTCATAAGGGAGAATACGGTCTTTCAAATAACCTGGACCCGAGCCATATAGGGCTTTATAGGTCATAAACAGCACTTTGAATTGTGCCCAGAAACAGACTGGAAGCCAGTGGAGCTGTTTTAACAGGGGAGTTGTATGCTCCCAGTAACCAGCCCCAGTCAACAATCTGGCTGCAGCTCTTTGAACCAGCTGGAGTTTCCAAACACTCTTTAAAGGCAGCCCCACGTAGAGTGCGTTACAGTAATCCAATTGGGATGTAACTAAGGCATGTGTCACAGTGGCCAGATCCGACATCTCTAGGAACGGGTGCACACTAGCTTTAACTGTGCAAATGCACTCCTGGCCACCACTGAAACCTGGGCATCCAGGCTCAGGGCTGAATCCAGAAGTACACCCAAGCTGCGGACTTGTGTCTTCAGGGGGAGTGTAACCTCATCCAGCACAAGCTGAATCCCTATTCCCTGATCTGCCTTTCGACTGACCAGGAGCACCTCTGTCTTATCTGGATTAAGCTTCAATTTGTTTGCCCTCATCCAATCCAATACTGCCACCAGACACCGGTTTAGCACAGAAACCACTTCCTTGGAATTGGTGAACCCCCTATGTGACCAGGACCTTGATTATGGGAACTTGAACATGTAAACTATGGAAAGATGTATGCACATAGGTGCTCCTTTGTAGACGTTGTGCTGAATGTATGTATGTCAAGGGAGCAGGGCTAGCAGTACACACAACACTGGGGAGCCCCAGCAGAGCAGCCCCAACACCCCCCCTTCCCTGTTTACCCTATGCAAAGGAGAAGACCTCAGTAGGGCTCAAGTGTGCTTTGGATCTCAACAGAAGATCCTCTTTCCCCTATTAATTCATTATGGTAAGACATAAAAATAAATATTAAACACTTTGTTATTTTAAAGCTAGTGCTGTCATCCAAGATTTAAAAAGAAAACACATAAGGTTAAAACCTTTCAAAATGTAAATGTTCAGCAGTGTGCAATTTCTCAGTACTGTCTTGTATAATGCTTATTAAGTTCATGCTTTAATACCCACCTCCAGAAGCCAGTCCAATAGGATTGATCTCATATGTGGCTGCAGGTTTGAGTGTAGAGACGTGAAATGCTTGCAGTGAGAATATTTGTTTTCTTTTTTGAGAATGTTGGACCAGACATCTTTAGAACTTCCCCAACTAAAACCAAGGCAGATATTTAAGTTTCAGTTTAGAAAAAGGAACAAATGTCTCAGCATAACGTAATAGGTTGATTTGGGGGGCAGGAAATGACTTTGGTGAGTTGAGACCAAATGCTTTGATCAATCCAGTTTACTATTTCTATATGAAAGCATCTTAATTGTGCTGTTTACATGATCCAATTATCCAAGACAGGCATTATGCAGATGACTGCCTTCCCCATCACCTTAAATTTGGAGAACATCCCACCTTCTTTAAGAACTACTGTCCCAATCTAAAAAGCCCTTAAGCTGTTTTTACCTTTGGAAACCTAATCAAGGGTCTCCCTTTTCACATGTAAATCAAGTCACTCAGTTGCTAAGCAATTTGTCTACCTAAGATCTAGAAGAACAACATTAACAATTGCTTCAATTCACTGAATTTTAACATGAATCATTTTTTGTTCTGACCAACAATGGAACTTAGAATTTCATGCTGATTTTTACTTTTGGTGAGAAGGAGAAAGGAAGGTCCCAAAAAACTAGAAGCTTTAGACATGTTTTATCTGCTACATAAATGTGTTATTCCAAATCTTACCACTTTCTTCTCATGCAATAAAAAAAATTCCCGTATGAGAGCCTACACAACAATATTTAATGAATAGCACGCACGATCTTTAAGCATTTTTCACGAACTGCCAGCCCCATCTGTAACTTACATCAGAGGTAGTTTCCCCCCCTACTTATTGCAGATTGTATTCTAAGCTGCAATTGGTCCATCAGGATTTCAAAACTTAGTTTTCAGCATTTTTAGTTATAGTTACTTACCTGAGTTCTGGTAAAGGTGATGGATTTATGAAGAGGTTCCTGAACCTGTATTTTTTAAATCTGGAGAAGTCAGTGGTTGTTGATTCTTTGTGAGGAGTTTCTATTATTATGCAAGGAGAGATGCCGCCTGATATCGTGGATGGCCAACAGCTCTACAAATGAGATATTAAGAACTAGTTTCAAACAATAACACAATTCTGAGCAAGATACTTTATTGAAAAATAGCAATGCCTCCATTTCAGCC
Source organism: Elgaria multicarinata webbii (assembly GCF_023053635.1). Taxonomy (NCBI): domain Eukaryota; kingdom Metazoa; phylum Chordata; class Lepidosauria; order Squamata; family Anguidae; genus Elgaria; species Elgaria multicarinata. The sequence goes on from NC_086177.1 coordinate 85,095,395, forward strand.
TTGAAAAACCTTTCACTGGCTTTTAATGTTTACTGGCCCTTGCGAATCAGATCTCAAAGCATTTTGCCCGAACCAAGCAGCAATATATTTAGTGTTCATTTTAGTACATAATCAACACTGACTAAATTATACTTCTGAGAAGGTAAAAGGATTTTTGCCTTGATGGAATATAATATCTCATTATAAAGAAGCTTCAGTATTATTAATCTACTTGCCAGCAGCCACTACCCACTACTTTTTGTACAGCAGAAAAAATACAGCCCACTAGGGCTACTCATTCCCTCCATTTATTTAGTAAAACAACAGTGCAGATTTCCCCAAAGAAGAAGTGAATAAATAACCTCCTGCTCATGCTGACAACCATGTGAACATCCTAAAGTTTAACTATCCTAAAATATTTCACATCCCAAAAGATGTAGACCAGTTCCGACATGATATTTATGCAGGTCATATTACCTTAATTTCATATTGAAGTTTCATGTTTTCTTCCTTTCTTTTGGGGTCCTTTGGAAAGAAAACACAGATACTCATTAATTAATATAAACCAGCAACCAATGACATTCAACTCTCCAGGTCTATCAAGAACTCTCAGGGCTTTGATGCACCACCCATTTTTGAAAGTCATTTATTAACTCGTGATAAAATACATCTATGCTACCAAGAACCACACGTATCAAAACAGCGGTAAGATAAAGACTCAATTAAGAAGGGCAAAAATGTGCTTCAGGTCTATAAGCAACAAGAAGCAAAATACTCTTAATAGCATCCAATCTTGTATAATACTTAATATAGTGTTTTTACTGTGGGTATTCTTACAAACAAGCCTGGCACTAGATTTGAGGTGTGTCATTTGGTATGCCCAGCCCCCGGTAAGCTTGCTGCTGGTTATGGGTGGCAACAGAGCAGCAATCTGCAGAGTGTGGTAGGGAGCCACTTTTAGTTTCTCCACAATGCATCTCTCTAGGGTACTGAGGAAATTTTAAAATGGTGTGTGGCTCACCACAAACTGAAATAGGGCTGGGGGGAAAGCAGGTAGACCGAGCAATAGGTAGCCTTAATACCTGGGGGCCCTTGGCAAGTGCCCAGGAATGCCAGGTGCTGGTGCCAGCCTTGTATATGAATATTGTCCCTCTGTTATAATCCACAGATGAGGCCAATAAATCATGGTTTACCTAAGGCTACCGGGTGAATTCTCGGCTGTGACTTGAATCAAGCTGTCCCATCTAAGATTCTTATCCACTATTTTACACTCAACCTCTTAAAACACCTACCCACCTGCATTGCTTTCCTTTTTCTGTTCTGAAGTGATGCTGGTGCTTGCAGTTCTTGTGGAGAAGTATCCTGGCAAGGCTGATGCAGTTTAGCTTGCAAACGACTACTGTAGAAAGGCAAAGACATTTCTTCCATCAAGACAGCAGGGAGTGCGGTGCTAAACATACATTGTAGCTTATGATAAAAGTGACAAGTTACCTGCGCCTTGACATCTTATGAAGATTCCAGATACTTGCCTGCAAATGAGAGAAGACCATATGTTAAGTTAAGGCATACACAAAGTACAATTCAGCACAAATTAAGCCCAACCCCCAGCTCATGCATGCCAACTACTGTGGCAGAAATATCCAAGACCAAGAACACAAGGTTGATGCATGAACTTAGGGCACAGGAACAGGAAATCAGCTGGGCAAATTGCCCACACCGGTGACATTTGAATCCCTGAAAAAATATCCTGTGCTGGCAGAATAGTGCACCACAGTCTCCCAGACTGGGGCTATCTCCATTAACTCCCAAGGCTACATTTTGTTTGCACACATAGAAGTGAAGGTTATCCTTCCCATCATTCATGTGCAGACTGGTCAATTTCAGGTTCAACCAGCTCTATTGCCTCTCAATATCTGCCAGGAGCCATTTTGTTCCCAATTTTCATGCCTTGCTCCAGGCATTATTCAGGCAAGTTTTGTACTCCAACAATAAGTGGCATTGGTTTGTGTACTTTACAAACAGGTACCGTTCCCTCAGACTCAACCCCACCCTTATAGCATTCTTGAGCATTGGGATAAGTTGTGTGTGCATAAATAACTAGTTTTATCTGTGACAATATTTCATGCATGCAAAACACATGCACAAAGAAATCCACAACTTGTACTTTCCCCAGGACATTATTATGATGGCTTGTTACTACAAAGAGATACGCTCTGGTTTCTTACTCACTAAATAACAACAATAATAATATTTTTAAAAAAATCACACACACACACCACACACACTTTCTGTAATGGGTTACCATTTGTTCTATCCCTCTTTGCCAAAGTCAAGAAGGGCGGAGGTGGGGAGATTAGAAGCGCCCCCCCACCCCTTCAAGCAGCCAAGTCTGCTATACGCGACTCTCCGTCCCCGCGCCAATTTACAGAAAGCGGGTAAGTGCAGGAGGCGGCAACAGCAGGCTGGACTCCGGGTGTCCTCGCCGATTGCCGCCACCCTCCACCCAGCGCGCGAGTGAAGCTCCCGCTGGCCCCAAAGGGTGCAATGTAAAAAGAGGACAGTGCACACAAAAAGAAGAAAAAGTCTGGCCAAGGCTGGTGGGGAAGAAAAAAGAAGGACCCATGTGGGAGTGATTTCAGGTCGGGGGGGGAAGCACCCCTTTAATACATATATTTTTTAAAAAAAATTCCCGCCTCGACTTCAGACATCCTGAAAATTGGAGCCATATATTCGCACCCCAAGATAGGGAGAGGAAATATTGAGAGGGTAAAGTTGGAAACCTCGATTCCCCCCTCCCCCGCCCGGCATTAAGGTATCTTCCCTCCAAAGCGAGCAAACCCAAGCCCCACAACCCCTCTTGCACCCCACAAAAGGCACCGATCGTATCCCTCCACCCGGCTGCTCCCCAGTGGGCAAACCAAGGGCCAAAGTGGGCGACCCTAGAAAAGAGATGAAGCGCCCCAACCTGCCTCTCTCTCTCTCTCCCGCCTTCCAGCCCTCCCGCTGTAGCTGGGGGAGAAGGGGGCGATTCTTCCCCTCACGCGCACACACACTCAATATCTTCTTCCACAGCCCCACGTACAATATGGGGAGAGAGGTAAAAAGCTCGGGGTAGCCCGGGAAGCTGCCAGGCGGGCTCTCCACCCCCTTTGCACCGAAGGAGGGAGTCTCGCTCGCTCTCTCCCTCCAAAAATCTCACGCACACCCAGCAAGGGCAGGCCGATCAAGCCAGTTCTTACACACACACACACTTATATAAGAGGTTTGCAGGTCCCCCCACCGGGGCTGGATTAAAGGAGACCCCACACACACACTCCACCCCAAAAAGAGAGCCTCTCATCGCGCCCAGGGCTCCATTAGAAAGGAGAAGGGGGGAATAAACCAAACCAGGAGTAATCCCCTGTCCCTAGGGAGGGGACACCCCGTTTTCCCGCCTCGACACCCCCCACCTTGGCCCCACAGGGCACCCCCGAAGCCGGATGGGCCGGGGATCCCCGCTATTTCCCCCTCCCCGCCTCATTCTCCCTCCAAAAACCGAGCCGGCAAGCTGGAGGGCGGGCATCCCGCCTTCTACTGCTGCTGCTGCTTCCTCGCTTCCTTCTCCAGAGAAGTCCCGGCGCTGGAGCTTCGCCACCCACAGCCCACGCGAATATGAACCCCGACTCACCCATCCACCCCTGCGAAGACCCCCCTCAGAACTTATGGAGGGGGACCCCCGCCAACCCAGCAGCAGCAGCAGCGCGCACAGGCACTCGCCTTCCAAGCCCCGTCCCCTGGGCAGGCTCGAGCGACGCCCCCCAATTCTTGCCCAGGCATTGTCACCCCTCCTGATAGCCCCCCAATACTGCACCTCAGCGGCCACCGATGCTCCTGCCGCCTAGACCTGAACTGTTCTCAGCTGGCGCCGGCGCCAAGGCTCTATATAGGGCGCCGCCTGCGCATGCGTCAGCGTGGGTCCCAGCTCATCCCTCCCGTCACCGCCTCGAGTTCCCGGGCTGCCTATTCTCCCGCCCGCCGACCTACCTAGGAGCCCCGAGGCTCAGTGCGCCGGCCCACCGGCCGGCCCCGGGAAACAAGCCTCCCGTCTACCCCAATAACTCTGGCCTGGTTTTGTGCTGCCGTTTTCCCGGGGAAAGAAGGAGGAGAGGCAGGGAAGCGCCATTTAAAAGCCGGATGCAAGGGCAGGGCTGCTGCCTGGGTCTCGTCCTGCACCCCGTGGCGATGGCACCCCAAGCTACGCGTCGAGGCAAGTCCCGCCAGCCCCAGGCAGAATGTGCGCCCCGGTTCTCCCCACCCAACCACTCACTCGGCCCTATGCATTGCGTCACAGCGGTGCTCAGCCGCGGCCCGCCAGAAGGACGTCCTGTTTCCCCTTCCAGTCCCGCCAAATGCTCTGCGCGCAAACGCCGCCTCGGACGGTGGCAGGACTCCCCACGGTATCATGCTGTGACCCCTTACCCAGCCAGCCGGCCCCGCAACGGCGAAGCTCGGTGGAGGCTTGGCAGGAGCTACTATTTTGGAAGGAGGCGGTGGGAGGACGTCGCCCCTGCGGGGAAGCTGCTCCCGTTGGTGGGTAACGAATTGGGATCGTCTTCCAAAAGCACTCACCCTCTGCATAGGATACGGAACCCCTCCCAGGGCGCTCTTCTGGCCCCGTTCCGTCCCCCCCCCTCCCTTAAGGCGCGCTACCAAGCGCTCCATTTGCTTCCCTTTGCATGGGCCACCGGCCTTAGACAGGTTGGCGTGTCGAGCTCCGCCCCTGGGCGGAGCCGCGGAGCGCGCCCCAGCCAATGAGAAGGGAGAGTGTCCCGGCAACGTGGAGCTGTCTGCAAAATGTAAACACAGCGCGTTGGAAGGCTGACAGGATAGCGAAGGTCAATTGTAAGGGGGCGGTTGTGTTGTTGCTGTTTTCCTAGGGGTTTTAAAGCATTTTGGCTTCTCGAAGAGGAAAAGAGAGCGGGGGGGGGGCTGCTTTTAGTGGTTACGGGATGTAGTCCTCCTTTCAGTGCTTAAGGTGCGATACTATGCAGTGGGGAGGGGGAGCTTGCGGCTCTCTAGATGTTTCGGCCTACAACTCCCAACAGCCCTAGCCAAGCACAGCCAGTGACGGGAGTTGTAGGCCAGGCAGGGGAGGGCCTCAAGCTGCCCATCTCTGCTGTGCACATGTACCTGGGACAATTGAACTCATTGGGTCAGATCCAGAGTCCTGCTGGCACTGGTGGAAGAGGGGCAGAGGCAATCTTTGCAAGTCTGCCTTCACCCTGCAGCTCCTGATGCCTCCTGAAAGGCTGCTCTGGAGGATGGGGGACTCTCTAGAGCAGCATGAAGGATGAGCTACAGGGGGACAGGGAACCAGCAAATATCAGCTTCCCATCCTTTTCCTCCAGCAGGGAGCCTCAGAATGAACCCTTCCGTTTGTGGAATGGCCAATCCAACCCAATGGGACTTACTTCTGAGTAGATATATATAGGATTGTGCTGTCAGAGTCCATTCAGACGAAAACACAGCTGGCCAACTCTCATATATAACAGTCCATGTGAGAGGTTTATGCACATGAGCAGTGTCATGTCATGAGGGGTGGGGTGTTTATGGACAATTACAGTGGCTAATAACCTACCCAGAGATGCTGGGAATTGAGCTTTGTACCTTGTACATGCAAAGCATGTGGTCTGCCACTGAGCTATTGTTTCTCCCATGATGCCCACCTGTGTAAGCATTCATCATGAGTCCCCCATCAAGTTTAAAATAATACACTTACGGGGCCTGCTGGCCCATTCAGCTGTAACTTTAGCATGCCAAAAACTCACTTGCCTGGCCCACCAATCAGTGCTGGCATGGTCCCATTGGGTGTGCTGTGATGGTATTTATAGTGTCACTGGGGCAGGACTTTCATTTTCCTGCTGCTTTTGTATTTCCTATGAGTTGTGTGGTTTCTCCTCTCCCCCGCCAAAGATACACCTGGATGTGGCAGCTGCTCCAGCTATGTGTTGGTGGCTACATATCTCCAGTTCTGGCATAATGTGAGTATAGGATTGATATGCCCATCAAAGCTAGCAGCGACAGATACATTAAGGGTGCAATCCTATCCATGTTTAGGCAGGAAAAAGTCCTACAACTCCCAGCATTCTCCAACCAGCATGGCTGGCTGGGGGATGCTGGGAATTGTAGAACTTTTTCTGTCTAAGCATGAATAAGATTGTGCCTGAAGTTCAGTAAGATGTTACAATTAGTTTCAAAAGAATTGTGTTGTGTGCTGCTTCATACATTAAGTTTTTCCTACATCAAAATGGCATAACTATTTGGCTGCTCAAGTGTGCATTACAAAGCTATACAAGTGAGCAAAATCCTAAAAGAAATATGTCCTTTGTAAAGCTGTTCTGAGGGCCAAAACAGATATTACTTTAAATCTGTGTCTAGCAGCTACATATTTTTCATTTTTACTCTAGAGTAGGCACAGGAGCCCAATCTGGATGGATGGTATGGGCGACTTTCAAGTTCTGGATCAGGCCCCCTGCATTTTCTGTAGATTAAAAATGAATAAAAGAGGTTGCTACTAGACACAGATAATGTCTATTTTGGCTCTGAGTCTATACCTTTAGCAAGACAAAAAGCATTGTGGGGGCTTAAAGACTAATTGGTTTACAGTAGTAGGGTCAGAGACCTCCTGCAGATGCAATCAGTGAAAGTCTTGTCTTTATGGGGTGGTGTGGATTACACTTACTGTCATCAGTGTTAACTGTTTCACTGCCGACCTAGGGAAGAAACATTCCATTATGTATTTAACAGTATTCAGTGCTGGCTGATATTGGAAGCAGAGCACAACAGGGTTAATAGCCTGACCTCAAAAGGGTACAGAACCATGATTCCAGAACTCAAGGTCACCTCTACTCTGCCCAAGAGGGAAAAGAAGAGAGGTCTGCCTTTTCTGGTGCAAACAGCCCAAGCTGAGGCTTCAGCCTAAACATGCAGGAAGTTCTATTGCACTCAGTGGTTCTTGTTGCCCAATAATGTGATCAGAATAAAAGCATAGAGTTCTCTGTATTGTGTGGAGCTTGATGTGGAGCTCCAGGTCTAAATTTCTGCTTAGCCGAAATTCCTTGGCAAGTTGCATCTCTCAGAGGACTGTTGTGAAGATAAAATCAGGCAACATGTTATTAAGTCTTGAGATAAGGTAGGAATGAATTCTAAATTAACAGAAAGGAGCTGGCTGATCACTGTTCTATGCAAAATCTGTACTGCCCATCACCACATAAAAGCATGATGCACCTACTGGGTATTTAAATGTAGTGGTGTGGTACAGTGGTTACAGTGTTGGACTGGGACTCTGGAAATCTGCGTTCCAGTCACCACTTGGCCATAAAGCTCACTGGGTGACTTTGGGCCAGTCACTGACTTTCAGCCTAACCTACGTCACAGAGTTGTTGTGAGGGTTAAAATGGAGAGGAGGAAGATCATGTAAACTGCCTTGAGCTCCTTGGATGAAAGAAGGATGGGATATAAATACCATAAACAAACAAATGGCTTTTCCACTGTTTTCTCCCCCACCCTATTCCACAATTTGAGATTTGACCTTATCTGGAGAACCAAGGTCTTATATTACTGATGATGATGATGATTATTGCTGTATTTGACTTGACGCTGAATCACTATGCCACAGAACTCAGCCTCATGGGTGTGCCCTTAATGCTAGAGCAAAGTGTGATCAGGGTCCTCCATATTCACTTGCCTTAGCCGTGAGAGAAGTACACTGGTGTGGGTTTGGGTTGCTGATAAAGAGATAACCCTGCTTAATGCCTGCCAAAATGCACAGCAAGAAGGAGCTCTCAATGACTCATAGCTATGCTCCCTGTCGAGAGGGGAACAATGACGGGAAAAGCTTAGTATGTACTTTAAAAGGATGGTGGAAGTCTCACCAGGGTTGTTTACAGTGCTCCTGATCAGCCTTCAAAGTTGCAACATGTGAAGAAGAGAGAGACTAAGCAAGTGCAGAGTAACTATAGCCAGAACTAGGAACATAGGAAGCTGTCATGTACGGAGTCAGACCTTTGGTCCATCTAGCCCAATATTGTCGACACTGACTGTCAGTGGCTTCCCAGGGTTTCACGCAGGTTTTTCTTCAGCCCTACCTGGAGATACTGGAGATTGAACTTGGGACATTCTTCATGCAAAGCAGGTGCTCTACCACTGAGCTATGACTCAGCTAGCTCAGGGCAGGCCCAAAAATTTTGCTGCTCAAGATTTCCTCACCTCACTGGCCAATTCCACATACAGAAGCCAATTGGACTGTCAGGTGAATCTTAATTCAACACTAGTGATGGGGCAGCACACCTGAGAACAGCAGGCTAGTTTAGGGAGCACAGGGCAGGCTGTATACATTGCTCTGTTCTCTAACAGAAGGAACAGCTTGGAAGTGGAGAGAGTGTTGCTGCTGCATCTCCCACCAGCATCTACTGCCTGAGGCAACAACCTCATTTTGCCTAATGATAGAGCTGGCCCTGAACCAGCTTCAATTTCAGGACAGAAGGCTGACTTTCACAAAAGTCTGAGGATTCTCACGGTTTCATTGCACAGAGTACAAAGAGAGAAATGACAAACCTCAAATGTAGATAAGCCTTTGGTGGTCTGATCCAGCTGGGAACCTCTTATGTTCTTAGCTCTGAATGTCAATTTGCACTATATCAACATGGTTAATACATTTCCTGAATATGGATTCGGTGTAGATGGCATGGCTTATAAAAATGGTATTATATTTTGTACAAATATACAGCCTAAAATATATACCAAATGGGTGGTCAGGTGTCTTCTTTTACAGAGGACAGTCCTCTCTTTGAAAGGCTGTCATTAGACTATCCTTTATTTTGAAGGTGTCTTCTGTTTGAATTACTGTACTGTCCATTTCCAGTTTACGGACAAAGAAACACATTGGTAAGTTTACATTTTCATGGTGGCTTATTTTCTCTCACACATGCCAGTCATGAACCTCCTAATTAGCATAATTACCTTGCTGTGTGAAAATTGTTATGATGTCCAAACCTGGACAGGGTGGCTGGCTGGGGGTTGCTGGCTCAAAGGTTGCTGGGTGGTTTGTAAACTACCCCAGTCACCCATGGTTGCTGAGTTCTGACATCACAACATCCTGCACCCAGCAAGGGTAATTCTGCTTTTTTGGCAGCTCATGACTGACATGCTGCAGGAGGGAAAATAAGCCACCATGGCTTATTTTCCCTCTGTGATTGTGCAAACCTGCCCACTATGGTGAGATGTACATATAAATTAACATATCCAAATGTTATGCAGATCTGTGGCCCCTTTGGCACTCTTTTTGGGTGATTCATAAATGGCAACCCTAGTTCCAAAGCTAAGAAGAGAGAGGAGAAAGCAAAATATCAGCAATCTTTATATAAACAACTAAACAACTTGGGACCAGGATACCTGAGAGAGCGCCTTCTCCCTTACCAACCTGCCCGGTCACTGAGGTCATCCGAGGGCCTGCTCCTGGTGGTTCCACCTAGATCCATCCTCCGATTGGAATCCACCAGGGGAAGAGCCTTCAGCGTGGTGGCGCCCCTCCTGTGGAATTCCCTGCCTCTGGAGGTCAGGCAGGCGCCAACCTTGTACTCCTTTCGGCGTCTCCTGAAAACATCTTTATTCCAAGAAGCCTTTCTTTAACATGCAGCCTTGGATTACTGTTATTGCTTCTTTTAAATTTGTTTTAACTGTTTTTATTCTGTTTTTATTTTCATTTTACCTTGTACACCGCTCTGAAATTTTTCAAAGGGGAGCGGTATATAAATATTCTAAATAAATAAATAAATAAATAAATAAAGCAAGCAAGCAAGCAAGCAAGCAAGCTATGGTTCTAAAACCTAAACCAAAATTAGGGTTAGATCTATTATTCTTTCCATATAAGAGGCAGTGAGGTGAATGATTAGAGTGCCATACTAGGATGTTCCAAGATGTATTATTTCTATCTATCTCTTCTGCCAAGACGCTTGTTCATGCACTGGTTATTTCTCGGTTGGACTACTGCAACTTTCTTCTCTCTGGCCTTCCTTCTTCTCACATCAGTCCGTTGGTTTCTGTCCACCACTCTGCCGCTAAGATCATCTTCCTGGCTCGCCGCTCTGACCATGTTACTCCACTTCTGAAATCTCTTCATTGGCTTCCAATTCACTTCAGAATCCAATATAAACTTCTCCTGTTGACCTTCAAAGCTTTTCACGGTCTAGCTCCTTCCTATCTCTCCTCTCTCATCTCACACTATTGCCCCGCTCGTCCTCTTCACTCCTCTGATGCCATGTTTCTCGCCTGCCCAAGGGTCTCTACTTCCCTTGCTCGGCTTCGTCCATTTTCCTCTGCTGCCCCTTACGCCTGGAACGCTCTTCCAGAACATCTGAGATCCACAAGTTCAATCGCAGCTTTTAAAGCTCAGCTAAAAACTTTTCTTTTTCCTAAAGCTTTTAAAACTTGATGTTGTTTGGACTTTACACTGTTAGTTTTACCCTACCCTGTGCCTGTTTACCCTACCCAGTGCCTGTTTACATTCTCTTCCCCTCCTTATTGCTTTACTATGATTTATTAGATTGTAAGCCTATGCGGCAGGGTCTTGCGATTTACTGTTTTACTCTGTACAGCACCATGTACATTGATGGTGCTATATAAATCATAATAATATAATAATAATATAAATTCAATTATTAATAATATAAAATATCTTATGTCTCATTCTATGAACATGTTTCTAAATGCCCATAAAATACTTAACATCTGTTTTAAGGTATTTTATCCACTTAAGCAGATATGTACAATTGTGGTGATTGTACAAGTTAAAATGAATGAAGGAGTGTTCCAGGTTCCTATGGTAATTATATAAACTTCTTTTCTCCTGTCTTGGAGGTCTCTACCTTTCCCATCTCCCATCATTTCCATTTCACCAACCATAAAATCAAAAGAATCACATTGGGGATAATCAAGAACATTTGGACAAGTCTAGGTGAATGGAAACAGTAATTACATAGGGTTATGCTGACATGGGTGGGAGAAAACAAAATTAATTCAAATAGCAAGAATACTTTGCAATAACTGATAATGGGATCTCTGCTGTACACGAGACTCTTGCATATCAACAGATAAGTACTGACTGAAAGAGAACAGGGCAAAGCTGACCCTCTGACATTGTGTAAATTATAGATTCCCTGAGCATCAGTTTTGCCATCTATGGAATAGAGTAAAGCTAATAGTTTGGCCTTCAAACGGATGCAGAAGGATTACTATGCAAAGCTTCTCTTATCATTTATATGTCCTCTAAAGAGGATTGGGTTCTATGCATCAACAAATCCCACAAGGGTAATGAATTACAGAGTTCCATGCACAATTATAGAGTTTTAATAGCCCAAGGACTTGGAGTGTTGTTTTCTTTCCAGCATGGCGAGCAACCCTTGTAATGTGCCACCTGACAAGGTTGCTGCATCCATGCTGTGGCTACAGTTCTACATGTTCTGCTCAGTTCTTGGCACCTCATCCCACAAAGGATATTGTAGAGCTGGAAAAGTTGCAGAAAAGGGCATCCAAAATGTTCATGCGGTTCCAGGACCTTTCCAATGAAGTGAGGCTAAAGCAGTTAAGACAGAATAAACCTTAATCAAGTCTCCCCTTACTTACCATTTTTGTTTAAAACTTAAGAAGTCCCAAACATTGTACCTTGTAAGGGAAGGCTTCCAGCCACTTGATCATTTTGGTTGTCCTCTTCTGCACCTTTCCCAGCTCTGCAATGTCCTACTGAGAAGCCCAGAGTTAGAGCCAGTGCCAGCCCTATCATTAGGCAGAGTGGGACAGGCACCTCGGGCAGCTGATCTGGGATGAAAGGGCTGCCAATTATTAATTATTTATGTAACTGTTACTGCATTTTTACTGCCAGGAAGGTGCTTGTGGGATTTTCCAGCTCAGCCACCAAAATAATTTGGTTAGCCCTGAGTACTATCCCCCCACAAGTCAAGGTGCATTTGCTGCACTGACTCAAGCAGAAAAAATACATTGAGCCAGTCGTGGACAGAGCACATGCTTTGGATGCAGAAGGTCCTGGGATCAACCTGTTATTTGTAGTTAGGGCTGGGAAAGACCTTAGCCAGGTGCTTTCAGTCTGTGTGTAGAGCAGGTGTGGAAATTCAATTTCAGAGAAAATCTCAGGGGCCACATCCGAGAAACCACCAAGCAATTGTGGCAAAGCCAGGAGAAGGAGGCATGGCCATCTGGGGAATCCTGGAGGTACAGATTTGGACCCTAGGAAGGCTGGATTTGGCTCACAGGACTGAAATTCCTAGGGCGTGGTCTGAAGGCATATGAGGTAGCCACCTTGCTGAAACTAAGCAGGTTTGGGTCTGGTTAATGCTTGGAGGGGAGACCACTTAAGAACTGCATGTAGCTACCCTGAGTTCCATGATAGCAGAAAGATGGGATATAAATGTAATAAATAAAGTTCAACCCCCCTGGTGCTGAGTGTTGTAAACACAACCTTTTAATCCGGATTGTGGAACCGCGCGCACACACAGATCCCAGCAATGCTGATACACTGTGCTCTTTGGGGGAGAGAATGGAGAGTACTGGTGGCCTAAAAATCGGATGATGGTGGGGAATATAGCAGTGGAGGTGGATATCAAGATATTGGTGGTGGTGGGAGCACAGTAAAGGCCTGAGAGGGTTGCAGCTTGTGCATGCCTGTTGTAGACACTGAGCTAGTTAGACCTTCTCTGAATTGGTAAGATGCAGGAACAAGAACAGCACACGGTATTTGGGGCTGTTTAGTTCAGTTAAGGAAAAACAATGATGACTGAGGGTATGTGGGGATATGATGGAGGTTTATAAAATTGTGAATGGTGTGGAGATAAGTTTTTCTTCCACTCTCATAATACTAGGACTCAGTGCAGTGATGGTTCCAGGGTTTTGAGGGACTTTGGCCAAGATATGCTCCATGAGACCAGTCCCCCAGTTAGTCTAACTTCTTATAACGATTGTCACCAACTGCTATTGCTCCTCCTCCTCTTTCTCATCATTGCTACCACTTGCTTGCTTGACAGGCAGAGAACCAGTGAGCAAGTAGACAGTGGCATCTACGGTACTGCTTCTCCTTCTCATCACCACCATTGTCTGGGCAAAGTGAGAGGCAGATGAATGGTTGCAATGGGGAAGAGTTTGATCAACTTTTCTTAGTGCACCCCTATGGTAAGGATAAAAGGTTCCATACCGTGCATACTTGATGTCTCAGTGTCCTGGTTCATGCATAATGCTAACCCATGGTATGAATTGTTGAATTCTGGATTGTTGTATTGTGCAAACTTAGCCACTCTAACAAACTATAGTTTGTTAACCACAAGCAACCCAGAAAGAGAACCAATGGTTTGTTGTTGCAGTGTGAAGTCTGGGTTGTTTAAACCATGGGTTATTGTTACATATGAATCCAGAATGGCAGGTTCACAGGTTATTTCACAAGGCTGCAAACTGGTAAAAAATACCAGATGCTCTACATGTCAGTATGGCAGCACTGCAAAAGTTTTTTGGGGAACTAGTTTGATTGTCTGCCAGACAAACCCTGGGTAGGACAACAAGCCATGGTTTTAATAAACCATGGATTGGCATTATGTGCGAATCAAGCCAAAATGAATAGCAGAATAATAGCGCTGGAAGGAACCTGAGAGATATTTAGTCCAATTGATTGGCAGTAAATTCAGAACAGACTAAAGACAGCATTTCTTCATGGAACACGATTCTTATATAGAATTAACAACCACACTGGTCTATAGCTACTAGGCATGATAGCTAAATAGAATTTCCAGCTTCAGGGGCAGCACACAGCTGAGTACCATTTGCTAGAGAGGAAAAGGCACAGGAACATAGGAAACTGCCTTATAATGTGTCAGACCATGAGTCCATCTTGCCCAGTATTGTCAGCATCGGCTCTCCAGAGTTTCAGGAGTTTTTCCTGTCCTACCTGGAGATGCCAGGGATCGAACCTGGGACCTTCTACAAGCTAAGCAGGTCGTCTACCACTGAGCTATGGCCCATCCCCAAGGTGTGAGCTACAAATCACAAAGTTATCAGGTTAAATTTCACCTCTGGCATGAACTGACGACATGGCTTGAAGCAAGCCAGTGTCTCTCTGCTCCATATCTGCAGTATGATGGTCATAATACCAACTACCTTCCAGGGTTCTTGTAAATATTACAAAAGGACTCATACTATGGGCCTAAACAGAGATCATTTATAGCTGTATCTAGCTCCTATGTCTGCTTTTTACTCTAGAGTACGTGAAGGAGGCCTGGTTGGAACACTAGTGTGGGGCTTTTAAGATCTAGACTGGGGGCCCTGCACCTACTTTAGAGTAAAAATGAAAAAGAAAAAAGAAAGGCATGGCTGCAAGATACAGATTTGTAGTAATGTCTGTTTTGGCCCACAGACATCTTAATTCTCAAAATGACACTGGAGTAAGGTGTCTGCTCCTCCTTTCCTCCCCAACCACATCCCCTTCTCCACCTACTTTTGTCCTTGTGTTTGTTAAAATGCAGTTTCTGCATGCTGCATCCTGTATCTTGTGCTGTTATGTCACAGATTCCTGTCAGCCGCACAAGCACAATTCCTTGTTGTAGCCATCCCATTCTGGTGTTCTTTGAAAGCATTCTCTTGATTTCATTCATTCATTGATCCTTTCTTTGCATCCACACTCCACTGTATCACTGAGCCAGTGTATGTATAGAAAGCTGCTTTAAATCATCTCCACTGCTCAATACTGTTTACCCCAACCCCGGTGTCCACCAGATGTTTTGGACTACAACCAATGACCGTGCTGCTGAAGTCTATCTACCTTGACTGGCTGCAGCTCTCCAGGGTTTCAGATAGAATTGTTTCCCAGCCTCGGACCTTCTTCATGCCAAGTGTATGCTTTACCTCTGAGCTACAACTACCTCTCAAATGTCTGCTTGCACATGGAGGGTTACCTATCCCTACCTTCTTTTCAGAGTTCATTCCATTGGTCTTCTGTCATTGGGATCCGATTTTGGTACTGAGGGCAGCAGTGAAAAAATCATTCAGAGGAACAGCTAGAGTTGACTCTCCTCCCGAGTTGAAATTAAGCGAAGGTGTATTTGAAGCGGGGGGGGGGGGGGCGGGTGTGGAGAATTGAAAGATCACATTCTCTTTATTAGGACCAACTACTATTGATCAAGCTTTTGGGTGCTCCAGGATTCTTATTCCAGGCTGGATGTTCAGCAAAATGGAAAGGATGGAGCAGAAAGCGGGGCATGATGTTCCAAAGTCTGCACTATTTGTAACTATTTTGTGGTGTTTTAATTGGTCTTTTAATTGGTTACAAGGCTGTAAATTTGGCCTTTTTAGGCCATTGTTATGGCTTGCTGCCAAATATTATTTTGTTGCTGCCAATGCAGCAAATTCGGCAGCAGGGGGCAACAGTAGCCACACTTAAGCGTGGGGTGGCCCCGTGTTGCCCACCACTGGCCTAAGGTCACCCAGTACCCTTCATAGCTGAGAGATCTGAACCTGCCTCTCCCTACTCCAACACTCTAACCCCTGGTGCCTTCCAGATGTGTTGAGACTGCAAAACCCATCATCCTAGTTACGAGGCTTAAAAAACAAGCTCACATTGGTGCCAATGGCAAGGCTGGTCTAACCACTACCCCACATTGGCTCTCCCATGGGAGGAATGACAACACAGGGCTATTGTAAGAAAGGCTTAAATTGTGTATGTAAATGGCTGTATCAGTAGTTGTAGTTCCCCACATTAAAATGTGTGTAATTACCAATAATAAATGTAATACTAAATAAATAAAAATAAATACTGTAGGGTATTATTGACTGGAGTGTAGAGCAAAGGCCAGATTCTGAAAAGATCTCAATAGGCCTTTTTATTGATTTATTCTGTTTCTCTAGATGTTTAAGCTGCAGGACGAAACACAGAAACTATCAGTCATTGTAAGTTATCTATAAACCATTATTACTTTTCCTTGCTTCCTCTTCAGTTTTGGGGGTGCTGTGTTTATTTGTTCTTCCTTTCTTTTTCTGGAGATTCCTGGAGTGTGGCCTTTTAAGCCTACTGTACTATGATGCAGCATCAAGAACGAGGTGTGATAAACCATTGTGCCAGCTCCCCACGATATATGGCAGCAGCCCCATTCAGAAGACACCTTAAACCACGGCTTTAACCATGGTGGTTAAGCCAGAAAGCCAGGACATGTTCAGAAGACGCCTTTAACCATGGCAACCTTCTGAACAGGGCTAGCGTGTCAGTGTCAGCTGCTGCAGTGGAACAGCAGCACAGGTGAGCAGGACTGCAGTAGGCAGTTAAAGCTAGCTGTTTGGTGGTGCCATTCACTACCATAACACAGCTAAGGAATAGGCAGCGAAGATTCCTGCATTGACTCGATGGCCTTATAGGCCCTTCCAACTCTACTATTCTATGATATGAAGAGGTAGGACTGCGGCAATGCTGAGTTTAGGGTGGGCAGCAGCTGACAGTGATCACAGGTCCATCTACTCAAAGGTTAATGCTTTTTTATACACTGAAATCTCAGCCCCTTAAAAATATAAAGTTTTGTGGCCATCAAAGAGTTGTGCTGAATCAAACCAAAGACCAGTATTCTGCCTAGGGAAAGGCCATAAGCAAGACACAAAACACAATAGCACACTCCAGAAGCCAGCATACACAAGGTCTTGCCAAACATCTGGGGAAATGCTCAGGCTTACCCTGAAGTATGTTTCTAAAGGAAGCAAGTTCCCTAGGTGAGAGGCAAGCCCCATGGTATATCCTGTATGTGCAAAGTACCATGGATGATCCTATCGAGAGATGGCATCTGGTTCATCGAAGGCTCAGTCTATACAGACAGGAGTTAATGTAATAGAATTCTCTGCACTTATAAAACTAGAATCTTTAGGAGAAGGCTCTACTAGAAACCTTCTCCCAGATGTCAGCCATCTGTCAGGTATGCTTTAGGGTAGATTCCTGCATTGAGCAGGGGGTTGGACTCGATGGCCCTTCCAACTCTACTATTCTATGATTCTAAGTGTAGAGATATATTTTTCTGTGTGTGTGTGCACCACATGTGCATTCAAGCTGCAGTGGTACACTCAAGGGACCTGCTTTCACTTTAAAACAATGAATTAAATGACCCTCTTCATTTTTAGAATGAAAATTAATGAGGGGGGAAACCCCAAATGGAATTATTTTCATTTGGTTTAAGTTGGATTCTTAGTTTGGAACATAGTATACAATTTACAGAAAGGGTGAAGGGGAGTTATGTGTGGCACAGAGACAGATCACAATGGATTGTAACCAATGTTAGTCTAACTTAAAGTCAAAATCATTTGAATAGGTCTATTTGAAGTAGGATTAACACTGGATGCAACCCAATGAAATTGACAAGACTGGAAATATTTATCTAGTTTTAGGCAAATTAAGATTGTCTCTCTGTGCACTTTTTAAAGTTGCCTATAAAATAGAGACTATTCGGCAGCTCTGATGTCATGTGTATCGTGGAATGCATGCAAATTTCATACAATTTGGATGGTAATCACCAAAGTTCGAGGCAGCAGAAGACCAATTCACCCTCCCACTGAAATCAATGAAGAAACAAACAAACAAAACAAAAAATAATAATGAAAAAAATGACTTTAAAAATAAAAATTAATGGAAAACAGTTTTTCGCCTCATGCACACCATAGGATGTTCTTGGATCGATTTTTATCATGTGATCTGCTGTTGTTGCAGACCAGGCCTGCTAACTACAATGGAGCCCAAGAGAGCAGTCTTTGGGTTCACACAACATGCTAACACACCCACTGTGGGTTTTTGTTGAACTGTAGGTTATCCTGTTGCTGCCTGAATGCAGCACCTTTTCCATAGGGTGGGTTATTGTGTTCACTGAATGCAGGTTTTTCCACAGGGTGGCTTGTTAACCACGCTGAATAGCCCAACAACAAGCCATGGGTTCTCAAGGTGGCTTGTTCAAGAAAAATAAATCACACTGCATGTTAACAAGCCACCCTGAAGAAAACATGCTGGATTCAGACAGCATGTTAACCCTAACCCTGTGGGGAAAGCACTGTGTTCAGACAACATAACTCATGGTGGTTTAAATAGCTAGCTATTTAACCCACCATGGGTTATTGTGTTGTGTGGCGGGAGGTTTTTTTAACCAACATTTGGTTATTTGGCCAAAATAACCAATACAAATAACCAGCACTGTGCACAGTTGGCTGTTTGAACCACCATTGGTTATTTCCTCAGCCAGAGTTGCAAAGCAAGAGTGGTCAAAGCAGCAGTTGCCCCTCTAATCCAGCTGGCAGGATAGATTTTTGGCAGCAACGGCTGATTGGATACTAGCAGGATAACTGGGGGTGAGAGGGTAGGGGATGAGTGAGTCAACTCAGTGTGGACAAATAGTCAACTCAATACTGATTCTAATCTACACCACCGTTGATTATTATCCTGTCATGTGGGGAATACCCCTAGATAAGGAAAAGGAAAGGAACCTCTTGTGCAAGCACTGAGTCATTACTGACTCTTGGAGGATTTCGCTGACGTTTTCTTGGCAGGCCTTATAGAGGGGTTGTTTGCCGTTGCCTTCCCTGGCCGTTATTACCTTTCCTCCAGCTAACTGGGTATTCATTTTACCGACCTCGGGAGGATGGAAGGCTGAGTCGACCCGAGCCAGCTGCCTGAAACCAGCTTCCGCTGGGATCGAACTCAGGCCGTGGGGAAAGTTTCAGCTGCAGAAACTGCTGCTTTACCGCCCTGCGCCACAACTGTCAAATTGATTATTACCCCACCATTGATTATCATATTCTCTGAATGCAGCCTGTCTAAAATCTGTAGGCTATTCAACTTGGGAAATGGTATGAGGAACCAGCTACATTGGCACTAAGCTATGCCCCTGATATACTGCAATAACCTTTTGTAAGAGGGTTGTATTGAACAGGCAGTGTAACAGGGTTTGCACTCCTCTTGTACTTGCTCAGGAAGTTCCTGAAGTAGCTATGCAAGCAAAAGCCACTCTGAGTTATTACAACAGTATCAGGATGAAAGAACTGTGAATATGTAAATTAGTGCTTCAACTAAAAGGACAAATGGTTCTGCAAAGAAGCTGGTATTGATAATGCATAGACTGATGTACAGTATTTATCCCAACAGAATTCTCCCTTTTTGTAGTCTTCAAGTCTGCTGTGTACAAGTCATTTGAAAAGGCACAGTTTTGTTTACAATACAAATTGAAAAAACAGTTTCAGCAAAATTATGAAACACCATTCAAAACAGCACAAGGCCTGCAGTTTTACAAGTTAATACATTTTTAAGGGAGGAAAACTATATAAAAAGTCATACCTAATCACAAAACACACATCATTTGAAAAGCAACAATTCTAATAGTCCAAGACTTTCAGGCACATAATAAAGTCAATAACATAAATATGCAAGTTAATTAAGAGTCAGATGTAATGTGGTATTTGCAATAATTTCTCCCAGAATAGTAGTTTCCGACATTAAGTATTGAAAAGCACACATTTGTGCAATAAGCCTGTGTTTATATTTTAAAATATAAGCTTCTGAGGAAGTTATCCAGTAAAATAAGAGAGAAAATTGGTATCTCTAACGTAGCAGAAGTCCTTACTTCAAATACCTGTTAAACCAGGAACAGAGACAGACAAGCTAAGGGTGGTGGTGGAGGGGTGACCTTCATTTTAAAACTTCTGAAAACATAAGTTAAAAGGTGAATGATTTAAAGAGAGAAGGATGAAGGCTAAGAACCTATGCAAAACTACTTGCTGGTACTTGGTTTCAATTTTTAAAAAACCTTCAGATAAGTCTACTTAGATCCATGGTTCCTGAGTTCAAAAATGTATTTGTGGTGTTTGTCCATGAAACCAAGAAAGTAATGGTATTGGGTGGCTACTGAAATAAGGATGAGAAAAGGAATGTGTTTTTGTGTGTAATAAAAAATAATAATTGAACTGATTGGATCCAGGGTATCCAAGTATGACTGTTCAACAGAGAAATGGCTCTGAAGAACTTCAGAAACTGAGTTATAGTAGATTCAAATATTTATTTGTAGAAATGCGGAGACTGCCATTGGACAAAAAAACAAAAAACCCAACCATTCCTGCCATCTAGGATTGTAAATGCTTAAGTTCTTTGGACTCTACTTTTGTCAAATTTGACAACATGATTTATATCCCCATAAAAGCACGAACTTTTTTTTTTAAAAAAAAAATCAATACAAAATTAGTTAACCTGGTAGTATTTCAAGTGAAGGAGGGAGAGATCAGATGAGTAGTTACACGGCCACCACATTAGATTGTCTACAAAACAACCTTCTGCACAGTTTCGGACCTCAACAGACTCCACTGAGGTAAACACCATTCCTTCTATAAAGCGTATTCCAGTAGGATATTTTGAAAAGGTAACTGTGCATTTCAGTCCATTTTAAAATCAAACGCTATAGCTTTCATTAACTTGGTACTGATTTAAGGAAAAATTCTGAGATGGCAGCAAATCATGTTTTTAAGTCACGTCAGGGTTGTTGTGGCTGTAGGCTTAAGGCCTAGTGCAGGCCAAACCATGTACCTAGCTAACAGAACCAAAGGAAGAGTGAGGAACATTTTGTGTCTTATGCTGTGAAATGTAAAGGTGGAAGGGGAAAAGAGACAGCTGTCCATTTATTGTGCAGTCATTCTACCTATGTAAAGTTCCAAGGATTATCCATTCCAGCTCAATTGATTCAGTAAGGTCCATTTTCAGTTTGTTGCCAGAGTCTTTAAACAAATTGTTCCTCTCGTGGTTAAAGATATTCTGTGGGGCATTTTTAGAAGTGTCAAAATGGTAACATTTAAAAGCATGAGGCACTGAAAGAATTTGTTGTCCTTCAGATCAACTTGCTACAACAATACCAAGGTTAAGACTACAACTCCTATCATCCCCTGCCAGCAGGGATAGATCTACTGCACTAATCCTCACTTCCAGGGCTACTTCATACTTTTTGCAAGATACCTCCTTTGTGTAGGAAACTGGGTAAAATGCATTAAACCATGGAAGATAAAGACAAGTCACGTGACCCCCCTTTACTCCCCTCACCCACCCCACTACATACAGAATTCACTCCTCATTAGGAGTCCAATGCCATCCAGTCCATCACATTTTAATGGCTGTGTTAGAATATTAAGAGGATATACAGTATACACAGATCTTTGCAAGTGTACGGCTGACCCTGAGAAATTCTGTAACTGCAGTATGACGGAAAGTTGCCTGCCTTGTCTTGGTTAAAAATACCAATATAAAAACAAACCCATCCATACATCATAAAATTTCTAAAGTCACATACAAAAAAAAAAAGACACCCACCCACCCTTGAGCCCAATCACACGAACACTACTGAACTGATATGTTTCTGAGACACAAATAAAATATTGTAAAGGCATCCTGCGGTACACCATTAATGTCAACATGGTTTACAATCTAACTGTAACACTTAGTGATTGTGTAGAAACAACTGATGTTCAGCCTAAAATAGATCTCACCTTCATTATCTACACACACGCACACAAACACAAACATGAGCTTAACCAATATTATTTTTGAGGGGGGGAAAACCATCATGCAAAACACCCTCAGTAATTATACTGACGCTGGCATGGCTGGTGAACAAAAAATCCGTTGTTCTTGAGTTGCCGAGAATAGCAATCCCTGGTAAGGTTTTGGCGACGGAGGCAGTTTCTGTTCAGATATTGTCTTTCATTGTGTTCTTTTGTCCACCTGGTCGGACGAAACCTGTTGGTCTGTTCAAGAAAGGTTGAATGAGCAGCAAGTGCCGCAAAATAGCATCGGATGTGTTGGCCCATTTCACTTTGGGCTTCCAATCTAAAATCCAAAGCAAAGGTACTGAGGTTACACTGCAACTGTTGACTGGCTGCATGCAAGGACTCTTGTGGACAAGTGAGGATGTTCCAGTAACGGTGGAAACAAGGCAGACTATTCTCTTGGATGCTGGGGCAGCCACAAGCCGTTCTTTGGGGTGTGGTTAGGGTCTGGATTTCCCTTGAGATAGAAAATCCTGCAAGACTCCACCAGCATAAGGTCTCTGAATAAGGCTGAGAGAAGGTCTCTAAAAACAGACTCTGTATACCTTGCTGGAACCAATTCCTTTTTATGAGTTGCTATCCTGTGAGCAAGGGTGGCCCATTTGCGTGATACAGAAATACTAATGAAAAATGTGCTTTTCTAGAAAACTAGGTTGACATGGCTTATGGCCATTCTCAGCAATGTGTATACCCTGCACTGGTGCTGCAACAATGCAGTTTTCAGTACTGGATGCTCACAATTCCCACTTGCAGAGAATATGAGGAATGTTGCTGTTTTCCATTTCACTCTAACAGTGCATTCGAGTTCATGGAGCAGGAGCAAATAAAGGCGCTCATGCCACACCAGCATGCCGGGGCTTCTCCACACTTGCCACTTTTAGCTAGAAACATTAGCCCTGTGTTATTTCTTTCTTAACTGTGCAAGATGCTGCAGTGTGGAGCACCAAATCTGCAGAGCCAGCATTAGGGGTCAGCATCATTGGCCACTTGCTAAGGATGCACAACCTAGCAGGGATCTTTGAGTCCTGGAGCCCCCTGGCCTACCTGCTGCTGCTCCTTGCCTTAGTTACCTATTCACAAGCAAGTAGTGACGCGAGCAAGGAGAAAAGGCCACAAGCTCCACTCACCTTGCCATCTTTTTTTTTAGCAGCTGCATAGATGGGTCCAGAGTTAGAGGACAAGTGAAGGGACTGTGATGATGAGGAAGTGGATCCACATAAAGAGGTGGACCCATATCCCTCCCCAAATCCTGGTGCTGGCCATGAATTTTCACCATTATGTTTATTTAATATTTTTTCAATAAACCATTCATTTGGTTATCTTAACTTCACAGAGAACTTACCTAGGACTGCTTGCATCCCGAGGCTCTGGCTCTTCTTCTTCTTCTTCCTCCTCCTCCTCCTCCTCTTCATCGCCACAGCTAGTCTTGTTGAGAATGTGGCGTGTGTTATGGACGGCATATACAGACATGCTGGGATGCTCAATAAGAAGGTTCTCCAAGGGGCTTGTTTCCACTTTGAGGGCGGTCAAGCCACCGGCTGTGAAACATGGCGGCGGGGTAATAAACCAGCTCTCCTCCATGGGACATGAGTCAAACTGGATAAAGCAAGATTCACTGGCATCAGCCAAACATTCCAAGGAAGAAGGCATACAAGAGAAGACAGGCTCAACAGGTGATGCTTCATGGATGTCATCTTCTTCTTCTTCCTCCTCCTCCTCCTCCTCTTCTTCTTCAACCATTGAAAAATTAGAACAGGTGTCTATTGGGAGTGACAACAACCATTGAGATAGTTGGCAAAGGTTGATTGAAGAAGCCAGAGATCAGATGATTTACAGAGAACAAAATATGCACAATTTTATAATATGATGTGTATAAAGGGAATAGTGTAATAGGCAGTGTACAAAAACAAAGGCATTACACCAGCCTAGTTCAGATGCCTATTTGGGTTGAAGATTGTCCCCATGATAGAAGAGAACCATGTAGGCTTGGCTCCTCCATTATGGGGTCAGGTTTTTCAGCCCAGGTATGCATCTGAAGCAAACCACAAACACAGTTCCAAAGTGTTTATGTAGACCTATTCTACAAGTTTGGGGAAGGGGAGAAAAAGAATATTAACAGATTGTTGGAACTGGGTGGACATACAGAGTTATATATTCAATGGTGTCATTACGTTGATGGAGGGGCATCCCACTCCCCGTTGTGATCCCTCAGTGCTGCAAATATCTGAGTAGATATGTAAAGGCTTCATACCTGGAATGCGATTTGAAAATGCTCTTGAGTGATTCAGTCCTGCTTACTTCTGAGTAGACATAGAGAAGCTTAGACTGCTTAATTGTGCGAGTAGGCTTGGGATCGGTCATGATCTCATTTGGGGCCCCACTCATGCTGCTTTTGGCCAAACCCACAGACAGAAAATGGCTCAAGACCTTTCCCAAAATAGAATTCAGCCCCTTGGCTGAAAAAAGTTCCTGACCCCTGTTTTAGGCCATCCTGAGCTTGGCAAGTCTGGTGAAGCTAGGATCACCCAGGAGAAGCTCCTGTTAAAGAAGCCACTTCCCAGCTTGAACAAACTTTTCAGCATTTTCCCCTTGCTTTCATAGTCATCTTTAGCCTGAAACATTTCCTGCTTAAAAGGACCTCTCTGTATAAAACTTCTTGCTGCCTGCTGTAGAATGTTTAACAGGTGTCTTACCTATGAAGTCCACCAAAATCCACTCCTCCTCTTCTTTCTCGCTGAACTCTGGCTCTTGGCTGGGCAAGTTATTGATTTCTCCCACAAACATATTATTCAGCCTCTGGAACATTACTAAGGCAATAACAAGACTCTGGCAAGTACGTCTTCGTTTCCAAGAGTTAAGGTACAGTGTCACAATGTACTAGAGCCAAGGGCGCAGGTAGAAGATTAAAGTGCATAAAGACTTTTATCAGCTTAGGCACAGAACATGGGGAGGCATGATTTGTAAACAGGTGCTACAAGATCCTGCAAAGAAGAAGATGGGAAAAGAAGTCTTAATGCTATATACATGCACAAAATGTTTACTGGCCAAGGAGTATTCCAGACATTACATGACAGAAAAACAGATTAGCCTTTGCATGACAGGGAGCTACAGAAAATCTCTTCCCTGATGAGCATGCTAATCCATGACATCTATGTAAACCACACCTATTAATTGTAGGTGACTGCTCTTTTTCACTAACCGAAAGCAATTATGGGTGCTTCCAAATGGATGGCTTCTATTGCTCCCAGTCCAAAGGCATTGTGCAGTTACTCTGTCTTGCCTATTTCATCAGATTAGTTGTGATAGGAAAAAAGACAGAAGTAGTGATGGATAAACACAGAGGACTAGAAATTAAAAACAGCAGTTCCTGGAAAAACCTCCCCCCGCCAATTCCATACATGAGACAGGGTGGTTGCACATTAAAAGCTTTGTACAAAACCAGTGGTGCAATTAAATATTTTTATTACCCTGGACTAAATAGTCTAATGGGGGAGGCCTTTAGACAGCATAGTGTACTACTTCAGTTGTGAAGTAGACCACTGACATTTTTCTTCCCCTGCCCCAACTACCACCATTCCTTGCTTAATACCGTTCCCTGCTTCTACACTCCTGAGAAATTAGAATGTTTGCCAACCCTGATTTAAAAACAAAAACAAAAACCACTCTTCACATGTACAGTTTTGCATTTCATTTAAATTATAGCACCATCACGACTACAGGAATAGAATGGTGTCTTCTTACTCAGATCTTCTTACCATTGGTTTATTATTTAATTATTTACAGCATTTCTATAACATTTCACATGTAAAACAGATTCCAGAGTGGTGAACATAGAGGGTAAAACATTAAAAAGATTAAAACACTATATTAAAATTGTTCTTTTAAAATAGAGTACCAATAAAAACTGTGGCTGGTCAATTATCCCTTATCTGGACAGAGATAGCCTAGCTACAGTTATCCATGCTCTGATAACCTCTCGCTTGGATTACTGCAATGCGTTATACGTGGGGCTGCCTTTGAAAACGGTCCGGAAGCTTCAGCTGGTACAAAATAGGGCAGCCCGTTTACTAACAGGGACTGGCCGGCGAGATCACATTACGCCAGTCCTTTTCCAGCTTCATTGGCTGCCAGTCCAGGTCCGGGCCCAATTCAAAGTGCTGGTATTGACATTTAAAGCCCTAAATGGTTTGGGGCCAGGTTATCTGAAGGAACGCCTCCTCCCATATGTACCTACCCGGACCTTAAGATCATCTACAGGGGCCCTTCTCCGTGAGCCCCTGCCAAAGGAAGTGAGGCAGGTGGCTACTAGGAGGAGGGCTTTCTCCGCTGTGGCACCCCGGTTGTGGAAGGAGCTCCCCAGAGAGGTCCGCCTGGCGCCTACACTGTACTGCTTTCGTCGCCAGCTGAAGACCTTTTTATTCACTCAGTATTTTAACACTTAATTTTAACTTAAATTTAAATTTTACTGTTTTAACTCTGTATTTTAATCTTATAATCAACTTTGCTGTGTGGTTTTATCCTGGTTGCGCTTTTTATACTGTATTTCGTAATTGTGTTTTTAACCTGTTGGATGTTTTTTGTGGTTTTAATTTTTGTGAACCGCCCAGAGAGCTTCGGCTATTGGGCGGTATAAAAATGTAATAAATAAATAAATAAATAAAAATTAAGGAATGCTTCATGGAATAGGACTGTTTTTAGGAGGTGCCTGCCTGAAGGAACACAATGTTGGTGCCTGCCTGACCTCCAGGGGCAGGGGGTTCCAAAGAAAAGGGGCCACCACACTAAAGGCTCTTCTCTGGGTTAATTCTAGCCAGGCGAACCACCAGGAGCACTCCCTCTGATGACCTCAGTGAACAGGCAGGTTGGTAAGGGAGAAGGGGCTCCTTCATGTATCCTAGTCCTAAGCTGTTTAGAGCTTTGTACAGTACTACTAACACCTTAAACCTGGCTCAGTAGCAAATAGGCAGCCAATGGTTACTTACGATATATAGACAAAACATTCTGTATTATTACTGACAGGGAGCAGAATTTCTGCCTATGTGTGCCTGAGCTAGGTGAGCTAAGGGGTTGACAGCCAAGGTAGTGGAAGAGTGTGAAAGTGCACTATACAGATATATGGGAGGCTTCAAAACAGGCCCAATTATTGAAGGGGAGGTCACCAGACCTAGGAAGCTACATGGCAAACCCAGCAGAGGCAATATTTTGGTGTTTTGCTGAGGGAGCCGTAGGGCTGGATCTAGTGGCACCTGGGCACGGGCGCAAATGACACTGTGCAAGCACACCATCACGTGCCGCAATAGCCAGCTCAAGAGCTACCAATAAAATACCACTAATGTTGGTTTACGCCAGTGCAAAATTATTTATGCAAATGCAACATCACTTACGCAAGTGCCCAGACAACACCGATGGATCCTGCCCATTACCTTTTTGACCATGTCTAGACACAAATCAGTTTCCAAGATGTGTTGTGGCTTAAGTTTGCATCAAAGGCCCCTGCTGTATTCTCTGGAAGAACACCACACTTTAAGTGGAAGTGTTGTTGCTCAGCAGCCAAGGCAGAAAGCCTCTTATTATTATTCTTTTAAATATTCTTCTTTGTCAAAACATGACCACAAAATTAGAAATAGCTAACTTTGCAATTTCACAGAGCAGCAATATCACTGTATCCAGCAGGGGGCTCAGAAGTGCAGGTTTTAAAACAAGTAACATCCACACTACTACTACTACTAGTACTACTACTGCCTTTTCATCCACCAGGGCAGCTTTCAGCAACCAGATTTCATTTGCACAGATAACTTTTAAGAGAGTTCCACAAGCTTATATTGAATAGCCTGTGTGCTGAGGCACCTGGAGTTCTCTGTTTAACAACACACAATAAAAACATTGAAGGGTATGACACATTATGCAGTTAGTGTCAGTCTCAGCAGGACTGAGCTGTGCTTTTTAGACCCAAACCTAAGAAAAGGGTGTTCAAAATAATCAGGGAGGCTTGAGCAACTCCCCTTAAAGGCAAAACTATGTTTCGGGTTTTCTAGCTTAGAAAAAAAGTAAGCAAGCAAGGTGGGTTGGTGGGCGGATAGAATTATGCATGGTGTACAGAAAGCGGATAGAGAGAAGAGAGATAATACTAGAATGAGGTCATTCAATGAAGATAAAGGGTGAGAGATTCAGGGCAAACAAAAGGAAGGACTTCTTCATGCAGTACATAGATAAACTGTGACATTTGATACCACAAGATGTAGTAATGGCCACCAACTTGAATAGCTTTAAAAGGAGATTAGAAAACTTCATGCAGGAGAATGCTATCAATGGTTACTAGTCATGATGCCTATATATTACCTGCAGCATCTGGTTGGTCACTGTGGGGACAAAATGCTGGACGAGATAGGCCTTTGGTCTAATCCAGCAAGGGTCATATTCTGAGAATATGAAATAACCGCCTGTTCTCCAGAGTCTATTTGACATTATCTGCACGAGTCACTGTTCCGAATGTTCCTCCCAATTGCGTCTCTCCATGAGGAGCAAATGCCTCATGAAATTGCACCCAATGAAGAGTCACAACAGAATGACCCGCCCCCAACAGAGGCCAACTGCTCTGGTCACGCATTCTTCCAGTTGCCTGGTCTTGCCTAGTTGCAGTGATGCATGCAGACATAACAGGTAGTGCCCTCCATGGATGGGTGCTTTGGGCCCACAAGTGCCTTTTCATTTATTACCTGTGGCATACTAGTTAGAGAATTGCTATTCTACACCCGCTACTGCATATGTACACATGATTGGTTCAACAAAGCATTGACGGAATATGTACTTGTAAATTCAAAGAAACATTGTTAGCATGCAGAACAATGAAAGTTCAAGGCAGGCTTACCTAGGGAGGTGCAATTTCCTCCCTCCCCCCAAACTGATTGGAGAGTATCAAACCCACCCTATTCTTTCCCAATCAGGCATTGTCATGTATACACAGCACAATCTGATTCCTTATGCTGATTCACAGTGCTAAGGGATCTTTTTCTTCAAGCTTTTTGCTCCTTCAGGGGTTGGGGTGGGGGGTGGGAATGAGACAAAAAAAAACACCCTCATGTTTTAGGCATTTGACTTGAAATCAGCTGTCTGGGATACTCCCCAATCTATTTTTAAACCTGCTTGCCCCCAAGTCACAGGTTAGAGAGATCAGGGCTCTAATTTACACATAGGGAGAGCTCAGCCCATCCTAAATTCTAAGGGCAGATAACAATAAAGGGAAAACCCAAAATCTCCAATTAAGTCCTGTATCTCTCTCTCCAAAACCCATTTGCAGTGTTCAACTCTGAGCCCATCCTCCCCAAAGCAGAACCATATGAAAAAGCATTGCACTTCTGAAAAGAATTCTCAGATCTGGACAGGTCTTTAGGAAAATGTATGATGCTGACCACTACCCCATCTAGCGTGGCACAGCATCCTTGAGCTGGTTGTAGGGTTACCACCTTCTTAATCATGAGTTCCTTGCCTTTCCCAGTTGCACAGTAGGCAGAAAATATATACAGAAAGATGCGTTTGTTTGCACCATGTTTAGGACTTTTCCTTCTTTTTATTGCCTTCAGTGGCAGCCCCATGTGAAAATTCAATGCAGTAGTCTAGCTGATACTCTAGAGCAGGAATGGGGAACCTCTTTCAGCCCAAGGGCCAATTTCAGTTTTGAAAATGCTCTGAGGGGGGCGCATTCTAACAGTGGGTGGTGCTGAAGGAAAAGGGGCGGGGCAAAAGAGGCAGGGCCAAAAATACAAAGACAACCAGCATGTTGTAGATTAAAAGCTCTCACTGCCAGTAACAAACGCCTTAAAAGAGGCATTTCAAGCTTTTAGAATGGGGGAAGGGGAGTTGGGAAACCACCATACTTTTGTGGTTTGGAGGGAAAGGGTGTGGGGCCATCTGGAGAATCCCAGAAAGCCAGATTTAGCTCCTGAGCCTGAGGTTCCCATCCCTACTCCAGACGTATTAAATGTAGAAACAGTGGCTGACTAGTTCTAATCTGATTGATAGAATTTGAGTGTGATCTATACATTCAAGAGGATTATGTGGCAGAATGCACTGTACTATTTCAGACTGCAGTTAGACGATGCCATTTTAAAATAAATAAATAAATAAATAAATGTTTTTTTATAATTTATTTATTTTTTACAATTGCAAATAAAGCACAGACATACATCAATAATCTGGAGGGAAGAACCAGATGTATCAAAAGATATCCCCCCCCCCAAAAAAAAGGAGAAAGAGAAAAGGGACACAGTGAAAAATGGCACTTTACATTGCAAGTCAAATTATATTTACAACACTTACAACAGAAATGCTAAGTAAAAGGAATAGAGAAATATTCAAAAGTGCATTGTTTCTCTCAGGCCTTTGTAATACTGTTTTGTCTAGTAGTAGATAATAGGGCTCAACTTTGTTGAATTTTTTAAAGGAACCTATACACTTTAATAAAAGAAACCATTTCCCGCTCCAAAAATAGGTATTTATAGTATGGATTAACTATGCCTTTAAGCAGAGAAGAGGATCCGATCCATAACAAGTACATCTCATACTATTCATACCATTTCTTAATCCAAGGGACATTGGGTGACATTTGCTTAGGGTTTATTTAGTGCTGTAATTCTTACAACAACACTGTAAGGTAGGCCAGCATTATTCTTATACTGCAGGGGAGGGGGGAAGCTAAGGCGTTCTAGGGAGTGCATGGCTGTGGTGAGAGTCAATTTCCCATAAAAAAAAGTTTCCGTGTGGTGGTAATAGCAATGGGTGGGAGAATGCACTAACCAATTCAAAATCTTTACTCTGCTCTAGTAGTTTTCCACTTGTAGAAAGGTAGGGTTTTTGAAACCTTAGGGAAACATTAACAAGTGGTGTCCTCTCCACCACCCGCTGCAGTTTGAAGCGATACAGCCCATTCCACCATAGCAGGACTCTACCACCGCATTCTGCTGCATATGTTTTAAAGAGAATCAGTTACTTAAACAAAGTTTTGAGAACCCCCTATTATATAAAGAAAATGTAAAATAGACTCCAAGGAAAAAATAAATGTACACTTCCATAGCTTTAAAAAAACCCACCATCCTCTAATCCTGAACACAAACGCAAAGTTAAGGTTTTTTTTTCCATCCAAACCCCAGCTCTGTTCAAAACCATCTCAAAAAGATCACAGATGACTGTCAGAATTGCTCTGAGATTGCACCAGATTTAATTGAGTCAGACTTACAGAAATACGATGTGAAATGTCCTTGCAAAGGAAAACAAACACACCAGAGCAGTTGCCCAATACCAGAAGCCTTTGTGTAAAAACAAATACTCATGAAACAAGTAAAACAAAATAATGCTCTTCTCTCAAAGGAATCAAGCAATCCTACTGCACAGGGGTATGCAACTTTTAACTCAGTAGGACTTACTTCCAAGTAAGTAAGTAAGTTACTTCTTACTGGCTAGGACGGGGTTGCACAACTGCCCATTCTCTATGAGGGAGGGTATGTTTTGTTATCAGACTGTATTTCTTGCTGTTGTCTGATTATGTAATTAAAGCAGTCTTCCCCAATCTGGTGCCCTCCAGATGTTTTGGACGCCCAGAATTCCTAACCATTGGAGCTGACAAGAGTTGAAGTCCAAAACTTCAGGAGGGCATCAGGTTGAGGAAGGCTGTTTTATGGCTTCAATTTTCATATAAAATTCCCCACACTAAAATAGAAGATTCCCCAGGAGTGTCTTGGGGTGTGATAACTTGGCTTGCCACCCCACCCCCCAGAGGCTAATGCAGCCTCCCCCAACCCGGCACCCTCCAGCTGTGTTGGACTACAACTACCATCATTCCTCACCCGTTGGGGTGATGGGAATTGTAGTCAGATGCATCTGGTTGGGGGAGGCGTCACAACTTCTGGTATGTTTTGATCGCAGGAGGACCCCTCCCTGGGTGGCGGCGCCTGGCTGCTCCAGTGAGGTTAGTCACACCTGAACGTCGCTCAAGGAAAGTGCCCAAGATCCACCCGGAAAGAAAAAGAAAGAAAGAAAGAAAGAGGAAGGCTTTAAAAAAAATAAAAATAAAGGCCGCTCCCTGATTCTGTCAGCAAAACAGGATATGCAAAGGAAAAAAGGCAACCCGATACCTTCCCAGCCCCCTAGGGCGGATCAAGCACTCCCCAGCTCCTCCTCTGCCGGACCCCCCACCCCAAGGGGCGGGCAGAGGCAGAGACAATGGTGTGGGGGGGGGAGGTCAAACTACGAAGAACAGAGCTACTGCAGCCGCTTGCAAAGTGGGCAGAGGAAGTGGAGGACTTAAGCAAAACACACCGGTCGCCGCCCGGAGACGCTGCGCGCCAGAGTCGAGCTGCACCGTCCGGCTTGAAGTGGAAGTCCGGTCCACTTCTTCCGTGCCCCGGGGGAGCTGTTGGCTTGGAAGGGAAACTTCGGAAGCCGGAGAATCTCCTTTGTCCATTCCAGAGCATTGGCCGGAGGACGACCTTGCAACCGGCCGCCAGCCTCCTCTCTTTCCCCGGCCGAGCCGGAGCTCTCGCCAGCCGTTTGAAACCCTACTCCGCAGACGGAGCGCGCACAGCAGGCACGCCACCCGCTCCCTTCTCTCTCCTGTTACGTAAAGTTTGTCCCCGCGGCAGTTCCTCCGCAGGAGGAGCGCGCAAGACTTAAGCGCCAAGGTCCACGCGCCGCTTCTTCATCTGGTTCATTTGGTACTGAAACCGGATTAGAAGCACCACCCACTTAATCCGATTTAGATGGCCCTACGATTTAAGGCTGCAATCCTATGCACATTTACAGGGGAGTAAATCCCAGGGGAACTCACCTCCGAGCGAGCATACATCGGTTGCTCTCTTTATTTGAATGCGAATTACACTGAGATCTACTCAAGATGACTTTCCTAACAAGTTAAACGTGTTTAGGATCGAGTTGTTTGGGGTTTCGCTTTTTAAAAAATCTTGGTATTTTAGATTTAATGGGGTTGTGCGTTAAAACGGTTAAACCCTGCGAAAATCCGGTCATATCTGTGATTCGAAAGGACGCTCTCCAGCGCCTTTCCTGGCGGAGCCTCAATTACGTTAATGGGGCTACTCGCGAGTAAGTGATCAGAGGACTTCCCTTTTATGATCGCAGTCTTGGACGCAATCCTAGGCTGCATTGTTATCAGGAAGTGAGACTGGCTGAATTTAGTGGCGCGCTTACTCTCGAGGAAAGGACTGCGAACAAAACTACGCCACAAGTGGTTATTGCGGTGCAGTCGCCACGGACAAAACTCCGACGGGCATCTGCCTGTAACCGTTTCTTTAAGGAAGAAGCCGGTTGAGGGGAAGGGAAGAGACTTTTATTCTAGAGGAATCAGCCCTCCCCGCATGAACTCGGGTCCTGTGTGTCCAACTTTGCGGAGGGCGCGACGGCTCCCTCCCAGGGCATTGCCCCGTCCGTCTCTCCAGCCCACAGCCGGATATATAAATATATCTACACATTGAAGTTCAGAGACGGCGGCGCTGGGAATCCCCTGGCCGCCCTCGCCCAGATCTTAAAATAGCCCCTGGCCGAAAGGTGCCCGAGAGACCCGATTGTTCCGAGGCGCATCCAAGCAGAACATGCCCGGGCACCATTGCGCGCATCTACCGCGGAGCGCGTAAGGACGGTCGCTGCGGTAACCCACCCCGGGGCGAAGGGCAGAGGCAGCCTTCACTCACCGTCCGCAGACACCGGGCAGAGAAGAAAGCTGGACCGCAGCTATTGAGGTAGATGGCAGGGAGGCAGCGGTGGCTCTTCATGGGCTCCCAAGCCCTGTTGCATCGGCCCGTCTTAGCTCCCCGCGGAGTCTTTTGTTGTTATAGAATCCAACGAACAGCTGATCGACAGAGCCCGCCCCAGGCCCCGCCTCGGCTCTCCCCCCCACCCTCAGTTTCCCATCCCATGCCGTGGTCTGTGTATGTGTGTGTAGTGCGCGCGGGGCGGGGGTTGGACTCCGGCTCAGGCTGCACCAATGTGAGCCTTGCCGTGCTCGTGGCCGAGCCGGGACAGGCTGTCACTAACGCACGTGATGCGTCCCTGCGCTACAGAGCAAGACGAGTCTAGAGCCGGGAGCAAGCCCGGGCAACAAAAGGGGGGAGGAGGAGGAGGAAGAAGAGAGATGGAGGGAGGGGGGACTAATGAAAAGAAAGGCAAGAAGAGGTGATTGGGGGGGGGGGACGGAGGGAAGAAGACAGGGAGGGAGGGGGATGAAATCTGAAGGGGGGAGAGAGCGCGAAAGGACGGGGAGCCATGGCAAAGTGGAAAAATACCAGATAAGAGGAGGAAGGAGGCCTGGGGAAAAGCCAGGAAATGCTCTGTCCTTGTTTATTTCCACCCTCCTTACTGCGCAAAACGATAACTCCCACCCCGGTGATCAGTAAACATCCAGACACGGAGAACTCTTTATCTCACTGGTTCTCATACAACTTTCCCACAACTTCACAGAGTTCCACTGGTGCCCTAGCACCCAAGGCTACAGGTTTTTTGCAATACTTGACCAAGAAAAATAACCCACTGGGTAGACTTCAAGTAGGAGCCAAATGCCATCATTTTTGGGGTTCCCAGTGAAAACTTGCAACAGAGCTCCTATCCCATAAATTCAGTTTAATGATTTGTATTTGTTGGCAGACATGGCAGTATGGTGTGTGGGTGGGTGAGAGAGAGAGAGAGAGAGAGAGAAAAGTAGACATTTACTCATTTGGGCCTGTAAATCCTGCAATCAACATTGGCCCGCACTGACTCTGCGATCAATGTCCCTAATTATTGTGCTTTGTTCCTCCTTATGCACAAGGGACTAGGAAGCAAAAATTTCTCAAGCATGAGCACAGACTCACTGTTCAGAGAAGGCCTTGATCAGCAACTCACTGTTGTTCTAAATGTTGCTTGTTCTGCTCTACCACTGATTCTTATTGGCTCCAACAAATCACACAAGATCTGGGCGAGATAAACAGATACAGGAAAATAAGCGTCCATAAATATCCCCATGCATGATTATAATTTAGCTTTGATTTTTGTCTTCATGGTTGTAGTTTGGCAGGCTGTTCCCTATCTCTCAGGGCCCTTGTAAAGTGTATTCTACCACTGCCAGCCGTTTGGCCCCTCTCTTTAAGTGAACAAGAAGGCTTGTAGTATGGTCAGGCGCAAACCTACTCATTCACTGACCCAACCCTATGCATATTTCCCTCAGAGGTCTAATCTACACCAAGCAGGATATTGCACTATGAAAGCGGTATATGGTATGTGTCAATGGGCCCCAACAGTTGTCAGTGCACTTCAGTACCACTATAAAGCAGTAGTGTGGCTCCTGCCTTTTAAATACTGTTTTCATACTGCTTTCATAGTGCAATATCCAGTTTGGTGTAGATTAGGCCAGAGCTAAGTCCTATTAAATGCAAGCAGAAGTAAATCCCACTGAGTTGATGCCTGAGTGCCACCCCTGTGAATGTATAATAATACACTAAAGGTGCAATCCTATGCATGTGTAAACGGCGGGGGGAGGGGGGACTCCTATAACTCCCAGTATCCCAGAGCCAGCCATGCTGGCTGGAGCATGCTGGGAGTTGTAGGACTTTTTTCTGTCTAAACGTGTAGGATTGCATTATAAATAATATGTCATTTAGGGCCCTTTAATGAGACACTCACCCCCAAATCACCACGTAAGGCTGGCCTGAGTCTGGTAGCATACCCCTTTTAAAAGAATTTCTGAAATCCTCAGCCACCAGTGGTTATTTCATTAGTCACAGAGTCACAAGGCAAGAGTGGTCAAAGCAGGACCTGCTGCTCTAGTCCAGCCAGCAGGATAGATTTTTGGCAGCAATGGCTGATGGGATACTAGCAGGAGGACTGAGAGTGGGGAGAGGGGGGGAAATAAGTGAGTCAACTCAGTGTGGACTCAATGCTGATCCTAAACCACACCATGGTTGATTAATATCACGTGTGGAGAGTACCCCCAACGCTGCTATCTTTCCGGCGCCAGGTTAAGACTTTCCTCTTTGCCCAGGCATATGGCGGTACATCTTAATCACCCACATGTTTAGTTTTTTTAACGGCTTTTAATGTTTTATGTGTGTATGTTCTGTGTTTTAGAATTTTAAATTTTGTATACTTGTTTTTATCTCAATTTTAGAATTTCTGTAAACCGCCCAGAGAGCCCTGGCTATGGGAGCGGTATATAAGTGCAATAAATAAATAATAATATAATAAATAATAAACAACTGTCGAGTTGATTATTACCCCACCATTGACTATTGTGTTGTCTGAATGCAGCCAGTCTTTTTGTAAACTATTTTTTAACTAAATATCCTACCAGGAGTGCTCCTGTTCAGGGCTCTAGCCACCTTGGAATAGAAGCCTTTCAGCACACAAGGATAAATTTTAGGAGAGGGAAAAGGAAGAGGAATAACATTTTTCCTTTCCCACCTTCCTGAAACTTTCCCTCCACTCTACTGTTACTATAAAGCTCTAAAGAGCTCTAGTTTGTAGCTGCTTCCCAGCCTAAACCTGAGTAGTGCTGGGGATGTTCTGGAGAGTGGAAAAGGAGAAAGGTGTCCTTTTTCTAGATCTCTCTCCAGAAACCTCTCTATAGGGGGAAAAATTAACTTCACAATACACTGCTCAATTATAAACTGTTAGGGGGTTGAGCAGTTCAATTTTCTGCCTCTTTCCCCACAGCTTCCTCTCTTTTTCTTTAGGCAACATCCTCAACATTCCATAGGTCGTAGAAGCTCACAGGTTCCAGAACTGATAGGACTGTTTCTTTAAAAAAAAACCAATTTCTTTTCTTCTCATGTATAAACTACCAGAAGAGTCTCCCAAGTGATAGAGAAACCACAACCTTATTTTTGAGTGGCCCTGGTTCGCTTCTAAATGGCTAGGCACTGTGCTACACAAGTTTGGTATTGGAGGGAATGATATGTATATCTTTAGATTAGCAGTTGGAAAGAAAAGGTTTAATAACTACAGAGACTCTAAAAACTACACTGTGAGTCGTTGGGCAGGGGGAACTTTGCGATGCTGTTTCTCACCCGCTTCTTCCAGTGCCCTGCTCATAGTCTGCAGCAGATTGCACTCTAAAGCAACAGGCATTGACGAAGGTGGCATATAGAAACCTGAGGAAATTATATACAAATATTTTATTATTAATTTTCGCTGGCACCTATTTATGTACCAACACATTCATCATTGCTATTGTTTAGTCAAACATTTGCTCTGTACCAATTATCTGAACGTCACATCAGGTTTGGCAGAGATTTCTGATCATAGTTAAAGTTTTGTTCCAGTTTGGGGGAAATATGGGCCTTCTCCTCTGGGTGGCTGCTATGAAGTTCTGTGTGGTGTAGCGGTTAGAGTGCTGGGACTTTAGAAAAACAAAGAGTTCAATTCTTTACTTGGTATAAAGCTCACTGAGTGACCTTTGGTTAGTCACACTCCCAGTGTATCTCACAGGGTTGTTGTGGGAATAAAGGATGGTAAAGCCGCATCCACCTATGCCGCCCTGACCTCGAGGGGAAAAGGGTAGGCTTCAATTGTTAATAACCATAATAATGCAAGTGCATTGCTATACGTTCCAAGTAGCAAAATAAAATGCACAGTAATTGCTGAAGGATGCAGCTCTGTGGCAGAACATATGCTTTGTATGCAAAAGGCCCTTGGTTTGTTGGTTGGTTTATTTCCAAAAATTTATCATTCGCTCTATTATCTAAAAGACTAATCCTGAGTGGTGAACAGTAAACAAAACAAAACAAAATCCAAAGATCCGAAGAATAACAATATTTAAAATCAAGTTATACTAATAAAACCATGGCTGGTCATTCAGGAAAAGCCTGTTTAAATAAAATTGTGTTTAGCAAATGCCAAAAAACCAACTGGCAGGGAATTCCACAGAGAGGGAACCAGTATATTAAAAGCTCTACTTTGAGCAGACTCTAAACAGACCTCAGTTCTATGCGGAACAACCACCAGTGTCTCATCTGATGAATCGGCTAGTAAGGCAAAATGCCATTTGTTAAATATCCTGATCCCAAGTTGCTTAGGGCTTTATTATTATTATTATTATTTATTTATTTATATAGCACCATCGATGTACATGGTGCTGCACAGACCACACAGTAAATAGCAAGACCCTGCCGCATAGGCTTACAATCTAATAAAGTTGTAGTAAACAATAAGGAGGGAAAGAGAATGCAAACAGGCACAGGGAAGTGTAAACAGGCACCGGGTAGGGTGAAGCTAACAGTATAGAGTCAGAACAAACTCAAAGTTTAAAAGCTATAGGGAAAAGAAAAGTTTTTAGCTGAGTTTTAAAAGCTGTGATTGAGTTGGTAGTTCTCAAGTGTTCTGGAAGAGCGTTCCAGGCATGAGGGGCAGCAGAGGAAAAAGGACGAAGCCGAGTAAGGGAAGTGGAGGTCCTTGGGCAGGCGAGAAGCATGGCATCAGAGGAGCGAAGAGCACGAGCGGGGCTTTATACAAGAACAAAACTTTAACCCTGGCCTGGTAGCAATAGGCAACCAGTTCAGTCATCAGGGCTGGCAAAGGCTCACACCTGAAACACTGAAGAACTCATCAGTCAAGATAGACCAGTCTTCAACTGGTCCAGACCCAAGACCCACCTTTCACTCCCAACCTGCAACATGGGACCCACTTTCACAATTTTCTCCATGCCCAACATGACAGCAATAGCTTTGCCATGACCCATCTGGACTGATCTTGCGATGCACTTTTAGATCATGACCCACCAGTTGAAAACCAGTGGTGTAGACAATGCTGAGCTTCGTGGACCAATAATCCTGACTCTGCCTTAAGGCAACTTCCTAAGAATCAGCATATCGAAAATAACAGCTAATCCCACAGAGGCTCTGACAACTCTACCACCATTTGCCAATCATGTTAATGCCCCTACGCTACTCCCACAGGGAAAGTACCAACGAACATGCAGTGATGGTTAGAGTACCATGGTCACATTTTGTAACCCAGTCCATAACCAACACACAATGGAGATACAGATTTTGTATCTCTTAAATAGAATAGCTCAAGGCTCTCCAACCTTTTGGGGTTGGTGGGAACATTTGGAATTTTTAGAGCATGTGGGTTTTCTCACAAAATGGCTATCAGGGAAGGGGGTTGCACTTTCACAAAATGGCCACTGTGGTGGGCGTAGCCAGTCACAAAACACCCTTTTTATAAGAGTCTGCGATCACCCACCATTTTTATTTTCTAAGACTCTCTCTAGAGCTCACATGGGCCCAGGGGCATTCTTGGAAATAAAGATGGGGCAGCACTGGATGCTGGAACTTCACTTTGCAGTATACCAGCCTCACAGTATTTTTCCC
The DNA here is from genome assembly GCF_023053635.1 of Elgaria multicarinata webbii. Classification (NCBI taxonomy): domain Eukaryota; kingdom Metazoa; phylum Chordata; class Lepidosauria; order Squamata; family Anguidae; genus Elgaria; species Elgaria multicarinata. Next base: position 85,134,349 of record NC_086177.1, read on the forward strand.
CATTAAAAATTCTTTAAAAGTTCAGGAAGGCCTGGAGGCCTGGTGAACACCAAGGGATGTGTCCACAGGCACCATGTTTGGGACCCTGGAGTCAGGGTATGTGTCTTTATTGGAGTGGGGGAGAAAGAAGCAGATAGCAAATGTTGTTGTTTAGAGAAAGTGCTGGGCATGTAAATATAGTAGCATTTGATTCAGATCCAGAATAGGTTAAATGTGGCTCACAAAACCCTGTATAGAGTAATGGGAAATTCCCTTTCTTTATATTTGTAATAGATATGGAAGTATATCCAAAGTAAAAAGAAGGTGATTTCAAGATGGGATGTAGGATACTAGTGGGAAGGGGAGGTATTTGGGGTGTAACAACTTGCATAATACATGGAAACTGAAAAGGAATGAACCCATTCACAACTGTTATTTTCAAACAAAGTTTTAGAATGCAGATTAACATTATTATCTAAGAGGTAGCAAAGTCCACCATCAAACTTCTATTATTATTTATTATTATTATTATTTATTTATTTATTTATTTATTTATTTATTTATATAGCACCATCAATGTACATGGTGCTGTACAGAGTAAAACAGTAAATAGCAAGACTCTGCCGCATAGGCTTACATTCTAATAAAATCATAATGAAACAATAAGGAGGGGAAGAGAATGCAAACAGGCACAGGGTAGGGTAAGCAGGCACAGGGTAGGGTAAAACTAACAGTATACTAACAGTTCTACACAACTCCAATTGCAAAGAATGGTAACTCTGCATTGGGACATGCGTAGGAGAGATGGTGGTTTGCAGTCAAAGTCTGCAGAGAAGAAAAGGGAAAGCAAGGGAGACAATGAGGAGGGGGGTCATCGAAGGACACAGAGATACAAACACAGGATGTGTGTTAGCTTCTTCTATGAATAGTGGAAATTTAAATACAATCTTTCAAGAGTTAGTTTCCTCCGCAAAGGACCATGCCAAGTTCTTAGGACATGTTGGGCTTTTCTGCTTCTTCATCCATTTATTGTATAGTAAATGTACATTTGATTACCTTTTGTTGCTCATAACCATAGCCATATTTATGGGCTACATCACACCTTCCCCCCATCCTGGTTTGTCTCCATGATTTTTTACCTTCGTTTCATAAGCACATCAAGGATTCCATCACACACGGTCCCTTTCATGTGGGTTTTCACTTGTTTGCTTCCACCCCACCCCTAGTCCTTCCTCCTCCAGTTCATTGGTTGTGGAACTCTGATAGCTGTGGGCTCTCCCCCCACCCCGACTTTGTTATATAGCAATTACTTTTAAGGTTTCATAGAATAATAGAATAGTAGAGTTGGAAGGGGCCTAAAAGGCCATCGAGTCCAACCCCCTGCTCTGTTTCTGTTAGCAATGAGGGGTGGTTGGAGCACTAAAAAGTCCATTCAACCGACTAAGAAGTCCCTACGACGACTTGCTGGAGGAGGAGAACTGCCCCACCCTCCCCTTTCATCAGCAAGACTCTATTAGCACATACCCACAACAAAGGAAAAAGTGAGAGGGGAAAATAATCCAGACTTTCCCCGCACCAAAATAAAATGCAACAGGGGAAGGGGTGAGATGAATACAAGACAGAGATGTGAGTATCGTGCTGCAAACCACATACCAGGAATGGCGAGTGTGTGATAAATCACTGGTGTGATGAAGCTCTCTGTTACAAACTTTAAAATCAGTTTTACACCAGTTTAATTGTCACACCAGTTTCTCCAAAAGAATCATGGGAATTGTAGTTTGGTGTCAGTCCTTAGAATTCTGTGTGGGACTGCCTCTTTCACAGAACTGAATTGCCTAAGGCTCTAAGAGGAAAGGGGACAACTCTTACTGACTTAAGTTGCATAGATGCAACAGTGTCATTTTGCCAAGGCTGTGTTTCTCCTGCAGACAAACGGTACATTTCTCCTGGGTTCAGATCACAGTAATTGATACTTTGGAAAAGGCAACCTTCTTCCTGATAATGGCAACCATTTTATGTTGCTACTATACGTATGATGTGGAATGTAGTTGTGCAAATGTCACAGGTTACTATAGATCCTGTCTGAATGAACCAAGAAATAAATCATAGATGAAAACAGGAACGCGCCAAACTGAGCTTCAAATTAAGTTCAGAGAATTTCGGTGAGCGTGAACAGCCCTGATTCCCCCATCCCTAGCCTAGGTGCTGGGTCTTCATCTCCTGGATTGAACAAAACATGTTATCTAGGTCTTTCAAAAGGTAGTAGGGAGATATTGTAGCAGCATTCTCTCACTGCAGCTGCCCCCTGGGAAGCACAGGCCCCTTTTCAGTTACAATAGTGCAACCTTTCCCAACCTGACGCCCTCCACATGGGTTGGTCTGCAAACCCCATAATCCCCAGCCAGCAGAACCATGCAGGCTGGAGATCATAGAATCATAGAATAGCAGAGTTGGAAGGGTCCTACAAGGCCATCGAGTCCAACCCCCTGCTCAATGCAGGAATCCACCCTAAAGCATACCCAACAGCTGCTTGTCCAGCTGCTTCTTGAAGGCCTCTAGTGTGGGAGGGCCACAACCTCCCTAGGTAACTGATTCCATTGTCGCACTGCTCTAACAGTCAGGACGTTTTTCCTGATATCCAGCTGGAATCTGGCTTCCTTTAACTTGAGTCCATTATTCCGTGTCCTGCACTCTGGGAGGCTCGAGAAGAGATCCTGGCCCTCCTCTGTGTGACAACCTTTTAAGTATTTGAAGAGTGCTATCATGTCTCCCCTCAATCTTCTTTTCTCCAGGCTAAACATGCCCAGTTCTTTCAGTCTCTCTTCATAGGGCTTTGTTTCCAGACCCCTGATCATCCTGGTTGCCCTCCTCTGAACACGCTCCAGCTTGTCTGCGTCCTTCTTGAATCGTGTTGCCCAGAACTGGACGCAATACTCTAGATGAGGCCTAACCAGGGCCGAATAGAGAGGAACCAGTACCTCACGTGATTTGGAAGCTATACGTCTATTAATGCAGCCCCAAATAGCATTTGCCTTTCTTGCAGCCATATCGCACTGTTGGCTCATATTCAGCTTGCAATCTACAACAATTCCAAGATCCTTCTAGTTTGTAATATTGCTGAGCCAAGTATCCCCCATCTTGTAACTGTGCCTTTGGTTTCTATTTCCTAAATGTAGAACTTGGCATTTATCCCTAATAAATTTCATCCTGTTGATGATAGTATCCCAAATTTTCTAGCATATCTGCTACCTGTTGTTATTGTTGATTTCCCCCCTCAGGAAACTTTGCAAATGTTCTTTAACTGGAGAGAGAAACAGGTTCGGTGGGTGCTGTGTAGGAGGTGATGTGGTGACTTAATTAGACCAAATTGCTTCTAATCAATCAGTGAGCTCCTCCCTGCTCCCTGAGGGTTGTTGTGATTCAGTATAGTGGGTGCTGGGCCTAAGAGATTTGGCTGCAAATCCTTGGTCTGGCAAAAAGATCACTAAGTGGTAAACCACTGTCTGTTAGGCTCACCTACCTTTCAGGGTTCCTATAAAAAAAATACTATAGAGCACTTCATGGAATTAAAGTAGTATAAAATGATTAATAATTCTCTGCTCACTGTAATGGAGATAGTTTTTACCAAATGAGACTGCTCTATATAGTTTGGTGTCTGTGGCAGAAAAGCCAGATGATTCTCCCCAGGGTGGTAAAACTAAAATAATAAATAACATATTTGACAATCTGCCGTCCTTTAACGACACCTCAAAATCTTGATTCGCCTACTTGCAAAGTGAACTGTTTCTCAGGCTTGACTAGATACAAAAGAGGGCAGGGCTCCTGCAACTTTAACTGTTGTGATGAAGAGGGAATTATCCTATGTAAACTGCCCAGAGAGCCTTGGGTATGGGGCGGTATACAAATATAATAATAATAATAATAATAATAATAATAATAATAATTTCACCAGGTGCTGCATGCATGCAAATGACACCTGCTGAAATTCCCTTTCCTATGCAACTGTTAATGATACAGGAGCCTTGTCCTCCTTTCCATATGGTCAACCTACTTCTGGCAGCCCTTCAAATAGAGGACTGTATAAAAGAGGACACATGCCTGCTCTACAAATAGAACAATCACCTGTTGCTAATAAAATGGCTGAAAAATATTTTGTAAGGTATAAACATTAAATTTGATATATAGATGTCTAGAAAAATGTAAGTGCTTATGTTTAATTAGTAAACTTTGAGTATGAAATCACTTTGCCAAAGACATATGTCAAAATTAATTGTATCTAATTTGAAATGTGTATGTTTTAAGTTTTTGTATGTGTGTTTTGATCGTCAACAATTCTTTTAGAAGCCAGGATAGTGAACTTAGATTTATGAAACAGCAATTAGTAATGACATATTAGCTGTGATGTAATGTTTTAGAAACTGTACAGCTATGGTTTGATTTGGAGGGTGAGAGAGCTTCTTCAATATGAAAGCTCCTTGCCTGTGATACTGCCAGACAACTGTATAGAGAAGCCTTGGTAAGCAATGCTCTCTTTTGTAACAGCAAGAAATGTTTAGGGAATATAACTTTAATTGCCTCTCAATATTTTAACTGGGGATTTTATATTTGTATCAAGAAAAGAGAAAAATGGACATGATAGCAGTCTTCAAATACTTAAAAGGTTGTCCCACAGAGGAGGGCCAGGATCTCTTCTCGATCCTCCCAGAGTGCAGGACACGGAATAACGGGCTCAAGTTAAAGGAAGCCAGATTCCGGCTGGACATCAGGAAAAACTTCCTGACTGTTAGAGCAGTGCGACGGTGGAATCAGTTACCTAGGGAGGTTGTGGGCTCTCCCACACTAGAGGCCTTCAAGAGGCAGCTGGACAACCATCTGTCAGGGATGCTTTAGGGTGGATTCCTGCATTGAGCAGGGGGTTGGACAAGATGACCTTGTAGGCCCCTTCCAACTCTGCTATTCTAGGATTCTATGATCCAAAGATTTGTGTACTATAATTACTGTTAGTATTAAACCTGGATTGGAACCCACCAAACAACCTTAGGTGTACACTTTGTGTAGAAGTGTATTTATCTGCTATAGGAAGTAAACAGGCAGCTAAAGGCTCCTAAAGAACTGAACTATAGACAGAGAGCTCAGAGGGTGGAGGAGACTACACATCTTCCTATCAAGTCTTCATGCCACTTTCCTCCCCAAAGCCACACACACACACATGCCCTGGTTGGCCACTATGTGAACAGAATACTGGACTAGATGGACCCCTGGTCTGATCCAGCATGGCTCTTCTTAAGTATTCTTAAGTATTCCAGGTATTATAATAACAGTGTAGAGAAAGGAGGGGGGTGGAATTCCATTTCACATGACACATTGAAACACACACCTCCTATAAGGCCTGGTCAGGTCATAATTTAAAGAATAGCGGTATCATTGCAGCAAAATCCACTAAAATCCAGTGATAGAAAAAACAAGAACATAGAAAAAACAAGAACATGGGAGAATGAAATTAATGCAGGATGTCAATGATGGAAAGTTGTTGCAGAAATGTCTTCTGGATTCTCAGAAACAAATGTGTGGGTGACGTCACTTCTGCAGGGGAAAGCTAGTGTGGAAATACCCTCTGTCTGTTGCTAGGGTATGTTTATGGTACTGGAGCTCCTGCACTGAGGGCGAGATGGACCATACTTCTATTTAAATTATGAATTATTTCTAAATTTAAATCTACCTATCTATAGATCAGTGTGTGCAGATTTTATACAAAATTTATGTCCTTTTTTTCGTTAGGTGACGCATCTTCTTTGGTAATTCATAAGGGGCCACCCGATCTGTTGTGTACAGCAGGAGTGTCCAAACCTTTTCAGGTCAGGGGCCACGTTGGGTTTTGGGAATCCTATCAGGGGGGTCACACAAGAAAAGGCTGTGCATCCAGAGCAAAAAAAGGGCCTGTCCAGAGTGCCGGGTGTGTGTGTGTGTGTGTGTGTGTGTGTGTGTGTGTGTGTGTTCAGAGCCAAAATTGTTTTGTTTTTTTAACAGTTTCTTAATCCTGGAACAGAAAAGGAAACATTTGAAAGTGTACTTGCCATTGAAAGTGTACTTATATCCTTAGAAAAGGATAATTTAGAGTGTAGAATTAGAAGAGAGTGATCAGAGGTGCTTCCAGATAGAGGGCTCCTAGTGCTAGAGGTGTACAAAATTATGTGTGGTGTGGACAATGTGGATAGGGAAACATTTTTCTCCCTGTCTCAAATTACTAGAACCCAGGGTCATCCCATGAAGCTGACTGGTGGAGGTTTCAGAACAAATGAAAGGAAGTTCTTCTTCACACAGCGCAGAGTTAAATTGTGGAATTCACTACCACAAGATGTAGTGATGGCCACGAATTTGGATGGCTTTAAAAAGGGGTTGGATAAGTTCCTGGAGGAGAAGGCTATCAATGACTACTAACTCGGATGGTTGTGTGCTACCTCCAGTATTCAAGGCAGTAAGCCAGTGTGCACCAGTTGATGGGGAACATGGGTGGGTGGGTGCTGTTGCATCATAGAATCATAGAGTTGGAAGGGGCCTACAAGGCCATCAAGTCCAACTCCCTGCTAAATGCAGGAATCAATGTACATGGGGTTCCCTGGTAGTCGCCCTTCCAGAAACTGAGTTCTGCTTTGTTGGTCTTTGGTTTACAACTGGTTGGCCACTGTGCGAACAGAGTGCTGGACTAGATGGACCCTCGGTCTGATGCAGCATGGGACTTTCTCCGCTGTGGCTTTCTCCGCTGTGGCACCCCAGTTGTGGAATGAGCTCCCCAGAGAGGTCCGCCTGGCGCCTACACTGTACTGCTTTCGTCGCCAGCTTTCGTCGCCAGCTTTCGTCGCCAGCTCACTCAGTATTTTAACACTTAATTTTAACTTAAATTTAAATTTTACTGTTTTAACTCTGTATTTTAATCTTATATCAACTTTGCTGTGTGGTTTTATCCTGGTTGTGCTTTTTATACTGTATTTCGTAATTGTGTTTTAACCTGTTGGGTGTTTTATTGTGGTTTTAATTTTTGTGAACCGCCCAGAGAGCTTCGGCTATTGGGCGGTATAAAAATGTAATAAATAAATAAATAAATAAATAATAAATAAATGTTCTTATGCTAGAAATGAAAAGGCATTGTACAGTACTCTTGTCTTTTCTTCTAAAGTTTTTTTTCTGGGAATAAAATAAAATAAAGCGACAGTAAGAAAACATGGGAAGGTTACAAGTTGAAGAAAACAACATCCAGATTCCCCTGTACAATTCTATGAATGAGGCAGAGCAATTGCACAACAAAATCATCGTCATCATCATCATCATCATCATCATCATCATCATCATCATCATCATCATCATCATCTATTCTTACCCGCCTCTCCCTTTGGATCGAGGGTTCATCTGGAACCATTCCCAATTAAAATTGCAAGGATTTGCCCTGTGCTTCTAACTCTGCCCTACAGTTCCATGCTATGCATGTTTACTCAGAGGTAAATCCAACTGTGTTTGATGGGGTTTATTTTATTCCCTCGTATGTTCTCTGCTGCAGTGTTGAAAACTACAAAGACTTGGAGAATCCTAATCCTCTGAATTGCTTTGCCTTGTGGACCTGACCCTGTAAGTACTGATCAAGACCCCATATCTCATTTCTAGAGTACACAAAGCCAAATAATGTAGATCTGGCATAGCAGGTGTATTGTTTGACAGATCATAACAAGATAGGAAAAATATAATAAAAATTGGTGTAGCTAGTCAATAAAATAACATGATTAAAACATAATAAAATCTACCAGGTTAAAATTAGTACATTCCACCTGGGAGATATGGTAGCTAAGACCTTAACAGGTCTGCTCATTTATAGTGCATGGTATTTATTTGCACAAACCTTTTCATCATATTCTGTGCTGGTGCTGTGCGCTTTGTACTTCTAAAGGTAGCGTATTTATAACCTGTGGGCTGAATCGGGATATATCACCTCTGCTTGAATCAGGATAAAGTGTCTGTCTGTCTGTGTGTCTGTCCGTCCGTCCGTCCAGCCGTCCGTCCGTCTGTCTATCACATTACATGTGTTAGTTAGCCTATCAACAACAACAACTCAGTTGTGAATGGCCACTGTTGATAATGTAATTGTCACTGTCTATAATTTCTGCATTTCATTTCCCTCTGTCCTCACTGTTTGTAATCACCTCACCCACCAAAATCTCTCTCTCCCTTGATATATCATATAGATATAGATAGATAAGATAGATAGATAGATAGATAGATAGATAGATAGATAGATAGATAACACTTTCTGCTTTTGATGAAGTGGACTGCAATCCATTAAAGTTTGTGCCATAATAAATGTTAGTTTTTTAAGATGCGACAAGGCTATTTGTTATATTTATCAGGGAGGGGGTCATAGCTCAATGGTAGACCACCTGCTTTGCATGCAGAAGATTCCAGGTTCGATCCCCAGCATCTCCAGGTAGGACTGAAAAACCTCTTGCCTGGAACCCTGGAGAGCTGCTGCCAGTCAGTGTCGACAACACTGGGCTAGATAGACAATGGTCTGACTTAGTATAAGGCATATGTTCCTAACATAAGAAGAGCCATGCTGGATCGGACCAAGGGTCATTCTAGTCCAGCACTCTGTTCACATAGTGGGCAACCACTGGGTGGATTCTTCCTAAAGTCATACCGAATAAATATGCACTTTATTGGTACATCTTCCTTATGAATATAATAATAATAATAATAATAATAATAATAATAATAATAATAATAATAATATTTCTTACCCACCTCTCCCTCTGGATCGAGGTGGGGAACAACATGAAATACAAAAATATTATAAAATACATAAAACTGATTAAAAGATATAAAACTAATACATTGTTAAAAACAGCCAGACTCCTTAAAATTCTTCTGGGTAGGCCTGCCGGAAGAGATCAGTCTTTATAGCTTTTTTATATTCAAAAAGACTGTTGAGTTAGCGAATCTCTCCTGGCAGGCCATTCCACAGTCTGGGAGCAGCAGAAGAAAAGGTCCTCTGGGTAACAGTTGTCAATCTAGTTTTAGCTGACTGAAGTAAATTCTTCCCAGAAGACCTAAGTGTGTGGGGCAGATTGTACAGGAGAAGGTGATCCCACAGGTAACCTGGACCCAAACCATGTAGGGCTTTAAAGGTAATAATCAAAACTTTATACTTTGCCTGGAAACTAATTGGCAGCCAGTGAAGTGATTTTAAAATTGGTGTAATATGGTCACCCCTAGGTATACTGGTGACCAACCTGGCTGCCATATTTTGAACATTTTAAAGTTTCCGGAATAGGCACAAAGGTAGCCCTATGTAGAGCACATTGCAGAAGTCAAGCCTCAAAGTTACCAGTGCGTGCACTCCCATCTTTAGATCTTCCAACTCTAGGAAGGGGCGCAGCTGGCGTATCAGCCAAAGCTGATAGTAGGCACTCCTGGCAGTCGCATCTATCTGAGCTGCCATTTGGAGCCACGGATCCAGAGTAAGTATTGCCAATTCAAACATATATTGATTTCTTATTTCAATATAGATTGGGAAACAACAACAATATCAATTTTCCACTGGCTACACTACATAGACTACTAGGCTACAGGAATATTTGTATATCGCCCATCAAGGCAGGTAGATTCTGCAATTATCAAAGCGCTCTCTTCAAGCCAGGATGTCAGTGCTTAAACCTTTTCTGCATAACTGTGGCAGGTTGATGGCCCAGTATGCCTAGGGAAAAGGGGATAATTGTCAGCAACCTGGTTCATTTTTGAAAAGTGGGGAATTGGTTCCAGTTTTGTGGTTTCATTCCTGTTATAAGTGGCCACGTGAATGGAGTGTGAAATCATCAATATGCAGAGTTTGTTAGAGCTCTTCAACAGATTTTAATGATCCATCCCACTTTTGCCAGGATTACATCAGTAGACCCCGGGGCCAGTCTCTGAGTCATTAAGAAATTACCTCAGCAGGTCCTAGCTGGGAAAACGTCCAGCAGAACTAAGTGGATGACTTAAAAGGGTGGATTGTTCTCTAAGAAACCAATGTGTCTATCACAATGTGATTACTCCAGAAAAAGGGATTGGGTCATCTAGTGTATCAACAAACAAATGGACTGAGAACAGGTAAGAAGTTCACATACAACCTTTTATATTTATGGATTGTAGATGCAAGGCACCTCTCTCCTATATTCTCCTTTTACAGTTAAAGAAAGATCTCCCGACTTTCAATGTGAATGGGGTGGACATGTGTGAGAGCCCCATCACATTTTGTTCGACCCTAATATTGTAATGTTGCCCAGGTGACACTTCTTTAAAAATCAAAGTTCCCTCCTATAGCTTCCTAGTTTTGCATGTTTGATGGTGTTTAGGAACATTGGGAGATGCATTATAGGGCCTCTTCTGCTGTGGCACCCAGGCTGTGGAATGAGCTCCCCAGAAAGGTTCGCCTGGCACCTACGTGACACTTTTTCCAATGCCAAGTGAAGATCTTGTTATTTCCCCAGTTTTTAACAGTTTACCATCCTAGTCTTTTAACTTGCTGTTTTAAATCTATATTTTAAATCTTTGCATTGCTGCTTGCTTTTTTTCTGGTTGTACATTTTTATTGTAGTTTCCATTTTATATCTAAGTTGTATTTTATGGTTTTAATTTTTGTGAACCGCCCAGAGAGCTTCGGCTATAGGGCAGTATAGAAATGCAGTCCATACATATATACATACATAAATTTATACCAAGTCAGACCATGGTCCATCTAGCTCAGCATTGTCTACAGTGCACCAGGCAGGGCCGGCCCAAGACATTTTGCTCCTTGAGGCAAAGAACAAGGTAGTTCACCCTCCCCATTCCAAGTACATAAATCAATTGGATTGCCAATTGAATCTTCAACACGGGGATGGCAGTGGGTCTCCAGGGAGTCAGACGGGGGTCTTCCCAGTCCTACCCAGAGATGCCTGTAATTGAACCTGGGATCATTGTGTGCAAAGCATGTGGTCTACCACTGAGCAAAGTCCTTGTAAATATCTGATCGACTAAAAATTGAGTATGTGAGGGCGGCCAACGTTACTGAGATAAGGGAGGATGTCCTAGGAGTGGGTTAGTTTGCTGGATTTGTGCTACTTGCTTTGGCCTGTAGTATGTCTATGCAAACCTTATGAGTGATATTTCCAGGCCACAACTTGCACTTCCAGAATGACAAGATCAACTCACTTTTTTCTTTCTTTCAAAATTTCTCCATGAGAAGTTTTTTTGGCAACATGGAAAATAACTGATCAATCCAAACCTAAAATCATATGTACTGGAGGAATGTATGTGTACATGCACATGTGGATGTGTGCATGAATCTTGAACATGAATTCCTTACCCACATTATTCAAAGGATCAGCACTTTTGTAGAAGTTCTGTAAGATCCAGAATGGAAGAAGCCAAAGGCTCTTTCTGTAGATCAGGGATAGGAACATGTGGTTGTTGTTTGACTCCAAATACCCTCAGTTCCAGCCAGATGGCCAACAGTTAGGGATGATGGGAGTTGCAGTCCAACAACATCTGGAAGGCCACAGATTCCACACCTTTGCTGTAGGTAGTGCACAAATGCAAAGGAGATCCAGTTGAAAGAAGAAGTGAGGCAGGTGGCTACCAGGAGGAGGGCCTTCTCTGCTGTGGCACCCCGGCTATGGAATGAGCTCCCTAAGGAGGTTCGCTTGGCACCTACATTATATGCTTTTAGACACCAGGTGAAGACCTTTTTATTCTCCCAGCATTTTAACAGTCTATAAATAAATTTTAACTTGGTGTTTTAAATTTGTAATTTTGCATTGCTGCTGTTTTTATCTGGTTGAGCTTTTATATTGTATTTTATATTATGGTTTTATACTGTTGTTTTATACTTTGAATGTTTTTGATTTTTGTGAACCGCCCAGAGAGCTCTGGCTATTGGGCGGTATAGAAATGTAATAAATAAATAAATAAATAAAAATATGTGTGACCCACTCCAAAATTATAACGAATTGGTGAAGGAAGATGAATAATGGACCTAAATACCTAAAAGGGACAATGGCTTTGTATAGCAGGGGTGTTGAACCTGAAGTCTATGGGCCAAATCTGGCCTGCCTGGGTGTTCCAGAGGGCCCCGCCCTTTCCCCATTCCCTTTCTTCCCCCGCATCACTGATTGTTTGGAGTCTGCCTAGCTTACAGATTTTTACTTGTTCTAAAACATTGATATACTCCTCCTGTGACTTAATTACTGGCAGCTGGGGCTGTAAACTAAAATATGCTGGTATTATTATTATTGCCCCACTCTTTTTGCCTTCAGCCCACCCATCTCTAAAATGCCCCCCCCCCATTATCCATAATTGAATTCGGCAACTAGCCACTCCCTGCCTGTATCCAGCCTAGGTCCAATGGTGTCAATTGTGCATATAAATTCTGTAAGGTGCCTGGGGAATATTAATCGATTTTACTTGGGAATCTATAAGCCTCATTGAAAAGACAGGTATAGGATTGGGGTATCAATACCTTTATCCAGACACTTGATTCACATTTTCATGTAATTATGTTACCATCTCATGCAAGGGCATGTGATGCTCTGACATAATCATGGGAGTTGCAAATGCAAACTTTATTTTCCTGTAAAAAAATCACCTGTCTCTGATCAATCCACTTATGCTGGGTTTCTGGTTGATAGAGTTCATGTGAACTTTGTATGTCGCCGTGTACATCAGGGTTATACATTTGACTAGAAAACATTGCAGAATTATAACAGGTAATAAAACAATCCAATATGAGTAAGGTTTACCATTCTGTAATATCTTTATTTATTGTTCTCTTTCCTTTCAATGTGTATATATGCAGATTTAAAATATGTTAGAATATCATTAGTCATGCGAATCATGGCCATGGAGTTTAAAAATTCTGGCATTCCCACTGTAAAAGGTTTGCATAATAATTTAATGAATACAGTGAAGTTACAGATGCAGGCTTCTTATATTTATTCATTTTTATTTATTTGTTACATTTATATCCTGCTTTTCCTCCTTCTCTTCTCCATTTTATCCTCACAACAACCCTGTGAGGATGGTTAGGCTGAGAGTCAGTGACTGGCCCAAAGTCACCCAGTGAGCTTCATGGCCAAGTGGGGTTAGATCTCCCGAGAGTCCTAGCCCATCACTGTAGCACACTGGCTTTCTTATAGCCCTTTGTTGAAACTACAGTATTCAGAATCTCTGAACTACAGTATTCAGAATTGGTGGTCAGGGGAAAGGATGGGGCAATGGTTGTGACTATTTGTAGGCTGGATTGGGACCCCAGGCACACTGGATTTAGCCTGGAGGCCTGATGTTCAGCACCTCTGGCTTAGGCCAGAAACACCACTGGTTTATGCTAGAAAAAAGTGCCATAAGACTCCTTGTTATTGAGATTTATGTGACTCACATAAGCACAAACAGCACCGATTAGAGACCAGGGCATTGAAATGAAGAACTGGGTGAACACAAAGTTACACAAACTGGCTGTATTGGTTCCTTTGGCCTTCTGGCCATTTTAAATTCTATTTCTGTATAACACAAAAGGTGACTTTGTATTTGCATATTTTTTATAGATTCCAGCCAGAAGACTGCTTCATGTGTTAATAAGATTGCTACATGCAAGGTGATTTGGTATGGTTTCCCAGCATCCATTTGGCACATTATAGAAACAAAGTTTTTACTTATTGTCTATAAAGGCCTGTCAGTCAAGGGTTGAATCCATTCCAGGTGCTTGATTGACTACCCATATTGTTTCAGCCAGAGGCAGGTAGCAAAAAAGAGGAGGTTTATTGATACCTGTCCCCTTGCCAGTGGACCATCAATCTGAAGGCAGCCTCCTAGTCCTAAAGGCAGTCCACTGGGGACTCCCTAAATCTCCTGTTTACTGCGTGAGACTGCAAAAACACTAGGCTTATCAAACACGTTGGCAGTCTGCAATACTGACTGGTAGGTCTTGACCTTTTTGTCGGAATGGACTTTGTACTCTTAACTGGCTTTACATATACATACACTGTGTCTCTCACACACAGACAGACTGCTTTAAGGCTGGCATTTGACCTGTCAACAAATTTGTTCAGTTGTATATTATTTGATAACAACGGGGACCGGCAACAAAATGGTGCAGCTTGGAATGCTTTTGTTCATGCCCCGAGTCAGTCAGTCATCTCCTCCTCCATGGTACTCCGTTTTCTCTCCCATACATTTTCCTGTTTTTTCCACATCATCCCTTGGTCATTGAGCACACTCAGTCCTCGCTGGGCTGCTTCAGAGGTTCTCCCCCTTTAGAGTTTTATCCTATAGGGTTTTTCTGTACTTCTGCAAACCTCAGGGTTCCCCAAGCTTCCTAACACCTCCCATTTGTATGTGTGTGGCGCCATCTTGGCTACATCAGCATCAGCATGCATGCCTGAACATTGGACGTGGTGGGAATGATGTTTGACCAATCAAGTATTTAAATCAGGGGTCCCCAAACATTTTGGACACATGGGTACATTTGTGAATTTGAGAAACTGCTGTGGACACCACCAAAAATGCCTAATCAATGGATCGCTGCTTTGGCATCCACCTGTTACATCTGTGGATCTTAGGCTGCATCTTATGTAGCAAAAAATTAGTGTTTACTGGACAGCACAACATCTCTTTAATAAGGGATTATTTAATCCCGCTAATTGCTGGCAGTGCAATGCAGCTAATGCTTCTTTTAAATGTATCTTTTGGCAATGTCCAGTAGTTGCTCCTTTTGGGCAAGATATTATTACACAGATAAATTTTGTACTGCAACAGTCTTTAATATTCACTGATGTACACACTCTTTTAAATTATTTACCCGCTTTGTGGAAATTAACAAACGGTCAGCGTAATTGGATTCTCTGCGCCCTTTTGACAGCTAAAAGACTGATATTAAAACATTTGAAAGACAAACACTTAACTCCTATTGAAAGCGTTGTTAGGATTGAGGACCTTACAATGTTTTCAATGTTTGAATGAGTGGCATATAGAGGCCAGACTCAAATGGATACTTATTCGGATATGTGGTTTGCTTTTGTTGAAACGTATGTATAATAGCTAGAAAGTTGTATGCATTTCATATGCGTTCATTGTTATGAATATATTCAAGTCCATGTATGTATATTTATTTTTAAAAAGAATATAAAATCATTTTGTGGGTGCTGGCAAGCATCACATTGGGGGCCCTTTCACAGCCACTGCGTTGGGGACCCTTGATTTAAATTTGTGTTAGAACAGTAAAAATAACTGGAGCAACTTCTCCTTGTAGTAATAATACAGTAAATGTCTTCTAGATGTCTCGATTCTGTTGCTTCTCCAAAGCTTTACACAGCCTCATGCTAGACTACACGGAGGCCTTTCCTCCTCACAGAAAATGCCAGGGGCTCTATTGCTGTCCTGACTTCTGGGAGAGCTGTGCTGTTTTGAGAGTAGTTAGCATGTACTCATTTCATGCGTTTCTGTTTCCATTCTGCAATGCCTGCAGTCCTAGCACATTGCCAGTAGGAAAAGCTCAACCATGTACCTTGACTGGAAGCGGAGAGAGAAGAGCAAGCATAATTTGGACAGAGTTGCAGGGCACAGATGCCTGCTCTTTAATGGAAGGTTATGTGGATACGTGACCTTGACTCCAGCAGGGCTGGGAAGCCAAGGGTCAACTGCCCTGCCATTGCTATCTGATGGGAGCATGGTACAAGTCCAGAAGGCATGCACTTGCCCAAGGACATTCTTGACCACACGGGATATATGACACTATTTCTCTGCAGTGAAAAAAATAAGCAATCAGTTGAGCTGTCGTCTTGACCCTAGACTGCTTCCAATCCATTCATTGTCTGCAATTGATCTACGGCCTGCTGCAGCAGAGCTGTCAAAACTAATCAGTGGGCAAAACAGTCTGACTGCACATATGAAGACTAATGGCTCGAAACTGTAAATCTTTAGTATCTAAGCGGAAGACCTGTCACTCTTCAATTTTTTTTTAACTGGAGATAATAATGGAAACAAAGCTTTACCCCTAATGCACCCGTCCTAATGCACCAAGAGTATTTTCAGTGTGTTTGATAGGGAATCAATAGGTCATGAGATAAGCGTTTTTCAGCCATAGAAGTCTTGCAGGGTGCTCTCCTACAAATCCTTCACTGGGAGTAGAGAGGACAGAGACAACTTTTAGAACTGTGTGTGTTTTCCCCAGAGAGTTCACGCATATGAGATTAATAGTAAAAGCAATTTCTGACTTGACCTGGACAACACAGAATTTTAGTACTAAGGGCATTTTCATGCACAAGACTTGGTTCTTTCCCCTAAATCAGTCTTTAAAGCTAATGTAAATCTACATTGACAACAGCTGTGAAGATTGCTAAGGCACCTTGGTCTAGTCACTCTTTCTCCCTCACAGTCCTACCTCACAGGGTTGTTGTGAGGATAATAAGGAGAGGAGGAGGAGGGCTGCATTAACTGCCTTGAGTTGCTTGTGAGAGGAAAAACGGTGAGATAGAAATGTAATTAATAATCATAACTTTTTTAAAAGGGAGGAGGGGAGGAACCATGTACCTCCTTGGGAAAGGGGATGGGATAGAAAAAGGTTAATAATAACGTTTGGAAGTAAATATTCTGATCCAAAGCCATTAAAAAAAATCACACAAAGAAAATACCCAAGAGGCTTCTAGGAAATTTCTTTGGATGCCCCAAATGAACAAAAATAAAATGAAATGGATGAGTCAGAGCAACCTTTTATTGTGCATACTAAAAGTTTTGCATGTACAGATGTCTATATCTGCTTCGATCCAGCTGTTGCCTCCCCCAGCCAAGCAGACAAACCACATTTTGGACTCCTGCACGTATAGAACACAGCTTGCAGTGGCATGATGGGCTGCTGCTGCTGAAATCTAAATAGAAACAACCAGCTGCCTGCAGGAATCATGTTCATGCTTCTGCATATCTGTGGCCCACCGTCGATGTGTTTACAAGCTGACTACAACATACTTAAAAAATAATAAGAAAATTAAGTTGTTATTGTTTTAAAGCACAAATTCTAATCAAAGGCTTATTTATTTATCTGAAGTATTTTTAGGCCACTCTTCAGCCAGGTGGTAGCTCCCCAAGGTTTCGGATAGGAGTCTTTCTGAGCCCTATCTGGAAATACTGAGGGTTGAACCTATGCATTGGAGGCTGGTGGTTGCTATGTCAGTGCAGCTGTGAATCCGCTCTGGGTTTCAGTCAGAACTCTATAAAGAGCTATCCAAGATGCCAAACCCCATCCCCAAAATGCAACCTTCTAAATACAACTCATGTGCTCTGCTATTGAGCTAATTCATGAATCCATTCTGGGTTTCCATCAGAATCAGCCAGAACGTCAAAGGAGCTATCCAATGAGCTGAACCCTGTCCTCAAAATAGGTTCTGCAAATAGGAGAGCTCCTTTAGAGTTCTGGCTGGTTCTGACTGAAACCCAGAATGGATTCACAACCCCACGAAATCAGAGCTACCAGCCTCTCTCCTAGAATCCTTGCTGACAGAGTCATCCAAGATCAGTTTCTTTCATGCCCCGACCATCGGTTTCAATGCAAGGTCATTTGTTCATGTGCCAGTCAAGTATAGATCTATATAGGCTTGATTGAAGCCTCATTTAGATGTCAAGGAAAATAGGAGGCTTCACAGAGACGATGTGCTAGGATGGTTGCAGAGACCAAAAGGTTGGAGCCAGACTTACTTAGAGTAGACACATTGAAATAAATGTGACTAAATACATAGTCACTTACATTCCATTAATTGCAGTAAGTCTACACATTCAATGGGCCTACTCAGTCTTGTGTTGCCAGTTTGGCTGGCACTTTCTCCAAATTAGAAATTACAAAATAAGCTTCCTCTTTCCACACAAAGGTAGGGCAGGTCACAGAGTAATGTGTGTGTGTGTGTGTGTGTGTGTGTGTGTGTGTGTGTGTCTTCCAAGCAGGTGGGGGCAAGCTTTGGAAAAGATTATGCTGTTCCATCTTTTAAATTTAACAGGTGTTGTTCTGGCTGTATATATGTTCTGCAACATTAAAAGCCTAGTAATTTTGGCAGATTCCAAAGTCAAAGTGTGTGAAATAGCCATTGCATACACACATGCATGTAGACATAACATAGAGAGGCAGAGAGATTTTCTTTTCTTGTAGGTCTGCTAACAGAATGAACTGGACCAGTATACTCCAAGCTAGTGAGCTGGAATAAATAATCATTGAGTTGGAGAGAGGTAAGGAGATGTATTCTGAGTGAAGAATGTGAAAAAATGCAATCCGTTTTAGAAATCTAACCAAATGTCTGAACCTGCGGTTCCTCTCGTACTGAGCAGGATATCTTAATAAACAAAACTTCAGTGGGTAGGGTGGGGAGACCGTTCAGGTTAAACCTGCAAGAAATAAACACTACTCTTCATGGATAAACTTACTGCCATTGATAGCCAATGGTCCTGATTAACATAATTCAAAATCAAACACCAAAATAAAAGCCATGAGGGAGCCAGGAAGAAGAGCTCCCTTGGTAAGATATTCTATACCTTAGGGCACAATCCTATGCGTGTTTGGACAGAAAAGTGTCTTTCATTTCCCAGCATTCCCCAAATAGGCATGCAAGCTGGGGAATGCAGACCTTTTTTTCTGTCTAAACACAAATATACATAATGTTTTCCCCAAAGGAATCACCTTGAGCAAGGAATGACCAGTGTTCCCCTCAAAAAAATAAACCAGCATCAGGGCTTGTGAAGGTTTGAGGTAAACAGAGGCAGAGTAATAAGGTCAGGCCTAGAGGCCTGGAGTTTTTCTGTTGGGAGGAGAGGAATAGTTACATTTCTCTGGTTAAGTTAATTTCTTCAGGCTGGAAATACTACTTTTGGTTTTGGAGGGAAGAGGGTGATAATAGGAGAGAGAATCCAGAGACCAGGCAGAAGGGAAGACCAGAACCAGAAAAGACCATAGCGTGAGGAAGGAGTGAAAAGAAGGAGCATGAAGAAGTTTAAGTGCTGCTAGGGTAAAAGAATTTGCATTTTTGCAACTTTTATTTTCCTTTAATGCCTTTGTATCACTCAGCTCTATTGACTAAATACCTTTATTTGTAATGTGGTTGTTTCAATATACTCATAAATTGTTGTGTTAAACTTCTGGTGTGCCAATCATACCACGGCTACAGCCTAAATCCCATGTTATTGGGAAGGTGAAAGTAAAAGAAGGAAGGTGGGACTCTTAAGGAGGTAAAAGATCCTTAAGGAGTTGCTCAGGAGGTCCAGGACATGGAAGGAACCCTGACAGAGCCTAATCCAGTGGCCATGTGGAATTAACAACTCAGAATATATTGTTATATTGGAATTTGGCTCATGGTAATTAAGCCAGGTAAAAGCAGAATTTCAACAGGTGGAGGCCTTTCTCGGCTGCAGATGTAAATCTTTCCCCATCATTTTCTCTTTAATGTTTGTGTTATTATCAATTCTGCTTTGGGAATGGCTGTGGTAATGATTGGATATACATTTAAGCTCTAACATTATGGTCACAGTCTGTGAGTTTTGCATTTAATTTCCCTCTGACCTCACTCCTAACAATCTCCCGCCCCCACCCCAAGCATGTCTAGTTATATACTTGCCAATTTAGGGTAACACTTCATGCATCTGATGAAGTGAACTCTAGTCCATGAATTCTTATGTCAAAACATATTTATTAGTCTTTAAAGTATTAGACTTTGCTTCCCTCCCTTTTTTGATGCAGTTTTGAAAGGCTCTGTCAATTAAAAAAAAAGGGCAATGTTAACCATTATCCTTATTCAACTGTCCATTAAGCAGTGCCTTCTATGAAACAATTAAGCCCTCTTCTAGGCTGAGACAGCTGGGTGTGGAATTTGCTTCACAGTGCCATAGGACACCTGTTTCCATTTCATTTATTACCATCCCTGCAGGCTCTGCAACAACCAGAGCACTGTGGACAGAGCTTCTGTGATTCCCATAAAGGCAACATTAATAGATGCACGCTGGTTAGGAACACAACCAGTTTGTTCTGCTAAAGTTTGTACATACATTCTTGTTGGTTTAGGAACAGACAGTTGTTTTTGTTCTTCCTAGAGCTCATCCTACCTCACTTGATTAGCTTTGCCTCCCCTTTCCATACCTGGATGAGTTTATTTTCTATGTTCAACATTTACTCGAGTCGTCTTCTTCTCTTGGTCACGTTTATGTTCCCACTGCTGCCAACCGATATCATAAGTGTTGTAGGAAAGGCAGCCTTCTCCAGTCTTTGCTCTAGGACCTGGTTTCCCATCAGAAGCTTTCTTATTCATGACCCTAAAATGATTTTAAATAGTGATAACAACAATGTATTTATATCCCACTCTTTTACTAAAAACATTTATTTATTTATGACATATTTATACTGCCCAACAGCCTAGGCTCTCTGGGCAGTTTACAACTAAAACCAGTATATGATAATCCAATTTAAAACTTTAAAATCACATAAAACCAGAATAATTTATTTATTTATTTATTTATTTATTACATTTCTATACCGCCCAATAGCTGGAGCTCTCTGGGCGGTTCACAAAAATTAAAAACACTCAAATTATAAAACAACAGTATAAAACCATAATCTAAAATACAATATAAAAGCTCAACCAGATAAAAACAGCAGCAATGCAAAATTACAAATTTAAAATACCACGTTAAAATTTATTTATAGATAGTTAAAATACTGGGAGAATAAAAAGGTCTTCACCTGGCGTCTAAAAGCATATAATGTAGGTGCCAAGCGAACCTCCTTAGGGAACTCATTCCACAGCCAGGGTGCCACAGCAGAGAAGGCCCTCCTCCTGGTAGCCTTCTCTGCTGGACAATTTACAGTCCAGAGAAGGCTTGTTTAAAGAGAGATGTTTTAGGAGGCGTTTAAGCGATATTATATTTTCCACCTCCTGAACCACACGAGGGAGGGTTTTCCAGAGGGTGGGTGCTGCTACAGAGAAGGCCCGCAGTCAAGGTTCTTCATGATTATTATTTTTTTTTTATTTATTATTATTTATTTATATAGCACCATCAATGTACATGGTGCTGTACAGATTACACAGTAAATAGCAAGACCCTGCCGCATAGGCTTACAATCTAATAAGTTGTAGTAAACAATAAAGAGGGAAGGAGAATGCAAACAGGCACAGGGAAGTGTAAACATTCTCTTTGTTTCAGAATGACAAGCAGGGCCTCCTTGGAAGATTGTAAATGTCACCTGGATGTATAAAAGGGAAGGTGGTCTGCTAGGTAACCTGGTCCCAAGTTGTTTAGGGCTTTGTAAGATAATAGCACGACCTTGTCCATGGCTCGGTAGCTAACAGGCAGCCAGTGCAGTTCTTTTAACACTGGTTTTGTGTGGGCAGAGGTAGGTGTCCCCGTGAGCACCCTAGCTGCTGTGTTCTGCACAAGCTGCAGCTTCCGAACCACACACATGGGTAGCCCCACATAGAGTGCATTACAGTAGTCTAATCATGAGGTTATCAGTGCACGAATGACCATGGCTAGGCTATCCTTGTCCAGGAATGGGCATAGGTGGCGTACCAACCGAAGTTGGTAATGATGTATAGCAGGGATGAGCTGAACATGAGAAGAGCCTGGCAGCTTCATGGAAGGGCTGTGTATGAACCCAGCTATACTGTACAGGAGAGGAACACTAAGGCTAAGAATGTGCCGTCCAGGTGCTAATTCATGATGGGCAACAGTTGATGGAAAATGATGATAATTTTATATACACAATGTAGGGTTTTCCCTACAGCTTTTGTTTTGTTTTGTTTGTTGATATTCACAATTTAAAAAATGATGGGCAACAGTTCGAATGATTCTTTATCTTTAAACTGGAATTGGACAGGACACCCTTTCAAATAGAGGATGACTTCAAATAGAGGACAATCCTCTGGCAGCCTTTCAAATAGAGGACCGTTCTATGTAAATAGGAACCCCTGGCTCTCCTACAATTGGGTGGCACATTTTTTAGGCTGTGGCTAAATTTAACGCATTAGCACTGTGGGGGGAAGGGAAAGCAGTAAATACCAGACCAACATGGTGTAAGGAGATGTAATTGCAAGACTTGCAAGGACAGCAAACATTGTCTCACTATCAGTACAGACTGAGCTGTTCAAGTGCCCCTCGGGTCAAAATACACCATAGTGCCTACAACAGAGGGGCCCTGTGTAGACTTGACTTGAACATATTGTGCCAGGACTAGAACAAAGCCATCGTTTTCTAGATCTCTGAGTAATAAACAAAAGGTGATGAATTTGTGGAGTTTCTAGGAGTGAAGTGGAAGACAGCAAGGCAAGTTTTATATAATTCTATGATTTGAATGCAAAGCTATGAAGACCGCATAAATCAACCTTCTACAACCTATTGTCCTCTGGATGTGTTGGACTGCATCTCCCATCATTCCCAGCCAGTGAGAGTTATAGTCCAACACATCTGGAGGGCACCAGGTTGGAGAAGGGTGATGTCAGGTATTGTAGGTGATGTAAAGCATGGTTCTGTTACATTAGTTGTTATTAGAAATGTTTTAAAATATTTATTTTTTAAAAAAAATACTTCTCAATTTAGCCTTTTCCAGCTTAAAACTCTCAGGGGCTGTTCACACAGCACGCTAACTCACACTCAGTTGTTGAGTGTGGGTTGTTTTGAACTGTGAGTTGTTTGTTGATCTGTGGTTATCATGCTGTCTAAACGCAGCATGTTTTCTGCAGGGTGGATTATCATGTTGTCTGAACGCAGCATGTTTTCTGCAGGGTGGATTATCATGTTGTCTAAACGCAGCCGGGTTGGCTTGTTAATCATGTCGTGTGGTTTGTTAACTGCCCTGAACAACCCGATAACAAACCACAGGTTCTCAAAGTGGCTTGTTCAAGAAGATAAGCAACACTGCGTGGTTAACAAGCCAGCCTGGCTGCATTCGGGGTGTTTGAAAATCCACAAGTCAGCTTCCAGAAGAGAAGAGAAGAGAATATATAAAGAAAGGGACTGGATATGATATGTATATAAAATTAATCTGGCTAGCTGTTAACACTCCATCTAGTAAGTTATTTTTCGCTCATATTATTTCCTTCTGAGTACCAAGATTCAGGAACAATGACATGAAAGGACAGAACTACAAGACTCTGCAATAATTTGTTATCTTCACACATGCATTCACACAAGTGGAAATGCAACTTGGAGAAAGTGCTGTATGGTGGGACAAGAGCTGGAGGGGAATAAATTAAGAAGGTCCTCCTTCATGTGGGTCTCTAGCTGCAAATTACAGCATCTATGGCTACATTTGGGAGGGATTTGGGGGTAGTTTAGTCCTCAGGGGCCAGGGAAACCTGAGTTCAAATTCCCACTCAGCTCTGAAACTCACTGTGTGGCTTTGGGCCAATCTAGGGTGACCAAATGGAAAGGAGGACAAGGCTCCTGTATCTTTAACAGTTATATTGAAAAGGGAATTTCAGCAGGTGTCATTTGTATGTATGCAACACCTGGTGAAACTCCCTCTTCATCACAACAGTTAAAGCTGCAGGAGCCCTGCCCTCTTTTGTATCTTCCTCAGCCTAACCTTCCTCACAGTTATTATGAGGATAACATGGGGAAGGGAAGACTTATTGATGATATTTTCTAATCCGCCTTTCACAGTAAAACTCAAAGTTGTGGTTTATATATTAAGTGCCCTAGTTGTCTCCCATCCAAGACCTAACCAGTCCCAGAACCAGGACTGGCTCTACTATTAAGCAAAGTGAAGCAGTTTTCTCAGGCGGTGGAAGCTGAGGCGGGCAGAGAGTGGCAGTAAGGTCTTGGAGCAGAGAACTGTATTGTGTATCACAGTCTTGTATTGTGTCTCCTAAGCTACCATGCTATCCTCAGCTGCAGTAGAAGCAGCCAGGGTTGGAGTAAGATTCAACTGTCAATGCAGGAAGGCCAAGTGCCCTCTGCTACAGAGGACTATCCTCTATTTGAAAGGTTGTCCTGTTCAATTTATTTATTTATTTATTTATTTACAATATTTATATACCACAACCGATTCAAAATTTCGGAGCAGTGTACAAGTTAAAATAAAATAAAAACAGAGTAAAACATTTTAAAATAGATTTTAAAAGAAATAAAATGTAATTCTGCTTTAAAGATAAAGAACTATAAGAACTGTTATCCATTGGCAGTGAGTAACTAGGCAGCAAATTCAACAGACAGGCACACAGATGACCTGGCCACAGTCTTCTACGCTGTAGGAAAGTGTACTGTATCTTTATTTACATTATAAGACTTATTTTTAAATTTGCATCAACACATATGAATTACTATATGCAAATGTTACGCACATTTGTGTCCTCTTTTTTGGTAATGCATTTCCTCTTTTCTGGCAGTTCATAAGGGGCCACCCTACAGTCTGGTCAGCTCCTGTACATGGAAACAGGGAGGACCATGCTATCCTTCTCCTCAGTCAGCAAAATATCTTGCGCCGGCCCTGCTCAGCCTAGCTTACCTTCAGCAATGGCATGTTGACTGCCATGATTGCCAGAAAGGAAGGATATATATATAATTAGTGAAGGGAGTGATCCTATGGCTCTTAGACACAAAGCCCCATGAAGAGAGACTGAAAGAACTGGGCATGTTTAGCCTGGAGAAGAGAAGATGGAGGGGAGACATGATAGCACTCTTCAAATACTTCAAAGGTTGTCACACAGAGGAGGGCCAGGATCTCTTCTCGATCCTCCCAGAGTGCAGGACACAGAATAACGGGCTCAAGTTAAAGGAAGCCGGATTCCGCCTGGACATCAAGAAAAACTTCCTGACTGTTAGAGCAGTGCGACGGTGGAATCAGTTACCTAGGGAGGTTGTGGGCTCTCCCACACTAGAGGCCTTCAAGAGGCAGCTGGACAACCATCTGTCAGGGATGCTTTAGGGTGGATTCCTGCATTGAGCAGGGGGTTGGACTAGATGGCCTTGTAGGCCCCTTCCAACTCTGCTATTCTATGATTTTATGATCACACCAGCGTTATACTGTGCAATCACTGTGAATTGTGTGCAAAGGACTCCAAAGTTTTCCATCTTATAATCTGCTTTTATTGTGAAGTACTCCCATGCATCCTGCTTTAATTGTGCTATAAAGACAAAAGACTCACTGTATTTTGATACTACTTTTCGAGCGTATCATCCAAGCAGCCACTGGGGTGCAGGAGCAGGATTTGAAGAAAAATTAAACAAATGCTTACATCTGCATAAGCTTTAAAGATAAAGACATCAAAATTGGCACAGTAATAGATATTAAGGAGAGCTTTTAGCATACCAAATTTGAATTGGATTGGGTCATCTGTTGATTTTTTATGATTTTTTTACATTTCCCCCCTTAAACCCATTTCCTGGTATGCAAAGGATCTTGCTGCCTGGTAGCAACAACAACAACAACGCCGACAGCTTAGTGCTGTAGAAGATAATTTGAGGGAAACAGGTACGTGGGATGAAGCTCTTAGATAGAGTCTAGGGGCCCATAGCATAGTTCAGTTTCGTGGATCCAAGGTTTGAGACAGTGCTCTGACCTCAGAGCAAGGACTCTGAGCACCCTCCCAATTGCAGACCACACAGAAAGAACTGCGCCAGCTGTCTCTCCGAGCTCACGAAAGCAACCTCAGAGAAGAGGGAAAGGGGGCGGTTCTGTGGGCAGGGAAGAGAGGGAACTGGGGAGTCCAACTTAGTTGTATCCCCAGCCTTCTTCCCTCCTGCTCTGCAGAGCCCCGGCTAGATGGGTGTAAAAACCCATCTAGCCAAAACGTAGTGCAGCAGGAGCATGAAGGTGAAGACCAGCTCCACCATTCCGCCTGCTGTGCATTGGATGACTGTAAGCCTCCAAGTCCAGAGCTTACGGCCATCTCGATGGGATTGTGCCCTGAATAACAAATATGTGTGTATGTTTACTGCATAATATGCCCCAAACCATAACCCTGGCTATGTCATGTATGGCACCCTGAATATCTGGAAGAAAATGGATAAAAAATAAAAATAATGTAATGTTCTCTCTGCTACTGTTCTGGAGCTTTTGATACTAATTTCAGTTCCCTGGGAACATTACTGACTTTGTGAAATCCAATAAACATTATTTTTTAAGGTTGAGATCACCGCATATAAAGACATACCCAGGAACATTATGACTTACCTTTGAATGCATTCTGCAATGCCTCTCCATCATTTTGGCATGTGTTAAAAATTATATGAGCTCTTTAATGAGAGTTCATCCTTGTTACAACATGTATAAAGTGCTTGGCTTCTGAAGGGGAGCCTTACAAAAAAAAACAAGACACAATGCCTTTACATATGATAATGTGTATTATTTTGCTAAGGCTGAAGAGCATTCTGCCTTTCTCCCCCATTACTATAGCAACAGACATCTGTGAGTAATAGCTCTTTTAACTGTGTCAATTAGGCTTACATAAGAGTATTTTAATGACAAAAAGGCTGTGTAAAGTGCAGTCTAAGGACTGGCAGAAGGAAAACCTCATGCTCCCAAGTATTTTTCCCAACTTCTTCCTGAAATAATTGCCATGTTCTGCATTTGTTAGCTACAGTCCATAGTTGACTGAAATGTTGTAACTTTCTATTAATATCTGGAGTCTGTTTACATCTCAGACTCCAGGAGATATAGTGAGGATTTTGCTACGTGCCAATGTCTTGGGGAGGGGGTACGCCTTTCTTTAAAAAAAGAAAAAGAAAAGTGGGGTGAGGCAATACGGGGTGGGGGGTGGGGTGGGGGAAAATGGCAGGCATGCCACTCCTAAGATCCTGCTATAGCTCCCCCAGGGCTAATGCTACTCTAACATAGTTGTAATCTTATGAGCTTTCAGCAGCAAAGTAGCACAAAATTAGTTGTAGAAGCAACAAAGCAACTCCAGCAGGCACTCCCATGATGTCCCTGGAAATTCTGCCACCAGCCACAAATCATCCTTTTTTCCCACCAAATGACACTGCTGCATTTGCCATGCATGGAAAGCACCAATCAACATGTGTCACAACTGTGCCACCACCTGATTTCCCTCTCCTTAGGGTGACCATATGAAAAGGAGGACAGGGCTCCTGTATCTTTAACAGTTGCATAGAAAAGGGAATTTCAGCAGGTGTCATTTGTATATATGGGGAACCTGGTGGAATTTCCTCTTCATCACAACAGTTAAAGCTGCAGGTGCCCTGCCCTCTTTTAAATCTGGTCACTCTAGTCTAGCTCCTGCACCTTTAACTGTTGTGATGAAGAGGGAATTTCACCAGGTTCTCCATATATACAAATGACATCTGCTGAAATTCCCTTTTCTATGCAACTGTTAAACATACAGGAGCCCTGTCCTCCTTTTCATATGGTCACCCTACCTCTCCTCCCATACACAACGCACAACAAGCATACACCAAGATACCGTTCCACCTCCCTTCTCTGAGGCCTCCGTGGTTTCTTGTCAGCCACAGAGAAATTTCAGGATGCCTTGCCTAGGCCTAGGATAGACACTTATGAATTGCTAAAAAAGAGGGCGAAAGAGGACACAGAATTGCATAAAAACTGCATTTGCTGATTTATACGCATAGGTGCAAATTTAGAACTACCGTATTTCTTCGATTCTAAGATGCACTTTTCCCCCCATATAAACATCTCTAAAAATGGGGTGCATCTTAGAATCGCGGGTCGTTTATTATTTCTTAGAATCAAAGCTTTTTTTCCGTTGGTGGTACTGAAATTAGTGTGCGTCTTACAATCGATGGCGTCTTAGAATCGAAGAAATACGGTAATTATTTAAATTGAAACACAGTACATCTCACCATAGTGCAGAAGACTGTGACCAGGGGGGGATCTACACAACTGCTTTTAAAGCGCTTTAAAGCACTTTGAAAACATTTTGAAAACTGTATATGCAGTGTGTCCTGGGCCCCAACAGTTGTCAAAACTGTTATAAAGCGCTTTAAAGCAGTAGTGTAGATCCCCCCCAGGTCATCTCTCAAATAGAGGACCGCTTCCAATAGAGAAATGTCCTCTAGCATTCCTTCCAATAGAGGACTATCCTATGTAAAAGAGGACATATGGACACTTTTCATACATACACATACCATCCCTGTTAATTTGCTCAAGGTGAAGTTGGTATGGCTGGCAACCAGTTGACTGTTAGGACTGTGTATTTACCTGGTAACAGGCTAAAAGTTCTGACCACCTCTGACTCAGGATTAGACACACTTGGGGAGTGGCAAAGTGATTGTCCTACGTCAGGAGGATGGTTATGTGGTGGAGCTCGGATTTTGGTTTCCCATTTCAAGCTGTCTGATCCATTGGAACATCATTATTGGGTTTCTAGTGAGAGCAGACTGAGTAGCGCTTACTAAAAGGGTGAGGGGGAGAGGTACCCTACATAATAATCTACCCTACAAGTTTCATGTCACCAAGCTATACTGCCCTTCCTTTGCTTCTGAAGAACTAACAATCAGCCATCCTTTGGAGGCGCCATCTTGCCCTACACTTCTTGGACTGGGCTGGCCCTGAAGGATTTTACTGCTGCCGGTCATCCAGCTGAAGAGGAAAGCCAGTTTGAAATGAAAAAGTGGCTTGCCCATTCTCCTAGTTTATTAGATAGATGTGCACCACAATTTTAACAATGAGGCTTTGTGGAAGCATCCTTACTTTATTTTGGATGGATGTACAATCTTCTCTCCGAGATGAAGCTTAGAGGGAACCCATTCCGATAGGAAGAATAAGGCAGCTGTCTCAGGTGTCAGATGCTGGGAGAAAGAGGTATTGGAAGGTATTGGAAGACAGGTATTGGCAAGGTATTGGAAGACAGAGCTGTGTGGGGGGTTTGCAGAAGGGTTACCCAGGTTAAAGCATCAATGCTGGAGTGCTGAACAGGGCCACCCAGTTTGGACAGGAGCCTTGCTGAAAGGCCTAAAAAAGCCTTTGCCTGTCAAGTGCTCCTGAGGAGGTGTCTTACAATCACGGTTTCCCCTTTTAAGTCAAGACAAAAGAACATTCTCGTCTTCATTGCCCCAAACCCTCTCTGTTTGGACCCATCATCATCTGAGTCTCTGGAGGCACTCTGCACATGGCCTCTCTTTCTAATTAGAACTTTGGATTGCTAAGGACTTGCTGAGTGAAGTATTGTGATGTTTTTCAAAGACTTTGAGCTCTAGTTTTATTGTGGATTGTGTGTCTCCCTTGTCATCAGCCCAGACTGCTGCCTGGCTGGGTTTGATCCTGACCCTTGGACTTTTCTCTGCCTGGACTCATGCAGAGTGGAGTTACCAAGGCGAAAGCAATGATGAGGAACTCACTGCTTGTATGGACTTATTCTTGGACTTAATAGGCCTCAATCATGTAGTGTAGAGATCCCAACAAATGTTCTAGGTTGGATGGAGTCTCTCTCTGTGTGGATTTGTTTGGGCCATGTCTTTATTTGCCTGGGAAGGATGACCCCAGGAATCCTAAGCCTTTCCCCTGTGTTTTGGGCCTCAGAGATTTCAATGGGGAAATCTATTGTGTGGATCTCTGTCTTTAGCTTTGGACTGTTCATAGCACCAATAGCTACTGACTATCAGCTTTGTGATTTCTGAAGAGTGTAACCATTAAGCTTTTGCCGTGGGATTTCCTGCAATAAAGAAGTCTCACTGATTTGGGTGTCCTGAGTCAATTTGCCAGAGTGTATGTGCTGGAGGGATCAGAAGACAAACTTCACAGAAATCCAATCTAGTGAGACTATAAGACAAGTAACTTGCCCAAGAAACTGAGTATCAGACAGAGGCTGGGTCTGACTAGAACACTACCATGCTATTGAGTACACAGTTTTCTGCTCCAACATTACACAGAAAGGCAAGCCAATTAATTTCGCCAAATCACCTCTAAAGTTAATTTATTTTACCAAATCTCTTTCCCCAAATTAATAGGGAGTTCATCCCTCCAAATCACATATGAGAACACTGCAAACATACAAGAACCACACATGCACATACTTTCAGGATCACCCCCTTTCCAAACACACACTCTCTTCCCCTATAAACAGGAGTGGCTGGAGATCTCGGTAGACACCATGGGTACCACACTGGGTACCCCAGAGAAACACTTTCTAAGCACCTCAGGTATGCTTCTTCCTTAGCCATGCATGTTATGGCTGTGTATGATCATGTCCATGATCAGTTCACAGTTCAGCGGAGGCTAGTGGCTCTGATGCCATTGGGGTGGTGGATGCACTCCGAGTTTCAGTCAGAACCAATCAGAACTCTAAAGGTGCTTTGGATAACTCCTTTAGAGTTCTGACTGAAACCCAGAATAGATTTACTGCCCCACTGACATTAGAGCCACCAGCCTCCACTGTCAGAGCCCTACTTTCCTTGTTGAAGCTGGCCCTTGTTTACAGCCTCCTCATAAACAGATAAGCCCTTTCCAATATGAGCTTCAACCACTCATATCTTGTGCTCGAATAAACTAGGTGCTGTTTTGTTTGGTTTTTATCAAAATGTAATTTACCTTCTCAGATAGACAGACATCAAACTTTCATTTTATGACTGATATATTACATCATACGGGACTTCACAATATTATCTTGGAGACTAAAGGATAGCTAGCCTGTCTTGGTTGTTTGGATTACAGTATTTGTTTCTGGTTAGAAAGAACATCCTGGAACAAAGAAGCTGTTAACTGTAAGAGGAAAAAAGGACTACTGACTCATACTTTTAGAGTACATAACAGCCATATAACCACAATGCTTTGTAACAACACCCTCCTTCGTCTTAGAGGAAATTAAAGTACACCATGCATGGACTGACATATTAATTCTAAAACTGATATTTAACTAAAATCCTGATATATCTTGTATTAATACAACTCACATTTTGTGGGGGGAGCTGAAGAGTATTTTAACTACAAGGAGGAATGTAACTGAGGTAAAATATACACTTCAGAATGCAAGCTTATTCTGCATTCAGAAAGATTGTGTTTCCTTTATTAAGTATTATATTATTTTGATTATTTTGATTATTGCTCGATCCATGTGCATGTGCTGTACAGAGTACAAGAGGACAGGTCCCTGCCCCAAGGAATTTACAACCTATCATTCCATACAATAAATAGAGTAAAGGGAGGGAAGAGGTAAACAAAGAAAGAATACGTGTATTGAACTCAGATGCACTCCTTACGCTTGGTTACAGGAGGAACAGGGGGGGGGGACTTGGGGATTGTGCCAAAGGCTACACAGAAAAGGTGGGTTTTGATTTGGGATTTGGGGAAAGAGAGGAGCAACACAACAGTGGTGTTCTGGAAGACAGTCCTAAGCAAAGGAAAAAAGGGCAGAGTTATTTCCATGCATTGTATCTTTGGTTATTGTGCTCTTTTCCATGTCTACACGGAGGGTTTGCCCCGGGGTGGCTTCACAGTAGCAGCACGTTATCTACATGATGCAGCTGCCATTGCGAAGCCATCTGAGGGCAAATCCTGAAAACTCCATTCCAAAAAACTCAGGCGCTTAGCCTGACTTTTTTGGCAGCGGAGCCCATGGCACCCCCTGATTGGTCACCATGGGCAGCCCTTGCTTGTAAAAGTAAACAAAAAACAAAAATGGGGGGCGAGGAGAGGAATGGGGCTGTTCTTCCCCTCCTTTTTTTTTTTAAAAAAATTATTTGTATCTCTACTGCTGCGCAGATACAGGTAATAAAAATAAAAATAAATCGGGAGGGAAAGGAACGGGTAGCCAGAGGGTGGAGAGGAGAGGAGAGGTGGTTTGCCCTGAGTCCTTGCCCTCTTTCCTCGCATCCTCCCTCTGGCTGCCCGTTCCTCCCCCCATTTCTTTTTTTTTATTATCTGTATCTGCGCAGCTGTGCAGTCTGGTATGCTTCTTCCAAAAATCACCCACCCACCCACCCGTATCATTGCCAGCACACACACACACCCAGCCCCTTACCACCGGCCCTCCTCTGAACCCCCTCAGTAGGCTGCAGGAGCAGCCCTGCAATCCGTGAGTCGTTTGTCTTTTTAATCACCCACAGTCCCCTGATGTAGCATCGCGCCAGGGCATTGTGGGAAATTTTAAGCAGCAGGCAGCTTGCACTCACCGACTGCTGCGGCTCGTTAAGTCCAAATCCAGGGACAGCGAGGGAGGATGAAATCTGAAAGTGGGCATCAGCACTGGTGGGCCTTGTAAGGGCTCTGAAGCCCTGGCAGCTTCCCAAGGATGCTTGGTACTGATGCAAGTTCCAGATATTCAGTTGGTTATATCTATAGGGCAAGGGTGCACAACCCATAGCTCACAGGGGTGCACCCATGGCCTGCACGCTACATGTGGCCCCCAAAGTCTTAACCTTTGCCCATCCCTAATCCCTCTTCTGCTGCTACTGATTTATTGATTCACTCCTGCTGCTGCCAGTGCTGTTGTTGCTATCTTTACAAGCCCCCCCCCCCCCCCGCTCCCAGCCACTACTGATCACCCACACTTTCCTCCGATCAAGCCCAGCTGGCATAGCTGCTGCCGGGCTTTCTAACAGAGGCTCTGGTAGCCACTCTGAGAGGGCTGTATGACGTCTGCCTTCTGAGTGGCGGTGAGAGTGACAGGAGTGCTGTTTTTTAAAAAGTAAGTGAAAAACCAAAATATTCACTTGCTTTCCTCAGAGGAGATGGTGGAGATGGAGTGGGTGTTTCAGGGAAACGAAAAGCAATGGAAATCAAAATGCAATGGAAGTAAAGGGGAAAAGTTAAATTAGAAATCATGGAAATAAAGTATAAGAAATAAGCAACATTTTTTAAAAAAATCTTTTCCAGAACAAGTCCCCTTTTTGGTTCTAGACATGCTGTGTTTTGTATCTGAATAGGTCCTCTTTTGCCATGAAGGCCTTAATGGGTTACTCAGCACCTGTCCCCAAAAAAGGTTGTGCACTACTTCTATAAGGTTTACCCAGATGAAGTGCCTTATTCCGGTCTTCCCATCATTACCTTTTTGTTAGGTACAGGGATAGCCATCCTCCACTTTTTCCAGATAAGTAGAGCATAAAAAGATACTACCAGACCTCCCGCTCTGCTTATGTTCTTATGTTCTTCTT
Organism: Elgaria multicarinata webbii; assembly: GCF_023053635.1. Classification (NCBI taxonomy): domain Eukaryota; kingdom Metazoa; phylum Chordata; class Lepidosauria; order Squamata; family Anguidae; genus Elgaria; species Elgaria multicarinata. Next base: position 85,167,409 of record NC_086177.1, read on the forward strand.
GGCAGAGAGGAATGCTGCTCTGTCTAAGAGAGACCTCTGAATGCTAGGAACAGGGTAGAGAAAGCCTTCCTTGGGTAACAACTTTATTTCCTTTGCTGCGGGTCACTGAGGAAGTTCACCATTTCTCTTCCCTTAAACGTTGAAATTTGTTTACATAATTATGGATATTTGGCAGGAGCGGGCCTGACAGGGTTGACCCACCTGGCCTGGGGAGAAGAGCTGACAGCTGGGTCAGAAAGAAAGAAAAATCCATCCTTTTCTCTGCTGTCAGAATGAAACAATCCTCAGGTCATGAAGGCTAGAGCTGGTTCAATATCCCTGAATACATCCATTAAGAACAGGGAGCAAGTGGGGGTTGGAAGGAGGAGGAGACGACAGAGGCGGCATCCGGTAAGTCTAGGCAGGGAAATCCAAGCATGGTGAGCCACAGAACAGGGGCCCTTTGACTAATTTTCGGAGTGACCAGGTGGTTAAAAGGCATCAAAGGGTAGCTGATTGGGGAGGAACGGCAGGTAACATGCTTGGAGGCCACTTTTGCATTGCCAAAAAAGATGGCAAGAGAGTGCTAATTGATATGTGTAGATGAAAATCTTGAGATAATTGCTGTATCATTTAAGTAGAAATACAACACATCTCACCATAGTTTGGAAGGCTGTAACGAGGTGACCTGTGTGCCTGCCTGCTGTTCTGCTCCACTTGGGCATTATTTTATGTGTTACCTTATCTGCTAGCTTCTGCATTTTATCTGCTCTAGTTTTCCCGCCATGAATCTGTTGGTAAATGATCAGGCCTTGCTAGTGTGCATTGATTAGTTGTCCCTAGGAAAAACTTCTAATATGGATTGCACCAACTCTTCCTCAGTTTAGAAAGAAACCTCCCTTCTTCTGGTTCTTTACCTTTAAACTGAGGGCATAGCTAGATCTAAGGTTTATCCCTGGATCGTCCAGGGGGTCAAACCTGTTCATCTAGGTGACACACAGGGGATCCAGTGCTCAGGCAGGGGCGAACCCTGGATGATCCCAGGATAAATCTTAGGTCTAGCTGTGGCCTGAATGTGGACTGGACAATCCTTCAAACAGAGGATATCTTCAAATAGAGTATTATGCTCTGAGAGCCCTTCAAAAGAGGACTGTCCTCAGTAAAGCAGGGCACATAGCCACCTGACCTGTGCTTCGAAGGACCCAGGTTCAATCCTTGGCATCTCCAGTTAAAAGCATCAGGTTGGTAGTCTTTCTGCCTGAGACCCCAGAGAACTCCTGCAGGCAGGGCCAGCCCTACCATGAGGCAGGGTGAGGCAGTCGCTTCTCAAGCAGCAAATCTGGGTGTTGCAAAAGGGCAGCAAATTGTTAGTTATTTAGTTAGTTATTATTGTATTTCTACAATAGGGAGAGGTGCTTATGGGATTTCCTGCTTATGGGATGTCCTATGGGGTACTATCCACCTTGGTTTGCGTGGAGGTTGGAGGGGTGTGTCACTGTTGGCTGCTCTGCTTCAGGCAGCAAAATGCCCTGCTCACACGTCAGAATAACAACAGGCAAGGTGGTCAAATAGTCTGATCTGGTATAAGGCAGATTCCCTTGTTCTTTGGATCTGTCTTGTTATCTTGGCTGTGTGTCTGGTGTGTCGCCACCCAACTCCGCATCTGGAGCTTTTATGGCTCCACCGCCCTGCCTAATTCATGGAATTTTGGGGGGGATCCAGATGTCGACTTTAACCCGTAACCTTCCTAAGTTTTCTCACTGGTTCTTCTGTCTTTTCTCTTGCTGCAGATAATCTGGTACAAAAGAAAAGACTGTTCAGCTGCTCAGTGCTTTCACATTGGTAACACTAGATACCCTCTGTCTGGAAGCACTCCTGGTTCTGCATGTTGCAGGATCAGCACTAGACAATCTCAGAGGTTGCTACTTCAGAGTGTCTTACTTGGATCAATAAGATTTATCTATGGACTGCTTCACATAAGAAGCTTTCCTACGGAGGCTTAACTTTATAGGCTATGGGCTTACCCAAGGCTTTTATTTCATGCTCATGATTAGTCACCCACAGAAGTTTGTAGGCCCTTTACACGATGTCATCAACCTCCAGGGTGTCTCTGTGGTTTTTGAGCTTTATCTCTCTTTCAGAAAGGTCAGGGAAAACCCGATAAGAAGACTTCAAAGTACAATTCTTTCCTGTGGCATTTTGGAGTTGTGCTATAACCACACAGTGCCATCTGTCATGGCAAGGACACATTTTAAACTCCTTGTCTTGACTTCTAAGGCCCTGCACTTTTCCTCTCCCTTTGGCAGAGTTGGTTGTATGGCATGCTCCTCTTAGGGGAACTCAGGCCATAGCTAGACCTAAGGTTTATCCTGGGATCATCCAGGGTTCACCCCTGCCTGAGCACTGGATCCCCTGTGTGTCACCTAGATGAACAGGTTTGACCCCTGGACGATCCAAGGATAAACCTTAGGTCTAGCTATGGCCTCAGTCCACAGAATCCAGACTTCTGGTGGTTCCTTGGACTAAGGCGGCAAATTCTAGGCTCAGGGCATTTTCACATCTCGTCCCACAATTGTGGAACTCTCTCCCTCTACAACTTCGTATAGAACCAGATTTGGACAGATTTAGATGAGGCCTGAAAACCAATGTGTTCGGGTTGGAGCCATAAGTGTTGGTGTATAGAGTGAGGAACAATTGGTTTGTTGGTTGGTTTTAAATTGTTTGGTTGCTTTAATTGATTTGTTGTGAAATAATTTAATTTTGGTTAGTAGTTATTCTAATGTGTATTCATTGATTATTGTTTATATAGTTGTGCTTTGTATGTTTTGGTTAATTGGAGTGTGCAATATAAATTTGTATTATTTTTATTATTGTGGCTGTAAAATGAAACATATAGAAAAGTATTCCCAAAATCAAAGCACTTGTCCACCCGTGTAAAGGAACTGATCTTAATAACACTAAGTCTTGAGGGACACAGTGTTTCACATATGACTACAGATCAATTCTCCTACATTCTGAACATGGTTCATGTTATTCTTGTTGTTTCGTTATTGGTTCTAAGTTTCATTGTTGTTGTGTTAGTGGAATTTTCCTGGTAAAGAGAGAATAATTGTCTCAGTAAAAATAATGTGTTAAATAAAAAGGATTATTTACAACTTAACTCCATCAAAATCACTAGGGCTTACTTCTGAGAAAATATCATAGAATCATAACATTTTAGAGTAGGAGGAAAAGTTGGAGGCCATCAAGTCAAAGCCACTTCTTAATGCAGTTTCTAAAAGCACCCCTGACAGATGGCCCTCAATCCTCCCTAGCTGTTGTAGTGGTTTTGACCAGAAGAAATGGTGAGGAAGCTTAATGAATTCTCACAGGTCTGTCCAGTATATGTGTGTGTGTGTGTATGTATATATCACATTTATGATCATATTATGCATGGGTAGAAGCTAGTATAGTCAAATGTAGGAAGCAGCTTTGAGGAGGCTTCAGGTAGCTGCAATAGGTCTCTTCAGTAGCAAAGCTTTCTGACCTTTTCCTCACCTCGCCAATAAGTGCCAGGCATTTGTAGTTCCATACCATTTGCCTCTACTCTCAGCGATAAGGGTGTTGTGTATTACCTCATCCCTTGACCTGGGAGCCTTCTTCCCTTCGCTTGGGAAAGTTTGGCTTCCTAAAGAAAGCAGCTCATCAAGTTCCCAGGGTAGGGCAAAATGTCTCAAAGATCTATATTAAGCTGGTCTTGCTTTCAGCCCCTAGGAGAGGCGTTCCGTATGTTGTGGGGACCCCGGCATCCAACCAGGTGGACAACTGCTTTGTACCCTGAAGGGATGTGAGCTTTCTTTGTTTATTCTTTCTACATCCATCTATCATCTTTTGTATATTCAACGAACTATTCAACTGATCCATTTGTTATCTATATCATTTTCATCACCTTTGAACTTGGGTTTAGGTGGGAACCAGATCAATCAGGCTGTCATAAATTAAGCAGTTTAAGACAGCTGTGTTTAGGACATGGGAATATTAAGGTGAAAACTGTTCAGAAACTTCAGCTGGTCTAGAATGCTGCAGCCAGACAGTTGATCAGGGACAATTACAGGGAGCATGTGATTCCTTTGTTACAGCAGCTTCTCTGGCTATTGGTCAGTTTCCGGGTACAATTCAAAGTGCTGGTTATGACCTATAAAGCCCTAAAGTCCTATCTGGCTTGGGACCAGGCTATCTGAAGAACTGTCTTCTCCCATATGAGCTTGCCCAGTTCGTAAGATCTCCAGGAGAGGCCTTCTTTCGAGTCCACCACCTTCAGAGGTGATTTGGTGGCAACACAAATGAAAGCCGTCTCCCTGGCTGCTCCCTCACTTGGGGAACTCACTGCCATGGGTGACTAGGTTCAGTCTCTCCCTCCTGTTCTTCCGCCAGCAGCCAAGACTGCTTTATTCAAAACAGCCTTTGGTGTGCAAAGTGGATCTGTTGAGCTAGATGGTGGTTTTACTCTGTTGGTGTTGTCTTTATAGTTGTTTTAAAATGTGTTTTATTCTATTTGCTTATTGTTTTTATCAAGTTTTATTCTTGATTGTAAGCCACTTTGAGTGCCATTTTTGGTAGAAAGGCGAGGTACAAATCAAATCGATCAGAAAAAAATACTTTTTTCTCTTTCAGAAATCTATCTGGGACAGAACTCAGTTTCTCCTCCCTTCTACTGAAACGATGTTTCTCTTTCTGGCCCCCCAACCCTAATTTTTCCTGGTTCCACCATTTATTGAGGCCACAAAGATATTGCCAAAGGGCTGTGGTTTTCAGGCTTCCTATTCTAAGGAAAGCCTTTCCAGATCCATTTAGCCTGCAGAAGAATCCCCTTGTTGCTGAGAATTCTGGGGCACCTCCTATAGCTCAGCTGTTCACACGCACGCATGCCCCCACCACCGCCTGGACTATATATCATCCCCTTGGTCTATGTATCACACAGCTGTTTGCATGCCACCAGCTAGACTATGTATTGCAGGGGGAAGATCACAACCGGCAGACAAGCTATTTGTAAGCCTGCAGTCCTATGCAGACTTACCAGGGAATAAATCCCATTGAACACAGTGGGATTTACTTTCTGTGTGGACATGCATAAAATTGTACCATCTGGTAGCTTGCTCACCATTACTGAATTTCTTACTAAGGTACCCTGAAAAGCATCTGAAGAAGGACACAGTTCTTAAGAAGAATTGTTTCGAGACTAATGCCAGATATAAAAGGCTGGATTTCATTGCAGAAGGGCAGCTGATTTTATCTTTACCTCCTTTTATAAACAGCTCACATTTGGCCCAGGAGTCATAATAACTCTCAAAATTTAATCAGCTCTGCCAGGGGCTGGGTTTTACCATCCCAAAATATAATAAACTGGTTCCAGTTGGTTCTCAATGGTTAAGGAACAAGAAAGGCAGGAGAGGAAACAAAGAGACAGAGGAGTTGTCTGGCTTAATGTTTCCAATTCAACCATTGACCTGTATTGACCTGCTTCCTAGGACTAAAAGCACACTTTGCCATTCTGGAGAAGAAAGAATTACTTCCCTGTGGCTTTTAGTCGTCAATCTCCCAGCGCAGACCTCTATTTTTCCTTTAAGACGTTCAATAATTTGTTTGTTTCAGTGCCCACCAAGTCACCATAAATCACTATATACTTAAATGCTTTGTCTTCACACTGTGCTTTCTAAGGGTGTTTTGTCACCAGTGTATTTAGGTTATCTAACCTCCCCTCCCAATCTTTGCGTGCAATTTGGAGGGCCATTGACAATGCTCACTGAACAGAGGACAATGCTTGGGGGTCTCATAGTGATTTTAAAAAACCCAAAAACGAAGCTGAGAAAAGCTTTAAAAACATCAGTTAGCCGAAAAGTATGTTAGGTCAAAAAGGGGACAAAATGAAGTGGGGTGTCTGGTTTGTGTGAACGGTATGAAAGATTTCAGTATGTACCAGGGCTTCAAGATTGAGTCAATTCATCAGTTAGATTAATTGATTAGAACATTTCATTGACTACAGCGGCACCCCCAATTAATCACATATTGTACACCAGTATAAGCTGAAATTTGGAAGCCTCGGTAATTGATGTGAATTAAGCAAGCCTGCATATATTTAATTAATGGATCTGCTTCTGCTAGTTGTGGGGAGGGTGGATATATTATGCAGGGCATTGATGGCCCTGAAAATCCTAACTTGGTCCACTTTTTCAGGCTTACAAAACCTTACTTTTTCAACATTATCTTTGTAGGGATAAAAGCAAGGCAGCTACAAACATAAGAAGAGCCCTGCTGACCCAGACCAAAGGTATACCTAGTAGCATTCAGGCCTTAGCTAGACCTAAGGTTTATCCCGGGATCGTCCCAGGGTCATCCCTGCCTGCTCCCGGGATCCCCTGTGTGTCATTTACATGAACAGGGATGACCCTGGGACAATCCCAGGATAAACCTTAGGTCTAGCTAAGGCCTCAGTATCCCACAGAGATGAGCCAGATGCCTATGTGAAGCCCATAATCAGGGCAAGACGGCAATATCCCTTTCCCACTGTTTCTTCCCCATCAACTGCTGTACATAGGCATAATGGTTCTGATATTGGAGGTAGCATATAGCCATCAGGACTAGTATTCAATGATAGCCTTATCCTCCTTGAATTTGTCTAATCCCCCTTTAAAGCCATCTACACTGGTAGCCATCACCCCATCTTGTAGTAGACAATTCCATAGCAACTATGTGCTGTGTGAAGAACTACTTCCTTCTGTGATGAATCTCATACCATTCAGCTTCACTGGGTGACCCCGGGTTCTAGTATTATGAGAGTTCCACTTGGTGACTGAGTTCGAACGACATGGCAATCCACCATGGGCAGCCAGCCATTGTGTTGTCTCAGCAGAATGTAATTGTGTTGTCTCAGCAGAATGGTTTAATTTCCATGAACAAGCCATCCTCAAGAGCCCATGTTTTGTTGTAGGTTGTTCAAATCCATGGTGGGTTGTTGTCCGAACCTGGAAGAGTGATTTTATCATGGGTTGCCAGGAATGGCAACAGAGCCGCTTGGCAAGAGTGGCAAAAAAGCCCATGCTGTTCTTCCCAATTTCACCAGTGCTTCCTCCAGCCTCTCTTGCCAGTGACTGTTGTGTTTACCACAGTAACTACTCCGAAAAGGAGCCACGAAAAATGGCAGAGCCAATATCTCTCCTTTCTGGGATTGCTGGAGGCTTGGGGAAGAGTTGAATGGGAGGAAGACACTGACAAGTGTCACGTCAACACTTAAAAGCGGAGGATTACATTGCTTCGCACCTTGGGTAGCTCCTTTAGAGTACTGATTGGTTCCAGAGCAGATTAACTGTCCCACTGACATTGGAGCTACCACCCTCACATTTACTCAGTATGTGTGAGTAATTGAAATAACCTATTACAATGTGAAAACACTTTCTACATTGGCTGTCTTCCTGATTTATTACTCCTTCTCAAGATCAACCCCAGCATATTGATCAGGATTCCACCTTCAGTGGTGTGGTGGATTCTTCTTTGGTAACTGAAAGCTAAGGACGCATTCCTGGAACGCAACGTTTTGCACCCAGCACCACATCCACACACTTCACTGTCTATAATCAGACTTTATTGGACGTTTTCTGCCTTACCATTTCTTTCCGACTTAGTTACTCATCTTCTTTCATTCATGACTATTACAATGGTTTATATTTCTGCTTGTTACTTTTTAAAAAAATTGTTGCTACTTGCCTGGTTCTTGTTGCTACTTGCCTGGTTCTGATATCTTGACATCCTATTAAATTCTGTTAGCCTGTAGTTTAATCCAATGGATTTGAGACTTTCTGTCTGCAGAAAACGTTTTCCACATTGACTTGGCTGCCAAGGAAACCTCTATGCTAGGGATGCAAAACCTGTTTCAGCCAGAGGGCTGAATTCCATTTTGGAGAAATTCTTGTTGGTGCATTCTAATAGTGGGTGGAGCTGAAGGCAAAAGTAGCATAGCAAAAAAACAAAACAAAAACCAGCATATTTTAGTTTAAGGCTCTTATTGCTAGTAATCAAACCTTAGGAGAGACATTTCAACCTTTTAGGATGGGGAAAAAACTGCACAAAAGTCAGGAAAAGGGAAAAGGAGGGAGGCTTCTGGGGAATTCCAGGGGGCCAGATTTGGCTTCCAGGCCTGAGTTCTGCATCCCTACTCTCTGCCTTGCAGAGGATTTTGGAACCTTTTGTTGCTTCCCCAGTGTTGCATTTTAGATTGTAACTTCCCTGGAACAGGAGCCTGCCATCTTGTAAAAACTGCAAAGCGTCCTGATTAATAAATAATAAATACACTAACAATTACAACAATGATAAATAGTGTTATAAGGTGCACAGAGAGTGCTAACCAGGATTTAGGAGCCTTACCACTGTCCTGTTCAAAATGGCTGTCTGGCCCCGTAACAAACCAAACACATCTCTGCGCTTGGACATTGGATAGGACAGTATAAGCTGTCAATGGTAAACAAGTTAACTTTCAGGGACACTTGTCCCCTGTTACCGATCTTACCTCTGAGAAACGCCAATAAGCTTTCAAGCAACTCTAGGGTTTAAATCGTCATCCTATTGTTTGCAGTCCATAATAATTTTGTGTCATCTATGAATGTGGGTGTGTCCTGCCTGTTTATCTAAAACTGCAGTCATATTGTCAGGATCAGGCCTGTTCTCCCTAGTGTAGGGAAGGGGTTTTGGGGGGTCAATCAGACTCAAGCGGAAGAAGAAGAGGAAGAAGAGGAAGAAGAGGAAGAAGAGGAAGAAGAAGAAGAAGAAGAAGAAGAAGAAGAAGAAGAAGAAGAAGAAGAAGAAGAAGAAGAAGAAGAAGAAGAAGTTGTTTACCAGCCAACACAGGAAGCGGGAGAGGAAATTCTCCAAGACTCTTCAGGAGTCAAGAATGAATCTTCCCAGGAGCTTATCGGTGAGAATGCTGATAGATCAGAGACCATCCTCCTACTACTCCTGGGAACTCAGCCTCTGTCAGAGGGGGAGGGGACATTGGAGTTGACAGATCCCAGAGTCTGCTGCAGGAACAAGTGGGTGGAGTTGAGAGGCGGTCCCTTAGGGTAGCAGCTTGCCAGAGGCTTCTTCAAAAATTTCCTCCATAAGGTAAAGTGGATGTTGGCCTGCAGGGAAACTGTCCATTTTAGTTGAAAGGCAACTGCCTAGCTAATTAAGCTTAGAGGATAGCTCCTAGCATTCACACTCCCTTCAGGTGTGAAGAGATGTTTATTTGCTGAATAAAGCTTTGTGAATTACACAGCAAACCTCTTTAGTGTCTCACATCTTGATGACACCTATGCAGAGTTATTACGTTGATAACTCTGCATAACGTAATAACTGGGAGTTATTACGTTGACTCTAGCATCAACAAATATGGGGATTGCTCTGCACATCATATTGAAAAGCACCGAACTCTGTATAGGACAGCACTGATGAATCACCAAACGAAAGAGGAAATGCACCATCAAAAAAAGAGGTCAAAAGGGGAGATATTCGCCTAAAAATTGCATATGCTAAATTATATGTCTAGATGCAATTATTTTTTATATATTTTTTTTAAAAAAACATCTGTATCCCGCCCTATTATCACTGGGATCTCAGAGTGGCACACAGATAAAATCAGAACAATATAAACAAATAATTTACACAGCTAAAATGTATTAAATCGCTAACAAACTAAAACAAATGGAGGATGCCTTCAAGCAGTGGAGGGTCCTCAGGCAGTCCTTCAAAAAAAAAAAAAGAAAGTCCTCTGTAAAAGAGGACACATGGCCATCCTACAGTGAAATAGTGTCTTTTGAACTAGTGACATACTCATCTTAGGGTGCAATCCTATGCATTTTGGACTGAAAAAAGGCCAACAATTCCTAGCATGCCCTAGCTAGCATGCCAAGAGTTGTAGGATTTTTTAAATTTTTTGGGGGGGTCTAAAGTGCATAGGATTGCACCCTTACTGTAGTTTCTTTAGGCCAGCCCTGCCATTAGGCAGAACAGGCAGCCACATCAGATAAATGGTTTGAGGTGTCGTGAAAGGATAGCAAATATTTATTATTATTTTATTATTGTATTGTTACTGTCGAGAAGAGGTAGAGATGCTTGTGAGATATTCTTCTTCAGGTGCCAAGATAACTTGACTGGCTGGCGATATTCTGTACCTTGGCTGGGAGGCAGGGTTGGCATTTACTTTTGCCTCAAAATGTCTTGGGCCAGCCCTGTTTTTTGTTTTAGCTTTTGAAAGAACACAACTTTTGAAAGAACACAAGGCCCTGTTTAGTGGCATCTAATGGTACTTCTTTGTCTAGTATTGGATTTTTACATCACAATCCTACACAAGTGTACTCAGAAGTAAGCCCCATTGACTTCAATGGTACTTACTCCAAGATAAGTGTATAGGATCCAATGCACACTTACCTGGGAGTAAGTAGCATTGATGTCAATGAGGCTTATTTCTGAGTAGACATGTATAGGATTGCACTGTTCGTGTAAGGAGTTCTTCCTAGAGTGTAGGAACTCCTCCTAGCCTTGATTTTAGCCAGTTGAGGGTGTACCATTTGAGTAGATCACCTGCAAATAATACCAGGTGCAAGATAAAGGATACAATAATAGTATTTCTAGTGAATAAATTTGCATGAAACACAGGCAGAATTATTGTTATCTCCTTTATCTAGAACACATAAACGCCATAAATGCCACACAGTTGCTCTCTTTCATTCCATCTGCTATTTGTGGTGTGTAACCCCAGGCAACAAGATGGAACAAAACAGTGTTTCCTTCACTTACTGCACTCCTGTAAGGGGGAGGGGGGAGAAATAATTTTTAAAAGTCAGATTTTAAAAATATTTTCATATGACACCTCCTGCCCTTGTTGGTGGAAGCAGTCACAACAGACTTTATGGAATAAGAGTACTTCCCACATTGGGCAATTAGGTACACATTAGGCTAAATCCTTCCATGATGAAACTGGGAAAACGTTGCTTCCAAATGAGGCTTTTCTGGCGCCTTATTCATGGTAGTTTAGGGGCTCCAGATGTTGTTGTCTACTAATCTTGACCCTCCCGTGTTTTCTTACTGCTTCTTCTGTCTTTTTCTTAATGCAGAAAATCTGTTATGGAGAAAAAGTCAGAACAGCTGCCTGCACAATATCTTCTGATGGATCGCGCTAGGAGCTCCCCACCTAAAAACACCCTGAGAAGATATCAGTGTAAGTCGTGCTATAGCTACATCAGCACCATTATAAAATTTGCATGTCCATTCACAAAATCCTCTTAAAATATGAACACTTGTCTTGCATTTTCCTTTTTTAAAAAACAAGTATCCCACAAATTTTAATTGCTTTAATCAGAAGAAACTGCAAATTAAGATCCTGCTAATTTATTTTGGGGGCTATTTTGGTCCTCGTATGTTACTATAACAAAAAAAAATAGTAATTAAAATACGTAACACTGAGTAGTATGGTTTTTTGATTAAGACTGCAATCATATGCACAATTACTTGGCAGTAATTCCCACTGAGTAGAGTGGAACTCTGAGTAAACATGTGCAGGATTGTGCTGTAAACTTGTAGTTATTTCAAATAGGCACTGATACTGAAGTTTTGATTTAATTTCAATTAATTAATTTCTTAATTGGTTAAAGACATGATGATTCAACAGCAAAAAATCCTTGGTTGAAAGCCATACATAAAAGGAGAAACTGGCCCCAGCACAAATTCTCTCGCCACTTGAGGCAGGAGAGAACATGTGCCGCCACTACATCTTGCCCCTCTTACGTTTGCTGGTGCCACCTACTTTCTGTTTGCCTTGTTTACGTGGGGAGCTCCATGGCCACAAGAAGCGGTTGTGGAGCTCTTGCAAAAGTCCTGCAACCACTACTTCCAGCTCCGTGGCTCTCCACACGACAAGGTAAACAGTAGGTGGGAGGCTGCTCTAGAATGCTGGCCACTCTCTTACTGCGGTAAATGGCAGGAGAGTAGCTGGCGGGGCTCCCCAGAGCACCCCCTGAAGGTGCAGCAGTGGCAGTGGTGGGTGGCAGAGCAATTTGCTGCTCTTCCTGCACTGCCGCCTGATGCAGGTGCATCACCTTGCTTCATGGTAAGGCTGACCCTGGTGGAAAGCTTAATTGTGCACCTTCAAAGATGTGTGACAAGAGAAAAATTGGTTTCCAGTTGGCTAAAGTTGTTCCGTAGCTCTTAGTTATTTGTTGAACTCAGAGGTGCAGAAGCAGCCTGGATTTGCAATGGAATCTTAAGACCCCCAAGTAAGTTCTGGGCTACCCTAAGTCATACATCCCTGCCACCAGAACACTGAGAGCAAGTTGTGCAAAAGCAAAGCGTTCAGCTGGGTGAAATGCTAGGACAACTGAAAAGGGTAGTCTGTCCGTGGTAGAGATGTATGATTTTGGAATGGTGCAAGGCTTGATTTGGGGTGCACTACCTTAGTTATAGGTGTTGGCCTGGGGCCATCAAACATTAAGGCATGATGTGCAAAAATGAAGGTTTGGGTTGGAGCTGATGATGGGGGACAGTATCTTGGTGTGGCACATGATTTGTGTTGGCCCAAATGTTGTTGTGGGAAGCAGAAGTGTGTAAACTTGTGTTCCTTAATTCAGGCTGCTTTTGTACCTTTGCCTTGGCAAAGCGCAACACACAGCATGCCTGACATGCGCTGGAGCAAGTGTTTCCTGGGACACTGCTGGGACCCTTTTATTTCACTCCCTGCGATGTGCGTGGGCATTTTATTGAAGAGAACCTGCCAGGAACATCCTGTGATATGCAGGGTGCAGCGACTGATGACAAAGAGTGATGTTCCAATATCATGACTGCTGTTCAGTATGCTATTGAATACCAGTTGCCGGGAGCAACAGTAAGAGAGGGAGATTGCTTTAGGCCCTGCTTGTGGGCTTCCCACAGGCATTTTGTTGACTACTATGGGAAACGGGATAATGGATCTTTCTTTCAAGCCAGGCTCTTCTTACATTGTCTGGTTGGCCATAGCATCCAGACAACTCTAACTGGCAAACTTCAAAATGGCAGCCAGCAATTGCTATCATCATCATCATCATCATCATCATCATCATCATCATCATCCCACCCTTCCTCCAGACAGCTCAGGGCTCTGCACATGTGCTCCCCACCCCACCCTTCATATATTGATGCTTGGGTACATTCTGAGATTAGGGAAATTCAGTGTAATAACTTCTCAAAATGTTTTTTAAAATTAGAATTCTCCTAAGACGTGCATTACATTTGTTTAATGATAAAATATTGTTGCATTTGTTCAAGTAGATAAAACTTATGTAATTATGACATTTCTGCTGCTGTGGTCAATTGGGTGCCCAGAAGGGCATCAGGGGGAGAAATAAAATAGAACTTGGATAGGCACTGATTGGGTCAGCCTTCCCCAGCTTGATGTGTTGGAGTAAGCTGTTCTATCATCCCCAGCCAGCGTGTTGGCTCCTGCAGTACACTCCTATTCACATCACCGCAAAAGTAAGTTCCAGTTTATACCATAGAAACCATTCCTATTCATATTACCACAAAAGTATTCATTCCTGAGGGAGACGAGAGGGAGAAATGGGACTATTCCACCTGCCCTACTGAAGACCACCCCCCATAAAGACCCATCCTTCTTCAAAACCAGCAGCAGGCTGTACTGAGGGAAAGGAGAATGGAAACCAGGGCCATTCCATCAGCACTGCTGAAAGACTTACTTTTCCTCTTCTCTCCCCATCCCCTTTTCCTTGTGTGTCATGTCTTTTTATATTATAAATCTGTGGGCAGGGACTGTCTTGTTTTACTGATTATATGTAAGCCACTCCAGGAGCCCTGGTGGCTGGGGATTATGAGAACTGCAGTCCAACAATGTTGAAGAATTGTAGTCCTAAGCTGGAAGCAACTCCCATTGAACACAACAGTGCTACTTCTGAATAGAAAAGTGTAGGATTGTGCTGTTATCCTACACTTTTGTACACTTGTACACTTATCCTACACAGAGTATTATCTTTTCTATGTTAGATATCACATTGTATCTTGTATACATTTCAGTTTTGTTTAGAATGTCAGACTGTACGGAAGAGATACATACGCATACTCCAGTCTCCGATATGAGAAAATTAACAATGGAAAACATTATAGGATTTTTGTCAGTCATAAGAAAAACCATGAGGGATCAGAACAAAGGCTTATCTAATCCAGCATTCTGTTCTCATAGTGGCCAGCAAGATGCCTATGAGAAGCCCACAAGCAGGTCATGAGCACAACAGCATGCTCCCACTCATCTTCTCAAGCAGCTGGCATACTGTCTTTAATTCTGGAGGTAATATATAGTCATCATGACTAGTAGCCACGGATAGGCTTATCCTCCATGAATTTGTTTAACCCCTTTTTAAACTTGTGCGAGTTGGTGGCCATCACTACATGTTGCGGTAGCGAAGTCTGTAGATTAACTATGTGCTTTGCGAACAAATACTACTTTTTATCTGTTCTGAATCTCCCACTATCTGAGCCACTAGCACTCAGGTCTCCTTGTCTCGGCAACATGGGGCTATTATTCAGAGCAACATGGACTGGGGTGCTTCCAGATGGAGGGCTCCTAGTGCTCAGGGCTAGCCCTTGCATGAAGCAGGTGAAGCACCTGTATCATAGAATCATAGAATAGCAGAGTTGGAAGGGGCCTACAAGGCCATCGAGTCCAACCCCCTGTTCAATGCAGGAATCCACCCTAAAGCATCCCCGACAGATGCTTGTCCAGCTGCCTCTTGAAGGCCTCTAGTGTGGGAGAGCCCACAACCTCCCTAGGTAACTGATTCCATTGTTACACTGCTCTAACAGTCAGGAAGTTTTTCCTGATGTCCAGCTGGAATCTGGCTTCCTTTAACTTGAGTCCGTTATTCCGTGTCCTGCACTCTGGGAGGATCGAGAAGAGATCCTGGCCCTCCTCTGAGTGACAACCTTTTAAGTATTTGAAGAGTGCTATCATGTCTCCCCTCAATCTTCTCTTCTCCAGGCTAAACATGCCCAGTTCTTTCAGTCTCTCTTCATAGGGCTTTGTTTCCAGACCATAGGAAGGCCACAGCCCCTTGGTATCATTAAGGAAGGGATGTTGTTGAAAAGCAACTCCTCTCACCATTTACTATGCTGGTGAGGGCTGATGGGAGTTATTATTTAGAATATTTCTTGGCCCCCTCTCAGTTGCAGTCCATCATCAACAGCTGGAGGGCCTTAATTCCTCCATTAAGGAAGGACCTCAGTTATATCTCCTTGCTGAAGACTACTCAGTTCCATCTTCCCCAACCTGGAGCCCTTTAGATGTGTAAGACTACAGCTCCCACCATGCATAGCTAGCATGGGACTTGTACCATAACACATCTGGAGGGCACCAGGTTGGGGATGCGTGTGTAAACTGAGGGATTGGTTCTGAGGTGAGGTGAACAGGTGTACACTGTAGTAGAGTGTGTATGTTAACCTTTGGTTTCTGCATGGTTGCTTCAGACTAACTTCAAGAAGGGGCTTACATGATGGAATTCTTCACCATAAAAATAATAATAATAATAATAATAATCAAATCCCTGCTTCCAGAAAACTAGTATATTAGGAAGAACTATGGAAGAAACATTCCCGACATCTAGTTTTCTATGTAGAGGAATTATGTGCTAGATAGCATATTTCTGAGGGGAAAAGATTGGGGGAAGGAAAATAACCTAATAATATGTCCTAGAAATCATATCTATACCACTAATTATTGTACAGTAAGGCACTAATGTCCACGTACCAGAAATTTCATCTTCTTAATGTTAAAAGTAGCCAGAGACGTAGGGGTTAATTCTCGACTTCTATGGCGCAAAGAGGCCTTGTGGTAAAAAAAAAGAAAAAAAGAGCGGGGCGGGGCGGGACTGGACTGGACTTCGACTGGCACTGATTGACAGCAGGGGCGGATCTCCTTGCAGCGCCTCCGGTTGGCTGAGGTGGGGAAGCGAGCGGAGAGTCTGACTTTGATCGGCAGGAGGGGGCGCGGCTAGGCAGCATGGCGGCCGCGGTGGCCGCCGGCTGGGTGACTCTGGGCCGCGGGTTCCGTCCGGCTCCTTCGTCCTGGCCGCGGCGGGGGTGGCGCCCTGGCGGCGACGGCGGCCGCGGGAGGCTGCTGTGTCCCGCGAGCTGCGGAGGGAGCGCGCCGGCGGTGGCCGTGGCGGCTGTCTCGAATCGGCCAAGCACGGCGGAAGAGGAGCGCTACTGCGTGGACTTGCTGCGGTGAGTCCCGCAGAGGCCTTCGCCCTTCCTTCTGCAGCCCTTTATTTTAAAAAGGGGGTCGCCAAGGGCTTGCAGGGCTGGGGGATTCGCAGCCGTGTGGGCTTGCATGGGGCGCGGCTTCCCACTAGGCCAGGTTTATGTGCATGTATTCATATCATGTCGTATGATTTTGAGCAAGGAAGACCCGTGTTATTGGCCCGCTGCGCACCCAAGGGTGTAACTCCCGTTTTTAAAGTTCCTCTAGGAAAGCATGTATTATTTATTTATTATGTTTATATCCCATATTTCCTTCAAGGCGTACAAGATGGCCATACACACACGCACATTTATCCTCCGAACAACCCTGTGTGGTAGGTTAGGCATAGTGAGACGTGTTGACTGGCCCAAGGTCACCGAGTTCGCTTTGTGTCAGACTGGGATGTAATAATAATTTTACCTTCATCGTTTTTACCTTCATTTACCGTTACTGCCTTCTGGATCAATCTGCTTATTCAGTGCAATCATAACCGCTGGCCCTTTTCTGGCCTCTGGGAGCCGCTGCGATTTGAAGTGTGGCAGGTGGCAAATTGGATAATGGACTGTGGGTGTTTTAATTGGAGATGTAAAATTTATGGGAATTTTGAAGCCATGGAGGGAAAATATTTTCCCAGTTTTTTTCTGGGGAAAAATTGAAATTTTGGTAAAATAGAAAAAGAAGCAATATTTTTAGCGCTCTTTACACATCTAAAGTCATTTTGTTACTTTAAGACAAGGTTCCCCACCTGTTTCCCCCCTGAATATTTCTGGACCCTCAGATCTTTAGTTTTAGTTTGTGTTTGTACTGCTTATATGCTTCAGGCTCTGCCATAAGAGCATAACGTTGCTGTGCTGGGTCAGACCAAGGGTCCATCTAGTCCAGGACTCTGTTCACACAGTGGCCAACCACCAGCTGTCAGCCAGGGACCCACAAGCAGGGCATGGTGCAACAGCAACCTCCCGCTCATGTTCCCCAGCAACTGGTGCACACAGGCTTACTGCCTCTGATACTGAAGATAGCACATAGCCATCAGGACTAGCAGCCATTGATACCTTCACCTCCAGGAATTTACCCAATCCCCTTTTAAACCTATCCAAATTGGTGGCCATCACCATATCTTGTGGTAGCGAATTCCATAGTTTAACTATGCGCTGTGTGAAGAAGTACTTTTATCTGTCCTGAATTTCCCACCAATCAGTTTCATGGGATGACCCCAGGTTCTAGTATTAAAGCCTTCCGCAAGAGGAAGGGCTTTGCTTGCAAAAGGTCCCTCTGCCCAGTTTTGGGAGGTGCCCCCCACATTACAGATCACCCCATTCACCAGGGGCTCCTGGATCTCTGTGTAAGGTTTTCAGGAGGTTAGAGGGGATCCTGTAGGAATGAGGGATGGAAACGTTGTTCTGGCTTAAATCCAGATCCAACCCGGTACCATCAAAGTGTATGTCTGTAGAGTACTGGAAGTTCCTACTCTAAGCAGTTTGCCGTCTAAAACTAATATAGGGGAGACAACAGAGTGAGATGGAGGCAGGGGTAAATAGAAGAAGAGTATGTGATTATTTTGTTAAATGGACTTAAGCTTGGTGTAGATATGTTCCAACTATCGTACAGTGGCACTTATTTCACATGCCAGCAAGGTAATGCTCAAGATCCTGCAAGGTAGACTCACTCCAGCAATTCATGGAGTGAGAATTGCTAGATGTACAAGCTGGGTTTAGAAAAGGCAGAGGAACTAGAGACCAAATTGCCAATATCCGCTGGATAATGGAGAAAGCCAGGGAGTTCCAGAAAAACATCTATTTCTGTTTTATTGACTATTCTAAAGCCTTTGACTGTGTGGATCATAACAAACTGTGGCAAGTTCTTGGTGGTATGGGGATACCAAGTCATCTTGTCCGCCTCCTGAGGAATCTGTATAACGAACAAGTAGCAACGGTAAGAACAGACCACGGAACAACGGACTGGTTTAAGATTGGGAAAGGAGTACGGCAGGGTTGTATACTCTCACCTTACCTATTCAACTTGTATGCAGAACACATCATGCGACGTGCTGGGCTTGACGAATCCAAGGCTGGAGTTAAAATTGCAGGAAGAAACATTAACAATCTCAGATATGCAGATGACACCACTTTGATGGCTGAAAGCGAGGAGGAGCTGAGGAGCCTTATGACAAAGGTGAAAGAAGAAAGTGCAAAAGCTGGGTTGCAGTTAAACCTCAAAAAAACCAAGATTATGGCAACCAGCTTGATTGATAACTGGCAAATAGAGGAGAAAACGTGGAGGCAGTGACAGCCTTTGTATTTCTGGGCGCAAAGATTACTGCAGACGCTGACTGCAGCCAGGAAATCAGAAGACGTTTACTTCTTGGGAGGAGAGCAATGACAAATCTCGATAAAATAGTTAAGAGCAGAGACACCACACTGACAACAAAGGTCCGCATAGTTAAAGCAATGGTATTCCCCGTAGTAACCTATGGCTGCGAGAGTTGGACCATAAGGAAAGCTGAGCGAAGGAAGATAGATGCTTTTGAACTGTGGTGTTGGAGGAAAGTTCTGAGAGTGCCTTGGACTGCAAGAAGATCAAACCTGACCATACTCCAGGAAATAAAGCCAGACTGCTCACTTGAGGGAATGGTATTAAAGGCAAAACTGAAGTACTTTGGCCACATAATGAGAAGACAGGATACCCTGGAGAAGAGGCTGATGCTAGGGAAAGTGGAAGGCAAAAGGAAGAGGGGCCGACCAAGGGCAAGATGGATGGATGAGATTCTGGAGGTGACAGACTTGACCTTGGGGGAGCTAGGGGTGGCAACGTCCGACAGAAAGCTCTGGCGTGGGCTGGTCCATGAAGTCACGAAGAGTCGGAAACGACTGAACGAATAAACAACAAGATATGGGGGTGGTGACTAAGGGGTTATGCCAAAAGTATCTCAGAGAAGGGTTTTGAATTTTGTGGAGAGATTTGAAGGAAGAGAGATGACATTGCGTAGGAGTTCAGGGAAGAAGCTCCAGGCATAAAGCAGCAAGTGTAAAAGGGCAAAGCTGTTGGAGGGAGCAAAGGTTGCAGCAAAGGATCAAAGGTTACAGGCAATAATGTTACTAGGCATGAGAGTAAAGTGATGGGGTGGTTGCAAGGCCACGAAGGTAAGGACAAGGAGATTGTGCTGGATACAGGAATGGACCCAAAGCCAGTGTAGGGATTTCAGGAAGAATGCCGTGTGGTCAGAGTGATAAGAGAGAGTAGAATGGCCTTGGCTGTAGTATTTTGAGTAAAAGCGAGAGGGCAGACAGGGAGTGTAACTGCAAACCTTTCCATGGGTTCAAAGAACTTAAACCACAAACCCTACCACAAAGAGATGTTTTTGTACCCTTGAGAGGGAGAATGCGTGAAATTTTCATCTCGTCTTCCTTGAACTGGAGACACTTTATTTTAATGTAACTTTGCTTGCGTTAAATGAGCTTCTGATAGAAATGGATGCTTGTGTCTATTTTTTGTTTTGTTTTCATATCTAGGAAACGTGACTATGAAGGGTTCCTCTGTTCATTACTGCTGCCTGCAGGATCCCGTCCCTCTGCTTTTGCACTGAGGGCCTTCAATGCAGAACTGGCTCAGGCAGGTATTAAATATATATATAGCAGAAAAATGTTGATTTTTTTTAAATCCTAACATTGAATTTGCCTTTCTTTCCATTTCCATAGAACACTAAACTTCCCATTATATTCCCCAAATCTCTCTCTTGAGTAGTTCAAGGCTCAGCCAGTGCAGATTCTTCCAGCCTATATGTGAAATCCGAGGGTGTGGCATGCATCCCTCTGAACATAGATTGGATGTTTTCTGCCATTCTATGCCTCGGTAATCCTGGGTAAAGCGATCCTTTGGGGGACTTTACACTCAGTCTGCTTGGGAATTTAGCATGCTAAATAGTTTGGTGTTCATTGCAAAATTGGGTGACTCATTCTTCTTTGCTCTGGGTAATTTTATAAGCCTGTTAAATAGTATTGGTGCCAATAAATAACTCTGGGGGAATTCCATTATTTGCTTCTGGGACAAATCCATTCTTTCCCACTGCCTTCTAGAACATGTCTTTGATCGAAGGACATGGGCAGACACCTATGGGTACTGAACTTTGCATTATTCCACATTGACACTTTAATCCCAACCTACCCCCCAGGACTCAGCCTTTTGTTAAATAGGCACATGGAGGAATCACCTGAAGGGTGCATGATCAAGGTCACACAGGTTATTGATGGGTCAGTTTGAATTCTCAACCCTTCTCTAAGCATTTCCTGGCCTCCATAGAAATGTCTTTGATTTTTTCTTTGTCTTCATGGCTGCTGGCTGAGGCCATTTGCCTCTCCACCTCCCAAAACCCATATGGCCTCCACACCTGCAAACTGTTTGGTGGGTTATTTTTAGGTTAGGGTCTCCAGTGTGGTACCCATGGGCACTAATGTGCCCACAGACACCTCTGTTGGTTCCTGTCAGGCTCTCTGTCTCTCCTGATCTTAATTTTATTAAGAGGTGTTTTTTTTTAAAAAAAGAAAGAAACTGGGACAGTGCCATACTGCAAATCAAAGTGCTTCCCTCCAGCACCTTCTTTATTCGGGTTCAAAATAATGTTTTTGTGTTTTGATGCTCATCTCTGCCCTGTACTTAGATTTTTGGGCAATTTACTTTTCTTTTAGTCATATCACTTGCCTTCTGGGAAAAGAGTGTTTTGTAATTGGCCACATTCACTTATGAATGAGCAAGTCCCCCATGGCATCCATTTTGTGAGAGCACCCATGACGTCCCCAAAATTCCAAATGAGCCCACTGACCTAAAGAGGTTGGAGACCCCTGATTAGGTTCCTAATAATTCTATATTTCATTTCATTTTAAAACCACCTGGCTATTTCTGAACTCCTTTCTGCATATTACTTAAATAGACTTAAAGTTGATTTGGAATGGATCTTTTGCATAGCCTGAGAATGTTCTGTTCTTACTCACACTAATCACTTGGTACATGCAAGCCTGGTTTCTGTCATTTAAAAGAAGCCCTTGTCCTTTTCCATAAGTAGAAAGCATAAGCCTGGATTGCCTACATAAATTGTGCTTGCTTACAATTTGCACCCACTCTTTTCCTTGGTCTTTCAGGCTCAAATACAGATTGGGAGCATAGAGTGGCTGGGACCAGCAAAGATACCCCCACATTGTCCTGGTCCTTATTGTTTTATGAAGCATCTGAGCCTTATTGTTTTGCTAGAGGAATCCTCCTGTGCGCTGACCATGTCAGTAGCTTGCAGGACGGGTTAAACAGTGAGAGGGAGCCCTCTTCTAGCTATAAGATTAGATTCTTCATAAGGCAATACAGAATCAGGACAATGTGGGGCATCTTTGCTGACCAAGGAAAAATGTGGTTACATGGAGGATAAGTTGTAAGCAAGCACAATTCCTGACATTGTGCAACATCATCACTGATCATGGGGCAAATCAGTTAAGGCATCAGACTTGGCTTCCAGTTTCCTGTCTTGTGGACTTGTTTTTTGTTCACTGAATTTCCCAAGTTTTTGAAAAGTAAATTTATAATTACAGTGTTGGCAATTCTATCCCCTCCCCAATGTATTTTAGTCTGCCTTCTTTCATATTTATGTATATGTTAAATTGGATGATGAATAACTAATGGTAATCATGACTTTATTTCAAGAGTCAAGATTTTAAAATCTTGGGGAGAATTTCCATGGATAGAGAAGCCTGCCCTCTGCAGACAGCCACCCTCCATGCATAGAAAGTGAGGAGAATTGTGAGGGAGGTCATGGGAGTTAGTGAACTCATCCACACTTCTTTTCCTCACATATAGAGCTTACACATGGTAAGAATCACTAACTAGGGCTAGATTCTCACAACCATCTTAATGAGTGTTCATGGAGTGTGAACGCATGTTCAATGTAACATGTGAATTTTATGCCTAGTGTGAGGCATGATAATTATATGTACTTTTGCTGTCACACAAAAAGTAAGAACAAGGATCGGGGCCCTTGGCTTGCATTTTTGCTTTCAGAAAGATGAACTGTTTGCCGTTGAATTATGGGTTGTTGTTGAAACTTGGGTTATCATGTTGTCTGAACCTAGCTGTGCTAGGTAACCATGGTTTGTTAACCATGAACAACCCTTGAAAAGAACCCATGGTTTGTTGTTGGGTTGTGAACTGTGGGTTGTTTGTGGATAACCTGCATTTCAACAACAACCCTCACTCAACCCATACTCAACTCCCAAGTAGGTTATCATGTTGCGTGAACCCAGTCACTGTGAGGTCCTGATCTTTCTGCTCCCCCCCCCCCGCCCCATGCACACATGTTCATCCCATCCCCAACCCTCCAAAATTCTCTAAGGATTAAACTGCATGTTATTTGAAAGATATAGCTAGGTGTTTTTTTACTTAAAAGTAAAATCATATGGATCAGGACCCTAGAGTGTTGGGGGGGGGGGGGTTAGCGCTTTGCCCTATGCCTGCAGTTTACATTATAATTGGATGCTTTTTTAGCAGTGTAAATTGGAGGCATGGTGGGCCTGATTGAGATTGGGGCTGCAGAGATGGGAGATCAAAGGTTTAATGTCTCCCTATAACCTTCCCCATGCTTGGATCCCAGTCCATGTAGTAACATTTCATAATGAAAGGACTAGGCAGTGTATGTAGAAGCCCTCTGTAATAGAATTCCTCTGAAAACTTTGAGAGTACTGGCAGCATTCTAGCTTCAGAGTGAAACTGAGCAAGCCCGACATAACTTTGCTAAAAGTTGCTGCCACAGGCTTTCATGGGGCAGAAAACCTTAATTAACGTTTTAAGTGCTGCTCAGATCTTCACCAAACCAATGAAAGGCACACACACACCCTCAACAAGCCTGAATAATGTACATCAGTAGTTTTCACCTGAATTTGAAGGAAATGTATAAGCTTCGTCTTGGAATGAGAAGGGCAAATGTATCAGTTTTCAGCATTTTTTAACTTGCTTTACCTGTGGCAACTTTTGTTGGATCAGTTTGAAATTTTGCACCATTGCATTCATCAGGTAGATTATGGATGCCAAGTTTCATGTTATTAGCAGAACGGGAGTCATTTTTATAAGCTGCAGAATTTTGAGATTTATAATGACTGGGCCTTTTCTTTGGCAACTCACCTTAACTCAAGGGGCAATCCCAAGCCCCTTTAAATAGTTTAATTATGTCTCACAATTTCTTGAAGGCATTTTGACACTCTGCATTGTATATTTTAATTAATCCTCTTGGGTTTGAACACTTCTCCCTTTGAAATTAAATTTTCCAGGCTAAACTACACTTCCGTTTGTTGAACCTCTCATATTATTGTAGCTGCCTTTACAATGCCAGCACTAGTTGCTGTTTCGGATGTGTAACATGGGCCTTCTTTTAACTGTGATTTGCAGACCCTAGATCCAGGTCAAGGGTTAAATCTCCTTTGGCTAGTTCTGTAGCAAGCTGTTCCAAGGCACTATATCAAGAAACTTCGTCTCTCTAGTTGTGATTCGATCCCCATTGATTTAGATGGCATTACTTATATGTAGGTAATTAACAAAACAGATTGGGAATGTGCTAAAACAGATGATGATGAATTAATTTTGCAGAAGCCATCTGGTGGGTTTTTTTTACTGCTGAATTTCTTTCCTCTGCAGCATCCTAAATATGCCCCAAGATGCTTGACTGGGGGCATTTGGCTGCATGGATGGTATAAATATTAAATGAGCGCGATTGAGTGAAATAATAATTGCTTGTGTTATCAAGATAGCTGGCTTGATCACGGGGGTGGGTGGGTGAATAAGCATAGCAGGTGCAACTTAAAAAAATGAGTATATGCAGACAAAGAAATGTGTTTGCTTGGTTATTTTTCTAATTGTGTTAAATGTGGTATAAGATCAAGGAATTTCAGAATCACTACAACAGAGCCAGTGTGGTGTAGTGGCAAAAATGTTGGACTGAGAGTTGGGAAATCCGGGTTCTAGTCTGCACTTGGCCATGGAAACCCACTGGGTGACTTTGGGCCAGTCACAGACTCTCAGCCCAACCTACCTCACAGGGTTGTTGTTGTGAGGATAAAATGGAGAGGAGTATTATGTATGCCACCTTGGGTTCCTTGGAAGAGAAAAGCCGGGATATAATGCAAATAAACATATGTTCCTATTCCAGATCAAAGACTCCATAACGCAGAAGACCATTGGCTTGATGCGAATACAATTTTGGAGAAAAGCTATAGAGGACATATACCATGACAACCCACCACAGCAACCAGTTGCAATAGAGCTGTGGAAGGTATGAAGTATCCATCTGTATTAAAATTCACTTATAATCAACATTCTTTCACATTGGGAAAAATGAAGATATTGGCAAATCTACCATTCTTGGTGCTCTTGTTCCAGTCTGCTTATGGTCAAGATTTATTGTAGATATTTAAAGCAGGAAACACAGACATAATTCCAACTTGCTGTTGAGTAGAAACTTAAGCATTTCTCTGCATTGGAAAGACATGGGAAAATGCAACCAGAATTCTAATTGACCCATTGAGTTCAATGCTCCAAGTACCTGAGCCTTCTAATTCCAAGCATCTAGTTTCTCTGGCTTAAAGGAAGATAGGTTAAATGCTGCACAGAATACTGGTATGTGGCAAAACGGGGGCTCTGCTTTGGAGATCCCCTGCCAAACATGATGGAGACTAGACAAGGGCACAGTGAGAATGAATTACCGAGCTCCATTCCTTTAATCACGGTTAGCAAAAATGCTACCTGATCTCTAGATTTTCACAAATCCACTCACCAGCAGCAAGTGATGTTGGTGAGAAGACTGGCCTGTAGCACACACATTCCCTTGGAGGCCTAGTTTCCACGGAGTTTTAAAAAAACATCTGCCTACTGCTATTTCTTACCTTCTCCACACTCCAGAGCAAATGGTAGGGGCCCTTAGCTCTCTCCAAAGCCCTATGTGTGTCACAACCTCCTTTGACTGGTGGTTACAACAAACCCACATTTCATGAGTCCCAGTGAAGACACATGTAAGGTTCATAGAACAGTAGAGTTGGAAGGGGCCTATAAGGCCATCGAGCCCAACCCTCTGCTCAATGGCTTGGATAGGTCCGAAAAGAGAAAGGACGTGGGAATTGATGGGGAAGGCGTGTGGGAAGCCTGCAAGATACTCTTAGGAAACTACACAGTGTTCTGTCTGCATCTGTGAACAGTTGTCTGCAGCCAAAGATGGGGTAAGTTAATTCTGACTGTTGATTAGAAGTAAGAGTCAACCATTACAATGGCTTATTTATTTTTTCCAACGTGATTCCCCAGTATTCCAGAGGATCGTAGAAAGTTTTTCCCCCCTACCGAGCCATATCATTGGTCCATCCATCTCAGTATTGTATACAGGAGCCTTCCCCAACCTGGTTCCCTTCAGATGTCTAAGATTACAACTCCCTTCATCCCCAGCTAGGGAACTGTAGTCCAACATTTCTGGAGGACACCAGGTTGGTGTTCTGACTGGCAGCGGCTTTCCAGGTTCTGGGGAGTGTTTTCCAGCCAGACCTAGAGTTGCTGGGGAATAAACCTGGGACCTTCTCGTGCAAAGCATGGACTCGATCACTGAGTTATGACATTTGCATCCCAATTCTAAAGTGTGATGCAAAAAATCTCTTCCACTGAAAGCCTTGTGATTTCCATCTAATGCATTTTAAGAGTTGATTGCAAGGCTATATTCTTACTTGAGATTTAAACCCCATTAAAAAATGAATGGGACTCGTTTCCCAGCAAATCTGAGAGATGTAAATACAAGGTATTTAAAAAGCAAAGCTATTCTGCAAAGCAAACACTATAAAAGCCGGCCATATTGCTTTTTAAGATCTCAGTGGTAGTTCATACGATTCAAGTCCCCCTTGTAAGAATAATTGAGTCCTCATTGCAGAAGTTGAGAATCATTAGCAATGATCTTATATTCAAGAGTGCACTGGTTGCCTGTCCATTTCCACATCCAATTCAAAGTGATGTTACTAAACTATAACACCCTAAATGGATTAGGGCCAGGATTATTTGAAGGAGCACCTTTGTAAGATCATTTTTAGAGGCCCTTCTCTAGGTGCCCCTCACCAAAAGATGTGCAACAGTTGGCTATCAGGGACAGGGACATTTTGGTGGTAACACAATCTCCAGAGAGGTTTGCCTGGCATCTTTGTTATGGGTTTTTTTTTTTAATACCAAGTGAAGATCTTTTTATTCTCTCAGGGGTTCTAATCTTAATATCGTTTAGTGGTTTTACTTTGGTTTATTAATATTCTTTGCTGCTGGTGGTTTTATTTACTTTAGTCTTGTTTGTTTTAGTCTGTGTAATGTTTGATAGTTGTCTTAATCTGATAGTTTTGAACATTTTATTGTTAAACACATGGAGAACATTCTTGTTTTTCTCTCTCTCCTGAGGAGATTAGTTGATGGGTGGCATGCAAGTATGGTTAATAAATAAAAGAAATAAGAGTTTGTGCCGTTTTGTGGGTGAAGACAGATGTAGTATAAAAACAGGTCTTTCAGGGTGAGCTTAGCTCCAATTTGAAATGACAGAGAAGCACACCAGCAAATTAAGCACTTGCTCAGCTGTCAAAATTCCCCACTCCTGCTGCCATGCTTAAGGTGAAGTGTTTGCCTTTTAACATTAATGTTTATGTGCTTGTCCGTTAGGGACATAGGAAGCTGCCTTACATTGAGTCAGACCGTTGGTCCACCTAGCTCAGTATTGTTGACACTGGTTCAGTTCAGAAAACACATCTCTCAACGGTGGTTTTAGAACTCCATGGTGGAGATTTTACACCATGGTTGAGAAATGTGTTGACTGGCAGGAAAACTCCATGCAACAGTGAAGGTTTTTTTGGGGGGGAAACTCCACGCAGAATATCCACGCTGTGCAGAGGAGAGTTCCTGCACAACCGCTGTGTTGTGTGGTGGGCTCCATGGAGTTTTCTGTTGCATTGAGTTGACTTTTCCCACTGGCTCCAGAGTTCCCTGGCAAGAGCAGTGAAAGGAGCAAGTGCCACTCTAGGAGAGACACCTGGATTGATTTTTTGTAGCAATGGCTGATGGGATAGCATCAGGAAGACAAGGGTGGAAGAACTGTCAATCAAACATTGTGATGGATTTTTCTCAACTCCATGGTAGCCCACACTCACACAACAGTGGAGTTAGAATATGTTTTGTTGGGAGTGCCCCCTAGGAACTCAACCTTTGAGAGGATTCACATTGCCTTGACTAACATGTTGTCTAAACTGAGCCACTGACTAGCAGCGACTCTCCAGGATTTCAGCTCTACCCTATTAATGTCAGTTTCATTTTTAAAGTGTAAGACTGCAGCAGGGATTGGGGCGGGGGAGATATTTGGTGATATCAGGAAGGGCCAGCAGATCAGTGGGATGCACTACAGGATCAACTTTGAATGTGCAACACCCCCTCCCATTCCTGGACAAGAGTGGGCATGAAGGCCCTTCTTTGCAGAGAGGGTACTTCAAGAGCAGCTGCTGTTCTAAAGATGTTACGTGTTATGTTTATATCCTGCTCTTAATCCAAAGAGCTCAGGGTGGAGTACATGGTTCTCCATCCCCCTTTATCCTCACAACGGTCCTATGAGGTAAGTTAGGCTGAGAGAGAGAGAGAGAGAGAGGATTTAAACCTGGAACTTTCATGTCCTAATCCAACACTAACCACTATGCCATGCTGTGTCTGTGCTTTCACCCTGTGTATCTGTTTACATATGTCAACAGATGGCAAAATGCTCATGAGCAAGCCCTCCCTTTGTTCTCCTCAGTCACTGGTGTCTCCCTCCTGGAAGGGGCTTAGATCATTGTGCCAAATTCCTTTTCCGTGGCTGCCTCCGGAGCTTGGCTCTTGCCTCCCTTTTTTCCTTTCTAAATCTAGCACAGCTTGTTTACTATACATGTTGGCTCTTGACTTGTCCTGGCTTGTTTTTCTGAGCAACCCCCCCACCCCCCGTTATATGAGTCATAATTTTATTCTTTGTGAGTCAGAAAGGGAAGAGAGAATCCGAGAGTAGTGGGGTTACTCAAGTAATTAACTTTTCTTCTTCTTCTTCTGTCATACACATTGCACACACCATATTTTTATTACTTGACTTGCATATGGAGTAAAACAACTTATTAATTTGGTATGACTTTTTTACTTAGTCAAGCATTTACTATGCTGTATGGCCATTCCCCCCCCACTCCACTCCTGGTTTTCTGCCCATACAATTGTATGTTTGGTTGGCGTAGACCACAAGGGTGGGCAGAAGATAGATCTGGATTTACTGGTAGTTCTCTGGGTGATTTGCAGAAAAGTGACAAGGGTTTAACTATAGGAGCAACAGAATCCCACTCCCCAATCCCTTATCCAAAATCATACAGCTGAAATGAAGAAAATGTAGGATAACTAAGAGTAGATTTTTGTGTGTAAAAGACCATGAGATCCTAGTGCTCAGAACAAATTCCCGGGTCCAGAATTATTTAATTCTAAATATATATATGTCTTTTGCACTGTGCCCAATCAGTTGATCTTGGTTTTAGTAAAAAAGAAAAAGAAAAAAAGAAACTAGATCCTGCAAGCCTGAAATCTGTCCATCGCCGGCATGCCAAACTTAACACACTTCTGTAACATTCTAGTTCAGGATATGTGAAAGTGCATTTTTCAGTGCCTCTTTACATGTTTTTCTGACATACAGATTTTTTTTTTAAAAGGACCTACTTAGTAATGCCTGGATAGCAGCATGTCTTTCACTTGCATTTCTGTTTGTGGACTTCGCACAGGCAGCTGGGTTGGCCACGATGTGAACAGAATGCTGGATTAGACAAGCCTTTGGTGTGGTCTACTAGGGCTCTTCTTAGGTTCATAACAATACAGTGTGAACCAATTAACTTGCCCCTTGGTGATAGGACAGTCAGGAGAAACGTTGAGGGGCAGCGTGGCCCTTTCTGTAGCTCCCTCATATTTCTTGTGCCATTATGGGGCTTGTGATGAGTCCAGGATAAATAACCTCTTAACAGCCTCTGACAGGTGGGGAAAAGGGATGCAGATCACCCCCTTAGCAAGGTGATCCCAGGATTTTAAGTATTGCCCCAACCCTTTTCATAGAGACTCGTTTTCACAGAGTTCAACATGTTTTTGATCCTTTTCGCACTCACCTGCAACAGCCTTTGACTGCTGCTTTAATAATTGTCAAATGTAGCTATGGATAAAAAAAAGGTGGTGACTTGTAGATCTCTATGAAAATAACATGCTGAGCACTTGGGCAAGTGAACATTCAAAGCAGGTATTTCCAAGGGTTGGGAATACCTGCTTAAAACTGTGGGGATCACCCTGCTAAGGTGGTGATCTGCACCTCATTTCCCCACCTGTTTACAGTCAAAGGCTGTAAAATCAGCCTATATAGAGTCTCTTCTTGTAAGTTACCTTGTATGTTTGACAGCTGAAACATACAAGACACCAGACAAGGCAAGCTGATCTATTTTGTACTTGCACAACTCCGAAAACCCAACAAAGGATAAACATTAGCGTACATTACCAGGGTACATTTTTTTAAAAAAATTTTTTAAATGTTGTAAACCGCCCAGAGAGCTTCGGCTGTGGGGCGGTATATAAATGTAATTAAATAAATAAATAAATAAATAAATAAATAAATAAAAACTTTTTGGGCCCAATTTGCATAAATATGGGGAGGGAATTTTATTAAAAGAGCTGGGAACTGTGACTATGGCTTATTTCTCAGGGTGGGTTGTCGTGTCATGCAAACTCAGCCAGTGAATAATCTAGATGTCTTAGCTGTGGTTTCTTTCTTCCTCTAGATATTAAGTCAACAACTCCATCTTAACTTAAATCAAGCGTCTTACTAAAAACATTCACGATACTTTTTCTGGACAAAAAAAGATTAAGGGGTGTCTTGTGGAAAGGGCTAATCCTTCTTAGAAACAGTCCTTGCTTTGGTAGCTGCTTTATGTGATATAATGACAGAAGATCTTTATATAACCAATGCCTGTGTTAAAATGCAAGGAAAAGAATAAAACATAAATTAAATCTGGCCTTTTAATAAAAGCTGTTACTGTAGATCTTTCTCCCCTTCCCCATCCCCCTACCAATGTCTCACCTGCTTACTGTTCTGCTTAACTATATATCCTGGTTTGGTTTTTCTTTATTTTCTAAACCACTTCTAGGCAATCAAGAGGCAACACTTGACCAAAAGGTGGCTTATGAAGATTATTGATGAAAGGGTAAGTTTTTCTTTAAAGAAGTTGACAATCTCTGAGTTTGTGTGTTACTTTATTTTTTTAAAAAAAACCTGTGTTTTTAAAACTGGAAAACAGAAGATCAGCCTTCATACAGGAATATAGTTTTGATTCCCCTCAGTCAACCTTGGCAACTGAGTCCTGTGAGGAGGAGAGCTAGTAAGGGCACAATCCTATTCGTGGGATGCTGTGAGTGTGCTGGGCGTTGTAGGACTTTTCCTGTCTAAACTTGCATAGGATTGTGCCCTAACGGAATTCTCAGCATCCTCACTAAACAAGAATTCTCTATAAAGTTCTTGGGAGTAGCCATGGGAGTTAAACTGATATAAAACTGGTACACATTTGTACCTATATCCTGCAAGACTATTTTACTGTTATTCCTAATGTTAAAATTATTGTTGTTTTTTCTGCATGTCAACAGTGATGACTCCTTATTGCAGACAAGATGTTTAGAAACTGAAAAATATTCCGGAAGGACTTTAGATTGATGGAGTTTAGATTTCATCATACCCTTGCCTAGTTTTGATTCTCCTCAGTCAGCCCTGCCTAGTGATGTGAAGGCTTGTGGAGAAAATGGGGGGAAATCCAGAAAGATTAGGGAGAAATCCTCTCCCTCCCCATTTTCAAAAAAATCCCTAGAACAACTGGAAAAAATGGAGTTTGTTTTCATTTTTCTGATCCTCCCCGTCCCCCCCGCCCTTTCCTCACAGGCTTTATATTTCTACTCTTGCCAAATAGAAGTCTGTCTCCAAATTTGCCTTTTAACCAACCCCTGCAGTATGGACAAAACTTTGAAATGTTAAACCAACAGCAGTTAGTTAATCACTTGCCACATTTTGACCATGAGGATTTCAAAGCATTAAAATTGGTATGAACTTAGGGTAGGATAGAAAGCATAGGAATTTTGTTTAAATGATATTTGAAAAGCCACACTCATTGGTGATTTCATCATTTCCAGTCATAATCATGTGTGTTAGTGGGAAAAGCTTAGTGCAAAATTGGTTTGATGCCAGAGGTGATGGTAGAAATGGCTTTCATATGAATAGTAGTGTGTGGTGTGGTGGTGTAGAGCCAGTGTGGTGTAGTGTTTAAGGTGTTGGACTGGGAGTCGGGAGATCTGGGTTCTAGTCCCCACTTGGCCATGGAAACCCACTGGGTGACTTTGGGCCAGTCATAGACTCTCAGCCCAACCTACCTCACAGGGTTATTGTTGTAAGGATAACATGGAGTGGAGGAAGATTATGTATGCCGCCTTGGGTTCCTTGGAGGAAAAAAGGTGGGATAATAATAATAATAATAATAATAATAATAATAATGATGATGATGATGATGATGATGATGATGCAATATACATCTTTGCTGAAATGTTTGCACACATGGGCTGCAATTCTAAAAACACTTAACTAAGGCGTAAGTCCCCATTCATTACAGTAGGACTTCTTAGAAAACACGTATAGGATTGTACCGTTGTTTAAATACCCATTGTAGTTAGGCAGACAATAATAGTTTGTTAGACCAGTAGCCTTCAACTTTTTCAGATCCAGGACCCACGTTTAATATGAGACTGCAACCTTGGATCCACTTCTAATGTTCTTCTCCTGTTTAAGGTGACCATATGCAAAAGAGGGCTGGGCTCATCTCTTCAGTAGCTGTAAAGTAGAGCGGGGGTGGGCAGCTTGTGATCCTCCAGATGTTTTGGCTTACAGCAGCCTAACCAGCATAGTCAGTGGTGAGGGATGATGGGAGTTGTAGGCCAAAACATCTGGAGGGCCACAAATTGCCCACCCGTGTAGTAAAGGGAATTGTGACAGGTGAAATTTTTCTGTGCTTAGCTGCCCCTTCCCTCTTCTCTGTTTATTCTCCATCTGCATTTCTCCTTTTTCCGTCTTAGGTGAGCATAACCCACATGTGGGTCCTAACCCACCAGTTAAAACCTATATTTCATGCAAAGCCACTGAAAGCCTTCAGTTATATTTATACAGCTGTGTTTATATGTCTTTATCTGGAGGACACTGATGGGCTTCCATTATCTGAAGCTTTATTCATTATCCTCCAATTTATTATCCTCCAATGATGAGTTTGTTTTTGATATGAACAATTAATTCAAATAACTCAGCCTAGTGTTAGAAAATAGTTTTATTCTTTGTGTTCTAGGAAAAAAATCTGGATGATAGAGCCTATCAGAATATCAATGAACTTGAGATGTATGCTGAAAACACTCAGAGTGCTCTCCTTTATCTCACGCTGGAAACGCTTGGTACGGGCAGGTTTGGTTACCAGTTCGGGCACTTGCCTTTCATAGGGTTTGGTACCGCATTGGGCACTTGCCTTTGGCTATTGGGTGGTATAGAAATGAAATAAATACATTAGAAGGTTCTGGTCTTGGTCCCTTTGTCTGCTTGCAACTGGACACAGCAAAGCAATCAAATAGTTGTGATTATCACAAGAGAAATGTGGTAATGTGTTTAGAGCAGGAGTGGGCAGAAGACAGGCTGAGATCTACTGGTAGATCTCTTGAGTGATTTGCAGAAGATCAGCAAGGGTTTCTGGTACCCAAATCTTTAACAGTAGCAACAACAACAACAATATAGTGGCTGAAACCAAGAAACTAAGAACTGTGAGCTCAGTTCCAGGTCTTAAAACAATATTAGACTCCCTGGTCTGTAGTAATTCAAATGGAGATTTCTACTTGTATATGCAGGTCATCCCAATTTGTACCTTATGGGAGGGGGGATGGTAGGCAATTGGCTCTACCACGCTGAGTCACCATTTTGTATCTGGCTCCACCACCAGCCCAGCCACTATCATTGCACCTGGCTCTGGTTGGTGGACCTCGGAGCTGTAGTTAAAACACACACACACACACACACACACACACAGTAGATCCTGCATCTACTTGGCTGACCCTGTCTTAGAGGACTTGGCCTCCGTGGTTGAGGCCATTTGAATCTCTTCACCTTATTCATAATCTCTCACTTCTTGAGAGAAATTTCCATGTTTTATGTATACAACTGAATATATTATTGCTATCGGCATTCATATTGCTTGCCCTGGGAGCCTAGTGCTTGATCCTGGTTGTTGTTTTTTGCTACTTTGAGGATTACAGGAATAGAGAGTTGGAAACCCTTTGCTTGCCCCATAGCATGTAGTGCTTCCTCCAAACAACTTACAAATGTGGGAAATCTAAGTACTGTTTTAGTATTGTTAGTGATTTTAGTTGTTTGACCAGGCATACTTGTAACTAAATCCCCACTGGGTTCAAGTAAACCGCCCAGAGAACTTTTGTAAACTACTCAGAGAGCTTCGGCTATGGCGTGGTATTTAAATATAATGAATAAATAATAAGTAAAGTGGGATGTGCATTCCCATTAGTGTGTTTAGGATTTAATCCACAGTTGTGTTTAAATTATTTCCCTTAAGTACAGGTGTGAAGGACATTCATGCTGACCATGCTGCCAGTCACATTGGGAAGGCACAGGGCATTGTAACCTGCTTAAGAGCAACTCCATACCATGCTAGCAGGGGGAAGGTGTTTCTGCCCATGGACATATGTATGCTGGTAAGACTAAATATAGTTGGGATCCAATTCATGCTAGTACCTCTAATTATATTTCCAGTATCTTTTATTCATTGAAAGACTTTGTCTTGACCATGTAGTTTGACTGGGTTCTGGCAGTCAGATAAAGAAGCAGGAAACAGCTGAATGTTTTTAAACATAATCCTTAGAGAAAATCTTACCATTGTTGGTGGTACATTGCTAGTACTTGTTAGTGTATCGCCAAAAGGGATGTGATGAATACACATTGAGGGGGAAGAAAATCTGTGTGCAGTGGTTAGCACTCTGTCCAAAGTCATAATGGAAACTCTCTACTGAACCCTGTTCAGACATGCATATTTATCACTTGTTGACTGCCACATTAAATGATGATGTGCACACGTGTGACACTTCCTACCATTAGGCCAAATGAGGTGGCTGCCCCAGGTAGCAGATGCTGGAGGGAATCTTTCATCTGATTCATAATGCCCTTTACCTCAGGCGGCAAAATGTCTTGGGCTGCCCCTGAATAGCACAGACAGAGTTGTACTTCTCAATGGAGTTCTAGGTTTGAACCCATAGTTTTGGGTTTGGAAATCATGATCAACAACGAAGCATTCCTGGATTGTTTATTGCAGTGGGATTGCTTTCCCCTGCTGCACTTTCAACAACCCTTGCATAACAAACTGGTTCATTGATGATGCGTGAGGCTTAATCTGCAATGTCACAGCAGAATGAAGTGTTAAATGGCTGAAGTGGTAGAATGGACAGTATGACTTCTGACAGCAGGTGGGGAACGTGTGTGTCACATTTTAAAATGCTTTTCTATAGAGAAAAAAACCTGACTGCAAAGCAGGTAGAAGTCTGGTCTTCAATTTTCTCCCTGTTGTGCTATTTTTTTTGTAGGGAGACTTCTTTTTTGACATATAATAACATTCAAAAATGGTAACCTACCTGCAGTCTGATGTATTATGGATCATTCTACCACATTGCTCTGTGTAGATCAAGCCTGAGACCCAGGCAAACAGCCAAAGTATATAATAAAAGGAGGAAATTATTTATTGGTTGATATTATTAGACACCCTTGGTATGCATAGTGCTTTACAGGTTGCAAGAAGACAGGTCCCAGCTTCGAGGAGCTCCTGAAAATCCAGGATCCCATTGGAGAAGAGAGTGAGGCTGATCACACAATGCACTAGCCAACACTCCATGGCAGAGTGTGGGTTGTTTTTAGGTGTGAGTTGTTTGTTGAACCATGGGTTATTGTGTTGTCATTTAACCATGCAGTGTGGCTTATTTTCTCGAACAAGCCACCTTGAGAACCCGTGGCTTGTTGTTGGGTTGTTCAGGGTGGTTACCAAGCCACACTGCATGGTTAACAAGCCACCCTGGCTGCATTCAAACAAAACGCTTAACCCTCAGTTCAACAAACAACCCATACTTAACCACTGAGTGTGGGTTAGTGCATTGTGTGAACAGCAAGAGAGAGCTACACAGGTGAAAATGCCACATGGGTGACCAATTATAATAATCGACACATTTGCTATTTTAAAAAGAAAAGAAAAAAGAGGAAGGATGGGTGAAAAGTCAAGACAAACTATAGTATTTTACTTTATTTCCCCCACTCTTCAGCTGAAAAGGCTCCCAGAGAAGCTTACATGCAATCAATAAAACAAGACACCCCCTGCACACAGGTTTAGACTCTTAAAGACATGGCACACAAAGAAAAAGGAATGGTGAGGAAGAAGGAAAAAAGCAAACTCAAGCACCAAGACTTAAAGTTAAACATTGTTTCTTATCATGACCAGCTGGAATGGAAGCAGTTTGGGGAAAGAAGGAGCCCAATGAAACTGGTCTTTCAGCAGAGCTGGTGATGCTTTCAGGCATTCTTAAAGGTGCTGCTTCCCATCTTCCTCTGCTGCAGCCTGATGGAATGGCTGCTGACAAAATTTGCTGTGGAGAAACAACAGGGAGGGAAAGAGAGGCCAAGGCAGGGATAAATAGGGAAGGAACATGAGATTGTTGCAATTACATGTGTATAAGCTTAGTTGCAGGCTATGTTACAGTAGGACATGGGA
The DNA here is from genome assembly GCF_023053635.1 of Elgaria multicarinata webbii. Lineage (NCBI taxonomy): Eukaryota > Metazoa > Chordata > Lepidosauria > Squamata > Anguidae > Elgaria > Elgaria multicarinata. The sequence continues at coordinate 85,203,562 of NC_086177.1, forward strand.
TCTAGGAGGACTCTGCTAAAGCCCCTGTTGGTACTTCCATTTGGGAGGAGAGGTTTGAAGAGCCTTTGGCACTTGCAGCAGTGATGTGAGAAGACCTAGTGCTATTAACCCTTTAGTTAACAGCACTAGTTCTGTTAACTACCATGAAACATTTGGTGTTTACTAGTGCATTAAAACATTTACTGTCTTTGCTATTTTTATCTAATCAGTAGACTGTGGAATGATATTTCTATAAAGGGTATGTGAAGCTGTTACTGATCTGGGAGGGTGAGATATGGCCTATTCAGGTTTCCTGCCATGGTGCCGACTTACCAGATACTCTAGGGGGAACTGCTGAGCTACATCAGAATATAGAGGTGTGTCACAGAAGACTTGCAGGGTTTCATGATGGGGAAAGAGAATGAGATCCTGTGATGATTTAATGTTAGGCTCAGTTGCGCTGCCAGAAATGGACTTTCCTCTTCCCTCCTTCCCATGGCAGCCCCTCAACCCCCGAAAATGCTACACAAAGACTCAGGAGAACCTACTAAATGGGATGAACTATGGTGTGTTTGGTCCTTTCTACACCTAATGGTTATCCCAGGAAAATGGAGGGATCGTCCCTGCCTGCTCCCAGGATCTCCTGCGTGTCATTTGGATGCACAGGGACAATCCTGGGGGGGAAAGGCAGGTGTAGAAAGGGCCCAAGCATGTGGAGGGGAAGGATCCTCAAAAATCAGGCAGAGAGAACTTCTGTGAGTGGAGTTGGATCTAACCCCAGCTTAAACTTTGTAAGGTATTTAGCTCATTGAAAATGTTAATTAAAAATTATACAGTCATTGCATTACATGCTTGTAATATGCCTTCAGGGCTGTCATTTGATTTCCTCCTAATTTATTTACCAGAAATGTTTTGACTTGTTCTTATTTTTCCTTCCCGGTACATTAGCATAGTGTTTCTCAAGAGGATTTCGTAAGATGTAATCGGGAGAAAAAAGTAAAAGATGTCATATATGATATTGCCAGTCAGGCACATGTTCATCTGGAACACGTGAGTTTCTAGTTTTTTCTGAAATCTCTGCAATGTTGTTGTAAACCATGTTCCTTGACTATGCAAAGTGGCTCCCTTTTTTAGGCTTTTGTATGGGCTGGCTGTTTGTTGGTAACCAATATGACCTATCATTGTTGGCTACTTCAGGTCCATGACTAGTTTCACACTACATGCTAACCCATGGTGGTTTACTTTCCATTATTATTATTATTATTATTATTATTATTATTATTATTTATTTATTTATTTATTTATATAGCACCATCAATGTACATGGTGCTGTACAGATTATACACAGTAAATAGCAAGACCCTGCCGCATAGGCTTACAATCTAATAAAGTTGCAGTAAACAATAAGGAGGGAAAGAGAATGCAAACAGGCACAGGGAAGTGTAAACAGGCACCGGGTAGGGTGAAGCTAACAGTATAGAGTCAGAACAAACTCAATATTTAAAAGCTATAGGGAAAAGAAAAGTTTTTAGCTGAGTTTTAAAAGCTGTGATTGAGTTGGTAGTTCTCAAGTGTTCTGGAAGAGCGTTCCAGGCGTAAGGGGCAGCAGAAGAAAAAGGACGAAGCCGAGTAAGGGAAGTGGAGGTCCTTGGGCAGGCGAGAAGCATGGCATCAGAGGAGCGGAGAGCACGAGCGGGGGAATAGTGTGAGATGAGAGAGGAGAGATAGGCAGGAGCTAGACCGTGAAAAGCTTTGAAGGTCAACAGAAGTTTATATTGGATTATGGAGTGAATTGGGAGCCAATGAAGAGATTTCAGAAGTGGAGTGACCTGGTCAGAGCGGCGGGCCAAGAAGATGATCTTAGCGGCAGAGTGGTGGACAGAGACCAGCGGACTGATGTGAGACGAAGGAAGGCCAGAGAGAAGAAGGTTGCAGTAGTCCAACCGAGAGATAACCAGTGCGTGAACGAGAGTCTTGGCAGAAGAGACAGACAAAAATGGTCGAATCCTGGCAATATTATACAGGAAGAAACGACAGGATTTAGCTACTGCCTCGATATGAGGAATAAAGGAGAGCGAGGAATCAAATATAAAGCCAAGACTACGAGCTTCCTTGACCAGAGTAAGCGTGACATCGTTGACAGTAAGAGAGAATGAGAGGTGAGGAGAAGGTTTAGGAGGAAAAACAAGCAGTTCAGTTTTTGCCATATTAAGTTTCAGACGACAATGAAGCAGCCAGGCTGAGATATCTGAAAGACATGCCGAACAACCAGTGATGGGTTGGTGTCTTGTCTGTGGGATGTCCCCCTCATGGTGGGTTATTTCCCCCAGATAAGCCACCCTGACAACCCATGGTCTTAACAACGCGATCAACATTTGAACGGGTGTTATATAGATGTCACTTGTGAGTGGATAAGTACATGGATATTTGATCTGCTTTCCTTGAAACCTATGCATAACTCTCCTTCCCTTTTTTATGAATGGTATATCTGATGGGAAAAAAATGATGATATTCCTATGTATGTAATGTTTCTCTGTTTTTCTTTTTCACAGTTTATTTTTTGTTCTGTTTTGTTAAATTCACAATAAAAAAGGAAATTAAAAAAATTAAAAAGGAAGAAAAAATCCTGGAGAAAAATAAAGGGGCTGTTTTGGGCTTCAGCTGGCTCTTACATTGTTAGGTGTGAAGAGTGGAAATAGCCTTTCAGAAGTTTACAGCAAAAGAGTGGCATGGATACCGATGGAACTGGTATTGCTGAACAGGTCTTTTAGTTCCAGGGCTTTACAACTGTCCATTGGCTGTGCTGGCTAGGGATGATGGGAGTTGTAGTCGCAACTCATCTGTAGGGCATCAAGTTGGGGAAGGCTGTTCTCAGGTATGAAACCACCAACATTACACCTCTCCAAAACGTGAACATTCCACATGCTAAATGGATTTGTGAATGTTGGTCTGATGGACTTTCAATAGTTATGCCAGGTGTACAATGCCCCAAACCATCAAAATGCATATTTTTCCTAAACAGTAGAGTACTACTTCCAAATTGATGGAGGAAAGCACTTTTTCAAGTCCTTTTGAGGGGCCTCAGAGTGTATTTCCCAACCCCATCAACCCATTGAAGGAAGCTTTTAAATTCTCCTTTTTAATAGTTCTACAATAAGTGCTCCAACTCCTCCCATATGGCCACATCATAGGAGAAAATGGGACATAAGTTCTCACCCGCTTCCCAGCAGAAACTCCTTCAGTCTCCTTCATGGCTGAAAAAGCAGAAGTCTTTTTAGCACCTAATTAGGATTTTTCCATCTGGCCTTCCTTTCCCGCTGCAGCCTTCTCCAGCTTCCCTGCAAGTGCCTTCATTTTCTGGGTAGCCCTCTGCAGATTCCCCCACTCCAAAGTACAGCAATCTAAGGGTACAGGGACAAGTGCAGCGTACAAACCAGGCAATCATTTATAACATAGTTGGCACAACTGAATACATGCCACTGTAGTTGCTGGGATTTATTGCTTTTATCCATGATCGCTTTGGCCGACTTGTGCATTTTATCTAGGGATGTTCTGGATGACTTGCATGGATATTAAGGGTCAGATTATACACGATATTTGTGCATTAAAAAAAAGACTGCTAAGGCTGGCAACTTTTATTTCTGAGAAAAAGCAGCTGCAGGACTCCAGTCCAGAATATGATCCAATCAAGGCTCCATGCCAATATCATGGTTAAAATTGCCCCTTCCCTGGCTGCTGTTTGCTTCTAAAGATCCTGTTTGCGGTAAACGGCACCCTCAAGGGCAAATGGAGTGTGAGTGTGCTGACACAGGCCCCTGACTGGATTGGGAAGCATAGTCAAGGTCTGGCAAGGGTTATGTGCTCATGGCAGCTTTTCCTTCAAGATAAAAATGGCCAGCTTTTTTAAAAAAGTAACTTGAATAATATTGCATGTGGTCTTGCCCTAAGCTAGTCCCCGTATGACATCTGCCTGGGTAGTTTTCAGGGGATGTGTCCTAGAACCTGCTTCAAACAGCTAGTGCTGTCTACCCCTCAACCCAGGTGGTGGTATTGCTTAGATGCCACTTTCAGGTTTTGTGAAGCAAATTAGAATGGTGCAGGCTTCCTTGTGTATTCACAGCCCAAACACAGAAAAATAGAGCAGGACAAAAGAATAGGGGGAAAAATTAACTATAATTGATACTCTGGTTCAGGCATAGCCTGAATCACCAGGCAGAGCCCTGCCCATTTCCTTTTGTCCTGTAATCTGTACTTGTCCTATTTATACTGTAATGTGATGCAGTGCAGACAGGGCCTTTGTGCAGGCTCAGCTGTTACTTTTGGTTGGTTGCCCGCTGTCTCCCCTTGCAAGCTGCTGTGCTGCTGATTCCCCTGTTGGATGAAGGCTTATTTCTCAACCAGTGTTGGACCCGTATCTCAGCCCCTTCCTATTCGCTCTACCACCCCATGGACAAAGAGAAAGGAAATAGCTAGGTATTGTCCTCATTTAAGAGTTGGAAGATATGGCTTATGACGAGTGAGCTTTTTGTAGGGGCAGTTAGGAATTGTATGGATCTTGCTCAGTTTGTTCCAGTTGTGCTTCATGGATTATCAGACATCTTTTGTTCCATTGGCCGCTCATTGACAGAATTGAGTTTCCTTTGTACCAGAATTGCGGTCTACTTGCGCTAGTGCACCTTAACACAAATCCCTCCCACCCCAAAGTGAAAAACTGGTTTACAAGTCTGTGGGACTCAGAAAAAGCTGGTCTGTTGCAGAATCTGCTAGATAGATTCATAGAAATCCACTCATTTTGTGGATCTCTCCAACGTTCTTAGGTTCAGTACAAATTTTGAGCAACAGGTGAGAAGGACTGTATTCCCAGCCAATACACTGAGTAATGCTCAGGAAAAACGACATATGCGATTATTGATTGTTACGAAAGTTAAAACTGATGGATGACTGTAAAGCTTGATGCAAACTGCTGTTGCAGACAATCCTCATTTATGGCCAGCAGAGGGCAAAATAAGCCTCCACCAACGTTTTGAAGGATCCAAATTTTCATGCAATTTGATGTCCTCAGAATTGTAGAGATGCTACCTTGTAATTCCTGCAAATATCCTGATTCTTTTTACTCATCCTAGTGTGTATATTCATTTTGAAAACCGTGACGTATTCTTTGGTTCTGCATGTCTCTTAATTATTCTACATCAGTAAACTGTGTTTCCAAGTGAAATTGTTCACTATCAGTCAGAGACTAATGAGGTGAGAGAGCACAGGCAGCGACATGGAAAAAGCAAACCGAGAAGGTGGAAGCAAAAATGAGAGATGGGGGGGGGGTCGGTGAATGGAGATGGAGGTGGCAGGAATGGGTGGGTGGGGTGGCAGAAAGAAGAGGTGCAAAGTGGAGTGTCAGATGGAAAGAGGGAAACAAGGGACAGAAGGGGGAGTTGGGTGGTGCCCTAAATTATTTCATTAATCCAAGCCACATTTTGTGTGTCCCATTTATAAGACAAAATTCATAACCATTAAATCAATAGAGAACAAGCGCTTCAATAAATAAGCAGCTAATGATAAACGGACCAGTTTATTACAAGACCCTCTTAGGAGGCACATACCTCTTATTATCAAAACAGTGCCAGCTACTGAGAGATGGTATTTCCAAAATCAAACCTGCCCTCTTGCAGGTTTTCCCTCAAAATAATGTGTTTTGCTTTTCCTAATCCATTGCCAGGCTCTTGTTCTGACATGCATAGTAAACCTTATTGTGCACGGCAGTATGTTCAGTCATATCCAGTTCATGAGAAATCTTGGCCACTTGCAGTATGCTCAGCATTCTGAGGTATCCCTTGAAACATAACGTGCCTTTGGTCTCTCTCCAGGCGAGATCCTTCCGGAAGAACGTTCCTGTTAAAGCGTTTCCTGCCTTTCTCTATACAGTAAGTGGGCCTACTGCATTCTTACCCCATGAAAATAACTTAGATTGCCAACTGGTAGCACATGAACTCCCAAAATTACGGCTGGCCATCATGTGGCCTTCTAGATCTTTTGGCTTACAGTTTATTTATTTATTGCATTTCTGTTCCGCCCAATAGCCGAAGCTCTCTGGGCGGTTCACAGAAATTAAGACCGTTCAAAGTATGAAACAACAGTATAAAACCATAATATAAAATACAATATAAAAGCACAACCAGGATAAAATCAGCAGCAGTGCAGAAATACAAATTTAAAACAGCAAAGTTAAAATTAATTTATAGACTGTTAAAATACTGGGAGAATACCTGGCGTCTAAAAGAATATAGTGTAGGTGCCAGGCGAACCTCCTTAGGGAGCTCATTCCACAGCTGGGGTGCCACAGCAGAGAAGGCCCTCCTCCTGGTCGCCACCTGCCTCACTTCCTTTGGCAGGGGCTCGTGGAGAAGGATGCCTGAGGATGACCTTAGGGTCTGGGCAGGTACATATGGGAGGAGGCATTCCTTCAGATAGCCTGGCCCCAAGCTGTTTAGGGTTTTAAACAGTTCCTTGCTGCTTGTCAATACCATGGCACTTCAATGTAGTAATGGAAAAAATGTCTCCCTTCTTTTCCAGGCTGCTCTTGAGGATTATTTAAATAAAATACAAAAGGTTGACTTCGATATATTTCACCCGAATTTGCATAGAAAGAACACTTTACTACCTCTGCATTTGTATATTAGATCATGGAAAAAAACATATTAAAGAGTATTTAACACGAGATGTAGCCTTTCTGACAATTCTTTGTTGCATTTTTACATCAGTCACCTTGCACGTTGCACCAGATGACATACTCATCATTTCCTCACCCCTTAGCATCACAGCAAACCTGTGAAGTACATGAGAAAAGATAGGGACAAGCCCAATGTCACAGAGGAAACTTCATGGCTGAGCCAGGATTTAAACCCAACTCTTTCTATCCAAGTCCAGTGCTATCCACTTCGCCACACTGGCTTTATCCAGGATGGAGTGATCACCGATGCAGGCAAATATGCAGCAGGGCTGGTACTTTTGCTGTAAAATGTACAGGCTGCCAATCCCTTTTCTCCTGCCACCAGTTCAGCATGTCTCCTCTCACTTTTAACATTTGGAAAGGTTTCTTGGCACCTGTGCCAGTGGCATCTATCAAACTCCTTGGCTGTTTGTTTATTTACAACATTTATATCCTGCCTTTTATTTATTTATTTATTTGTTTGTTTGTTACATTTCTATGCTGCCCAATAGCTGAAGCTTTTTAGGGCGGTTCACAAAAAAATGACTTTTTAAAATTTTGAAAACCTCAAGGTGGCTATCAGCAATAGGTTAGGACAAATCAAAACGAAATCATGGAAGTGACTGAAAACAGCAGAATAAGAACGATAAAAACAGAGAAGCGGCCATTAAAGCAATTGAACATTCCCACAGTAAAACAAATCAATGCAGGAGATTAAAACACAAATCACAAGCAGAGCAGGAGCTTAAAGCCATTCACCTAAAAGCCTTCCTTAACAAGGTTTAACCATCCGATGGAAGGCCATTAAAAACAGGGTAAGAGGGGACTCCGTTGGCGAAGGGCGGTGGGAGTTCCAGATTCTGAGTGGCCTTTTGGGAGCAGTCCATGGAGGTGGATGCTGTATGTTCTGAGGAACCTGAAAGGGGTGCCGGTCGCATTTCCCCCCACTCACATTTCATCTTAACAACCATGCATTATCTGATGCTCTTTAACTTTCTCTCAATGGAAATAGTACAAGAGTAAGTGAGGGCTGAGGAGTCATAGGGTTAAAGAGGACTAATACCTCGTCATCTACGCTATTTCTTCTTTTGAGTGTATGGTAATGAAAGCTGCATTTCCTCTTCCCTGGGTTTCTACGCTCTCTTCTGTTATTTGAAGTCATTGTGAGAAGAACCCTAGATTTAAAACAATAATTCTTATTTTTCCAGAGCCTGTAGAACACCAGCTCACCATCCGTTGAAGGTGGACTTATACTTTAGAGTGTGTGTGTGTGTGGGGGGGGGGAGGAATTGCGGCCCTCCAGATGTTGGACTAAAATTCCCATTATCCCTGCCCATGGGCTATGCTGGCTGGGGCTGATTGGAGTTGGGGCCCAACAACACCTGAAGGGCTGTGTGTTCCCATCGACAGGCTCTGAACGACTAGCTCTTTTTAAGGGCCCAGAAACTTCATTGAACAGAGGATCAGTATTTCCACATTGTTTCAATGGTGGTGGCAACAACAAAACTCAAAAGTTAAGGTATGAAAATATACAGAATTAAAAAGATTGAATGTTAAAAGGTAGAAAGATTAGAAACATTGTTGATACTAAAATGCTATACTAATATCAAAGGACAACATAACTATATCTTCAAAAAGTACAAATGGGCCAAATGTGTTTTGACTTCTTGTCTCTGTCAGTGACCTGTGCAAAACACGATTAAGGCCTGAGCTCTAATTAAAATAGTTTCATTGGAGGGATGAATGTGTATCCATATATCTTTGGTAGACGTTGCCTGATGAATACAGTTGCTAAAATAGGTTGGGGCCCGTGACACACACCATATACAGTTTTCAAACTTTTCTCAAACTGTTATATCCTGCTTGGTGTAGATTTGGCCCTGATAACTGGAGCACCACACCAGGAACAATGTGGCATAGGATAGTTTTGTGTACAGTCTGTGGATCATCAGTGGCCCATCACGTGCTTTCAGAAGTTCAGCGTATCCCAAGGCTATGATGAGAGGAAAATGCAATACACACCCCAATCCTGTATAGCAGTCTTCTACAGTCTGGGGTCATCCAGTTGTGTTGGACTACAACTCCCATCATCCCCAGACGATGCAGGTTTGCTACCTGGGATGATGGGAGTTGTAGTCCAGTATATCTAGAAGACTTCAGATCAGCCTTCTCCAAACTGGTGCCCTCCAGATGTTTTAGACTTCAATCAACCCCAGCCAGCATGGCAGATGTTCAGGAATTCTGGGAGTTGTAGTCCAAAACATCTGGAGGGCACCAAGTTGAGGAAAGCTGGAGGGTCTGACCAGAATAAGGTAGCTTCCTATCTTCCTATGTTCCCACGATAGCGCTGGTCATGGTCCATATACAGTTTACCATGCTACAAAAATATGGATGACTAGACCAGAATTGTGATTTGACTGAGTCAATTTCCCACTACACCATCGATTTGTATTGGAAACTGGACTTCCTCCTGCGAGCAAGGATTGTTTCTCCTTATTATGTACAGTTTATTAAGCTACTGGGGTATTACCAATAGGTATTGTCACTGCAGGGGAGGAGTTGCTTCTTGGAAATGATCAATGGTGCCCAGCCTGAGGCAAAGCTCCAAATAAATTAAGTGTTCTAATTTTATAAAATGGAATCCATCCAGACACCTACCTTTGTTTTCTCACAATACTTTACAGTCATCCGTGTGATGTTGAATGAATTTCTGCATGTAATTCCTCCCCCTCCCCTTAATCAGGATTAATCTATCCAGCTGCTTTGTTGTGTAACAGCATCCTGTACTTTTAGTGCACTAGTGTGCTACGTAATGAGTTCATCTAAGAGGAAGATCCTTTAGCCGTTTCAATCAGAGGGTCTGTTGCTCTGTAGGGAACTTGGAACATCCAAAAATAATCAATGGGAAGGCCTTTTATGAACTGTGGTTTGGGAACTGCTGTTTTGTTCAGAAGACAGCAATGTTTTAGCAAATCGACAGCTCATTGTTTCACGATGATTCATATCTTATTGAAATGGCTTTTTCCAGGAATTCCTTTACTGCTTATTCTGGGTCATTCAAAATGTGCTAATCTCAGCCAATATTAAATGCAAATACAGTGGATTTGTTTACATGCTCAGGGATATACAGTTTTTAACCCAGGGCTGGGATTTCACAGCAGCAGACCCTGCAAGAAGATTTAAGCAAACACACCCCATCACTATCTGCTGTCACTCTGAGCCCTTGCCAAGAGACCTTGTTATGCTCTGGCCTTGGTGTTCCAGTTTGTGTAAGCAGATCTCAGGTTGATGAGAACTGGAGCTGCTTCCTGTGGATAACTAATAGTGCAAACAAGACTCAAGTAGCTCAAATGTGCTTCTTCTGCAACTTGTACACTGCCCAGAGAACTCATGGTATTGGGCAGTTTAAAAAATAATAACAAAACCTGAGTAGGAAACGGAATTCGAAGATGCCATGACACATTGCGGTCATGTGATGTGTGTGTTTGGCCTGCCTGTGAGGACTGTTGAATGTAGTAACTAGAGAGGTCTCTTGAATATCAGTAATAATGGCTCTTTCTACACGTGTGCACACACAGCGTGCGGCGTCCCGGGAGGAAGCAGGGATGTTGCAGGTGCTGGTTTTGTTTGTTTTAAGCAGCGGGGCTGATCGTGCAAGAGCGAGGCTCTGCTCCATCGAAAATGTAGGGTTTTTTTAAAAAAAAATCCCCCCTGAAATTCCCTCCTTACTCCCTTGCCATCCCATGGATGGTGAAAATGCAGCCCCCGTCTCCCCTGATGAGCACAGAGCCATGTGGCGCCCACACCTCCTTCATTCCTGGGACCACTGGAAGAATCAAGTTTCCCCAGGGTTTCTATATTCCTGGGAAAACCTGTGTCCATCCCCCCTTGCCCCTGGGAGTCCCTGTGCATTATTTGGATGCACAGGCAGCACCCAGAGACAGGAAAGGAAAGGAACCTCTCGTGCAAGCACTGAGTCATTACTGACTCTTGGAGGGACGCCAGCTTTCACTGACGTTTTCTTGGCAGGCCTTATAGCGGGGTGGTTTGCCGTTGCCTTCCCTGGCCGTTATTACCTTTCCCCCAGCTAGCTGGGTACTCATTTTACCGACCTCGGGAGGATGGAAGGCTGAGTCGACCCGAGCCGGCTGCCTGAAACCAGCTTCCGCTGGGATCGAACTCAGGCTGTGGGGAGAGTTTCAGCTGCAGAAACTGCTGCTTTACCACTCTGCACCACACGAGGCTCCCCCAGAGACAACCCTGGAGGAAAAAGCCAGTGTAGAAACGGCCAATGTTAGCAGTAGCAGCAGAAGCAAATACTTCGTAGCCTGTTTTATTAGCACTTGAATAACTGTAATCCTTATTGCCAGTCCTTTTTTTATTATTATGGAGAGTATAGTCTTTTTACATTTAGTCATTTTAAAGAGAAAACCATATTCAGTATAGTCGTTTTAAATAGAAAACCATATTGGGCCAGATATTAATCCAGAGTCCTCTCTTCCTTTAAAAAAAAAAAATCCAAGTTCATAAATACTTTAAAGATATATAAATACTTTAGATAGCAACCATCTGGCATTGCTTAGAGTAATCAAGTTACATTATGCTTAGAAACAAAGTATCAGAAAAATGTTACATGGGAGAGTAGGGAAGAAAAGTTCAGCAAAGAACTGTGAAGAAATTAAGGTTTCTTAGGGAGCAATCCTGTGGCCCCTGGACATTGTCTGAGGAGTCATAGGATTTTGGGGATTCCCCCCTCCGAGGTCAGAGACAATACTCTGGCCTTGGAAGGGGGAGTCAGAATCTAACTACTCCTCCTTGACCTCTTGCAGCCGGCGTGGAAAGAACCGTACCAGCTGACTTCCGAGATCAGAAAAGATGGTGTTTCAGTGGGTGAAGAGAGGAGGAGATCAGAGAGGCTAGGATACGAGCTACCCTGGGCCTCTTCCAGCCTCCTTCCCTTTCCGTCAGAAGCGCCATCGCTAGATGGGCAAAAAAACTGTCTAGCGAAAAATGCAGGGTGGTAGAACAGGGAGGCGAAGATCACCTCTGCCACTCCTCCTGCCTTGCATGGGATGAACAGAAATCTCCTGAGTTTGGGGGCTTCTGATCATCAATCCATAGGATTGTGCCCTTAATCCAGCTAATCCAGTTCCAGTTTTAGGCTTTCTTATGCATTTACTTTTGAAGAGCACTCAGCTTTACTGGGTTAACATCACTCTGAGCATGTTAAAATAAATACAAATACATTAGTTTCACCAAACTAGTGCTTGAAGTTCCAAGTTCTATGTAACGCAAAAGTTTGCTTCCAACATTGCAAACGCTAGTTCATGTAAGTGAATGATCTCATCACTTGGCCCAGAGACCAACACAGCTGCCAATTCCTGTTGATCAGGTAGGAGACATGGGGTCTGGAGAAGATGGAGAATGCAAAAGGTCCCAATCCCAAGTAAGCCGGGGGGAAACCCAGCCGGAAACCCTGGAGAGTACAGATGGGCAAATCTGTCAGTCTTAACTTTGCTCAGAGCCTCATTTTTCCACTTTTAAATTCACTCCATCCCATTTCTGCATTGGACTGTGTTTATTTTAGCCTCCACGAAGATTTGCGGGTTTGTTGTGCACAATTTTCAAAATTTTATGTGTTTTTGTGTGCATCTTTTTCAGTAAACTGCATTGCAAACTTTGGAAAGGTTATGGATTTTGGCTTCTAACTGGTGTTCTGGTTTGGGAAATGCAAATTTGGTTAAGTTCTCATTTGCCGAAGGAATTTCTCACATCTTCCTACTAGAGAGCCGCTGCCAGTCTGTGCAGACCGTACTGAGCTAGATGAGAAAGAAATTGGAGGGAGGTGTGCAGATGCTTGGGAAATTCTTTCAAGTCTGCAGTATATCCATCTATAAGGACACATAGTTGCAAATGAAAAACAGGGAAGGGAAAATTTATGTATGTATCTGTTGTGGTGTAAGAAAGCAAAAGTGGTGTAGCAAAGCCTAGCAGAGAAAGAGCACATAGGAATGAGTTAGTAAACAGGATGTGAGTTCAAAGAGTTACAACAGTCTGCAATCATGCGAGATTGCATTGTCATAGCAAGTAATAGGGTAACGTGCCAAAATGTAGGTTGCTTGTGGGCTATTTGACTCAGACATCTATCATTTCTCATGTGGTATGCTGGAAATGTTTCTGCAGTCGTAATTTGCAATTACCATCATAGGAAGCTGCCTTATGACCATGGGTCCATCTAACCTGGGGTGGGCAACTTGTGGCTCTCCAGATGTTTTGGCCTACAACTTTCATGATCCCTCACCATTGGCTATGTTGGCTAGGGCTGATTATAGGCGAAAACAACTGGAGGGCCAGAAGATGCCCATCCCTCATCTAGCTCAGTAGTGTTGACACTGAATGACAGGAGCTTCCCAGGGTTTCAGGCAGGAGTTTTTCTTGCCCTATCTGGAGATGCTGGGAATTGAACTTGGGAGAACTCCTTACAAATCACATAATCCATCACTGAGCTATGGTCTTTCCCTCCACCTATGGAATGGAGATTGCCCTACTCCATCCCAAATAAATATCTTGCCCCATTCCCAGAACAGTATGTAGAACTCTCAGTAACTTCATATAAGTAGCATGTGGCAGTGGAGGCTGGGATCCCCAACTGTCTGGAGTTGGAGAATCTGCTCTGGGTTTCACTCTGAACCAGTCAGCTGGCTAAAGGAGCTATCCAAGGTGCTCAACGTGACCCCAAAATAGGTTTAGCATCTTGGACAGCTCCTTTAGAGTTCTGACTGAAAACCAGAGTGGATTCACAGCTCCACTGACATTGGGGCCACCAGCCTCCACTGGCAAGTGAGGATGCTGCTTCTTGGTTCATTCATGAACTCATCAGCAGCCTCAAACAGATGATCATAATTTCCCCTTCTGTTCAAATGAGTCTCTCTGCCCACTCTGTCTTCATTTCCTGTGGCAATCCTGCCGTGTCTCTCTTCCAATAGCTTATATGGAAATGTGTGTATGTTTTCTCTGTTGGCAATATTTTATGATGACATGTATTTTGAAAGTAAAAATATTGGATTAGCTTCAGCACAATATTATCTATATACTGGAGTTTAGAAGCTCGAGAATCACTTTAGGTGAATCCAAGGTTTATAGATATTTTTTCTGGTGTTCAAACTGCTTTTGAGACTCCCCTTACTTTGAGAAGTGGTTTGTGATGCAGCCTGAACAGATCTTGTTCCGGAGATACAAGACCAAATACCTTTTGAACATAACAGAAATAGATGTACAGTTTCTGTGGGTTCTGTACTCCAGTTAGCTTAGCTACTGTGATATTTTAAGTTGTTTTTTTCTTGCTTAGGGTTGATCTATACCTATACTGTTTTTCCTGTCTTAGGCCTGAGCTATACACCATTAATTAGGCTGTAATTCTATAGGCACTTACCTGGGAGTAAGTCGCATTGAACTCAGTGGCCTTACTTCTGACTAGATACGTATAAGATTGTGTTCTTATTTACTTAACAATAGTTATTGTTGTTGTTTATTCGTTCAGTCGCTTCCGACTCTTTGTGACTTCATGGACCAGCCCACGCCAGAGCTTTCTGTCGGCTGTTGCCACCCCTAGCTCCCCCAAGGTCAAGTCCGTCACCTCCAGAATACAATGTACTTCCCAATAACCAACGTTCTCCAAGGACATTACAGTCAACATTTAAAACCATAAAAATGGAAGTAAAATGCTATATATATGATTGCTGCTATAATTTTCAATATAGAGTTTTTCCTGACAGGCAAGCTTGAGTGTTTACTGGATTTTTATTCCACCTATGCGCAATTCAGAAAGAAGAAAACCCTGCATATAAATAGCATGCTGCTTGGGATACCATGTTCAGCTCTATTTCCTCTTCTAGTTTCCACTAATCCCACTGCAGCAGTTTGGATGGGACAGTTTTGGCTATGCAGGGCCAGGAGCATTTAGCAGTGCCTCACATTCAAAGCATTTGAACCCACAATCGTTTCTACATAAACAGATGTGTATCCCTTAAAATTAGCAAGGCGATGAGGTGTTAAAATGTACAGATTTGGACAAAAGAGACATGATGTTGATATAATTCACTATGAACTTTGCTTAAATATAATGTATTTGCATAATGTTTGGCCCGTCATATACATGTTTATGGTACAGTATTTGGAATTACATGTGTTGAATGATGTAAGTGTAATATTAATCTTACAGAATAAGGAGTGTGTGTGTGTGTGTGTGTGTGTGTGTGTGTGTGTGTGTTTTCAAAGCATTTATATCCCACTCATCAGTTAAAAAACTCTGAGTGGATTACAAGAATCAATATCAGACAGTCCCTATCCTCAGGTTCACAATTTTAAAAGACACAAGGAAAGCGATTGGGAAGAGCAAAAGGAAAAGAAAAAATATAGCGGTGAATCAGTTGCCCAGATGGATAGGAACATATTAATTGAATTCAGATTTGCACAGCATCTATTGTACATTTGGACTGGCCTGTTCCTCTTCACTTCTGCCATTTCTCTTATGAGTTCAAGACTAAACTTTCTTCTCCCATCATCTCAGGCCAAGATGTTTCCTCAGATGCCCTTTTGGTGGCAGTTGGGGAGGGAGCGGCCACCACCAGGAGCTAGATGGTGGCAGTTCAAGTTGTGTACATACAGACACACTCACAATCTTTTATAAATTTAATATTATGCTTACATTACATTGTACAGTCAGCACATTCAGTTCCAAATGCTGTACCACAAACGTGTATTTGAGGAGCTGCTGTTCTACATTGCAAGAGATGCAATTGAACACTGTATTCTTCACATATTTCATGTTTAATAATATGCTGAGGCATCAACATTCATTCAACTGAGAATGGTGCACTTCAATAAGCATGCAAGGAATGTAGGCGTGCAGGGGTAGGGAATAATTAAGATGTAATTGCTCATTTTGTAATGCCTAAAAGATCTCAAATGCTACTTGGCATCTTTGTTTACTGAACCAATCAAGAAAATTCATCCTTTTGAAAAGAGCTCTACTCTCCGATTTAAATGTCTGGCTGCTTCCCTGGAAACATAATTCAAGACATTTCATTGTCAGATTTTCTTTGTGCGCAAGCCTAGATGAACATGTTTTCATATATATTCTTTACCTTGTGTCCTTCTGCACAATTTAACAGGAGGCATAAGGAACATACATGAGAAGAAAAAGAGAAATTTGTTTCTGAACGTGTTGAATTGCCTAACATTGTATCTTTAGGATAGCACAAACCCTCTTAATTTTAATGAGTTCATCACATTTGGATCCAGGGCTCAGGGAGGTGTATAGACTCCACATAAACTTTGTGAGGTAAATTGGGCTGAGAGATAAGGGAGGTTCACATGACTTCCCCCATCCTGTTGAAATAATGTGGGAGGGGGTGCAGTCTACCCATATCCCTTCTGTTCAGGGGGGCCATGCTTCCAGCCCCTCTTGTCCATGGTAGAAACATTTCTCCACTGTCTGCCTGTTCAGACACCATGGGAAAGGGCTTTCCACATGTACATCAGTACACATGTGGAGCTCCATGTGAGGAGGGATCCTATCATAGTCCCACTTCATGTGAGGGAGCACCACACACGTACATCAGCATATGTGGTGGAGAGCTATTTTCCACACTGAACACATGGACAGTGGCAAAACATTTCTTCTATGGGTGTCAGCAGGGTGTGTGTCTGGGGAAACAAGCCAACCTACTGTATGTGATTCTATGACTCACCCCCCACCTCCGTTAAGTATTCTTTTTGATGCATATAATGACTGGCTGAAGGCTACCCAGTGAGCTGTCATGGACCAGAGGAAAGGGCTTTCTTCAATCTAGATGACTCTCTCTTCTGGTGGACTGCAATTCCAATTAGCCTAGCTAGCATAGCCTATGGCGAGAGAGATGATGGGAATTGCAGTCTAACAATATCTGGAAGGCTGCATGTTCCCCATTCCTGACATAAAGAATGAGACAAGAGTGTGTGTGAGGAATAGTCTGTCCTGAAGAATATTTGAAGCAATCCTAAACTGCACTGAAAAGGAAGTAGTTCCCTCTAGAAAATGGAAAACACCCTGCTTCTACATTGTCACTTAACAACCACACATGGGCTTGCATGTATAAATGTGCAGTTATATCAAACATCACATGGGGTGCACATCATTTCCTACATGGAAAGGTTTTCCATGTTCGAATTTTGCCATATGTGATGCAGCATGTAGACAAATGCCAACAGGGCTGGATGTGTGGAGGTTAGAGGAAGCACACAGAGAGACTTATTCTTATTGGTGTGTTCTAGAGTCAAACCTGTTCAGCCTGCTTCGTTCCTCATAAGCACCATATGTGTGCCTGTTGAAGGTATTCTTCCTTAGAGAATTGTGTTCAATTTTCCTGGTAACGGTGCAAATATCTCTTAAACAGAAGGCATAGGCATTCAGTAGTCTTCCACACACTTCCAACTAGTAACTTCTCCCTTCTGTCCATACGCCCTTTAAACCAGGGGTAAGCAAACCTTTTGGGCTGTGGGCACTTTTGAGAAACTGTCCTGGGCACTACTACAAAATGGCTGCCGTGGGAGGTGTGGCAAAGGACAACCTGCCAAAAAGGCTGAGTATAAGGCAGAGGTGGAAACTGAGCACCAATACACTAAAGAAGTTATTTAAACCAACAGTGTTCAGCTACAACAGAAGCCTATCTCACAGCAATCTCAGCTGCTGGTAAGAAAATATGTTAATAAGCGGAAGGGATAGGGCACCTTGGTGGGTGCCAAGAAAAGTGTCCTGTGGCACACGGGTGACCAAAGGCAGTTTGTTGCTTACACCTACTTCAGGCGGATACCTTATTGTAATGGGAAAGGGAGACACACACCCCGCCTGTCCCTTTAAGGAGTTCCTTACATGTATATGTAAGTAAGATATAGAGCTGCTCCTAACCAGTTCTGTCAAGAGAGAGATGGTGGGGGTGTGTGCCTGTCTGTTCTATTTGCGCATAAGCCCTCTACCAGGGACCAGTTCAGAACCTCTGGTGAGAGCCATTGATGTCTCCTATAGCAGCCTGCTGGGCAAGAATGAAAATTGTATTGTGTGAAACAGGGTGGCCCCACTTGCTGCTGTCTTCAGCCCTGACCCGACACCAGCACGTGGCTTCCAACAGATTACCCTCAACAATGAGGCCCTCAAAAGAAAGGTCTCTTACCTCTGCCATAAGTATTCACAAACATGCTAATAATCGCAGATCAGCCAACGAGTAGAATGCCTGGAAACTGATAGAGAACTGCCCTTCTGTGCATCTTGTTTTGACGAATTGGTTAGACTATTAAAAACAAACAAACCAAAATCAAAGGTCCTGAGGCTTAATTTCATATCTCATATAAGTGCAACTGAAATGGTTGGATCCTGAGCTAGAGAGGCTGTAGTACTTGTATCTTTCAATGCTCTGAGACACTGACCAAGGCAGTATCTGGTGCTGCCTATTCTCTCCCTCCTGTGGCGCGAAAGACTCAAATCTTGTCTCGCTGAGTGTGGGAGGAAGGTATAATTGAAGGCTGGTAGAGAAACGGAGCAGGAGGCTACAGGAGCTGCAGCTACCTTGGGGAGATGTTCCATTTCAATGCAAGGACATGGCAGTTATTCTGACAATTGTACTAACACAGGCTGAGTTTGGAAATGATACATAGATAGTTGAGCGGGTTAATTAGTATGACTTTTTGAGCACATTTCTTGTTCCAGCAAATGAATAGGTTGGTTGTGCTTGCAAACATGATTGCTGGCAGGGATAGTAACTTTAAGTACACTAGACTCTGGACACAGTCCAAAGTCCTCTGCGTGCACAAGGGCTTGCTGTTCTGTCCCTTGAAGGGAAACAATCTAATGGAGCAATTCCTTACCCACAGAAGGGAGTGGGGAAGTCGCTATGCATACAGGGACTCTATGACTGGGTTCACTCAACATGACAAGCCAGAGTACAGATTGAATGTAGATTGACATTGAACTATGGGTTGTTGTATTGTGTGAACCTGGCCATGCTTACGAAGCATGGACAGCCCATAGTTCATAACCAACAAGAAATCATGGATTTTCTTTGTCAGTTGTTTGTGGTTCGCACATCCATGAGTCAAGAACAATCCATGGTTGAATAACCTATCCTCAACCCATGGTTGCTTGCACTCTGGCTTGCCATGCAAACAGGTCTGCTGGATCACTGGCTTACCTTTTCAACATGAGACTATAGGCTGACCTACCACTTTTTCGGTACACACATGCCACCATAGTATTTATAGCAAGCTGGCATTAGCAGACTTGTAAAAATATAGTCCAGCATCGTGTTTCCCACAATAGTGAACCAAATACCTTTGGTAAGCCCACAAGCAGGACATGAAAGCACTACCTCTGTCCTGTGATGCTCCTCAGCAACTGGCATTAGGGGGCAAAGCACACATTACTATAAAGATGTAGCTAGCAGCTAGATCTCTTCTTTTTCACTCTAGAGCAGGGATGGTCCACTTGTAGGCCTCCAAATGTTATTGCCTACAACAACCATCAGCCCTTACCATTGGCTAGGCTGATGGGTGTTGCAGGTCAAAACATTGGGAAGACATCTAAAGTGAGTGCAAGAGGGCTGATCTGGTTTGGGATCCTAGTGGACTGGTTCATATGATCAAGCCACCCACCTTGGCTTTATATAAGCCACAGTGGGCTGTGACATGTGCAGGGTGCCATTTTGAAAATTCAAACAAATCACTCACAACCCTAAAATAGTCTATCAGTCCTGGGTGGTTTGTTAACCATGGCAACGCCCCTCTTCTTGCTGGGTTTTGATGACATGGCAAGCTGCAATTGTGGCTTGAGTATTCAGAAGCCTCCTGGCATGTGCTGCAACCCACCATGGCTTACATAAGCCATGATGGGCTGCGGTGATCGTGATGGCTAGAGGCATGTATCCCGGGTACCTTAGCAGCAAAGCTCCTCATTTCCTTGGTCTTATGCCAGCACCCTTTCTGCAATTCGTCCACTGGGATTTCCAACTCATAAAGCACCCCCACCATATCAAATTGCCAAATGGAATTAATTTTCTGAGCCTTATGAATGCAGTAACATGTTCACTATTTTTCTGTGTGGATGAATGGGTGGGTTGTTGCACAAGCTAGGTCAGTGAACCTTCCTCTATATCAGCATGTTCAATTAAGGCAGGTGTTGTATATATTTTCTGGAAGTTTCTCATTTACTAGACCCCTTTTGAATTTTATTGCAAAATACTCACCCAAAATCTAAAGGCATTGCCTTTTAAATCCATGAGTCCCTCTTCTCCTTAACATGAGAACAATGCTTTCTATTGTTATGCTTAGGAGGGGGAGCTTGACTCTTAGGCCGTAGCTAGGATTGTCCTGGGGTCAAACCTGTTCATCTAAGAGCCACACAGGGCATCCAGCGCTCAGGCAGGGATGAACCCAGGATGATCCTGGGATAAACCGTAGGTCTAGCTACGGCCATAGTCAAAGAAGAATATTAGTTGGGATTGGCTTAAAAAACTCAGTATAAATTAAGTTCCTGGTATATAGGAATGAATTTTGCTAGCAAAATATGCAAACACTACCCCGAAAGTCAGTGTGAATGTGAGAACTTGTCTGCCAAAAATGATCGCAAATTTCTGGACATATGCTCACATTCGATTTGTGCAACTTTCCTGGTTTGCTTTTGTGCCACGCTTTAGTCTATGGAGGAAATTTGCACAAATTCGGGGAAATCTGCACAAATTTTATGTTTGATCACTGCTCACTTTGCTCAATTTTCCCATTCGCACAGAGAGCAGGAAGTGTGAAGCAGCAACTGTGAATAGGAACACAAATCGGGCACAAGGCAAGCAACAAGACAATGTTTGGGGAATCCTAGTGATCTCTAACATCACTTGTTCACCCATCCCAACTGATATGTCACACCTGTAAAATTGTGCCAGTGTAGGCACAATACTTATAATTCATAATGCTAGAAAGAATGGGAACAACTGACATTTCAAGCCATCAAACAAATAACTGCTATAGGTGTGTTGTAGTTTTAAGCAAGAAAGAAGGGAACCCTCAATAAGAACCACCAAACGAATCAATGGACCCAGAATTGTAACAAAAAGCAGATGAAACCCAGGAAAAGAATAATAAACTAAAATTGTAGTTACATGTACACCAAACCAAAATTGCTGTAGCAAGGGAAAGGACAAAGTCTCAAGTTGACATTATAGTTTGCTCAAAAGTGATATTTATGAACTGAATCCATTCTTATATGAGCATATTTAGCTATTGTTAGCCATCATCAAGTGACATTTCTGAATTTTAAGTATACTTGTGGGGCAGCCATAAATTGCTTGTTTACTATTATTGCTATTTGTTAAAATGGCATATCTTTGAACTGTATTCAGTTCTGTATGGTAGATGTTACACCATATCACATTCTTGAAGATAGCTAATTGCATATTATCATTTGAGACTCTGTTTTTGCAGAATTGCTATGTCTATGTCTATCTATCCTTGTTACATGGAGTTTCTTGCATTTGTTTGTATTGGATATTATCACACCTGGTTGTACTTTCAAGACACGAATGGTCCTATGTCAACTTGAGACTTTGTGTTTTCTCTGCTCACAGCAAGTTTATCTTGGTGTACATGTACCTACATTTTTAGTATAAAAAACATATTCTTATCCTGACTTTCATCGGCTACAATTGTGGGCCCATTGATTCATTTGGTGGTTTTGTTTTATCCAGTTTATAATTAATATTTCTGGGTCAGGAGAAAGTGTGTGCTATATTTAGTAGTTATGTAAATGTTACAGCATGATGCTTTTTTTTTTTGCTTGATTTTAAAGCCGAATGTACATTTTACATATTTTCTGCTGTATCAGAAAACTACTCTGACCAAAACAATATTAAAAGAAAATAAATAATTAAACTATGGGAGATGAAATATGTCAAACCAAATTGAGTCTTTTCCTGAAGAGCTTGAACTTTACATCTTTGACATAAACCACAACCACATTCATGGCACTATGCTCAAAGTTGAGCTTTGATAGCTTTTTAAGGAACAGACGTATTAGGTGGTGTGCTGATAGAGATGTTTATAGTAGCTTGAAAGATGTTGCATCTTGCCAGTTGAAAAGTGACAATAAGAAAATATCAAAGGAAGTCAGAAGAGAAGTGAAACAAGAGAGCGTAAGCCAAGGGAAAAAGTAAAGTATGATGTACAACACTGGAATGCAGTTTTGAAATTTTGACTTTATGAAAGAAAAACTCTTATACAAATGAAAACCTTGTAATTAACTAAGTTACAAGTGGGACGTGTAACAATGTTGTATTTTCAACCACTCCATTCCATCCTGCCCCACACCCACAGCATTTCATGCCCACTGAACATGATCAGTCTTCATTGGGTTGTTCGGGGAGTTATATTTTGTCCCTTTCTATCTTTTCTTTCTTTCTATCTTTTCTTTCTTTTGTACTGTACTTCTTTTTGTCCTTTTCTTTTATACTTGCAAATACCTTTTGCAAACCTCAGGGATCTTTGGAGTCTGCTGATACCTGACTCTTGTGCATGGATGGTGCTGTTTTGGCTACAGAACGACCAACACTCGGAGGACTGAGATTGCTATTAGTATAGATTATAACATCTGGTTTAGGCAGCCCAGCATGGCACTTTCTGTTGGGACAGAAAGACAATCTACTGTTCATTAGAGTTGCTTTGCATTACTATACACACTGGATAAAGTTCAAGTATGCAATTTCCCATAAAGACAAAGGGCAGCTGCATGAATTCTGAAACAACTTGATATGTTGACACTGAACTGAGTGGTGATAAATCCCATAATTGGTATCTATGATGATCATAAATTTGAGCCATCAACATCAAAGTGCACTTTCCCTAAAGGGACAAACTTTCAAATCATTCTTTTAAATAGTTCCTGGTTGAAAAACACAGTGGCAACTAGCATGTCTCATTTTAGGGAATAATTCAAAGGAAAGATCTTGTGTGTGTGAAGACGGAAGCATTCAACTCAGAGGAGTAAAGGGAAAGTCATGGCAAGAACACTATTATTATTATTATTGTTGTTATTGCATTTATATCCTGCCTTTTTTCTTCCAAGGAACCCAAGACGGCATACATAATCATCCTCTACATTTTATCCTCACAGCAACAACCCTGTGAGGTAGGCTGGGCTGAGAGTCTGTGACTGGCCCAAAGTCACCTAGTGGGCTTCCATGGCCGAGCGGGGACTACAACCCAGATCTACTGACTTCCAGTCCAACACTTTAGCCTCTACACCACAATGGCCCTCATCTGAGTGAATAGTAACATGGAGATAAAGGAAGCTCTGCTTAGACCCAACAATACAAAGGCAAAGCAAATTGGGTTAAGAGAGATGATTAGCCATGTACATCAAAAGTGTGTGTGTGTGCGTGCGCACATACACACAGAAACAGTTAAGACGTTTTTCAAGAGTGTTAAAATCAGGTCTAGATCATAACCATTATCAAAATGATTGTACAATTAAAGGTTGTACTGTTGTTAGAATTGTGCTTTGTGGGTGGGCCATATATGGGTGTGTGTGGTTCTGGTAGTGTTGAGAGTTGCCTGTGGTTTGAGGTTGGAGATACAGTGTGAGTGTGGCTTGTCATTGTGGTGTAGACTGTGTGTTGCGTGCCTGTGGTTGCTAAAATGTGCACAAACACAGGGCCAATTTGAACATTAATTTGGGACCTGATACAAAATGCTGCAGTCAACCATGCCCTCCTGAACATTACTCAATTCCCCCTCCAACTTGGTTACTCCCCCCCACCTCCACACACAATATTCAGCATGCTCTGTCCTCATTGGGCTGTTTTGAGGCTCTTCCCCTTTTTTGGTACTTCTGCAAACCTTGCCAAGCTTACTGATACCACTATTGTCCCTGGGTGGTGCCATTTTGGCTATATAAGCAACAGCATGCATAGCCTAAACATAGGGAATGATGATATTCAAGACTTAAAGGGACAAGGAAAAAATATATTTGTGTGCAACTTTGCAGCCCTTGATCAAATTACTTTGGGGTACTAACTGAACAGGCTTAGGCGTCCCAAACTCTGCATATGATTGGGCTGTATATCTGCTATAGCTTGCCTCAAGTTAAGTGAGATTTTTATGAGCATTTTGTCTGGAAGAGTAGGTTTTCCTCAACCTCCAGGCCTAGTGATATCTGAACAGCCATTCTTTGACGTGACATGGGAGATACATGATTCTTAGGCTAAAAGCAGGTGGGGAAGGTAAACCAGACAGGGGCTATGAAGGTGGGGGAAGATTTTTAAAATCTTTCCTCCAGTGCTATTTTCCCAACTTAAATTCCTTCTCCACCCTGTCTCAGCACCATGATCCTGATCCAAACCTCCCCTCTTCTGCAACCACTTTTAGTCAGAGAAAAAAAATGTTGGGAGATGCAATCCCCCTCACATCTAGTTTAGCCCTAAGTATGCAGTTTATTTTGGATAGATCTGCATAATTTGTGACTCATCAAACCAAATTCTGCCCATCAGCCACCTGGGATCACAAAAGCAAGGCATTTTGAAACTATAAAACATGACTGGTTGGTCACAATTAGTGCGGAGCTGATTTAACAAAACCACACTTTGTTCAATCAGTGGAAGACAAACTCCCACCCCATGGGGTTCCCCTATCTGGCCTGCAGAGGGCTGCCCACCCTCTGTGGGGCCCTCCCTACGCCCCACCCCTTGATGTCATTCAGCTCACCAACTTGGTCTGGGGGTGTCAATCCAGCGCCCAAATCAAATTAGATTGCCCGCCCTTGATTTAAATCAAGTGAATACTACATGGAGCCAAATTCATAAGAAAGTAGTTTTCTGGGTTGTTGTTTTTTTTGTCAGGGGAGGGAATTGAACTAAACCGCCTTTTCACAACACTTGACTATTAATATATTTTCTTCTAGGTATGATAAAAATAAACATTTCATCTTTTCATGCAAACAAGTAGGGTAGTCCCAGAGTTCCTCTTAATGACTGGTTCGATAGACACAGGATATCCTGGTTACAAGTGGCTACACACAGTGGACTGATTGCAGCATATTTGCCTTGTCTTGATGGCTCCTTCCTGAATTCTGCTTACATTTATTTATTTATTTATTACATTTTTATACCGCCCAATAGCTGAAGCTCTCTGGGCGGTTCACAAAAATTAAAACTATTAAGAACATAATAAAACATCCAACAATCTAAAAACCCAAATACAAAATACAATATAAAAAGCACAACCAGGATAAAACCACATAGCAGAAATTGATATAGGATTAAAATACAGAATTAAAACAGCAAAGTTTAAATTTAGGTGTTAAAATACTGAGAAAATAAAAAGGTTTTCAGCTGGCAACGAAAAGAATACAGTGCAGACGCCAGGCGGACCTCTCTGGGGAGCTCGTTCCACAGCAAGGGGTGCCACAACAGAGAAAGCCCTCCTCCTAGTAGTTTCTTTTCACTTGTCTGGAGGAAAATACCTGAATTTTGCTTTAATGTAGGTTACTCTTTCTTGTTGTTTCCTGCTATCCTCCTACACCCCCCTACTTTCCTTTACCTTCACCTTGCAGTAGAACACTAACAAAACCTGAAAATGCAACACATTTATTGGATGGTGATGATTAATCTTCCGGCTGGGTTTTACCATAAATTTTTATCTCCAGCCCAATCTTATGCATGTTCATTCAAAAACAATTCTGACTATATTCAATGGGTCTTACAGGTAAGGGGGCTGTAGTTCAGTTGTAGACCACGTGATTTGCATGCAAAAGGCCCCATGTTCATTTCCTACCATCTGTACACAGGGCAGAAAAACCTCTTGTCTGAAAACCCAGAGTGCTGTTGCCACTCAATGGCTGTGTTCTGACAACACGCTAATCAATGGGGTGGGGTGGTAATAGGAACAGAATGGGAAACAGCCTTTGATTAGTGTGACGTCTGAACTCAGCCAATGTCAATAATACTGTGCTAGACTAATAGTCCGACTCCATATAAGATAAACTCCTGCATTCCTATGATTGGAACCTTAATCTTATTTTTAGTTGTACAGTTAATACATTTTTTTAAAAAATGTATGATTTTTTTCCAGCTAGCATTTAATTTACCTGCTCCACAGGATTCCATGTGGTCCTGGATCCTCTTTAATTCTAGCTTTGTAGTCTTTTGTTACCAATTTTTTGGATTTTCATAATTTGTGTTTTATTCTTGGTGTTGTTATAGATTTAATGGCATTTTGATTATTTTTGCTATGTAAACTGCTCTGAATATCTCCATTCTAAACGTAGAGAACTCACACCCAAGTATGAATTGGGGTAAGCTACAAAGCGAAACAAAAATAATTCTCTCCAGTAAGATGTCTAAATTTGAGCACACTATTTTAAAGGGAAAGAGAGAAATGCATTCCTGTTGCCATGGTGCTGACCTTTGTATGTATGCGTGCATCAGCTATGCAACAGGAGAAGCAGCCTTGCTTTGTTTTGAAATTTCCCATTCTGTTTCCCCTTTTGCAACCAAGACAAGTATTTCTTTAGCAAAAATATAACCTCACGCTGTCACTTTTAAAGTGGGTTTCTGCCCTATCCAACAATGTCTGCAATTGGTAGACAGAGGAGCAAACTAAGTGCATTTTAAAAAGTGTTTGCTATAAAGGTTGACTTTGAGAAAGAGACTGTGCACCCTCAAAAATTTCTCATAGCCATATCTGCTGACCCTGAGACTCAGGAGGATTTGCACTTACCACATGTCAATCTATAAATTTTATTTGTCAGGTCATTTCTAGCTCAGCCTGCATCAAGTTGTGCACAAGTCTGTATAAAGCAGATTTGTCAGCAATCCTAAAGTCTGAATATGTACAAAGCAGGCTGCGTAGTGGCTCTTCAAACACCAAGGCTGCAATACTTTATTCAGTTACTTGGGAGTAAGTCCCACTGAACCCAATAGGGCTACTCTATCTCACTGTTAACTTCCCCTACTTTGCCCTGCCAGGCCACCTGTCTACCTTTATGCTGTGATTTCACCAGCTGTTGACTTTAACCTGAGATGTCCAGCAGCCTGCTCTTGCCCAGATCCACAAGCTGGCGGGGGGGGGGGGGTAGGGGGCTCACAAAAATAATCCAAGCATCACAAACAGATATATCAGAAATAAACCCAGTGATAGATAGATAGATAGATAGATAGATAGATAGATAGATAGATAGATTAAATCACAGTATACTGCACGGGGCAGGTGTTTCCAACAGGTTTTGCAACTTTTCCTAATGGCTAGCAAGACTCTCAGTCCTAGATTATGCTCAAAGCTGCCTGACAGTCGTGGCCTCACCAAATGACCCCATGCTAGGAGAAGGGTTACTCTCCGAAACCATGGCTTGTGAATACCTTTGAGCCCCGGTACCTCTCATTTTGAATGTTTTTGGCGACCCTCCCCTCAGCGACAAGCCACTTTTGGCGGCCGCCTCTCCCAAGATGGCGTCGGCTCCTCCTCTTGGTTCTCTCTTGGGAAATTGAGTGGGGCGGGATACCGCCGAGGCTCGTCCTACTCGCGGTCGGGAGGCCGGCCCAGGTTTGCTGTGTGTGCGCGCGGGCGGGGCAGCGGTAGCGAGATTAGCAACGGCGGCGGAGGAAGCCGAAGGGGCGAGAGCAACAAGCCGCGGACCTGGAAGCGGAGCCGGGGAGGGCGCGCTTCGGGGGTTCGTAAGCAGCACGCTTGGGCTTGAGGGCGGGAGGGACGCTTCGGGCAAAGCCGAACCGGGAAGCTTAGCGCAGCGTAGGAGCCACGCCGAGGGCGGCGGCGGAGGAGGCAACTTTCCCTCCCGGTCCCTGGTGGTGGATCCGCGGCCATGTTGGGATCCCGTCTGTTGGGGGAAAGCTCCTGGCCAGAGCAAGAACGGCGTCGCCCGTGAGGGGACGGGCAGCAGGAGAAAGGAGGCGGAGGAAGGCGTCTTCCCCTCTCCAGTACTTCGGAGCCAATATCGCCGAGTGTCCCTCTTCCTCTTTCCCTCCACTCCGATGGCTCATTAGGAAAGGCGCCTTCAGTTTTGTCCGTATTGCTCGGCGTCACGGTGGTTAGTGCCTCGGACTAATGCCTGGTTGTGGGGAGGTCCGTGCGCGCGCTTGTGTGTTTCAGACTCCGTCGTGTTCAGACGGCAGCGCACAACTTGGCATTAGTTTTGGGACTCCGGGTAGTAGCGGGGACGGCGGGAGACGTAAGGGAGGACGGGACGTAGCCTCTTAGACCTCCTCCTTTTACTGACAGGATAGGAAACTCGGGACAGACGAGAAGCTCCTTCCCCTCTTAGGATGCAATCCTATTCAAGATTAGACAGGGGAAAGCCCTACAACTCACAGAATTCCTCAGCCAGCATAGGGTGTGTCCCCCCCCACCAAATCTGCGCCCTTAAAGTCCTTTTTGTGGTCTCCGCTCCCCGGCGCTTCCTCTGAGGGCTGCTCGTTCCAAGGTGGGAACCAACCGCCTGAAGTAATTAGCCCCGCTGTCTTCAGAGGCGGGCTTGCTCCGCGAACAAGCAGCCCCAGGACTGCAGCAGCCTAACTGGCACCCCAATAAAGTTTCTGTTTAGAGAAAGCCCTTCGTTGCGCCCATGACTTTCTGGAGTGTGGAGAGGGGGGTCTGAAAACGGCGCATATGTGGCTTTTGCGCGCTCCCCAGTTCTTGCGTAAACAAACCGGATTTTTTTATCTGCGCTTTTACCAGAGCAAAGAGCATTCCTGCCCAATTTCCCTCTTTATCCCCCACTCTTCTCATTCTGTAACACTGGAATAAAAAAACAACTCTCGTGAGCCGATTTGTACGGTGGGAAGTTAGTAAAAAAGAGAGAGAGAGAGAGAGAGAGAAGAAAAGTCGGTTTATAAAAATTACGCATGTATTGCGCTTTTCGCTCCTCGTTGAGCGAGTTTCGCGGCGGTGGCGTGCAATTATTTTTTGCCTCGGAAGACGGGGAACTTCCTGTGCCTGTCAACAGAGAGTTTGCTAAGCAAGTGGATTCCGGGTTGAAGGAAGTTGGCTCCTATGTGTCCTTTCTTCTCATAGGCCGGGCCTCGCTGACATACTGTTCAAGCTTGTGCTTTGAAAAACTCACTGCTTGCCATGGATATCCTGGAGAGGGTGCCAATTACTGCTCCTAGCTAAGGGCTGGCTCTTTTTAGAGCTTACCTGCTTGTATTTGGAATTTCATTTGCTTATTTAGGAAATTCAGAGTTGCTGTTCCATTGGTATAGCGCTCTGAGGTTTATTTGAGAAAATTAACATCAAAAATCGTCAGCACAGTTGCATTATATTGTTAGCCAAAATCATTAGCACAGTTATATTAAGAATGAAGCTACATAGTGTTAAATGGGCAGTTAGGGTGCAACCTCATGCATGTTTAGACAGAAGAAGTCCTACAACTCCCAGCCTGCCCCAGCTAGCATAGCTGGCTGGAGAATGCACCGGTGGTTGTACAGCTTTTTCCTGTCTAAACATAATTAGGTTTGAGGCCTTTGTCTGGTCCTTAAAAGTCAATTGAATTTGTTGCGAATTCTTTTCTGAGAGAGTTCAGTTTATTTTAATCTGTTATCAGATTAAAATAAGCATGTCACTTGGAAACATCTTCATTTGCTGTTGTAGTTTAAAAAAACAGAGATAAATTTGTCTTGTCAACTGTCATTTCCTATACTGGACACTGTCTGATCTGACTTTCAATGTAGTCCAGATCTACACTAGGCTTTTTAGATTGTTTTTTGGCTCAGTTGCATGGCACACAACCCACTCCCCAAGCTGTTACCCTGTCACTGTTTCTGTATCACTATTCCTTTATTTCTCAGACCACGTTTATGGCAGGTTTTTTGGTGCAGTGCACTACCAAGTAATGTCTACAGCGAAATTATAATGCTTACAGGTGGGAGTGGATTTAAAGCTGTAGAACTTGTTTTACAAACCCACCCACCCCCAACACACAAATGTCTTTCTCGACACAGCCTGCCTGCCTGCCTGTGAGGTGGGCTGGATCTCCTGCAACCCAAAACAGTGTCACAGAGGAGGAGAGGAGGGGAAAGGAGGAAAGGAGAGGAAAAGAGCAGTGCAATCCCTTCGCCCAGTAGGATCAGGGCCTGAAAAAGATTAGAGGTCCCAAAGTTCAGTGTTATTAGGAAGGCAAGAGTTGTCTGAGCTGATCTCAGGTGGGGGAAAGGATTTGTGGGGTAGGTAATCTGTGAGGTTTTTCGGGAGCCTATTTTTCACTGTACACCTACAGAGCTGCGCACACTATTTTTAAACCTGTATTGCTGCACAGCAATAAACCACACTTTTAAAGCACATTATTTTTAAACCTGTATTGCGGCAGAGCTCAAACTTGCACATGCAGATACTGGGCTTTAAAAAGCAAAGAAAAACGAGAAGCAACCTAGAACAGCAGCATGGACTCCCCAAATTCCTCCTTCTCCCTCAATTATAACATTATGTATTGGTGTGTAGCAGTTGATTGCGTTATAAACAGAGTGAATACTGTGCTTTGTTTGTTAATGTGTACTCAGTGAGCAAAAATTGTATTTGAAAAAAAAATACCAGGACAGTGGTCCCTTGCATTCAAAAGGGACTCTAGTGGAGATTCATCCTCTTCTAACCAATACCTAATTTTCTTTTTCTTTCTTTACAAATGATCCCATATCCTTATTTAAATATTTTATTTTTACTTTGTAAATTCACTGTTATAATTTTTTAACTTCAAGGATGATAACCTATGGTTATAAACAATAAGCTTGAACTTGGGTTACAAGTCCATGCTAAATACCACTTAAAATTATTTAGTGGCATGAGAAATAATGTTTTACAGTTTTGGTGTTTCTGCATGGGTTCCTTAATAAAAGCATAGCCAAATGGAAGAGTGAAACAAGAAGAATTTGTTTAGGGTCACTGTCAGTGTTTGCTTCCCCCACTGCTCCTGCTAGTACCTCTTTTCATAGGGAAGCTTTGGTTTTAAACGTAGGTATTTTGAAGATCAGGTAGTTTCCGTTCAAAGTAGTATCTTGTATTTTGTTCCCCCCAAGGACATATAAAGGTGATGATCACATAATGACTTGATTTGTCAACATTATTTCTACATCTGGGACCTGCAACAAATAGTAGCGTGGAGTGCTCCTGCTCAGTGTTCCAGTCAGTCAGCTGTGCTCTCAGCTCTCCTCCGGAATAATACATTCCATTCAACCTACCTTGTTGTTGTTGTTTTAATTGCACAGAATTTGGAGAATCATTCCATGTCCAGTGCATGTGTTGCAGTTTTGTGATTGGGTAGTTTTTCCAGGCTGTAGAAAATGCACAGTAGTTTGCTGCAACTTTTTGATCAAAATCCAGCAATGAAAATGTTGAATGCTTTTAAATGTATCTGCAGACAGAGACTGGGTTCCTACAACACGATAACCAATGGTGGTTTAAATAGTTAACGGTTGTTTGTTTGGCTGAAATAACCAATGCAAATAGCTAATGCTGTGCAGAGTTGGCTATTTGAACCTCCATTGGTTATCGTGTTGTGTGGAGGGCGGCGTTGGTTATTTCCTTGGCCACCATTGGTTATTTTGTCAGCCACGGAGTCGCAAGGCAAGCGCTGTTAAAGCAGCGGCTGCCACTCTAGTCCAACCAGCAGGATAGATTTTCAGCAGTAATGGCTGATGGGACACTAGCGGGAGGGTTGAAGGGGGGGGAGAGTGGGGATGAGTGAGTCAATTCAGTGTGGACTAATAGTCAATTCAACGCTGATCCTAATCCACACGACAGTTGATTATTATCATGTTGTGTGGGGAGTAACCCCTAGATAAACAACTGTTGAGTTGATTATTACCCCACCATTAACTATTGTGTTCTCTGTCCAGTTCACTTTGTAATCAGCCCAAATAGTGTAAAGCAGATAGTAAAGTCTTTTGATTTGGTTGAGCAGCATTTGTGTTTTCTTTGTGTCCATGTGTCTTTTTACACAATGCTTTGGATGCATTTAGAGATCCAGTTCAGACTACCATATTTTGGCTTAATATGGCAAGATGGTAATTGTAGTCCCCTAGTTAATGGTTACTTGGAGATTTCTGGGTTTGATTGATAAGTGCTGCAAAAGGAGGAGGGAAGTGGCTACATGCATGGGCATTTATGTGACAAAGGCTCATGCATATCTCAATTTATTAACCCAAAATATAATAGGAACACGGCATAGAATAAAACTTTTTTAACCCCCCTTAAAATATTTATTTATTAACATATTTCTGAACTGCTGTGTACAAACAATAAATAGAGCATAATAATACAATAATACAAATATAAAATCAGCGTTCTTAAAATATATACGAAATGAACAGCACTAAAATCCACAGGACAAGTAATTAGTAAAATGCAGACTGAAATTTAAAACATCCTCGAAGTTAAAGAAGAAGTAATTTGTAGTGATGGAGTTGCACAAACCTTGTAAGGAGTAAATTTCACAAAAGTGGAGCCACCTGCTCCTGCTACTTACCAATCTAATATCTTTTAAAGATGGGTCTGAGAGTAGAAGCACAGATACTGATCTCAACCCACAGGCAGGCTTGTATGGGTGTAGGCGGTCCTTCAAATAACCAGGTTCCTACCAGTTTAGGCCTTTAACGACTAAAACTAGCCCTTTAAATTGGGCCTAGAAACAAATAGGCAGCCAGTCTAATTATTACAGAATAGATGTAACATGTTCTATTTGCCTAGCTCCCACAAGCAACCCCGCTGTGGTGTTTTGTACCAATTGAAGTCTCTGAATTGTCTTTAAAAGGCTGCCCCAAGTAGATCATATTGCAGTAATCCAGGAGGTAAAATAAAGAAACCCCTCTTAGATATCATAATATTTACTGTGTTGCAGGAAGACTTTTTAATAATAAGCTTGCTGAGAAGTGAGAGAACTTATTTAGGACTGTTAACAACAGAGCTGTGAAACTGAATGTCTTGCAGCCTGATTCAAACTGGATGTTTCCACCAATGCTAATAGTTCCAAATTTGGCTATATTGGGGAGGAAGGCGTTGCTTTTTTGCCATAATAAAAGAAATTACCTTTCATTAAGAACATATTAGGACGAAGCACATTTTCATTTTAAATGGTGAACAAGCTGTGATCAGAAGATCCACTATGGAATTGTTTTTAAATGTTTAAGAAGGCAGAAATAAGATAGATATCTTATAAATACTTATTTGTGTGTGTTAGAAAAGTGGCTACTGTGCATTTATTGGCTCAGTCCTTCATTTCTAAATATGTTTACAAGATAAGCTACTGTCTGTGTATCTTGAACTTCAGATTACATTTTTCTTTAGTATTCATTGACTAAATTCCAGAAATTTTAATAGACATTCCATTATCTGGTTGCTCTAAGGATTAAAGCACGATTGTCACATTTATGTGTGTGTGTTCTGCATGTTATTTAACAGTATGGGGGAATTGAGTCAAAAGCTAAACTTTAAAATATCAGTGCTATTCAGAGCATATTCAAGTTTGTAACTAGATACCTTCTTCCCCTTAAGAGGATGAAATTCTGACACTGTTAGAAATAGATTTTGAAGATGAACGAAACTTGTTAGATCTTGCAAACGCCTTTTTTATATTAGTTCTTCAAATGGCAGCTTAAACGCACTCGATGGTGACTTTTTTTTCATTAAGAGTGCAATCCTGTACATATTTAGACAGAAAAAAAGTTCCACAACTCCCAGCATGTCTCAGCCAGCTATGATGGTTGGGGAATGCTGGTAATTGTAGGTCTTACTTCTAAGCATTCATAGGATTGTGCCCTAAATACTTTATTTTAGCAATCCTAAACTTAGGTTAGCCCAAGGATTGCCAAAAAATTCATAAAGGTAATAAATTGTTCTCTGCCACTGAATGCATACTTTTTTGGCAGGGGTGGGCAATGTGTGGCCCTCTAGATATTTTGGACCACAACACCCATTCGTCGTCATGGTCTTTGTGCATTACACATATGGGCTCTGCGCCTGCACGGAACCTCACTTCGGGAAACTTCTACAGCTACAATAGGCGTTTTAGGTGGGAACCCCTCCTCCACCATGTAGCGTGCATGTCCTAATGGCCCACAACACCCATTATCCTTCACCATTGGCTATGCTGGCTAGGACTGATGGGAATTGTAGGCCAAAACATCTAGAGGGTTTCAAGTTGCCTACTCCTACTTTAGATAGTAATGTGTATTACTTCACTTACTTAAAAATATAGATGTACATATACCTGTAGCATCTGCTTGTGAACTTTTTCTCCTTTCTATAAGCCTTCAAATTGCAATTGAGGCCTAGGGCCTAGCTTTCTCAGTTTTCCCTTTGGGCCTAGTAGGCCCATTAGCTACACTATTAATTTAAATAATTGTTAATAAGTACAGTCCAGTTTTAACACTCCAGCATATCACTTAGTGGTTTAACCTGGATGTCTATTTTGAGTTGCCTGGAAAATCGTGAAGCAGTCACTGCTTAGTTAATCTTTGAAATGCATACACTTTTGTGAGGATTAGGAATCCAAATTAAGTTTAGATGATGTCCAGGTCAGATTGCTGTGTCAGTTATACAAATAAGTTGAGCCCTTGAAGTGGACAGTGAACAATGGCAAACGTCCCTGAGTCAGGCTGTGTAGTACTTTCTTATTGAGGGAGGAAGAGTGACATTACAATTCCTAGTGAACTGAAACTGTCATGAGACACTGAACCATTTAGATAGGGTGAGTGTACATTTGTCCACCCAGGCAGGAGGACTGGGTTAGAATCTTACTAATTCAGGGTGTGGGCAATTCATGGCTCTCCAGATGTTTTGGCCTACAACTCCCATTATCCTTGGCTATGCTGGGTAGGGCTGATGGAATTATAAGCCCCAAAATTTGGAGGGCCACAAGTTGCCCACCCCTGTGCTAATTGATTCAAACCGATTACAATTATTACCAACCTAAATGTGGGAAAGGTCAGACTGAATTTAAAAGTAAGTCAGGAAAGGTTGAATGAATCTCCCTCTTAAATTTACTTGATTCTTTTTAAAGGATAGCATAGTCTAGAAAACATAACTTTGGACTCTCTGATATTTTTTTACAACAGTTTCAAAAACATATTGAACTTCCCCGCCCTTTAACTTGTTCTACCCTTTGTGCTTCTCCAATCAGGTTATACAGGTGAGCACGTGGAGAGGTTTGTGTGTATTTACATGTGTATGGTTCATTAATCCAAACCTGGCATTAGATGAAGGAAAGCCCAAGGCATCTCTGATCCTTTCCTAAAACAGACAAGCAACCATCATTCAGATAAAGCAGCAGCTCTATTTGAGGAGAACTGGAATTCTATCCTTAGCCAGGGATGTTGTAGGGGAGCTGTTTCACTTCTTCCTTGGAAGTGGTAGCAGGGTCTGTAACCTCTTATACAGAACACTGACTTGGCAGTGGGACCGGTTCCATAGTCTGAGAAGCAAAGTTTTGTAATCAAGGTGGATGCAATATGTAATACACACTATGGATAGGTTTACTTGAATATTATAAATAATTTTAAAACTTTCCCTGTGCATTTTTGGATAACCAAAGAAGTTCAACATCTTATTCTTTGGTGTTATGGAGAATATATATATATATATATATATATATATCTAAACTAGTACAGCGGTATTAGTAAACATTAATTATATTTCGCACATATGACTTCATTCGTTTTTGAATAGACACTTAAATTGGGTTTTGTGTGTGTTTTACAGTTGCAATATGCATCATGCTTGGCCTGAATTAATTCATTTTAACTGCCAGTCTTTTTTACACTCACGCAAATAGATTTGGGGAAGTTGCCTAGTATTTAGAAACAACCTTAATGAAAATATTTATTTAGTTTCAACTAGGGTCACAGATGGGTATGTGCTAAATATGGTTAAAGTTGGTATATATTAATGAAGCAAGGTTTTTGGTCATCTTGCAGCTCTCTTCTGATCTGTTGTCTTTGGTTAAGGACTGAGAAGCATTACATCTGCAGCTTACAATTCCTAAGGTATGGAAATTAAATTAAATAAATAAGGCTTTCCATCAAGCACAGTAATAGATGCCATTTCAGCTGTGGTAGTAAGGGCACATAGATATGGAACAGAATTGAAAAACTGTACAACAAATGCTTTTACTATGCAGTGGGATCACTGAACAAAACTTAAGTAATATAGCAGTTGGATAAAATATAAGAAAATTCAGTAATATATTAAGTATAACTTGTGCTCTTGTGGTGAAATACTTGGACTTCTCTCCATGTGACTAAAAATAGAGCTCAATAGACCCTATTCACATAGTACTAGCCTGGCTTTTGTTTTGACTCCTCTTTTGTAGTTTTCCTAGGGAATTTATTTATTATTGTGATTTATACCCCACCCTTCAAGAACCTGCTAGGGCAACTTTCAAAAAGAATTGCAATAAAACAAATTAAAACAATAACGTTAGATACCACACTTATTTGATTATATTTTTAATCCAAATGGAAAACAATTGCTTTTCATACATCCTCTTACGTTTGTTATAGCAGTGATGCTTTGCCAATTAATTTCTTCTTATAGGAGATTAAACTTATTCTGAGGGATGTACATTGATTAATGTTGGGGTGAAATGGCGAGAGTATGCAGCTATATGTGGGATGCTTATTCAAAGATAGAGAGAGATGATGGTGAGTTGGTATGGCATCACTTTTGCCTCAAGGTGGTAACTGACGTCATGAAAAGCTCAGTCATTACTGGTCACTTTCTAGTTGGGACTACTTGTACTTTTGGAATTGCTGTTCATGCATTAGTGGGGAGTTCTGTATGAACTTGTAACATAGCATTGATACTTCCAGAGTATTTGTTTCCTTTTTTTCAGTGATTCTTAAGCCTCTGATGAGTTTCTATAGGGAAATGTGAGATAGGACCTTTCTCAATCCTCCTTTGAGAGTGTTTTAGAGCAGTGCAGAAAGTTATGCCCATGGTTATGTGCCCCTGCTCTTGTGCGGATGATACTCTTCAGCAATGAGAGACCTGTTCACACTGGTTTCATTTCCTAGATCTTTTCTCCTGGTAACCTTATATCCTATCATGGTCCTGGAAAGCCCTGCCTTCCCTGATTTCTTTGTAAATACTTGATTTGGATAGGCCTGCTAAGTTAAGAATTTAAACCAGGAGTGACCTGCTTCTACGTTTTATGGGGATACTCTATTTCTCTAGATACTAGTCTGGAGGTTGGAACCATTTAATTCCTCTCGTGAATGGTCAGGTCTTTCACTTGTAGTAAAGGAGCTACAGGTATGGAGCAATCACTCTGATGCTATGAGATCATTATCTTTGGGGGCAACTCGGATTCCTTTGCTCCCTGAACGATCTTTTTAATGGACAGATTGGCAATGGTTCTTAGTTTTTCATGATATACATGAGAGCAATACAATCAAATTTACATCAGATACACATGAAGTTTAATTGTTTCACAAGCGAAACAATAAGATATCCCACAATATGTTGTTTTAGAATTTGTTAAGCCAACTCGGGACAAGATACTGTTGCTACATGGACTGATCTTGTTAGTGACATGTCTGTTATCCATCCCTGCTTTACACTATAATGAATAAATCTTCACTTAAGGCACGGTTGGGTAAAACGATTTAAAAGAAAAAAAGCCATGCAAGAAGTAACTAAGTCAGCTGAGAATCATGAGCTTGTTATAACACAGGAGTGTTTGTAGTGTTGCAAAGTCTTCATTGAAAATCAATCTTGTAACTCTCAGGAGACTTCATAGGCCCCATGACAGCAAGACTGCAGCCAGATTAGGGAAAGGTGGTTCCTGTGAAATACCCTGTTTGGATGTCATGGCAGCATCTGGCAGCAAATCGTGGGTTAATTAACCCACAAATGCAGGGATGTATACTGTGTGTGTGCTGCTTTCTGTTTGCATTAACATCCCTTGAATGCTGTCTTTGAGGGTTTCCATGATATCAGAACAGGGGTTGTTCATGGGTCAATCATCTCCAAGTTAACCCAAGAACAAGCCAGGGATTAATCTGAGGTGTTTAACCCACAAACATCCCCAGGTGCTCCTGTTTGGAAGTCACGGATACAACCTTGAAGTTGGCATTCAAGGGTTGTTAATGCAAACAGGAAGTGGCTCATGTGTGGCTTAGATGCAGTGCGTGTCCTTACAATTTGCAGGTTAATTAACTCAGGATTTGCTACTGCACACCGCCCTTATATCTGAAGAGGACAATTGTCTTAAGAATGTGATACTCCATAGTACCAAGAAAGCTAAATGTCAGAGAGGGGATGGTTCAAAGAAAATTAGTAGAAATTGGTGAACATTAGTTGTGTATGTGAACTAGTCTTGCTAAGAGATTTAGTCATATGGTATACCACATGCCTGTTTTCTCATTTGAAACTGACTTGACTCAACTGTGAATGCAGTGTTAACACATCATCAGACCACAGATCCCTCACATACTAACACTGAACACACAAGCCCTTTACACCTGCTTACATGAGGGGTAAAGTAGGGAGTGAATGTTGATGTCCTTTACTAGCCCATCCTGAGCAGGAATATCTGAAGGGGTCTTCTACTCACATTCAAGCAAATGTCAGTAAGAAGCCTTTGTCAGACATTACTGCTCAGCACAGAAAGGTCAAGAGATGCGGGAGGTAAGGCTTGCGTGTGCCCCCACATCCCCTCCCCACTTGTACCCCCAGTCATTAGCAGACTGAACGCCTGCAAAAGGCTACAGAATTCCATCATTACATGCTTCCATGACATGATGGAATTCTGCATGAGTAACACTTTTTTCTAATAAAAATGTTTTGATCATTCATTGAGATTAACTTTTAAGTTGCTTTTATAAATAAATAAATAAATAAATTATAAGCTTTCACAGGTGATAACCTCTTTTGTCAGATACTAAGGTGGAACTGGTGAAAACAAAGTGGAAATGTTAGTTAAAAGTTGACCAAAGGGAAACATTCTAAAATTCTTAAAGAGGCAGTAAAACTCACGTAAAATCTTTATAACATGCATAGAAATCATCACCTCTATTGACATCCATTTAGTGCAGACAAGTTTCTATATGAACTCCAGTTCAACTAGCTTGTATTTTATGCATTCACATGATTCAATCTACCTTCTGTTATTTTTCTTTCTTGTACACACCTGGCATTTATATTAGGCTGCAATAATCTGATCATAGTGATTACAGTAATGCTCCTTCTCAAATAATTGAGGCATATACTACATAACATCTTGATCAGTTACTTATGGCTAGACTGAAAAGGGATTAGTTAAAAGTGATCTTAAATTCCTCAGAAGGAATGTCAAAGTTATTATTTGCTAGATTTTCCCATCCCCGTGCCCCGCCCAAGGTTGGAGGGAACATTTTGGGATATCTGGGGCATGTCTACACCATCCATTTATCCTGAGGTTGTTGCGAGTTTGTCCCTTTGTGTCCAAATGATGCACAAGGGATCCCAGGGTCAACCGGGGGACGACCTCTCACTTTTCCTGGGATAAAATGGATGGCAGTTACCTCGATTTTCCCCGCCATCCCAGGACAACCCCAAGGATGGTGAGGGCGTGTGTGGCGTGTGCTCCCAGGTCCTCCCTCCTCCCTGCGAGTAGCGCGGCACAACAAACGGGCACGGAGCTCTGTGGGGACGCTCTGTGCCCATCGAGGGTAAGGGGGTGAGCTTTTTTTGCCATCTTTGGGATGGTTGTCAGCATTTTACGGCACCAGCTTTGGGTTGTTGGTTTTTTGTTTTTTTTAAAAAAACTTAGTTTTGCGCTGGATCGCACCCTCACACTTGCACAAAACTCTCCTTTTCCCGGGGTGGGGGGGGAACTGCTGCACTGGAGCATCCCTCCTGAATTCCGGGACTTCACGCTGGCGTGTGGCAGGAAAGCCCAGGATCCTCTCCCCCCCCCCCTGCCCCGGGTCCTGGATAGCAGGTAGGTGTAGACAAGCCCAAGGTCACCAAATGGACTTCATTTGAACTGGATCCTGCAACTTCCTGGGAATGTGTGGGTGTTATTCGTGAAAATGACATTCTATTAATGTAATTGCAGTCTGGTATCAAACTCCCCCTGCTGTTACCTTCATTTAAAATCCTTACTGCCATCTACTTCTATACTCATGTGTGCACAAGTGGTGCTTTTCCAAGGAGCACTTGTGGAACTTGGTTTGCCATAGTGCAAGTCCATAGATATTTTGAGCTCTGGATTGGTGCTTTGTATTTCAAGTCTTGATTTTATGTACTTATTTGGATATGAATATTTTTTGAGAAGTGATACTCTGCTTCAGATCATTGTTCCTCCACCCCCGCTGGGTGCCTATTTTACATTCCTGCAGCAGGAAAATGTAAAAGCTTAATTTCTGACTGATAAAGTCTGGATCTTTAGACCTGAATTCTGTGACTCTATTAGCTAAATAGGAAGCTTTATCAGACAGTATGTTCTGGATTGAATTCCAGTTTCTACTGTATCCTTTTAAAATTGAATGATAGTGATCCTGATCCAACACTGTCTATTTTGCAATCTCGCTTATTGATGCTGCTTATTTTGATGGGCAATAGCATACTGGCAAATAAATCTACCGAACTTGGTGGTCCATATAACTTTGTATTAGCCTGCTTGTCCATAAGTAATCAGTAATTTTTGTCACTTGAACAACCTGAAGATGGAATGATCTCTTCCAATTTACAAAAACTATGTATGCCTGCTTTGCCTATAGGCAATCTTGACTTGCCAGAAGACTGCAGGCGAATTATTTTTAATTCTGGCAGTAGTTACAATGTCCCCATTATCATATTTCTTTCTTATATACCCTTTTGCAGCAGAATCTGAAGTCCAGAATTGCATAATGCTAAAGTTGATTGCTAATTCCCAGTTCCTTAGTTGTGTGAGAGTTTGAAACAGAATTCAGTAAGTAAACTGAATAAAGACCTAAACCTTTACATGCCCCTGCATATAAACAAGTAACCAACTTCAGCAGGATTGCCCCTCATCAGCTGCTGTAACTTTTCCCATATGTTGTTCCCACCTTCCATATCATTAATTAGGCTGCTCCACTGCTTGTGCTGTTGCCTCTCCTCTGAATTCTAAACTCAAATGGTTTGAAGTCTTTTGGGGATAAGAGTGGGAATGTGAACCTGAATTGTACATGCAGCTGGCTCTACCCTGTCAGCACATGTAGCCTGCTTGCCCCTCTTAATTGTAACGATCTACCAGTTGAGGCTTTGGAGCCATCTCGAATTCTGTCTTGTAGCCTTAAGCTGGGCGCGCACTGAGTGTGGAGCCAACCTGCTGCTGAGTAGTTGCCTCCTATGGGATTCTGCTACTCGCCCACAGAAAGTGGCAAATCATTAAGCTGTTACTGCCAATGCCCCAGGTTCTCTGGGTCTGAGACATGCTGCAGAATAGGCAGATGTGGTCATACCACATTTGCACAGATTTGGCATCGACCTGCTAAAGTAATGGAGTAGGTATGCCTCTTGTTTTGGGTTGGGTAGTTGTTTTAGCTGGGTACAGCAGAGCCTTTTGCCAGGGTAATAGATTTTACCCATCTTGTACACTGGCTATACA
Organism: Elgaria multicarinata webbii; assembly: GCF_023053635.1. NCBI lineage: Eukaryota > Metazoa > Chordata > Lepidosauria > Squamata > Anguidae > Elgaria > Elgaria multicarinata. The sequence goes on from NC_086177.1 coordinate 85,244,868, forward strand.
TTAATCCAGGCTATATTTCTTAGAAATGTCTGGAAAACGATGTAAGAGGTGTTTTTCGTTAATTTCTGGAAACTCACTTTTATAGATTGTAGTCTGTATGGTGTGTACAAAGGCGTAATCCTATGCTTGTTTAGACAGAAATAAATCCTACAACTCCCAGCATTCACCAGCCAGCAATACTAGCTGGGGAATGCTGGTAATTATAGCACTCCTTTCTGTCTAAACATGCATAAGATTGTGCCCTGAATGTATTAAAATAATGAGATACCCTTTTCTTGTTCTCCTTCAGCAACGACCTCAGATTTACACATTCAGCATTGCCTCAGAAAGTGGATCCAACTAAGTACATGTGCTCCAATTTCTGTACACCTTTGCCTTTTATTATTAAAATTTAGTAATCTGTGTATTTATTTTATAAGTACCTAAACACTCCATCCTCAATTCAGTTTTGACTTTCTCTTAACATTAAAATAAAAATCATTAGTTGAAGACATCAGATTGGGTACTGACTTGAATCTTCCATTTGAGAAATCAGCTTTGTAACAGTGATTTCAGATGTAGTATAGTCAAGTTAGTCTAGAAAAGTGGGATCCCAAAAGTTAATGAAAAACTTCTCTTGAATTCCATTTTGGGGGAATAAGCTAAGACTATATCTATTTTCGATAAGTGCATTGTTGCAAACCTAGATCGGGGACCACAGCTATCACCTGTGTATTCTAATGTCCTAGGAATGAATCTGGGGGGGGGGGGGGGAGGACTTCTTTAATATAATCTGGAAGAAAGGTTCCTGAGGTTTCTTGTTCCTTGAGCAAAGGTTACTTTGGGTACATGTTTTTAATTTTTAAACACTGGACAGTTTCTTGTTGCTTGGGGAATTAGCTAGCTGTGGATATGCATAAAAAACATACACACTCACAAACAGGTCCTCACAACAACTCCAAGCCAGGGTCTCAGTTAACTGAATTTAGTGCATTAGTGAATATAAAGTGATGTGAAACTGACCAACTATGTAGTTATAGGGTAACTCTTCAAATTCCTGAAGGGCAGTCACATAGAAGAGTCACCCACTTGTTTTCTGCGGCCGCAGAGGGCAGAACTAGATCTAATGGGATTAAGTTACAGGAAATTTGGGTTGAACACTAGGAGGAACTTCTTAATGATAAGAGCAGTTTGGCAATGGAACCAGTTACCTAGAGGAGTGTGGGCTCTTCATTGCTGGAGGCCTTCAAGTGAAGGATGTACAGACTTTGCTAAATCTGTTCCATCTGTGTTTTGCGGATTGTTAGGTATCTTTTGTTCCGCCGTGTGCTCATTGACAGAATTGGATTTTTTTTGTACAAAAATTTCATTCATTTGCAAATGTGCATTTGTGCAAGTGTGCATTAGTTAATGTGCACTAGGACTAATGTGTATTTGCAAACCAACCATACTGCTGAAATCACCCCCCCCCCAAAGTAAAAAACCAACAACCTACAAATCCACAGAATCCGTGGAACTTGCAAAAGGCCAGTCTGCTGCAGAATCCAGAGGTCGGATTAATAGAAATCTCAACTTATTTGAATCCATTGCAGATTTCTTCAACATCCCTACTTCAGTCAGAGAATGGACAGCTGTACTTCTGGGTTTTTTGCATCGACCACTGGGTTGGACTACATGGCCTACAGAAATGCCTCCAACTCTATGATTCTCTCTTTTATGTTAAGGGATACACTTTTAACATAATAACTGTTAAGCAATTTAATTTTTCAGGAAAACGAACAATAATTATATGTGTTTGCTTAGTTCAGCAGCTTTTCACAAAGGAACGTTTTTCCTTCCACGTATTGGATTAAATTTGAGAACAGGAAGTTGGTGCCACCCATCTCTGAAAATAACAAAAAGTAATAAACAAGACTGGATTTGTTCTTAGCAAAGAAATAAGAAATTTAAACTTGATAGGATGTGTTGATTTTAATAAATTTCCATTCTGTGTTCTGTTTTTTTTAAATATATTTCTAGAAAAACAACAACACCATGACACAAGATTAAAATGCTTTCCACTCTATATGCAATGCAGATAAGCTGACTTTCCTAAACCGAGCAGAATTGGCTCATATCTTGTGTGGCTTCTCTTTTTGTAGGCAGTAGCTTTAATTCTCAAGTTGGCTTCTTACATATCTCTAGGCTGGGATTTTGACCAAATTTTTATATATATTAGCCACAGTCCTTCACAAATTTAAAAGATTTTAAGCATGTTTTACACAGACTTAATGGGCTTACCTCTATGATGGATTGCAGCCGTAACACCCAGAGGAGTCCTTTTGTTGAACTTGAGTTTAAATAGTTGTTCTATTTTCTTAGAAGTGTGTAACTTCCAGCTCTTAGCTCAAGCAAGGGATATTGATTTAAATTCAGACATGCAAAGTTCTTGGTTGGTATATTTATAAACAAGTGGGCAAACGTATAAGGTTAACTGCAATTGATTACTCCAGTAATAATAAAAAAAGGGAAACTAAAGCAGGGTGCATTGACTTTCTTTTTTAGAGATACTTATAAAATTCGTCCCATCAGCTCCATTACAGATTATGAACCCCAGTGTTGTAGAAATTATGTCTGTGATTTATCTTGCTTTTATTATACATGGGTTTTCAAAGGATGACTTACTTATAAATGAGTTCTATTTTATGAAAATATCATCTTCTGACAAGGAATCTGAAGATCAACTTGCTTTGTGTCGTCAATGCAGCATCCAAATCCCACCAAGCTTAAAACAGTTTAGTGGTCCACACACACACACTTTTTAGCATCTTATTTATTGTTGGTAGGAGAGCACAGTAAAAGGGGACGGGTACTCAGTGTGTGTTCAGTCTACTGGTTAATTGAAAAATGCAAACCAAAGTATGGGGTCTGTGATTGGCTGTCAGTAAGAAATGATCATTATGGAAATATGCTATCCTCCAGTGACAGGCAAGAGGTGACAAAACCCGAGAGGGAAGATCCCTCTCCCACCTCAACACTGTCTTTAGTCTTCCAGTTGATGCTTCCAAAGGATCCTCTGCACAGTGGAGGAAGTGGGGTGGGGAAACTGAGGTGGTTGCACACCTATAACACCTTGCTTGATTTATAGCCATTGGCTGAATAGCTGCAGGGCCCTAACAGTATTCTTTTATGTTTTAGGTTTTGAGTGAAAGATGGTGGATCGCTTGGCAAACAGTGAAGCAAACACTAGAAGAATCAGCATAGTGGAAAACTGTTTTGGAGCTGCTGGTCAGCCTCTGACTATTCCTGGCCGTGTCCTGATTGGTGAAGGAGTACTAACAAAACTGTGTAGGAAGAAACCAAAAGCAAGGCAGTTCTTCTTATTCAATGACATTCTTGTGTATGGCAACATAGTCATCCAGAAGAAGAAATATAACAAACAGCACATCATTCCATTGGAAAATGTAACTATTGAGTCCATTCAGGATGAGGGAGATTTACGGAATGGATGGCTTATCAAGACCCCAACTAAATCTTTTGCAGTGTATGCTGCTACTGCAACAGAAAAATCGGAATGGATGAACCACATAAATAAATGTGTTTCTGATTTGCTGTCCAAAAGCGGGAAGACCCCCAGTAATGAACATGCAGCTGTCTGGGTACCTGATTCTGAAGCCACTGTATGTATGCGCTGCCAGAAAGCAAAATTTACCCCTGTCAATCGTCGACACCACTGCCGGAAATGTGGCTTTGTTGTATGTGGGCCCTGTTCTGAAAAGAGGTTTCTTATTCCCAGTCAGTCTTCCAAGCCTGTGCGAATCTGCGACTTCTGCTATGACCTCCTTTCCACGGGAGAAATGCCCACGTGCCAGCCCACGAGATCAGACTCTTACAGCCAGTCACCGAAGCCTCCTTTAAATGATATATCAGATGATGACGATGACGACGACAGCAGTGACTAAACAGTGAAAGAGAATGTCTTGATGTTACTATCGATATTTGAACCTGAGTTGCTGTATGAGGAAACCTAGCTGCAGGGTCTTCTGAGAGGCCTACCCTAGCCATAAAATTTGCCTGAAATACCTTCAGCTCAAATGTGCCTCAGTATCTGAATCTCTTAGATATATCATCACTCTTTTTTCTGCAGGGATAGACTCTTGCAAAATATATCATTTTCTAGCTTTGTATACTTGATTTCCTCTGTAGGGGTTGAGTTGATCCCCTTCCCTTCCCCATTCCTCTCAGTGTTGAAGACTAGAAAATCAAGCATAGATGTCTTTTTCTACCCACAAGCATCCTACACTGTTTTGATACTTTATGGCTTCTTTTTAATATTCGGGTCGAGGGGATGAAACCTGCATGAAACTGGTGTTTTGGTTAGAAAATTGAGTAGAACATCCTACTAGACTTTGAAACTGATGCTATACTAAGACCCTTTGTAACATAAATGCATACTGTAATGTCATTAACTTTTAAAATTTTATGCAATTTGTCATACCAAGTGGTGCCTTGTAATGACTGTACTGTTGCAGGAAGGAACTAACCCATTGTACCCTCTGGCATGCGACAAACTAAAAATAGTTGGTGCTATTGACAATAATTGCTGTTGTATAATTAGGATTTGAGTGGTGAGGGCTGTGAGTATATCATTACATTGAGTGTTGTCCACCAGCCCCATGCACAAAATAGTTTTCTCTAAGATGATATATGAGGACAGATTGAATACTTGTGGAGACCAACTATTGTGAGACCCCATAAATGTGGTACTCCCACACAATGAATAAAACTGCTGGGCTTGTGGACATCTAAGAAACAAGATCTTCTTCAAATAGATTCAGTCCCTTGCTATTTTCAAAATTGTTCGAGATTATTAAATGTTTATCGCTATCAGGTATTAGTAATTGAGAACTGTATTGTCTCAGATCATGGTATTTGCTGTAATGTTTTTGATTTGATATTTATAAAATGTAATTCCTCAGATGCTTCACTAACCTTTTTAAACTTTAGGAATGGATTTCTTTTATAACTAGAATGTGTTTTAAAAGCACAACAACATGGGAAAATGTCCCAATCGTCCATGTGAAGGGGAAAAAAACTTGCAACAAAGTCCATCCTTTGTACACTGCAGACCTCGAGATAGAAATGAACTGTAGATGAATTCATTTTAAATCTATAAATCCAGGACCAGGACAAATAGTGCAAAAGGTGTTTCCATTAAAGTATTTACTTTTTACTTTTAACAACATTCTTTTCTATGATGGTGTCAATTTTAGAGAAATGTCAGATTTAGCCCTGTGACGTTTTGTAAAACCCCAATACATATCTCTATTTTTATATTACTGTGGTATGTTTAATCAATCCATGTAGGAGTCCCTGCCAGAATTGTGTGGGAATTTGGTAGCACCTGAGAGTTCATAAAAATAAATAAAAATGTTGAATATTGTTTGTATTAAAAAGTTACAGTATCTAGATATTTGTTCATTAATTTACAATTTCTACACTTTTTGCCTCATCTGGCAATAATTGGGTTATATTTATTGAATAAACAATCAATTCTGCATCTTGCACTAGTCTACTAGTCTCTCAGTCTGTAATCTGGCTGCTTTAGCACAGATGTCAATGTTGGAAAAAGTTAGATGAGGGGTACAATTCATTAGGTGATGTGGAACAACAGTGTCCATTTACTTTGAGGTATGCTTTGAAATATGTTGCTTTGCCAGGTAGATGTCTGTTCAGAGCTATAGTTTTCCAGCTGATATCCAAATACCTGAACAGTGCTAACAGGGAAGGAACACTGCATTAATCTAGATGGCAATCTAGATAGGTACACATTTACCCACGTTTTCTGAGAAGGTATCTGTATAGCTTCCCTACCTGCTCTGTGAATTCCCAAGTTCAGAATAGTTTGGGTATCTGAGATGAGAAGCCCCATCTAAAGTATGGTCAAAATGTTTTGACTGGGTTGATCATTTTACAGTGTGCTAAATGGATATATAAAGGCTGCATTTGAACATAACGCTAACCTATACTTTAGCATTACAAGAGCAAACCTCAGTGAACCTTGGGCTCACACGCTCCCCACTCCCCTCCTCTGGTGTGGTCACAAGGAAATTTGGAAGCTTCCTTGTTACATTAACTTCAGTTTAAGAATGTTGTCCAAACCCTGAACTGTGCTTAATGTTAAATATTGTTAGTTGAATCAAACTAACAATACTGGTTTAAAGCTGGCTTGTTTCAACAAGCGTTTGGATGACATGGCAGCTGCAATTAATCTAAAATGCATGTTTCTTCTACTGAAGAGATAATATGAAGATCTTCTGTCCATAGTGCAGATACTAGCTATAAGGTACATCTTGATATGATTAACTTTTGTTCTTACCCTATGTTGTGCAAAAGACTTTGGATATTTGAATGTCAAACTTATATTTGCTCAATTGTCTTTGTATGTTGCACAAATGCTTCAGCACTTTCTACCTGCAAGAACATTTATCCTCCATTTGGCAACATGCTCTCTCTAGCAACCCCTAACCCCATTGTTATTTGTGAATGAAATTCACTCTATGCTGCAATTGATCCCTGAAGCTGTTACCAAATTGACATTGTAGGAGAAAATAATCCTAGGAATAGAAGTGTGAAAATGTTACCACTTTTGTGGTTCTGATCACAATTTTATTGTGTAAAGTAAACTTTTGTCTTGTGTGTTAGTCAAACTTTTAAAAGGGCTTAATAAATGGTTTTGTAACTTTGTTTGTCAGACTGAACTGCTTTTATTTTGTAAATCTGAGAACAGTTTAGAATAAGCCACACTTTTTTTCCTTGCACATATGTTATCTGAAGAGGAAGAGGAGCTAGTAGTGCAGTGGGGTGGGGTGGGGGGAATACCAGATTAACAACACTTAATACTGGATCTGCAAATGCAACTATAGACCTGAACAGTCTACAAAAGCAACTCTAGACCTGAAATACAGAAAGGCATACTTTTGGAGAACTTTTTTCAAAGCGACAAGATAGTCATATCCCAACCACCTTAAGAGGTAAATTGCCTTTGATGTGGAAAATAACACTCTCATGTGTTGCTGCATAAGTAATAATAAAATAACTGCAAAGTGATTTGCTTTAGCAACACAAACAAAAATCCTAACTTCATACACATGCTGGTAGGATCTGGTCATGCTGAAACAATCCATGAAATAGATCTTGTGGTCTCAATAGAAATCTCTCTGAAAACAGTATTTTCAGGTTTGTTTGTTTTTAAAATACTGGGCAGTATCTAATTGGACACTAGTGTTAACATAAATTATGTGCTAGTGTAAGAGACATTTATTGTAATGCCAATAGTAGTAGCTGGCCCACGGGGGTTCCCAGATTATCCTGTCATTCAGAGAACACTTTTGGCATTGCGCTAGAGGTTTTTTTATGTTAGCGCAATGCAATTGGTGTTGCTGCTAGTGTCCAATTGGATACTGCCCTATATTTTTAATCTGACCAATATCAGACAGTTTGTGTTACCTTGTTGTGGTGTGGCAGTGAAATATGAGTTAAGAAGATGGAGTTAAAAATTAAAAAGCGAAGTATGCTGTGCTATTCTGCCCGCCAAACTTCAAGAATGATATTGGAAAGGAACCGTAAAGGACAACAATGAAATACCACCATGCTAAAGTAGTCTGTAGTAAGGGATTGCAATTGATGTACTAAAGTAGCCTGGAATAAGATTGTCTTTTACAACAGTGTGACAAATGTTAGCCTTTACTGAAATTGGGTCTGCGATTCTGCCTGTCCTTTCTGGAAGTACGTTCCCTTGAATTCAGTTCCTCAAAGAAGGGTGGGTTGTGGAGTGGTGGTATAAACCCTAAAATAACTAGGAAGATGGGTGGGAATTCGTATATGGCAAGGGAGAAGAGAAGGAAACCAAGGTTTGTTCTTTGAAGGCCACTAAGGCAATAGATGCTTAACCACACACAGTTGAATTGAGCAGAATGTTTGTGTGACTTGAGAAGTTAATGCACACCCACATGCATGGCACAGCTGAAGTAAACATCCCTTATTATAGCAGCCTGAGCACTGTGCGATCTAATGGAAGTTTCTTTCCTCATATCAACGCTGCTATTTAAACCAAGGTGGAAAGTAGGCAGTCACTGACTCTTTAACAGCATTATCCTTAAGCTTGCACCTGTCCTGACCTTCATGTTATATATATAACTTGGCATTTTGAATCAAAGTGCCTTAGGGCAGGGACAGAACAGACTGTATTAAATAGATGAGCTCGGGTTGAAAGAAAAGGTGTTTGTTTCTCCCACCATCCTGTTTCATAAGATCAGCCTTGTATGATTTTGCCACACAGTTCCTTGGGTGTAACAGCTTGTGTCACAACCTGCTTCTTCAGTAGTGTATTTAGTAAAGTTTTGAATTTTCAGAAGCAAATGTTTTTGCTTGTGGAAGCACAGCACTTGAATCTCCCTTGTCTTTTCTGAGTTCAGATCAATTGCTGCTTCAGCATTTTTTTCGCTGAATACTTTTCCAGCCAATTTTAGTGATGACACATAAGTGTAAAGCCAATTCAGAAAGAGGGCAGGAAGCATTTCCTTCACTGAAGAATTGTATGGGAGAGCTGTCCTAAAAACACTCCTGCTGTTGTTTGTAGCACTAATACCACCACCCCCGCTCCGCATGGCAAAATTGTCTAAAGGAGGGTTCCTGCCCCCCAGCCAAAAATGTTTAAAACTGTCCTATTTGGGTCAGCAATAACATAAATAACTTAAACTCTGTGCAAATCTGTCAGGTTCTAGAAGCAAAGTACGTTCAACAGTAAATTGTTTTGTCATTTTGTCCCCACTGAGGCACGTTAATGCATATAAAATGGAAGGAAAAACTTGAGCAGGTGTAACACTTTGATGATGATGATGATGATGATGATGATACATTTCTTACCCACCTCTCCATTTGGATCGAGGGGGGGGGGAACAACAACAAGTATAAAATACCTAAAACTAAATTAAAAACATAGTATACATTATTAAAACATCCTAAAAACATCCTAGAAATTAAGTCACAGTAAGTTGTTTAATGTCACTTCATTGAAAAACCAAGCAGCTAGAATTTTGGAGACAACTCCATTTTCAAATGGTATTCCAACAGAAAGGGAAAATGCAGCTTGGTTTTTGTTGTCGTTACATTTGGTTTATCTTTAAACTTAATATCCAATGAGTAATTTTATATTTGCACTTATCAATAACTTCAGCGCCTCTTGGAAGTTTGTTCCAGGCTGAGGGAGAAACTAAGCTTCACTGTATTCATTTTTCCCCCTTCTACTCTCAACTTCATAACTTCTGCTGAGAAGGTACCAGGGCAGTGATGTCTCAATTCCAAGCAGTTGTTCTAAATATTGGTATGAGTAATACAGATGGTATGAAGCATAAATAATTCTCTACCTCCTTGGTACACATGCATCTCACTCTATTGTGGGGATTTATCCCCACAATAGACCTTTAAAGTAGATTAGATGGAGACTAGGGCCTAATCTACATCAAGCAGGATATTGCACTATGAAAGCGGTATATAAAAGGCAGGAGCCACACCAAGCAGGATGTAGCGATATGAAAGTGGTGGTCTATGGCATGTGTCAATGGCCCCCAACAGTTGTCAGTGCACTTCAATGCCACTATAAAGCAGAAGTGTGGCTCCTGCCTTTTATATACTGCTTTCATAGTGCAATGTCCTGCTTGGTGTAGATTAAGCTCAAGTTGCTATAGGACATACCTTTAGTTGATCATATTTAAACCCCAGTCTTGCCCAGCTAGGTCCAAGCTATGGTCCCATTACACCCCACCTGCTTTGTTATTTTGCACTTGGCAAAACTAATGGCATACTCCTGCCGAAATGAAGCACTTCTTCAGCCCCAATGACTTAAGCATAGTTTTAAAACTCTCCCGATGGAATTGATGGGCCTTTGAGTTTGCTACGTTAGGGCGAGAACCAGTGAGAACTAGCCAGACTCATTTATTTATTAAACAAGCCTTGTAGTCTAGGAGCATACACTTCATCAGATGCACAAAGTAATCTGAGGAGTTGGTAGATGATTACTTGGGTACATTTAAGGAAAAAAATAGTATCTCCACAGAGGCTGAAAAGACTGGTGAAATGCAAGAAATTTGGATCCCTACGCAATTACAGTGAGATGTGGGTCAACTCTATTGAAGCAGAAGGGAACAGAGAATGGCGGAGGACAGGTACAATTAATTGAGATTAGGTGTGTCCAACTCCCAGTGCAGGAAGAGGGCACAGAGTGCATCTGACTAACACAACCGGAATTCATTCTGCTTAATTGGAAAGATTGTGTTAACACCATGTGAGGAAAAAAAACTCTAATGGGAACATCATTCATGTAATGCAGCTTTCCTCAACCTAGTGCCCTCCAGATACATCGGACTGCAGCTGGCATCCTCCAATCAGCATAGTCCAACACATATAGGGGGTACCAGGTTGGGGAAGGGTGATACAACCCCTACCCAATCCAAGGACAAGAGTATCAGAGTTGCTAATATTTTTTTTCCACATTATTCCCTAAATCTGAACTAATATCATTACTCCCCTAATCTTGAATTCTTAATTGCTCACAGAAAATGCATGAGATGCAATGATGTGACCAATCCATTATGCTGGAAATGTAACCTTGTCTCAGGATCCCTCTTCCCCCACACCTGGGCTTTTAAAAAGCTGACTTCCTAGGAAAGAAAGCTACCATTTATTAATATGCTCTTCTTCCTCTGGACTTTTGTACGTCTTGTATTGTGGGCCTCTTTGTGGAAAGCTTTGCCCATCTCCACAATAAGTTACTTGGCAAGACAGGTCGTTTCCATTTTACAGATGAAGATAAGAAATTGTTTTTCTTTTCCTTTTTACGATAAAATTTCAACAAAAGAAAAGAAAGAAAAAAATGTGGCTTCATAGTTTTGAATATATCAATTTCTATGCATACATATGAAGTGTGTGTATGTGTGTATGAAAATATACATAAACTATACATAAACAGACCAAATGCTTAGACTGATTCAAAATAAGACCTCCCTCATTCATGACTTTATAGTGGATATACCCAAGACCTGGTTTAGTCTCTCCCAGAAGCACCCACCAGGGTACTTGATTCAGCATCAGGGTAGACTTGAGGGCCAGGGAGGTGTGTGTGTGCTGTGGTCTATAGGAATTCCCTCTCCCTCTGCAGGCTCCCTGTCCATCTGACTACTTGTGTGGAGTATTTGTGTTGGGCCAGCAAGACAGATTGGGGGATTCTGTTGTGTACCCCCAACCTGCTGCTCAATGGATTTGCTAGCTGACAGAAGTGGGTTCTGGTCCCCCAGGCTATTGGTTCTGGGGGATGTTAACATTCATGCTGAGAGTACCTCATCTGGGCCGGTTTAGGATTTCATGGTCTCCATGACAACTATGGGACTTTTCCCACATGTCATCGGCCCACCTCAAGTAGTGGTGCATACTCTAGATTTGGTTTTCTCAACTGGATGTGGAGATGGTGGTCTGAAGGTGAGGGACTTTGAATCAGTCCGTGTGTCATGGTAAGATCATTGCCTACTGAGGTTTAGACTTACGGAAGCTTTTCTCCTCTGCAAGGGTTGGGGAACCTATTAAGATTGTTTGCCCCCTGAGACTAATGTATCCAGATGGTTTCCAAAGGGCTCTGCGAGAATTCCGGCTGATATGGCTGGCAATTTTGTCGGAACCCAGGTTGATCTGTGGGATGCAGAAATGACCCAGAGGGTTGACATGACTGCTCCTGACTGTCATAGAATCATAGAATCATAGAATCATAGAATAGCAGAGTTGGAAGGGGCCTACAAGGCCATCGAGTCCAACCCCCTGCTCAATGCAGGAATCCACCCTAAAGCATCCCTGACAGATGGTTGTCCAGCTGCCTCTTGAATGCCTCTAGTGTGGGAGAGCCCACAACCTCCCTAGGTAGCTGATTCCACTGTCGCACTGCTCTAAAAGTCAGGAAGTTTTTCCTGATGTCCAGCCGGAATCTGGCTTCCTTTAACTTGAGCCCGTTATTCCCTGTCCTCATACTGCTCCATGGTATACTCCAGAGCTTTGAGTGATGAAGCAAAATAGGAGATGGACTGAATGCAGATGGAGGAAAAAACCCATAGGAGATACAATTGAACACTGGTGTGTGCCTAGAGTCATGTCTATTCAGGTGTCTATTCAGGGGCAGTGAGGGCAGCAAAGAAACAACATTTTTCTGCCTCTATTAAATTCTCTATCTGCTGCCAGAGAGCTCCTCAGGGTTTTCTGGAGGCTATTACATGCTGACCCTAAGGACACTGTAGATCTAGCTGAGGTCCACTATAATACATTTGCCAGGCACTTCCAGGATAAAATCTCATGCATCTGCTAGGACTTAGACTCTAAGGTCTAAGGTGAGTCATGTGAGGTATCCAGAGCACAGCCTAGTTCAGTTTTCTTGGATGAGGATGTTGGCAAGGTGCTCGGACAGGTTCATGCAACCCCTTCCATATTGGATCTTTGCCCCTCTTGGCTTATAAAAACCCAGCGGGAAGGGAACTGATGGCTGGGCCAGGGAGGTAATTAATGGCTCCTTGCAAGAGGGAGTGGTCCTGGGCCACATGAAATTGGTGGTGGCCACACCACTCCTGAAGAAATCTTCTCTATACCTGGAATTTAAAAATAATAATTTTAGGCTGGTGGCAAATATTCCATTCCTGGCCTGGGCAAGGTCCTTGAGTGAGTGGTTGCAAACCAGCTACACACACTCTTGGATATGACTGATAATCTGGATTCATTCAGTTGGGGATCAGGCCAGGTTTTGGCAGAGAAATAGCCTTGGTTCCCTTGTATGATAACCTATGTTGGGAGAGAGACAGTGGGAGTGTGGATTCTCCTTGATCTCTCAAGGGCTTTGGATGGCATACAGCCTGGCCAACATCCCCTGAATTAAGACTGTTCCGTTCAGGTGCAGGAGAAGATACTGCTCTCTTGCCAGTGTTGCTCTCTTGCCAGTGTTGAAATGAGATTCAACTGGCTGATGGATGCTGGGAGTTGTAGTCCAACACATCTGAAGGGCTCCAGGTTGGGGAAATGTGGTTGGCTTCTGTACGTGGAATGGGGGAGAGATCTTATTCGTCTCAGGCAGTAAAATATCTTGGGAAAGCTATCTGTCTGTCTTTCTGTCTATCTACCTGGTGGGGAACAGATAAGGAACTCCTGCATGCATTTAACTTTCGGAGAGGATTTTGATAAAGAGAGAGAGAGAGAGAGGTGAATGAAAGGGAAGAAAACATTTTCGAGGTTGAAGACAGAGTTCTCAGAAGTGTTGCAATTTATCTAGAGATTGGTCACAAGCTGCTTCTTTCTGGCCCATTGAACTCTCAGAGTTGTTTTTCTTTGAGGGTTTGAATAATTTTTGAATGTAAGCCATAGTCCCGAATGCCAAAGAGAGACTGCGAGAGATTTTCAGTTATCTATGTCAATGTTTAATGGGATTTGCAAGCTGGGTTTTTACATTGCCTTAAGAACAACAGATCTTGCCCTGCCACCCCCAAATCAAGTCCCACCATTTCCTAGCTGAAAAGTGGGATAAAGCCAGCAATGCAACCAGGGTGGGGAGGCTTGTTTTCCTGGTTCAGCAGCATCAAGTAACTTGGGAGGATTTCTGGACTACTTGCAGCCCAAGGGAGCCTCCTGCTTCGAGCTGTTTAATTTTCAGATTAAAAACATCTTAAAGGAAAATCTGGAACAGGCAAGATTGCAAAAAGTAGCACGAGCTGACATGTGTTTCGTTTCCCCACAGGTTAGCAAATACGAAAAAAGGAAGTCTGTGGCTTGTTTTTTATAATGCCATAGCAATTGATATAGGTTCTGCCTCCTTCAGTGAAAAAAAAGAGCATTTCAAGTAAGTAAATAATAATTCTGAGGCTTCTTTAATTTACTCTGGCAGGCTCCCCAGTTTATTTGGGTGTCCGCCATCCTGGAATGCTGCCCCAGGCGGCCTTTGTACATGGACTTTAAGTTGAAAGACACAAATATGAGGGTGGAAATGTTTCCCTTTACATCAAGGGTAGGGGATGTTTTTCTCTTTTGATGGCTCTGTTGATGGGAGGCACAAGCTGGTGGCGCCTGGGTCCAGAGTCAAAAGAGACCCACTCTTTTTCTCTCTGCTGCCTTCTGCCACCCATTTCCCTCTCTCCTTCTGACTCGTCTCCTCACACTCTGTCTCTTTCTGACACCCCCTTCTCTCTCTTTCTTTCTGACACACCCTTCTCTCTCTCTGTTTCTTTCTGACACCCCCTTCTCTCTGTTTCTTTCTGATGCCTCCTTCTCTCTCTCTCTCTCTCTTCCCTCCCTCCCTCTCCCCTCCCCTCCCCCTCTCCTCCATCTCTTTCCCTCTTTCTTCCTACCCAATGGGCTACTAGTGCTGTAGTGAAAGGGGAATACAAGAGAGAGCAACCCTGGGACACTTTTCAGAGCAGGAGTGTTGTTGTTGTTGTTGTTGTTGTTGTTGTTGTTGTTGTTATTTATTATTATTATTTACATTTATATACCACCCCATAGCTGAAGCTCTCTGGACAGTTTACATTTTGCTACTGTTCCATTTGCACCTCAAGGCAGATAAACACATCACCGAGCAATTTTCCTTCAAGACAGTAATCAAACACAACTTTAAAATTTCCAGTTAAGTTGCACTAGTCCTGTGCAACTTCACTCAAAAGCACATCTCCCTGAATCATCTTACTGATATCATCTGATTAAGTGCCAGGGCACCAAGGGTAAGCATGGTTGGTCATCTGCCAAGGGCCCATACTCCTGCAGGGGCTCACTGACAAGGGCCCCTGGACTTGCTCCTTTTCTTCTTCATCGCAACCTGCTTGTGCCTCTTTCTCTGACTCAGGCAATGGCGGTGGTGAAAAGGAGAAGTAGATGCCACAGTCTATTTACTCAATATTTTATATTGAGTTTTTATATTGTATTTTATACTATGGCTTTATACTGTTGTTTTATACTTTGAATGTTTTTAATTTTTGTGAACCGCCCAGAGAGCTCCAGCTATTGGGCGGTATAGAAATGAAATAAATAAATAAATAAATATCTGGAGATCCAGTGTGGTGTAGTGGCTACAGTGTTGCACTGGGGGTCAGGAGACCCTGGTTCTAGTCCCCACTCAACCTACCTCAAAGGGTTGTTATTGCGAGAATGAAAATGGAGAGGAGGGGATTAGGTACGCTGCCTCGGGTTCCTTGGAAGAAAAATGTGGGATATAAAATAAATAAAATAAAAAATAAATAAATCTCTCTATGGCTATCAAGCAACAAAAATGAGAAAGAAGACGAGGAGCAATTGCACCTGTTGACAATGGTGGTGAGAAGAAGAGGAGGTGCATAGAAAGTATCTTGCCCAAGGGCCTTCAAAAGCTGGCACTGGATGGACCCTCCTTGCTCTGGCAAGTGAGTGAAGTGATAATGAGACAAGTTTTTCTATTGTTTGTGAAATTAGTGTAATTAGAGGAAGTCAGAGAATGAGGCCAGCAGCTCACTATTCTATGCTTAACAGCATATCCCAATAAATTGGCCATTATGTTGGGTATTGCTGCTCTTTGTGTGTAGGGTCATTTTTGGAACATGGGGGCTGTTATGATGAGCTTCTGCACTTAAAAATATACCACTACAGTGGAAGTGGGCAACTTCTGGGGCTGGGAGGGCATACTGCCCCCTGAAACCGACCAAGGCCGCACTCTGCCTCTGAAGGTGCTGCAGAGGAGGCCATAAATGCAGCAATTTTCCACTGAAAAAAGGCACACAAGGTACACTTCAATTTTGTCCGCTGCTGCAATTTTGGTGGCAAATGTGGCAATGGCAGGGGAAGTGGTGGACAGCACATGTTGTGGCACCTCAGCACTGCACAACAGCCAAGCTGGATCAGACCAAGGGTCCATCTAGTCCTGCATTCTGTTGACACAGTGGCCAACCAGCTGTTGACCAGGGACCCACAAGCCAGACAAGGTGCAACTGCACCCTCCTACCCCATGTTCCCTTGCAACTGGTGTATATAGGTTTACTGCCTTGGATACTGGAGGTAGCACAGAGCCATCAAGACAAGTAGCCATTGATAGCCTTCTCTTCCAGGGATTTATCCAACCCTCTTTTAAAGACACCCAAATTGGTGGCCAGCACTACATTTGGTGGTAGTGAATTCCATAGTTTAACTTTGCACTGTGTAAAGAAGTACTTCCTTTTATTTGTCCTGAATCTCCCACCAATCAGTTTCATGGGATGACTCCAGGTTCTAGTATTCTGTGAGAGGGAGAACAATGTCTCTCTATCCACATTCTCCACATCACACATAATTTTGTACACCTCTAACATGTCTGTATACCTCTGTCATGCATATCCCATTTCCCTAAGGCCTGAACTGATTGCTTACAGAGGGCTTCTGTTGAAGGTTGATCTAATACAGTTTGAAAAGAACATCCAGGACAAGTGGGCATCTGCACCACATTAGAACTGGATCAGGACCAGATTTTTTTTTAATGGAAGTGTGGTAGCCAAATCAGACATTGGGAAATCAGGCATCTGCGTCACTAATTTCTCCAACCATGCAATTATGGGGGTGGACCAGAAAACAGCCAACGTTTCATAATAAAAGGTTAGTGCGAGATCTACTGATATAAGGGTAGGGCTAAGGAAGGAAGGACCTTTGCTTACTGGAGACATCCAGAGATTCATTTTTGACATACACAAGAGAGTGAACCTTACAGGAGAAAGGCAGTAGCAGGTTAAAACGCTTAATTTAAAGCTTGGAATGATGCTGCATTTCCCAACATTTTCCTGACTGAGTAAACCACATCAGCTCCACTTTTGGCTAAGCACTGATCTGGCTATGATGTTGCAATTCAGTAAAAGTCAGTTGCGATTCAAGTCCCATTGAAAGTATTCAGGAAGGGACTTAGGCCTTGTCTTGACGAGGGGAAAGCCCCAGGCTGGCTCCGCAGTGACTCTAGGTCATTTATATGACGCAGCAGCCATTGCAGAGGCAGCTTGGGGCTTTCCCCCAAAGCTCGGAATTTAAAAAGTCAGGGACTTGCCCCAACTTTTCTCTCTTGCAATGAGGCAATGATGGCTTCTGCTGTCTTTTGCCTTGCTCCAGAGTCGCGGCTGTGCATGGGCCAGGGAGCCAAATGACTGCCTACATGCCTCCTCCGATGTGGGGAGAGGGATGCTTGGCCCCAGGGGGGGGAAAGGATAAAAACAAAACAAAAACAGAAAACTGAGGGATGCGAGGAGGTGCGGGCGCCCCGGTGCTCCTCCTCGTATGCAAACCCCGCGCTTGGTCCTTAGGTGGGGACAACCGGAAGGAGCGCAAGCGCAGGGTTTTGGGAGCTCAAAGCGCCATCAATACAACCCTCTGGTTGTGTCTAACAGACCTCACTAATTTCTGGAGAACTCAGTTGCAGTTAAAGTGGGTTTGTGCCACAGCCACTCATCCAGAAGAATTCCTTTGAAGCTGCCATTTCCTTGTTTCTGACGTGTACAGACAATAATCTGGTTTCAAGAAAGCGCAAAGCCTGGCTACCAAGTGTGGTTTCTCATTATGACTATTAAATAAGCAGAGTCCCAATCAAAAGGAAGAATTTCGAATCACTTCTGTGATAGAACCACCTTCCTTTGAGAAAATAGCAGCAATTTGTGTACACAGTCGTCAGAGGGGTTAGGAGAAGCAAGTTTTAAAGCCTCCTCTACACCGTCTTGTTGAAAACACTAAGGCTGTAATCTTAGACACAGTTCCTGGGAGTAAATCCCATCGAGCTTCACATGACTTAGTAGGCATGCATAGGATTGCTCTGTAAGTCAACATTTCCACTGCCAGAAGGCCCTCCGCTAGGGGTTCATTCCTTGGCCAGATACCTAAACCATAGTGGCTTGACTTGACCACAGTCACGTGTTCATAAGCTCATTTTGCAGCCTATTTGCATAGCTTAGCTTGGGTGTGTTCAGCGTCGAGTGCCCTGTGTGTAGACAGTAAACAGCAAAGTCACAAGAACTTGATCCAGCATGCATTGTCTGAGGCCAAATTCCATTTTATTTCATCAGACGGTACTGACGGGGAATATTTGGTCATGCTGTTAACACTGATGGAAAGACTTTGGTTTGCATTTTACTTCTTTATGGTGTAATCAGACCGTCTGGAGCAGATGTGGGGAGGGGGCAGGCAGGGGGCTGCAGGGGAGGGGGGAAAGGGAAACTCCCATTGCATGCGCAGCAATCCATTCATGTAATTTTGGATTTAGCCCAAAGACACCAGTGTAGGCTCTCAGTGAAGAGAAATTAAACCCTGCAATGCTGTCCTGTAGATTTCTCACTGCTTGGGGAAGTGTGGGGGGGTATATAATAATAATAATAATAATAATAATAATAATAATAATAATAATTTATTTCTTACCCGCCTCTCCATTTTGATCGAGGCAGGGAACAGCAGTAAGTATAAATTACATAAAATACTGATTAAAAACATAGTATACATTGTTAAAACAACCTAAAAAACATCCTAAAAACATACTAAAAGCATCCTAAAATTCCACTGGATAGGTCTGCCTGAAGAGAACAGTCTTTATAGGTTTCTTAAATGCTAAAAGACTGTTAAGTTGACGAATCTCCTCCGGCAGGCCATTCCACAGTCTGGGAGCAGCAGAAGAGAAGGTCCTCTGGGTAATACCTGTCAGCCTAGTTTTGGCTGGCTGAAGGAAATTCTTCCCAGAGGACCTGAGTGTGTGAGGCGGACTGTACGGGAAAAGGACCGAAACCATGTAGGGTTTTAAAGGTGATAACCAACACTTTATACTTTGCCCGGAAACTAATTGGCAGTCAGTGAAGATTTTAAAACAGGTGTAATGTGGTCACCCCTAGGTGTACCGGTGATCAGCCTGGCTGCCATATTTTTTACTAGTTGAAGTTTCTGGACTAGGCACAAAGGTAGCCCTATGTAGAGCACATTGCAGAAGTCGAGCAATACAATGTGATTGGACAAGAATTACATTGCAGACTGAAGGCCAAATAGGGTGGCTCCAGACCATTCATCTGGTGCCCTTCCGATGTGCTGGTCTGTAGTTCTTGTTGTTCCCTACTATCCTGGTGGCTGGGAGTGATAGGTATTGCAGTCCAACACATCTGGAGGGCACCAGATTGGGGAAGGGAACGTCAAACAATTAGCAAATGTATATCTTTAACTGTTGAGCGATAGGTTTGCGAGCCTCTATTCCAGGTCGATAGCATGTTATTCAGTCCACACACAATAGATGGGAAGAGACTAACCTTGCATGTGGTGGGTCCCAGGTTCAGTCTCCAGCATCTCCAAGGTGCCGCTTTACCTACTGATTCTTCCCAAACCTCGCAGCTTCTCTGCTGCAAAGCCCCACTGATAAGGGTACATGGCAGGAGTGAGCGCAGGCTATCCAGCCAGGAAAATTCGCAGTGCCATTGTCAGATGGTGGTAATGGGCAGCAAAGGCTGAGCGACTGAAAACCACTCAAACCATTTTTGTTTACTTGTTTTAAGGCAACTCTGTGTAACATTGTAGCTTCGAAAGCCTGTAGCTATGCATCTGTGCTGCTACAGTTAATTGAATTTATGCATTATACATAGTAACTGTCCTTACATTTGCTCCAGAGTGAGACATTAATGTCGCCAGGGTAAAAACCTCACAGCAAAACCACACATCAAAAATGTGCAGCTTCATGGGGAATAGCATGATGTGAGTGCAGGTTGGTGGCTGTGCCATATAAACAACGGGACGCAACTGCGCGGCCACAACTGAGTAAATAGCGCGTATGAACAAGCCCCAAGTAGGGCTTGGAAAGATTCCTGTCTAAGATGTTGGCAGTGGAGGCTGGTGGCTCCAATGTCAGTGCGGCGGTGAATCTGTTCTGAGTTTCAGACAGAACCAGTCAGAATTCCAGTGGTTCTGTCTGAAATGTGGTTCAGACAGAATTCCAGTGGTTCTGCCATCACGCCACTGACACAGGAGCCACCACCCTCCACTGCTAGCATCTCAGACAGGAATCTTTCCTAGCACTACCTGGAAATGCTGGGGGTTGAACCTGGGACCCTCTGCATACAAAACATCCTTTCACATGCAGAGCAAAGCATTTACGTGTGCTCTTTCTCATAACAAGCAGTGATGGCCATCCTATACTTCTACCGCTATAGGAGTGAAATTGCGTGACTATTTACCACACCTTGAGGAAACTTTAAAAAACCTGCAAGATAATATAACTTTGCAGCTCTACTGGGCTCAAGAGCAGCCAGTAGGTGTTAACAGCAATGCTAAGTATCAAAGCGAAACAGTCTAACTTGTGGTATGTTTTATGCTGATGGCTCAAGAGAAAAACGCCTCCCCCCCTCCGCCCCAGCTCTTGGCTGATAATTACTCTCAGCTGGAGCCCATCATTCTGAATTTGCAATCAGCATTTCCAAAAATTAAGCGAGGCCCTTGTCTGCATTTCATCGCCCACCCAGGAATATGCGTTTTCTTATCACTCTCATGCACTCCGTTCCTGACAGTCCGTATCAGGTTGGGGAGAAGAGCCTTTGCACTCCTTCGGATGGACTAGGTTACTTTTGATCAGGGAGGGGGAATCTGCGTCCAGAGCCAAAAGAGATCCACTCTTTTTCTCTCTGCTGCCTTCTGCCACCCATTTTTCTTTCTCCTTCTGACACCTCTTCTCTCTCTGTCTCTGACTGTGGCCCTCCAGATGTTATTGGACTGCAGATCCCATCATCCCTCACCATTTCTTACGCTATCTAGGACTGCTGGGAGCCATAGTCCAAGACATCTGGAGGCAGTGGCGGCTGGTGCCCAATTTAGCTGGTGGGGCAGAGGGCAGGTCAGGCAAGTTATATTAAAGTTATATTATCTTTGGGCCACCAAAGGCAGTCACTGGGGGTAGAGCCAACTATACCTAGCTGCTACATTTCTCAATATTTTACATGGTAAAGCACAGATTAGGGATGGAGGAGCCCTGAAAGGCAGGAACATTGGCGAGCAAGTGCAGCATTGAGTTTTTCAAAGCATGAATAGATGGTGCAACAGCGCAGAGAGTGCAAAGGCAGAAGAGCTTTGGAAGGCATAAAAGTTGGCCATGCAGGAGGGCCACATGTTCCCCACCCCTGTTGTAAATTTTCCCGAATTCTAAGGGACTAATCCACACGTGTTTCTATCAGATGGAGCCAAGTAAAAAACGGCATCCACATGACGGCTTTTTCACGCCGCTGCTGTAACATGTCACACTGGCCATCATACAGTCCAGGGTTCCCCAAACTGCTGCCCTCCGGATGCTGCTGCCCTCTGGACTACAACTCCCCTCCTCCCCAACCAGGATGACCAATTGGCTGGGGATGTTGGGAGCTATGGGCCTCCAGATGCTCTTCGACTACAAGTTCCCCACCCTTGAACTAAAGGGTGAGATTCTTTCATGCAGCTCTTCTCCTGTTGGAGCAAAGCCCAACCTGCAACAACTTGCTTTTATTTTTAGACAAAAGAAAGAAAAAGTGAAAGGAAAGAGGGAAGAGCCTCCAGCTTCCATGCTGAGGTATGTTTGCATGCAAATACGTTTCCATTTATTTAAAGAATGTATACTCTGCTTTTCTCCTCCAAAAAAGCAGTCATTCAAAGTGGCTTACAAAACATAAAAAGCATAAGAATCATCATCAACATCATCTGTGTACAAGCTAAAAGCAGAAGCAAAGGCAAAAAAAAAAAGGGTGTGAGAGAGACAAAACCTAGCAATCAATCAATAAAATTAAGCAACAACAGCCAAGTGCTTGTTTAAAGAGAAATGTCTTCAATTGCTGGCAGTGGTAAAGACAAAGGTGGGGGGCAGGGAATTCCACATTCAGGGGGCCACCACCAAGAAAGTCCTCTTGCGAGTTGCCACAACCTGTTCCTCTGAAAACAGTGGCACATGAGCGGTGGAATAGCCGAACTTAAAAGAACACCTTCCCAGTCAGAGGGTCTCAACAGTTATCCCACCGGGCTTCCCGCAATGAAGAACCAAATGGCTCCAGCTTCCCAGACTGTGGTTTAAGGGTGTATCTGCCTGTGATAATTGAGAGCATTGAATGCATTCTATCAGCATAAAAAACCAACCATGTTAAAATAAACTGCACTGGCTCCCTTTTAGCTATTGGGCCATGTTTAAGGTTATGTTGTTGACACACAAAGCCCTAAACACCTTAGGACCAGGGTGCCTAGCAGACTGCCTCCCCTAATATATACCCAGCCGATTGTTAAGCTCTTCAGAGGAGGCCTTGCTGGTCATTCCACGCCCAACAGAATGTAATGTCCTGAAGGTGGGCTTTTTCAGTGATGGCACCCACACTCTGGAAAGCCCCCCTTCATGCAGTTTGGGAAACAGAAAATGTGGTACGTTTCAAATGCCTCATTTATGTATATCTTACCTTGAGCTTGCATACATGGTTCTCCCCGCTCTCCTTAGTTCTTGCAACAGTCTTATGTGGTAGATTAGGCTGAACTTCAGAGGCAGAGCTTCTTCAGACGAGCGTTTTATCGCACGCTTGCGACTGACCACTCATGGTTCTTCGTGGGGCATTTTGACGATACAGCGGTTCCTACCGCGCGTGTGCTGCTCTTTTTTCCATCACAAAATAAGACCCATACATCAATTTTTTTGGGGCTATAACAAAACTTGCTGCCATTTCCTGCTGTGTGCAGGAGAAGCTGCGCAATAAAAATGCCCACTGAATGGGCCATGTGGTTGCTGCTTCCTTCCTCTTTCTTCCCTGTGTGAAGAACGAGGAAGCTGCTTGTCCCTATTGTGGAACAGAAGCAGGAGGCAAAGCAACAGTAGGGAAATGTGATCCCCCCACCCCGTCTGCTGATCTTCATAGTGACTGATCCAAGGTCACCTAGTGAACTTCATGGCTGAGTGAGGATTTGTACCTGGATCTTCTAAGTCATAGTCCAATATTCTAACCACTACACCAGCTCCCAAATCAAAGGATCTATCTTCAGGCAGACCGGAGCTCCATCAGAGGAGCATTTATTGCACCTTGTTACTGGGCACTCACAGATTTTTGCAGGTCCCTCTCACATCGTCTGCCGCCCGCCCACTGCATGGCCCTTCTAGCTTTCTTCACACGACAAACCCCCCCTCAATAAGTACGATTTACTTTTAAGGGTGGAAGTTGCCACTATCTCCTGCTGTATGCAGGCGAAGCAGCGGGATCAAAACGGCCCACTGAATGGGCCAACATATGTTGTTTACCTCTTCTTTCAAAAGTGGAAGTAATGAGGGACAAAAGTGGGGGCAGAGAAGCGACAGTAAGCAAATGCGATTTCCCCCTGTGTGATGGTCGTGAGCCCCGGAAATTCTCATTTTAATTATTTAAGTACTGAGACTGAATGAAAGAGAAAGACCAGGTGACTGTACCAAAATAGGAGCTTTCCCTGGCAGTGGTCCCAGCATAATCATTTGCTCAGCCCTGTAGCTTCATAATGTTAATCACATACATGGAGCGAACTGTTTGCCATTGTTCCGTATAGGTTACATCGGTGACCTTTTCTGCTCAAAGCAGCTGTGCAGGCTGAACTTCAGCTAACTTTAAAATCCGTTGTCACAGTGCCAGGAGCCTCTGGTTTGTTGAACTCTCTACAGCATGGACTTTTGTTGTTGTTGTAGAAAACATCATAAAGTCATTATAAACTTAAGATTTTTTTAAAAGCTCCTGTATCTTACAAATTCAGCCTGTTCAGTAGCTCTCTTTGCCATCTTCATTTAAAACAGAGGTGAGAAACCTATGGTCCTCCAGATGTTGTTGAATTTCAGCCCCAGTTGGAATGACCAATGATGATGTGCATCATAGTCCAACCACATCTGTAGGGCCACAAGTGCCCAGCCCTGATATAAAAAGAGGACAATATTAATGGAATCTTCTTCATAGAATCATAGGACAAGAGTAAAAGATGAAGTCTCTCCTTCAGCCTGCTGGGTGCTCTCTATCCTTGCATCTTCAGCTACAGAAAACAAGGCCTGGCCACAAACTCTAGAATGAGATCTTCTTTGTTGAACTTTCCAAGTCAAATAGGTATAATAGCTGAATGGATTTTGTTGGAAGTTAATGGGATTTGTAGTGTGATTGTAAGTGAATTCTGTACACTAATGTAAACTAAAGCTAATTCCATAGGATTATATTGGATTTATTTTAATGTCCAACATTTCTCTCTCCCGCACATCTAGCACCATTGTCATCCCCCTCATTTTTAATTCTTCTCTAACTCCACATCTTTAACTCTGGCTTGACACCTTCATTTTCTAAATGAAATACATGTGGTTTAGCCAGTCCTTTCATACTGTGATAAATGTAATCTCTGGCTGCCCCAGTGGCATGGCAATTGTCCATAACCATGCTGTTTTCTAATAGTCAGTTGAGGGGATTATTTAAAACATACTCTAATGCAAGAGCTGTATTCTCATCTCATGCTGCATGGGGATTTATGTACATAACTCCCTGCACATCTGGATTATAACAGACCTCATAGTTGTTATCTTTCCCCCTATACCAAAGGCATTAATGCCTTTGACAATTTCTATCTTTGAAAAGTACCATATGCTTGAAGGAGAGAAATGGCAGGGAATGTGGGAATGGAGAAAGAGAAAGAGAGAATCAACATTAGGAAAGACACATGCCAAGGCAGAGATAAGGCTTCAATCTTGTGGTCCCGCGAAGCGTGTCCAAGGGACTATAGGATATTTTGGATCTTCCCCCAAGGATAGGGGGAGAGGTCAGCCCTGGGGGAGGAGTCAAACTTTAGCTGCCCCTCCCAGCCCCCCGCAGAAACCTCTCCAGTGCTTGCCCTTCTGACATTGGGGATCTGATGTCAGTAGAGGCAAAAGGGTGTGTGTCATGGGTGGACTGGGAGAGTCTTTGGATCCTCTGGATTCAAAGCCTTCCCCATCCCCACACATTCATTTCCCCTCTTTGATCTTATCTACCCCACAGCATACTGCTCTGTAAAGCACAGAGTACCTCTGTCTCTGACTGCCTACTTCAGTCTTCTCCAACCTGGTGTCCCCCATTTGTGTTGGACTAAAACATGTTGGCTGGGAATTATGGGAATTGCAATCCTATATATCTGGAAGGCACCAGGTTGGGAAAGGCTTAAGAACCTAAGAAGTGCCCTGCTGGATCAGACCAAGGGTCCATCTAGTCCAGCACTCTGTTCACACAGTGGCCAACCAGCTGCCGACCAGGGACCAACAAAGCAAGACATGGTACAACAGCAGCCTTTCCACCCGTGTTCCTCACCAACTGGTGCATACAGGCTCACTGCATCGGATACTGGAGGTAACACACAACCATCAGGGCCAGTAGCCATTGATAGCCTTTTCCTCCAGGAATTTATCCAACCCCTTTTAAAGCCATCCAAATTGGTGGCCATCACTACATCTGCTTTAAACAGGTACAGCAGTGAATTATGACATATTGCTTGTTGGTACTGTTTTCTGCTCTCCATACATGTCAGTCTATGTTTAATTGCATGCTGTTAATTGTTTTACTGTTTTCATAAATGAAGTGGAACTACAGTCACTTGTGGCTTTGTTCTGCAGTCTTGTTTCTTCCAGAGAAGTTATTATGAAAACCCTATGAAAAACCAGAGACTCAATACAGCAAGAGAAACCACAACCATTAAAAATAAATGTGGGCTCTTTCATTTGCCTTATTAGTTTCCAACCTTTCTATATTTTTGGCATGCTGGTAAGCCAGCTTCTCTGTGCAATCACAGGCTATTAACATAGGGTGACCATATGAAAAGGAGGACAGGGCTCCTGTATCTTTAACAATTGTATAGACAAGGGAATTTCAGCAGGTGTCATTTGTATATATGGAGAACCTGGTGAAATTCCCTCTTCATCACAACAGTTAAAGCTGCTTGAGTTATGCTAGCGTGACCAGATTTAAAAGAGGTCAGGGCACCTGCAGCTTTAACTGTTGTGACAAAGTGGAAATTTCACCAGGTTCTTGATATATACAAATGACACCTGCTGTCATTTGTATAGTTAACATCATGGAAATGATCAAACTTTAATTATGCCCTTTTCAGTAACATTGCAATGGGAACAATTTAAGCACATTCTGAACTCTTCCATTGAAATCAAAGAGATTTCAAAGTTCTTAATTTTGAATGAATCTGATTGGGCCTTTACACTTTCATAAGGAAACGTGCAATACTCATAAGCCCAACTAGAGCCAATATGGACCATTATAACTTCTCCCCAGAAGAATACAAGTAGCTTAGAAAAAGGGGAAGGGTTTTCAGTAGGAAAATGGCTTGAGGTGAAATGGTTAAAATAGCCACTCTTTATTATGCAAATTGTAGTCTCAGCAGCTGTGATGCATTACAAAACAAAAGTCCCAAAAGACAACTGTAGAATTACAGGTAATATGTAGTTTTGCCCCAATAATATGTAATTTTTGCTTTGTGGAACCAGGGGCACAACCGCAATCTGAGTTTAAGCTGCAAATACTATACTCACTTATATCGGAGTAAGCATCACTAAATTCAGTGGCCTTATTTTTGAAAAAAACAACAATTACAGGATTGTGCTGCAAAGCAGTGAGGTAAGTTTTCTAGAACGCTTTGAATCAGAAAACTGTCACATTCTCTATATTGACTGGGATCTGATTTAGTGTCTGATGTGTAGTTTTGTTTCAAATTTACGTCCATGTATGTCTCTCTCTGTGTGTATAGTTTCCTAGAGATAGTCACTTGAAAATAAGTTAATTATAACTTTGAAAACTGCCCATTTGACTGTTATTGTGTCCATTAACATAATGTCACAAATTAATTTTGACATTAAAAATTTATTTATTTCATTTATATCCTGCCCTTTTTCCCTCAAGGAACCCAAGGTGGCATACATAATCCTCCTTCTACCCCTTCTGTAATAAATAAAAATGTAATGTAATAAATAAACTATATTCTTTAAGGTTGGTCAACTCAACCTTAAGATGAATAAAGAAATAACTGAAGTCAGTAAGAAAAACAGGGGAAGGAGCTGTTGTTTGACCTATATATGTGTTATACATTTAATGAGGCCTACAGAAAATTCTAGGTTATGTTATGTCACTTTCATAGTGGCATGAATAATGGGCTATATATCAACTAGTAAGAAGTGCAGAAGGATGTGTGTTATCAAATGAACACAAACTCAACAGACCTACTTTGGTGCGTGTCTGCCCTCTACAGTTTGAACAGGAACATTTTAAAAAGTTATGTACCTAGTTTTCAATTGTCCTTGCTGTGATTTTTGGGAATACAAAAGTCTTCTCTGCCTATTAACTTCAAAGACTGGACTGTAACAGGACCAGCTGAAGAAATTCTGTTGCCTGAGGCAAGGGACAAGATGGCGCCCCCCCTCCATCCCACATACAGCAGCTGACGGAACTGGCAGTGGGGTTTTACTTCAACACTGACAATTGGCCTGTTCAGAGAACACACTGAGCCGTGGTTAGGCCGCTAACCCTTTTGCAGCAAATGGTTAGTGAGCATGTTTAAACCGTAGTTATGTAGCCACCATGGTTAGAAACAGTTCACATGACATGATAAGCCATTTTTTGCTCAAAATGCTTAACCATCATGGTTTAGTGTGTTGTCTGAACAGGGTCATCGGGACTATTTTTATTTTTATTTAAGCATTTTTATGCCGCCATTCAGCCAAAAAAAGGCTTTCACGGCAGCTTACAAAAGTATTTCTTGACAGTCCCTGCCCACAGGCTTACAATCTAAAAGACATGACACAAAAGGAAAGGGGATTGGGAGGGAGGAGGAGGAGGAGGGGGAAAAGGAAAGCAAATTCAGGCACTACAATCTTAGTTGCAAAGTTCAGCAGTTAAAGTTGGCAGTTGGCAGCAGGAGGGAGGGGGCTCTCAGCTGGAGCTG
This sequence comes from Elgaria multicarinata webbii, assembly GCF_023053635.1. NCBI lineage: Eukaryota > Metazoa > Chordata > Lepidosauria > Squamata > Anguidae > Elgaria > Elgaria multicarinata. The sequence continues at coordinate 85,272,804 of NC_086177.1, forward strand.
GACCCAGGCACGATGGAGAGGTGCCTGGCTGCTGCTTCCTCCCTCACTGGTGGTCTCTCATAAGACTATGAACTCCACTGCACCCAAAGGCGGCAGGCTAGTTTAAGTGGTGGAGGATAGTCAACGTGGCTCATTTGTCCACTCCAGCCTATCCATTGCGGGTAAAATCAGAGACATCCAATGTGACAAAGGAGGGCAAAGGTGACTGCTGAAGGCACCTTTCATCACCAGTCATCAATACCAGAGTAATTTAAATACCAGAGTATTTTTAAAATTCATGCCAAAAAAAAAAGGGGGGTGTTACTCTATCATGTGCAAGTTTTTTTTTTTAACGTACCTATAGCTAAGGCATAGTTTCATCAAGATAAAGTATAATTTGTCCATTGGCCTATGATATTGAGGGACCATAGCTTAGATCATATGTTTTGTATGCAGAAAGTCCCAGATTCAGTTCCTGGCATCTCCATCTAAATTAAGAATTATCAGCTAAAGAATTATCAGTAAACCATCAATAATTAACCCCCTTCCCAACCCTGAACCCATCTATCCTTAATCATCATTCTTGTCCTCATCACCACTAGTATTTAGATAGCACTTTTTTTTCCTATGGGGTCATTGATTTTCACATTCATTATCTCAGTAATACCATACTTGGCCTGTATTCCAAATTTCAGGTGTGAGTTAGCGATCAAGACAACATCAGGACCAATAAGCAAAAAAGGAAATTAAAATGTGAACGAAATATAACCAGTTTATTCAAAAATGCCAAGAATATAGTTTTTAATTATAGAGAAAATCAGAGGGATGTTTCCCCATGTCATACACTTTTAGATTCCAAACTTTTGTTTAAAGAAAACATATCAAAACTGTTTATACTCTGATTCTAAAAGATTACAAGGTATGAAAAGCAACAACAACAACAACAACAAAAAACCATGGGATTGTTTGCATGTGATGTTGCTCATTACTGCTATCTCAAACACAACTGGTTTTCTAATGTGCTGTTGATTCACTCAGGCTGTTTGCTACTGGCCTGCTATAATTGTCTAAGCTACAGTGCACATTTAAACTTCCAGTGCTACAGAAAAATCTACTGAGACCTATTACTGGGGTAGTATTACATATTGTAGGTTGAGAAAATAAGACATAAACAAGAATTACACTCAGTACAACTGAACAAGTGTCATGATATGGTCATGTTTTTTGTGTATATTTTAAGAGGAAAATGGGGATGAAAAGAGATCAGGACAACCTTGTTTTATTTGGTATTTTGATACAAAGATGTAAAGACAACATTTGAAAATATGCTAGCAGTGTTAAAAGACAATTAAAACAGATGTCTGATCATTTTCCCATTAGCTTAAAAGCTGCTTAGTGGTTGGTATGGACAGAACAAGCTAATGACTGGATTTACATAACATGACAACCCACACTCAAGGTTGAGTGTTGATTGTCGCTGAACTGTGAGTTGTTGTGTTTGTGAACCCAGATGTGCTAACAAACGATAGTTCAATGATAACCCACACTCAATCTGGAGTGTGGGTTTTTGTGTTGTTTGAACCCAGCCAATATTATGCATACCTAGTCCCCCACAAAGAAATGCAGTTGATTCAAAACAGTATTTTAGAAAATGTTTTTACTTTTTCATATCTCTTATGACAGGGGTGGAGGAACCTGTAGCTATTGGTGGACTGCCATCAGTCCCAACCTGGATGGCCAATACTCAGGGATGATGGGAGTTATAGTACAATAACATCTGGAGGGTCAAGGTTTATTTATTTGTACTAATTTATATATCACTAAACATTAAAAAAAATACTGGAATAGTATTCCTGTCCCTGCTTTACAAGAAAACTTTGTTCTGCTCAGTCCTATGCACTTTACTCACAAGAAGGTTCCAATGAGCTCAGTGGGACTTAGTCGCAGGTAAGTTGCTGGGGAACATGGGTGGGAGGGTGCTGTTGCACCATGTCCTGGTTGGCCACTGTGTGAACAGAGTGCTTGACTAGATGGGCCTTCGGTCTGATCCAGCATGGCTCTTCTTATGTTAAGGGGCATAAACAGTGTGCAACGCAATCCTATGTGTGTTTCTGGGACTTGAGTACCACTGTGTCCAGTGTGGCTTATTCCCAGGTAAAAGTACATCGAAACAGCAGCCTAAGAATCAGGTTTGCAACTAGAAATCATGCTTTTTTAAACAATTTGGGAGCTGTAGTACCTTTATCCTTCCCACTGCTGGACTGCTACTACTACTTGCTCTTGTTCAGACTGTAAGCTTCAGATTCCCACCCAAGGCTGCTACTGCTGCCATAAGATAATATTAATTTTACTTTGGACTCACTACATACCTGCAGGAAAAAGCCAGAGGCTGTTTTATCCCATCCCACCATGTCAGAATCATCTTTGGAATATACTAAGTGCACAAACATGCTACATTTCAGACATCATAATAGATCATGCACTATATTTTTTAAAAAGTGCTCTAGACAAAGCATTCAGTTTTTTATGTATCTTTCTTTTCTAGATCTGCAGGATGCATTCCTGGAAACAGGTCCCATTTCCCTTCCGCTTCATCCCTCTTGTACTGCTGTTAGTGGAGGGAGCTGCAAATCTAAAGACCTTTATCAACACGGCAACATCCCTAATGCTTAAGACGAAAACATTCTTGCCGACCTGGAATGTTTGGCTAACTGTTTCACTCACTTTGGTTAGTTCACAAGGGAACTGCAGACAAGGCAAAGTGCTCAGCTTATACTTGGAATAGCAACAAGATCTAATTGTACAGTGAACACACTTGATTCATCACACGCGGTGCTGAGCAACGACAAGACGGTCTTCCTACAGAAGAGGGCACTTGAGTGAGTGAGACGATATCATTCGATGTGTTTGCTACAAACCCAACGGAGCTGTCGGTCCATAGCGAGGTCCGTTAATTCGTCTATAGATCTCCAGGAGCACTGGCAAGCATAGGCCCGTGATCCTCTCTTCGTTAGCATCTTTGTTTTCAACTTGCTGAATTCAGGCATATTATTCCTATCAATCAAGAGCATTCTATTTTAACTGGGTTTGTTGTTGTTGTTGTGGCAATTGTAAAATATCATTTTATTACCTTGCCCCTTATGCCCCTGCCCAAACTTTGTGGCATTGTCATTAGACAGGCCCCCACTGTTCTGAGATTTAGACGTCTTCTCAAGACCCAGCTCATCCCTGAAGTGTGACTCGGACAGCTATAGTCTGTAGTGCACAGTAGAGTGTGGAGTTTTACTGCTGATCAGCATTTATTCATTTATTATTGTTAATTTTGTTGTCATGTTGTTTTGCTGGTAATGAGATTGTATGTTCACTGCTTTGATACCTCTGTGGAAAGCGGTATATAAATTTGGATCATTGTCATCAACACCATTATGGCTTGGGCCTAGGGACCCTTTAGCATTGAGCAGCAGGCAAAAATTATTTATTTATTTATTTATTTATTTATTTATTATTTATTAATTACATTTCTATACCGCCCAATAGCCGGAGCTCTCTGGGCAGTTCACAAACATTAAAAACATTCAAAGTATAAAACAACGGTATAAAACCATAATATAAAATACAATATAAAAGTTCAACCAGCTTTTGTGTGTGTGTGAGAGAGAGATTTTGGCCAGTTCCTCCCTGCTCCCACCCCATGGGCAGATCATGCACCAGCCTGGAAAAACCTCCAACTCTTAGGAGCAGCATTTTGCATGAGAGTGTACGTACTACACTCTTGATCTTAGCCAAAAGGCCGAGAAGCAATGTACATATATCATGGGCTGCATGGGAAGGGGGCACGGGAAAGCTCTTTTCAGACGTCCTTCCACAGTTCTTTGGACACAAGCCCATGAATCAACACATCAACATCAGATATTCACACAGTAGAGAGAGCATTCAACTGGCTTTATTAGGTGATGCATATGAACACTAGGAAAAGATAAACCCATGTACTGTCCAGACACAGTTCTGACTTTCATCTGCTTTGAAATAATAAAGAAGTCCTGTGCTGCATTATGGATATTATCAGAACAGCTTCTCCTCCTTGATGCTACTGCACAGCCTCCATATATCTGCAGCACAAACCAAAGCATGGATGCTCAGATGTAAGTCTGTCTCAGTTGGATGGAACTTACTTTCGAGTAAAGCATGCTTAAGGTTGCACCTGTACGAAATTAACAGTCAGAGGCAAAGTAGGGATGCCATAGGAGAACCATGTTAAGATCCTCTATTGTCTATACTTACAAGCTGTTGGGGGTGAGGAATTAACTTAACTCTCCCCCTCCTAGTCATTTTCCTAGCAACGTGTACACATGTGTGGTGAAATAAATCACAGGCGGAAACAAAAATAAATACACTTCAGCCTTTTCAATATATCTAAGCCTTTGGGTCCTTCTGCCACCAATTCCCCCCCCACCAACTTGTATGCTAAAGGTTCCCTACCATTCTCACCTGCCATTCTACATGTTGTGAAGGCTGAAGCTGGAACATATAATGGTTGCATTTGGAAACATTTAGTGCCTGCTATGCCAAAAAATGGCTTTCTATCATCACATATTCCTGACAATATTACCCAGAAAACATACCTGAAAAAAAGGTAATCACACGATTTATCCCACTGATAGTCGTTGTAATGTGAAACACGGAAGTCACATGCAGTACAACGTAACTGATCACAGGTTCTGTCCAAAGGAAGAAGGGACCAATATTACTGATTGGATTAATCTCATTGAACAGGGCAAAATATTTTTCTAAACTACATGGATGCAGTTTAGGAATCTTACATATCTTAACATTTTTTAAAGTTTTCAAGCATTTTGAACTTTTCATTAAGAAACAAAGGCACTGAAAGTTTAGTGAATTTCACAATGGCTGAATTCAGACATACCACTAAACCATGGTTTATTGTTATGAGAACAAGCCTAGTCTCCCACCCAGGCTTATGTGTTGCTCCTCCTTTCTATCACTTCCTGCGGCTGTGAGGATATTGAAAGTTTCTGCTTCTGTTTTAATTTAACTGAAGTCTGCTGTGTTATCCAAACCCTAAATTCTATGATTTGTAGAACCAAGCCAACTATAGTTTATGGGAACAATCTAACTTTAAACTATGATCTGAAGTTAGGTTGTTCCTATAAACTATAGTTAAAATTAACCGCAGTTTGCTTGGGATTGGAGAACACAGCAAGCTGCAGTTAATCAAAAATGGAAGCAAAAGCTTCCAAACTACTTCCCATGGCCAATGAATTCGATCAATCAATCAATTACAAATGTGCCCCAATTAATTGAGCAGCAAATTTTAAAAATGTTTAAATTATTGTTTATATGTACTTATAATAACCACAGACAGCAGCTGCCTCTTTTAAGATGGCATCTGGTGTGATATATGCATGTATCAACTCAAGGCAAAGAAAGAATGTTTCTTACTTCAGAGCTATTGCTTTATTCATATGCAGATGTAGGCACATTCAATAGACTAACCAAACAAAACATATGCTATGAAAATGTTAAGGTTCCTTTAGTTGGGTTGCAGCCCTGATCTCTATAGACCTCACAAAACAAGCTATGGCAGTCTGGTTGCTAGGTCATCGACGTAAAAAATATATTATATATTATAAGCAGTTCCCAACTTTCCTTTTGATTCCCTTCAAGATGTTCTAAGGAACATTGGGGTTGTCTCTTTAAAAAAAGAAAAAAGTATTTGAGGTTACTCCTTAAATTAGCCAGTAACTATGCCCTTGCTAATTTCGGCCATTTATGAACCAGGATAGATGGAGCACACTATTTTCAGTCCATGTTAGTATCTCATGTGTTTATTCATAAGTCCATTACGCCCTTTTTCCACATTATTCTGCATGTTTTTACGGAGGTCCCAGGTTCAATCACCAATATGTCCAGGTACAGCCGGGAAAGACTCTTGCGCGAAACCCTGGAGAGACACAGACGGTCAGCTTAGATGGACTAGTGGTCCTATTTGGTATAAGGCAACTTCCTATGTTCCTTACGAGTTTAATAGGGTGAATTATATATTGACTTAATAACATAATAAGTTGTGCATTTTTTTTAAAAAAAGCCCTACCTCTGTGAAATATTTGTTCCAATACCATATGGTGTACTGCTTCCGCCAAGGTATACTGGGCAACACCTACAAGAATTAGAATGGAAAATCTTACTTTTACATAACACTTCTTACATCTTACTTCTTACATAACACACTGGGGGTTATGTCTCCAAATTTAGTTTCACTTGAGGCAGACCCATGAAATTAATTAGATTCATTTACTAACTGAAGTGCCTCTGATTTCAATGGGTCTACTCTAAATAAGACTAAATGTGGAACTAACCCTTAATTTCTTGCATTTCATTACATGCAAATCTTTTCAACAGAGCTAGTACCTCTGGAAGAATTACATTGTACATTGATGGTGCTATATAAATAAATAATAATAAAGAATTATAACACTGGGTAATTCAGAATAAATTGCTGTGTTATTATCTGTATAAAATGCAAATAGGGGACCAAAACATTTCTTTCAACGGAAGGAGAAATAGAATCATTCTAGCCCTTGCCGGCAGGGGCCATAAATCAAGGGGATAATCTATTATAATAAAAAAGGGTGTGTCGCTGGCTGTCAGCACCACAGCTCTATGACTATGAACCCTTTGACATAATCACATGCTCTACTCAAAGGCATGTGCAGCACATTTCATTAGAGTGTGCACTCAGGGAGGTTTTTTTTAAAAAAAATGTTTTTAAAGGTGAATATTTATTTAATATTCAGTCATAAAGGACATTATTTTAATTCATTTATTTATTAAACACTGTAGATTTTGGAATCAGGAATGAGATCCCGAGGTGGGGGGTGCACTTGTATGTTAATTTTGATTATGTTATTTAGATAAGATATTACGTATTCAACATTTCAATATTATGTAGTATGTTATGTTTTTTTTGCGATAATGTAAATGTGTATGTTTAAGTATTGTAGAAAAAAAACAAAAATTAAAAACACACACACAACAACAACACTGTAGACACTGATGCCCTACTCTACGTTCAGCTTGCCAGATTGCAGGAGGGCCGTTGTGAGTTGGGGCAGGGGTGGGGGGAATGAGGAGATGCTCTTCAAGCCCCAGCATTGGTGGGACCTTGTGATACGGGCCGGAGGAGATGCTTTGGGGGCCGTCCTCCTGGCCTCTTTGAAGTGCAGCTCCTGGCAGAGAGGCTCCCAGCAGAGCGATTCCTTTTTGCTCCTGCTGCTGGGAGCAACAATGCTCTCTTGGAGGCAGTGGCCCTTTGTTGTGGCATCAAAGCAGCCAGAAGACTGTTCCCACTGTCTGTATCCCCCTACTCAATGGCCCCCTCAATTCTGCGCTTATTGCTTGAGAGATTAGGGTGTGCCTGGACACACCTGGCACACCCCTTGCACACGCCTATGGCTCTACTGTAGGGGTAGGCAGACTTCAGGCATGTGAGATCTACTGCGTGTTTTACTGGACCTTTGGCAGCATGAGATGAGTTTGGATTGAACCTAGATTTGTTCTACGGTTTGCCTGATTGCTCAAAGTTGTTTTTAGATAAATGTTTTTCCTGCAGTGGTGGTGTTTTTTTTAAAATGTCTTTAAATTTCATGGTATAGAAATGTAATAAATAAATAAATGAACGAACCCCAAGAGCCATCAACCGGAGCCAGGTGCAAAAGACAAACACTTAGAATTAAAGCCCAGGGATTGGTTCTGAGTACCAGAACTGAACCGAGCTCAGTCCTTACACACAAAAATCCCCTCCCGGAAATATAATTTTTGGTGGTGGTGGTGGTCATTTTGTTGTTGCTATGGGGGAAGTCAGCCCCGCTGAACTCAGTGGGATTTACTTCTTAGGATAGGATCGCAGTATAAGTGCAATTAAGTCTGAATCCTACTCATGATCTCTTTCTTTTATTGACTGTCAATACAGTTGTTGAAATTTGCAGTTTCCTGATCACTGAGCATTTATTTACCCATGTGATCTTTTCTTACCTCTTACCATGGGCTTGAATGGAGGGAATATTATTTTCAGATGCAGGGCTGGGTAATTGAGATGTTTGTTTCTAAGACAAAGAAAGAGAAAGATGGGGACCTGTTAACATGAACCTATCAGTGCTGGCCACATACACCAATGGCCCCCATGGCCGCCACCCCACCCCATTGCCTCCACCTGCCTTCCCAGAGCCAGGCTTTTGGGCCTGGCCGGCTTTCTGGAGAGCCCTGCTGGCTGCTCTCCCACTGTGGCATGTGCCACAGTAGGAGAGTGGGGTCAGCAGTTATTGTCCCTCAATCCACCTATTCTTCCAACAGCTTTATTAATTCCTTCCCAAATGATGTTTAAAAATGTGATTTTAAAGCAAATTCAACTTAATTAAGCATGTTTAATATTCTTGTTTAAAAACATTTCCCTTTACATATCTTGCTTCCTTCTCACAGACTCCGGTTCTTAAGAAATCAAAAGCCACTCCTTACTTCTTATATAATGACATCTGCTGTCCCTTTCTGATCAGATTCCCAAATTTTCAAATCCATACTCACCATCCTCCCTTTCTCTGCCTTTTTATAATGCATTTCTTCTCTAAATGTTCTGATTGCCCTCTCCTCCGCCCTCCTCTCCTCCGCCCTCCTCCCTTTAATCAGAGGCTTTTTCATTTTATTTATTTAGAATATTTATATACCGCTCCCCATTGAAAAATTTCAGAGCAGTGTAAAAGATAAAATGAAAATAAAAAACAGAATAAAACACTTAAAACAAATTTTAAAAGAAGCAAATACAGAGACTCAAGGCTGCATATTAAGGAAAGGCTTCTTGGAATAAAGATGTTTTCAGGAGGCGCCGAAAGGAGTACAAGGTTGGCGCCTGCCTGACCTCCAGAGGCAGGGAATCCCACAGGAGGGGCGCCACCACAATGAAGGCTCTTCCCTTGGTGGGTTCCAATCGGAGGATGGATCTAGGTGGAACCACCAGGAGCAGGCCCTCGGATGACCTCAGTGACCGGGCAGGTTGGTAAGGGAGAAGGCGCTCTCTCAGGTATCCTGGTCCCAAGTTGTTTAGGGCTTTGTACACAAGTACAAGAACCTTAAACCTGACCCGGTAGTGAATAGGCAGCCAGTGCAGTTCCCTCAGCAGAGGAGTTACATGCTGGAAAGGGGCAGCTCCAGACAACAGCCGAGCTGCAGCATTCTGCACTAGCTCCAGCCTCCAGAGCAGCTTCAAGGACAGCCCCACATAGAGCGCGTTGCAGTAATCCAATCTTGAGGTTACCAATGCCTGTACCACCATGGCCAAGCTATCCCTGTCCAGGAGAGGCCGTAGTTGGTGAACCAACCGAAGATGGTAAAAGGCACTCTGAGCCGTGGCAGCTACTTGAGCCTCCAACGACAGAAATGGGTCTAAAAGTACCCCCAAACTACGAACCTGTTCTTTCAGGGGCAGTGCAACCCCATCCAGAACAGGCAATGAGCCTGTCTCCCAGACTCGGGAACCACTCACCCACAGGGCTTCCGTCTTGCCAGGATTTTTGGCATAGTTGTTCTCATCAATTATATCTTTAATTATGTCATCTATGTCCTCTTCTTCACTAGCACCTTTTGTCAATACTTTGGAAAACCTAAAACAAAATGGAAGAGAAACATCATTTTGTAAGGTTCTTGAAAGACTCTGGCAAAAATTTGAGACATACAGGGGCTGGTGTGGGGATGACCATATTTAAAGGGCAAAGACTACAGCAGACAGGCTGCGGTTCTGAACATCAGGTATCTGCTATAGAGGGGTGATACTTCTCTGCCCCCCCTACATTTTCCAATATAATCTGGGGCCTTAGTCACTCTTGAACTTCTCCCCCACAATATGAAGCTAGCAACGTTGGACTACAATAGAGGGTTGCCAGGAGCTAACAACCGTTATCTGCCACATGGAGAAAAGAACAATGGTTTAAAACACAGGGTTATTTCCCCCCCACATTTATTTAACAATATTTATGAACCACTTATATTAAAAAAATGTCTAAGTGACGTATGGAGGACAAGATTACTTTTCTGGGAATACCTGTAGAAAAAGGTATGTTTTTTAGTAGGCACCGAAAACCTGCCAAATTTGTAATTGTAGGGCCCTATTCCGGGCTATGATGGACCGAACCTCCAAAATCTTGGGTATCACCAGAGGGGTTGTTGAAAGCTCCTCTTTCAGTGTCAGTCCACATCCCCTGCCCAACGTGCAATAATGCGGCAGGCTGCAGTGGTGATGCCAGGACGGGAGGTCGAATAAGCTTCAGTGATTAAAGGCCAATTTGCACTTTATGCAAGAAACGGATCTGCGGCTTGCTCAGCATGCGTTTCCCATGGGGCAACTGTAAGTGTAGCCTGGCACCTACACTATATTCTTTTAGATGCCAGGTGAAGACCTTTTTATTCTCCCAGTATTTTAACAGTCTATAAATTAATTTTAACTTTGCTGTTTTAAATTTGTATTTCTGCACTGCTGTTGATTTTATCCTGGTTGTGCTTTTACATTGTATTTTATATTATGGTTTTATACTGTTGTTTTATACTTTGAATGGTTTTAATTTTGGGAACTGCCCAGAGAGCTTCAGCTATTGGGTGGTATAGAAATGCAATAAATAAATAAATAAATAAATAATAGTGGAACTTATTTATGAGGAGGCATGTATAGGATTGTGCTGTTAACCGCAAACTGGCATGGTTGCTGGTTATAAGAAAGATCCTGTATGGGAATGTTTTAAAGACATGCCCTTTATACGTAAAAAAAAAAAAAAAAACATGCGTGAGACAAAGCCTGCTTTTAAGAATGAAATAATGTAAATAATACTTTTTTTATTTGTAAATTAACTTGGGTTAGTGGTCAGATTGTCACCATTTTCCAGGAAAAATACGGAAAAGTTTCAATGGGAAACTTGATTTAAATCAGTGATTTAAACTGACCTTTTCTCTTGCAGATGTACTCAATGATTTTAATTGTTCTGATTTAAATCAATCCACCCTGATGAATTCCATAAGGGGCTTTGTGCCTTTGACCCCATAATTCAAGCACTGATGTACTGGAATTTGATATATGAACAAACTCCAGGGATCATGGGAGGAGGGATATTAGAGCCAAAAGGAGACACAGAAGTGTCAATTACATAAAAATAAAATAGTGAGAATGTGAGGGCTAGAATGTTCCAGATGGGACTTGGAACACTGCAATAGGAAGTACATCAACTAAGACAGACTGTCATTAGTATTTTGGCTCAGTGGTAGCTGTACTACTTGTGCTGCAGATCCTTCTGGTTGGCTGGAACTAGCCCAGATTGTTTGATGTTTTGATTCAAAGTGCTGAGCACCTGCACAACACCTAAAAAGCCTTCAAAGAGAACAGGCAGTAATGACAATTGGGGAGCACACTAAAGGCTGGTATGTGTGTATGTAAGGGCGGGTGGGAAAGGATGTACACCTGTACAAGAAATATTACAATTTTGGGAAAAGGGATGAAGGTGTAGTTGGTCATGGTGATGGGTGCACTGTTGTTTTATTTAATGTAACGTAACTAATAAAATAATAATAATAATAATAATAATAATAATAATAATAATAATAATAATAGTAGTAGTAAGGGCGGGTGGGGCTTGTCAGAAATTAAAGGAGATGGACAGGCGCCTGTGAAAAATCTGCCATTCCCAGATATTAGGACAGTTGGGGAACAGCAGCAGTTACATGATTATACCAAGGATTATAAGACTTGGGAGAACACTAAACAGGGGCAGCCTTATAGACAAACAAGGCAGTTATAGACAAATAAGGCAGTTGTGTAGGGCGTCAAGTTAAACAAGACAACAAATTTGAGAGGAGGGAAGAAATACATTTTTTAAAAAAATATATCTTAGTTTTCTAAGGTTTTTCTTAGTTCTTTCTATATTGGATGTAGTCATAATGTCTGCTAAAGCAGAATAGCGTAATGGATGATTTTGGATTTGTAATAATGAAAATTAAAATTAAAATTTTAATGCATTTTTATTTGAAATCGTACTGAAATATCATCTAGCTGTCAAGTCTATTCTGAAACTTCCATGTCTCTCTATTTTATCTGATGTCAGAAGCATTGGCTTGGCAGATGGGCAAACCGAATAACGATGCCTCTGCTTAAATAAATACGATTTAAAAACATTACACGGAAAATAGGGGCGGCGGGAATGTTTCCCAGTTTACCGAAAATCTCAAGTTAGATCTGCCTTTTGGCTTTGGGCCAATTGCATGGTTCGCCTAGGGCGCCGGTTGCTGGCAGCTATTCTACGGCCATTGGGTGACCTGGCTGAAGGAGTTGTAGCCCAACATCCTTCAGATGTGTTGAGGACTACAAATCCCGGCATGGCCCAGCAAGCATGGGAGTTGCTGCTTAACACACCTAGAGGGCGCCAGGATGGGGAAGGCTGCTCCCTAGGATTGCCCCGCACGCTTATTGGGAACCAGAAGTGTCGTTATAATCCGCCTGCGATTTCCCCTTTGGGCTCATCTCCAAAGGAGACGACGGGGAGGAGGAGGAAAAGAAGGACGGTACGAGCATGCGCACACTGCTCACCTGGCCCTCTCCCCCGCCGCGACCGCCTCAGCCTCGGCTTCTTCTTCCTCCTCACGGAAGCGGTTCCTTTTCCTCCCCTGAGCTTGGGCCCGCTCCGTGCAGTCCCGCCTGGAAAGGCGGCAGAATTTGTTCTCGACCTCGTCCAGCAGCGCATCCAGGTCGTCCGCCATCTTAGCCTGTCTTCACGGCTCTTTCCCCCTCCCCACCGTTGCCAAGGTAACGAATGGGGGGAGCAGAGTGAGAGGCGGGCGATGGTTGCTATGACACGGCAAGCCCCGCCCCTTGGGCCCAGTACCTGCTTCATAAACAAACACTTTCCTTAAAGTTCACAACGGATCGAATACATAAATCTGAGAGGAACAGACTCCCTTTATAGTCTGGAAATATATAATTAAAAACAAAAGCTCAGAAATGCGTAGTCGGCAGGATTCGAACCTGCGCGGGGAGACCCCAATGGATTTCTAGTCCATCGCCTTAACCACTCGGCCACGACTACGGAACGTAAACGATGTCTTTACTATAGCTACTGAGTTCGCTGTGCAATCCAGGTGCAGCCTGAACAGTGCTTCTCCACAGAATCTCCCCCCACCCCGCCTGTCTAAAAGGGCTTAATACCAAGTCTAGCCAAATATTAACGGAATACCTTTAGACAAATATTATTGCAAACCTTCATTGCTCCTTGGTTTTATTCTGGTGGTACTTTTATATTGTGGTTTAATTTTTATACATAAGTTGTACTTGATAGTTTTAATTTTTGTGAACCTCCCAGCTTCGGCTTTTGAGCGGCATAAAAACGCAGTAAATAAATAAATAAAAATTATATGTGGCTGACATCTACAGAATGCACTCTCGAAAGGATTGTCGCTTAAATTTCCAGCGAGTCCCCAAATAGCATCCCATCAAATGTGTCTTAACCAATAAAAACAATTCACACTATTTGCCCCAGAATGGAGTACATTTCTTTCTTTGCTGTTTTGTTTTTTAAGACAAGCCCCGAATCCTCTACGCAGAATCACATTTGTGCCCCCTGTTCTCGCATTACAGCCCCTTTTTAGGTGTGGGGAGGGGGGCGACTTGTAGAAAAGACGACTCTAGGCATGCTTACTCAGAAGCAAGTCTCCCTTGTGTTCAGCAGGATTTACTTTCTAAGGGTGCAATCCTGTGCATGTCGTAGGACTTTCCCCCCTAAACATGCATATGCTTAAAATGCGTAAGATTTCTGTCTAAAAGTTTATTAAAACAAACAAAAAACATAGATTGCATCTTTTATCCACCTTTGCTTTTTATTATTATGCACCTCTTAAAGGAATCAATGTATATATGCAGAGCTTTGAAGTCTCAGCCTTAGCCTTCCTTCCAAAAGCAACCGGAAGGCGTCCGCAAGCGTTCTATAAAACCCTCTTTTTAAAAAAAAAACAAATTATTTATTACATTTATTTATTTATTTATTTAATTTATATACCGCCCCACAGCCGAAGCTCTCTGGGCGGTTTACAAAAGTTAACAGTGAACATTAAAAACAAATATACAAAAAATTAATTTAAAGCATAAAAACAGCAATATCATTTAAAACTACTACTACTACTACTACTACTACTACTACTAAGAGCATTCGCTTTGAAAAAGTATCCTGAAGGCAAATAGATTTAGCAAGCAACACCGCCACCTTCCTGCCATCATGCGAAGGAACACAGTGATTATTAAAATGTTGTTTTGTAACGGCTGCCACCTCTTCAGAAAAATGGTAAGTGATTAATCGTATGAGTTGTAACGGATTAATCTGTGGATAAAACAATATTTATAAACTGAGTATACTTTGTTTTAGGTGTTGTGTTCATGTCTTGTCGCAAGCATTTCCCATTACCCTCTTTTATTTTTCATTTAAGTTTTGTTTATGTATTTATTTATTTTCTTTGTCCTATTTCATCTCAATTGATGAAGGGGAGCAGGGATAGGAAAGGGAAGAGACAAAGGGGAAAGTTGAATACATATTGCATAAATATTCATTGAAATAAACTATTGATTAAAAAAAGAAGGCCTTCTATGTGTAAGAGAAAATAGGGAGGGAACACATTTTAAAAAAGATAACATTTACTATCTCCAATTTTTATAAATATGTATATTTAAAATAATAGTTCTTTTCTTAAAAAATTGCTGCCCTATTAACCGGAAGCACTTTTTGTTTTAATCAATGAAAACATTTTTAAAAATGGGTTAAGGGCACAATTCTATCTATGCATGTTTAGACAGAAAAAAGTCCTACAACTCCCAGCAGTCTCCACTCACCCATGATAGCAGATTTGACAGCCTGACTTCCGCTACTAAGAAGACTTTTCCTTAGTTTACCTGTGCAGCTTTCGATGAGGAGGCTTCTCTGGAGAGTTCCTCCAGCAGTTCTCCCACTGCGGCAAATGACATGGCGGAAGAATGGCTGGTGGGGCTCTCTAGAACACCCGCCTCAGGATGTGAGGCAGTGCGGGGGCCCTCCTGGCAGGGTCAAGGAGAAGGTGCAATTCACTGCTCCACTGCCTTATGGAGGCAACCAACCCTGCTTCGTGAGTGGGCCAGCCCTGTGCTACGTAATTCCTCCATTGCTACCTCGCCCCCACCTACAATGTCTTCTGTTGGCACTCAGGAAGGTTGATTTTATTTTAAATTTCACCTGCCACCCCCATGAAGGCTTCTCCTGCCTCAACTATCTCCACCAGCAGCCATTCCAGCAGGCTCTGTAGAAGGAGATGAGAGCGGAAGGCAGGGCCGTTCCACCATCCCTGCTGAAAGTCTTATTTTCCCTTTTCCCTCCCCATCTCCCTTTCTTTGTGTGTCAGGTCTTTTTAGGTTGTAAGCATGCTGGCAGTGAATGACTTGTTTTACTGAGTATATGTAAGTCACTCCGGACTTGGGATAAAAATATTTTAATCAAACAAACTGCAGAGTCACCCTTGTTTACTAAAGAGTTTAAGAAATGTATATCCCTTCTCTTGAATTTTATCAGGTTTATAATAACTATGTTTCCTTGGGACAATACTGGTATCACTAGCTATTCTGTGTGTGTGTGTGTGTGTGAGAGAGAGAGAGCGAGAGAGAGAGAGAGAGAGAGAGAGAGAGCGAGAGCGAGAGAGAGAGCTACTCAGTGTGCCTGGTCTTCAAAGTCCAGTGGGTTTCCTTGGCTTGTGGCCACTATTGTCTTTTCTTTCTTTCTTTTTTAAACCCATTCATAAAAGCAACAGAGGGGGAATACTCTATGTTATTTTGTGTTTCACTGGTAACCCAAGGAAACAATCAGAAGAGTCCCTTTGAAATGCTCTGAAGAATCCCTGTCTCTTTGGAGAAGAATGACAGAAAGCCCGTTGCTGGATTTCTCCTGCCAAGATCGCTCAACATTCGTCAGCCTCTTAGAAAAATAAAATAAAAAAGAACCTTACAGTCCTTAACTCCTACAGGCAAAGTCTTTCAGTTACAAGGTGTTTTACAATCCTCTTGGTACCATAAGTAATGAATTGTGAGCCCTTTTTAGATTCTCATGTACTTGAAGCTTTTTTATATCGTTCCATTCCCCTCCCTCCACATCTCAAGACTCCTATAATATCACTGCCCTAGAATGACAGACGTGTTGGGCAGGGCAGTTTTGAGATCCCTCAGTGATTGATGCTATGGAAGAAACTGAATAGCACTGATGCAGCTCCAAGTCTTTCCCCCCCTCTTTAAAGCACTCCTTTGGTTCAGGTCGTGGTGTCATGTAGGTAAATTGAGTCCAGAAGTTGTGGATCCTCCAGTGGAATTTTTACATTTATCCCTCGCAGCTGCGGAGAGTTTAGACTAATCGCAACTCTCCCCGGTATACCATCATCTCTGTAATTTGAAAAAGGATCAGGAGGAGCCCGAAGGCTAGGAAAATCTTGAAGAAACCTTTTGTCTCAAAATACATCATCGCATGTGGAAAGGGAGCACTTGTTGTTACTTTAGTGCGAGGGGGCTGAGGAATGTTGAGGTCCAAGACATCTCTGGCAGCCTTTCAAGTGTCCTTCAAAACCACAACACACCTTTGCACTACAAAGCAGTGTCTTGGGCCCTTCAACCCGGTTCCTGGCTTAGCTTGAGCAAGGTGCCCCGAGTGTATACATACATGAGAGCAAGTACCAGAATACAGGCAGTCTGAAAGACTTCCTCTGGGATTAGCTTTGGCTGCTAGTCCTCCATGATAGGGACAGGCAACATGCAGGCTGTAGCCTAATTTCAAAAGCCTGAGGGGAGAGCAATCAGTTTGGACCTCTGATCTACTTCCCCTGAGTAAGGAGAGGGGGGAAAAAGAGAAAACGGGGTGGCAAAAAGAGACAAAAGGAAGTGGTCCCACCCACTCCTGGCTTCAGGCTTGCCCACTGCTGGCACAGGGCTGGCCCTCACTGGCAGAGTAGCAAATTTTGAGTGTCATAAAAGGGAGCAAATTGTTAGCCATTTACTTAGTTATTATTGTATTTCTACTACTAGAGATGGGGATAAGAGCTTATAGGATTTTCTGCCTCATGTACCAGAATTACTTGGCTGGTGTTGGATACTGTGTGCCTTGATTTTTTCAGGGTGGTGGCACCATTTCCTGCTCTGCTTCAATCAGGCAGCAAAATGTCTTGAGCTGGCCCTGTGTCTGCATTTGACCGCTGACAGATTTCCCTCAAGAGAACAGGGCCCCCACCAGAAAAAAGTTGCTTCCCCGCCCCCTTTTGCCTTATGGAAAAGTACATGTTGCCCTATGGGGTAGTACTTTCATACGTCTTTGGGGATAGTCTTGTCCTATGGGATGTTTTCTTATGACAAGCATGCTGGTGACAACTAATTTTATCAGGTTGCTTGTCATGCACTATATTTTGAGCTTTGTTTCTCACTTAAAAAAGAAAGAACGGCCAAGCTCAGTGGAATGGTTGCCTCAGGCAGCTTATTTTGGGTGCCATGAATGGGCAGCACATTGTTTGTTATTTAAATTATTATTATTATTATTATTATTATTATTATTATTATTATTATTATTGCATTTTTACTTTTTTGAATTTTTCAACACTGCTCAAGCTTCAGTTTAAAACAAAAATGAATGGTTTGGTAATAAGCATTAGGCTACTGTATCATTATTATTATTATTATTATTATTATTATTATTATTATTTCATTTGAGAACCATCATCAGGAATTCCTGGAAGCATTTTAAATATTTCCTACTTTTCAGTCACTTTTAAACTTCTGTTTATTTAGGGTGCTTCCAGATGAGGCTTTTATTCTGCAATTGGCCTGCCTCATTCACTAAAGTTTATGGGGGATCCAGACATTATCCTCTTCCGCTTGTAAACCTCCCATGTTTTCTTACTGCTTCTTCTGCTTTATTTTTTGTTACCTTGGAAAATCCCTTAAAAATGTCTCTACATTAAGGGGAAATTGTGTTGCTTACCCAGGGCTTTGTGCTTCCTGCTCCTTTTGTGTGATTGTTATAGGCTGCATTACACTGGTGGAGAGGGGCAACTATGTGGTTTGAATTAAATACTTCCCCTCCATTCATTTCTATTGAGACAGTGCCATTTATTGGTGGAAGATCCCGCTTTCCCCCTGGATATTACCACATTAAGATGGCTTTCCAGGGGATAGCATGGGAGACATCCTGGTCATTAACAACATCATGTAATGGACCCGAAAACTTCAGTGAGTGATTAATAATGAGCATGCAATAAATCACTCATTTAGAGGAACCCTAAATCTCAGGGTTGTTAAAAAGTAGGCATCCTCTGCATTGCACCCTCCCAGGACATGAATGGATGGGTTCACCCAGTCCCTGCTCCTGGTCAAGCAACTAAGCAGGCAGTGGGTTGATTGGGAGACTGGAGCAACTATGGCTTCAGTAATGTGGGAATAAAATGAAATAAGCTTCTTTAACCACCTTTAGGGAAGCTTTTAAAAATATATTATACTGTTGCTGAAAGCTTTGAGAACAAATTGGGTAGTGGGAAATATTAGGAGGGAGTGCCCATGCGATCTCTTTCTACTCACTGGAGTAAACCAAATTACTCTAATGACCTACCAGAAACAGGAAAAGATCAGCAGCGAGCAAACCTTCTCCATATGCTTAAGGTACTTCTCCCTTCTGAATTTGTGCCGTCACATTCCCCAGATCGGTGGTTTTTATTCCACACCATGTAGGCTTCCAAATGTGATAAGATGTGATGCTAAGCAACAAAGTGTGCATGCACCCAAGGAAGGTGCATGAGTGTGTGGTAGGAGCGTGCCCCATATGTGTGCGAAGTAAAATCACATCCCGCTGCACAGTTCTAAAATTTCCAGAGGAAAAAAAATGGGGCATGGTTTTCTTTGACTCTCTCTCTCTCTGTCTCTGTGTGTGTATGTGTATGTATGTATGTGATGTGTGTGCATGAGCAAATGTCATGTGTGAGTTTAGTGTTGCAAGGGGTGGGTGAGTAGGGGGCCCATCCTGCTATGCCTGGGTCCATCCTGGTCTTCACTTAAGGTGCAAAAGGCTGAACTTGAGACTTTCAGCTTTATTTATTTATTAGCATATTTCTATACTGCTTCTCATTTTAAACAAATACGAAGGGTTTTACAAAGAAATAAAAACAAGCAAAACAAAACAATGACCATACAGATACAATGACCATACAGATACTTTGTACAGCTGGTACAAAGATATCTCATGGCTGAAAGAAAGTTAAAGCAAGCAGATACATTTTCAAGTACCGTATTTCTTCGATTGTAAGACGCCATCGATTGTAAGAAGCACACTAATTTCAGTACCATCAACAGAAAAACAACAACCCTAAGACACACCCACGATTCTAAGACCCACCCAATTTTTAGAGATGTTTATATGGGGGAAAAAGTGTGTCTTAGAATCGAACAAATAGGGTAAATGCCTAAAGCACTCCAGCATTGAGGCTGGATGTACCTCAGAGGGGAAATCAGAAGGCCCGACTCCACATTGTCGGAAAACAGAAATCTGTAGGCCACAGCACAAACAACAGGGCCTTCCTTGAAGATTGTTGTGGCCTAAGAAGTTGGTTTAGGGGGAGGCATTTGTTGAGGTAATCTGGCCTGAGTTGTATAGGGCTTTGTACACTAATACCAACACTTTGAATTTAGCTCAGTAGCCCACTCGCAGTCGGTAGGGTGACCGTATGAAAAGGAGGACAGGGCTCCTGTATCTTTAACACTTGTATTGAAAAGGGAATTTCAGCAGGTGTCATTTGTATATGTGGGGAACCTGGTGCAGGAGCTATACTGCAGCTATACTGTGACCAGATTTAAAAGAGGGCAGGGCACCTGCAGCTTTAACTGTTGTGATGAAGAGGAAATTTCACCAGGTGCTGCATGCATACAAATGACACCTGCTGAAATTCCCTTTTCTATGCAACTGTTCATACGGTCACCCTAGCAGTCGGTGTACATCTTTTAATACAGGTGAAACAGGGTGACCATATGGAAAGGAGGACTGGGCTCCTGTATCTTTAGCAGTTGTATAGAAAAGGGAATTTCAGAAGATGCCATTTGTATGCATGCAGCACCTGGTGAAATTCCCTCTTCATCACAACAGCTAAAGTTGTAGGAGCCCTGCCTTCCTAATGACCACACCTAATGGCTTCATATAGATATTAAACAGCATTGGAGATCAGATGGTAGCTTGAGGCATCCCACAGCAATACTGCTAGGGGTGTGTGTGAGATAAAGTCCCCCAATGCTATTCTGTGAAACCTGCCCTGTAGATTGGAGTGGAACCACCACAAAATGGTACCCCCAATCCACAGAGGTGATCCAGGGATGACAGAAGGTGCGAAGCGGGTGAGTATCCAAGATGTACACGAAGGGAGTAGAGTCACAGGATACTATAGGAAAAAAAATTTTTTTTAGGCCTGCTTCATTTTTTTTGGTATAATGTCTGTCGCCAGCACAAGACAATTTGTTGTTAATAATTTCTGCAGACATTATAACAACCCCTTGAAGGTCTAAAACATGAGAGGCCAAAAGGCGTTGGGTTTTTGTACAATAAAATTTTCCTATAGCATCCTGAGATTGTTCTCTCTTTTTGGATCCAAGAGAATATCATGATCAATAGTCTCAAAAGCTGCTGGGAGATTGAATAAGAGTAACAGGATCATGCTCCCTCTGTCCTCCTGAGAAAGGTCATCCGTCAGGGCAACCAAAGGTGATCATTGGTGTGCAGACAGGGGGTTCAGCAGGTTCAGCTGAACTCCCTAATATGCTGCCGCCGCCATGTTTGCCCCGTCCCTGCCAAAATACCGGGGTTGTGGTTACTGGGCCCGCAGCAACCACAACTCCAACTTACCGGGCCTAAATTTCCCCGGCAAGTGGCGGCGGCCATCTTGAATCTCGCCCGAACTCACGCGAGATCTCGGCAGCTGGCTGGGAACTCTGTGAGACCCAGCCAACAGCCGAGATCTCACGTGAGTTCGGGCGAGATTCAAGATGGCCGCCGCCACTCACGGGAGAAATTTAGGCCCGTGAGAGCAAGGTGAGAGCAAGGTGAGGGGTTGGGGGCTGCGGGCTGCGGGCTGCGTGCAGCGTGCAACAACACAGCCTCCAGCACCCCACCCCCCAGCTCAGAAGAAGCACAAGAAGCAGCAAGAAGAAGCACAAGAAGCAGCAAGAAGAAGCAAGCAGGAGGAGGAGAAGATAGAGGAGGAGGCAAGACTGAGGTTTGTGTGTGAGAGAGAATGTGGGGGTGCATGGGGTCTTTGAGTGAATGCACGTGTGCATGCATGTGTGTTTTTGGAGTGAGTGATGCTGAGTGTGTGTATGTGTGTGCTGACAGTGTGAGTGTATTGATGTCTGAATGGGATGCCTGGTTGTTTGACTGAATGAATGTATGTTTGTAGTGGGGGTGGCTGTAGTTTTCTGTGACTTGGGGGGATGATTTGGAGACAGAAAAAGTCCTACAGCTCCCAGAATGTCCTAGCCAGCATGTTTACTTCTAAGTAGACATGCATGGGGTTGCACAGGGCTCTTTTCAGGGTTAAGGTTAGAACTAGGCCCAAGAGAAGTCAGCTTGAGTTAGGGTGCAATCCTATAGACAGAAAAAGGCCTACAGCTCCCAGCATGTCCCAGCCAGCATGTTTACTTCTGAGTAGACATGCATGGGGTTGCACAGGGCTCTTTTCAGGGTTAAGGTTAGAACTAGGCCCAAGA
Source organism: Elgaria multicarinata webbii (assembly GCF_023053635.1). NCBI lineage: Eukaryota > Metazoa > Chordata > Lepidosauria > Squamata > Anguidae > Elgaria > Elgaria multicarinata. Next base: position 85,294,609 of record NC_086177.1, read on the forward strand.
GAAGTCAGCTTGAGTTAGGGTGCAATCCTATAGACAGAAAAAGGCCTACAGCTCCCAGCATGTCCCAGCCAGCATGTTTACTTCTGAGTAGACATGCATGGGGTTGCACAGGGCTCTTTTCAGGGTTAAGGTTAGAACTAGGCCCAAGAGAAGTCAGCTTGAGTTAGGGTGCAATCCTATAGACAGAAAAAGGCCTACAGCTCCCAGCATGTCCCAGCCAGCATGTTTACTTCTGAGTAGACATGCATGGGGTTGCACAGGGCTCTTTTTAGGGTTAAGGTTAGAACTAGGTCCAGGAGCTTGTGCTTTTGCGAAGTTAGGTTGAGTTAGGGTGCAGTCCTATAGACAGAAAAAGTCCTACAGCTCCCAGCATGTCCCAGCCAGCATAGATG